>NC_073401.1:7633679-8298679 GCF_028641065.1 Leucoraja erinaceus | reverse complement strand
ACCCTAACCTCAGTCATTGAAGTAAAGGGAGCAGAAGACTATTGCGTATACCATTACTCAGAAGGCTAAGCTCCAAGTCAACCTGATCCCTTCCCTTACAATGTCAACCTGCGGCTCAATATCACACCAGTCAGTCCCCTCATTCAAATAACACCGAGCAAGAGAGAATATTCACTTTAAAGGAAACTCAATTTTCGGAGGTAGCTTTGTGCAAGACAAGAAACAATTGCAAAAAGGGAGGAAAGTAAAAATATTACAATATCGAAGGCAAAATGGAATGTCCATGAAAGGACGGCACGGTGGTGCAGGAGTAGAGTTCCTATCTTACAGCGCCAGAGTTCCAGGCTCAATCGAACCGTTGCGTCTTGTCTGTTTGAACTTTGTACGTTCTCTCTGTGACCGGTTTTCTCCGGGTGCTCCAGTTTCCTCCCACACTCCCAAAATGTGCAGGTTTGTAGGTTAATTGGCTTCAGTAAATTGGTACAATTATCCCTCTTGTGTAGGATAGTACGAATCTACGGGGGTCGCTAGTCGGCGTGGATTCGGTGGGCCGAAGGGCCTTTTTTCTGCACTGTATCTCTAAAGTCTAAAGATATAAAGAAATAGAGTAACTCAGGGGGTCAGGCAGCATCCCTGGAGAACACGGATAGGTGATGTTTCGGGTCAAAACCTTTCTTTAGACTGTCTGGTCCATTTAACTAATTTGAGATGAAATTGACATAATTTTGCCACAGTTTACAAATAGGTTTAGTAGTGTGTGCAACGTGTGAAAAAGTGAGTCCTAAGGAAATGATGAGAAGGGTTAATTAGGTAAACATCCTACATTTCTTCCTTAATGAAATTATCGTCAATGCAATGCAATGATTGGTGAAATAATTTCACTTTGATATTGGAAGATTCAATTTGAAAACAATCTTTTCTACTAGGTGCATGTTGTCATTATTTCAAGAATAAAAATAAGTAGTTGAAGAGGCCATTCCTTTTCATTTCGACTTGCACCTTCCAAGGAAAAAAAGGAATTGCATTTCAAACCAGTTGCTGAAGGTTTCCAAATCCTTAACAATTCACTTTTGACATAAAATAATCCCAAAACAGAGGTGAAGAGTAGTGAAACCACCAGTTAGCTTCAATATTTAGGTAAATATAATGTAAACTGCCTATTTAAGAGATTAAAATATGGATTAATAAAAAAAACACACTTTCAATTGGTAAATTAAAAATATTTATAAATATATACAATCGTATGTGTTTTCTGGCATTGGAAATTAGGGCATCATGGTGGCACAGTGGTAGAGTTGCTGACTTCCAGCACCAGGAACCTGGGTTCGATCCTGACCATGGGTGCTGGCCATATGGAGTTTGTATGTTCTCCCAGTGACCATGTGGGTTTTCTCCGGGTGCTCCAATTTCCTCCCACACTACGAAGACGTACAGGTTTGCAGGATGACACAAAATGCTGGAGTAACTCAGCCTGTTTTTGCACTGTACCTCTAAAGGGAACTAAACTAAATGCTATTCATTCAATTAATATGAATAATCAGTGTTTACCCCAACATCACTCACTATCTACTGGGCATCAATAAAGGGAAGCACGTCAAAGTTGTATTTTAAAAAGCACTTTGGCAAAATGTCTTTACTCTGACAATGGAAGATTCAATTCGAACAACCCTTTTTAACTGGCCGATTTTGTCAAAGTTTGAAATAAAAAAAGTATATTACATTTAAAAGTAAGACTGCAAGTTAAGCCTTCATTAGATACATTATATCAGGGTGAATGACTCTAAAATAATTCCTGAGTAGCCGCAGTAAAGTTGCTACCTTGCAGCGATTGCAGCACTTACAGCGCCAGTGACCCGGGTTCGATCCTGATTACGGACGCTGTCTGTATGGAATTTGTACACTCTCCCCATGACCGCGTGGGTTTTCTCCGAAATCTTCGGTTTCCTCCCACTCTTCAGAGACGTACAGGTTTGTAGGTTAATTGGCTTAGTATGAATGTTAAATTGTCCCATGTGTGTGTTGGATGATGTTAATGTGCGGGGAACGCTGGTCGGTGCGGACTCAGTGGTCCGAAGGGCGCTGTTTCTCTAAACTAAACTAAAAGATTCATAACATTTATACAAAATTAATTTTGCAGGGAAACTACATCAGCTTTTGTTTGCTTGATAATGTAGAGACAAAGAATGTCTTCCATCACTTTACTGTAGAGTCTGGAGATGACAAAATCTTCAATTGGCAGGTATTCGTCAGTTTTATGAAACGTTTTTTTCCTTTGATTGCTCAGAAACCCTGAGCCTTGTTATTATTCTGACTTGAAGGATTTCAGTGTGAAAACAATGAATTCCATCAGGTTTCATCTGACCTCTGAAAGTGCTGGTGCATTGATACATTTGGTATAGCCATTTCTGCCTTCTTTTCATCAAGAAGAACTGCCTTGTAAAATGATATCTGTGTTGACTTTTGTTGCATTTGTTCCTTCACATTTTTATTATTTATTTTTTGGGCTGTGTGTATTACATTATTTCCAGCGAGCCACCTCCAGAAGCTGCTGTGATCCTTCTAGTTCACATGGTCCTACCATGCCAGTATTAGTCAATAGTCAATAGTCAATAGTCAATTTAATTGTCATTTGGACCCCTTGAGGTCCAAACGAAATGCCGTTTCTGCAGCCATACATTACAAACAAATAGACCCCAGACACAACATAATTTACATTTTACATAAACATCCATCACATTGCTGTGATGGAAGGCCAAAAAAAACATTATCTCTCCATTGCACCCCCCCCCCCCCCCCCCCCCCCCCCCCCCCCCCCCCCCCCGAACAGAGTCAAAGTCAAAGCCCCCGGCTGGCGATGGCGATTGTCCCACGGCCATTAAAGCCAAGCCGGGTGGTGCGAGGTCGCACACTGGGTCTTGATGTTGGAGCCCCCGGCGTGCGCTCGCAGAGTCCCGCGGCCATTCCAAGCCGCGCGGGGCGGTGATGTCAGGCCCCGCTCCAGGAGCTCTTCAACCCCGCAACTCGGGCGGGAGAAGTCGCCGTTGCAGGAGCCCTGAAAAGCGGTCTCCCTCCAGGGACCCGCGGGCTCCCGGTGCCGCCGTCCGCAGACCCGCAGTTGCAGCCTCCGAATCAGCAGCAGCAGCAGCAGCAGCAGCAGCAGCGCTCCACCACCGCTCCACCCGCTCTGGACTCGGCCAGCTCCGCGACGGTGAGGTGAGTCGGCACCAGAGTCCCCGGCTTCTTCTGTTGGAGGCCGCTCCTCATTGCAGCACCAACGACAACGGAGACCCGACAAGAAAAGTCAAGTCAAGTCAAGTCAAGTCAAGTTTATTTGTCACATACACATACGAAATGTGCAGTGAAATTAAAGTGGCAATGCTCGCGGACTTTTGTGCAAAAGACAAACAACAAAACAACCAAACAAATTATAAACCCAATCATAACACACATATTCTTTTACATAATAAATAATAGAAGGAAAAACGTTCTGTAGAGTTAGTCCCTGGTGAGATAGGCGGTTACAGTCCAAATTGCCTCTGGGAAGAAACTCCTTCTCAACCTCTCCGCTCTCACTGCATGGCAGCGGAGGCATTTGCCTGACCGTAGCGGCTGGAACAGTCCGTTGCAGGGGTGGAAGAGGTCTCTCATGATTTTGTTTGCTCTGGAGTTGAAAACGTCGGGTCTCCAGTGCAGGGAGAGATTTAAAAGTTACCCCCTCCCTCCCACCCCCCACACACACACCCACACCCCAACAAAAAATAACAAAAAACTACATATAAACATAGACAAAAAATAATAAAAATGCGGACGGGCTGCAGAGGCCGCTGCTGACGAGAGTCGCGCCGCCTACCGGATTAGGGTATAGATGCATCTCATATTTCGCCTGGGCAGTTTACTCCTCAGAATATTGACTTCTTTAACCAAGTAACCCTTGTTTTCCCTCTCTCTCCGTCCATCCCCCTTCCCAGTTCTGTGACCAGTCTTACTGTCCCGCTCATTCCATTATACCTCTGTTTGCTTTGATGTCTAGAAACATAGAAACATAGAAAATAGCTGCAGGGGTAGGCCATTCAGCCTTTCAAGCCAGCACCACCATTCAATATGATCATGGCTGATCATCCAAAGTCAGTACCCTGTTCCGGTTTTCCCCCATATCCCTTGATTCCGTTAGCCCTAAGAGCTAAATCTAACTCTCTCTTGAAAATGTCCAGTGAATTGGCCTTCACTGCTTTCTGTGGCAAAGATTTCCACAGATTCACAACTTTCTGGGTGAAAAAGTTTGTCCTCATCTCAGTCCTAAATGGTCTACCCCTAATTCTTAAACTGTGACCCCTGGTTCTGGACTCCCCAACATGGGGACCATTTTTCCTGCATCTAGCCTGTCCAGTGCCTTAAGAATTGTATATGCTTCTATAAGATCCGCTCTCATCCTTCTAAACTCCAGTGAATACAGGCACAGTCGACCGATTCTTTCATCATATTCAAACATTTTCCTGGATTTTCATCTCCTTTATTATCTTACACTTCCTTCTCTCTGTAACTCCCTCTCCCCTGACTCTCAATCCGAAGAAGTGGTCTCAACCCGAAACGTCACCCATTCCTTCTATCCAGAGATGCTGCCTGACCCACTGATTTATTCCAGGATTTTGTGTCCATCAAACAATAATTGTGTCCATCAAACTGATGCATTGTTTCCAAGCCAACATGGTGTGTCATGTGGAGGGCAACATACAGGTGGTGAAGTCCCCAGGAAAAACCTACTGCCCTTTTGCATATCTGTGGCAAAGGCCGTGTGTTTGGGAATTGTTGTTCTGACTGCCCAGATGAGTAACTGCAGATACCACAACATCACAGCCTTGGTGCACTGGTGGTAGTGGGAACTAATTTTATGCAGGAAGGATTGAGGGGGGGGGGGGGGGGGGGGGGGGGGGGGGGGAGTAAGCAGGCTTCTCTTTGCTGGATGAAGTTCAGCATCTTGAGGGCTGGTGAGGCTGTGTTCAACCAGGTAAGTGAAACCCGTTCCATTATACATCTGCCTTTGTCTTGTCATTGGTGGACGAGCATTGGCATATCAAGGGTGAGTCAACCATTGCATTACACCCAGCCACTGACCTGCTCCTGTCTACACCATCTTAATGTGGCTGGACCATGGAGTTTGTTGGTCAATGGTGAGCTCTAGGATGTTGTTGGTAGGAGAATCAATGATGATGGTACCATTAAATGTCAAGGCTTAATAGTTAACCAAATGAAACAAGAGGCTGCTTATTACTTCGTTTTTTTGTGATTTGCCACTTACAGTATCAGCCCAAGAATGATTGCTATCTTTTTCTTGATGTAAACACAAAGTGTTGGCATAACTCAGTGGGTCAGGCAGCATCTCTTAAGGAAGATGACATTTTGGGTTGAGCTTCATCTCTAAATCTGAGTCTGAAGAACGACCCCCACCGTTGGGGCGCCACAGTGGTGTAGCGGTAGAGTTGCTATCTTACAGCATCAGAGACAAGGATTCGATCCTAACTATGGGCGATGAATGCATGTAGTTTGCTTTTTCTCCCTGTGACCACATGGGTTTTCTCTAGGTGCTCGGGTTTGCTCCCACATTCCTAAGAGGTGCAGGTGTGTAGGTTAAATGGCTTCTGTAAATTGTCCCTAGTGTGTAGGATGGAACTAGCGTACAAGTGATCGTTGGTCGGTGTGGATTTGTTGGGGGTGAAGGGCCTGTTTCCACGCTGTATCTCTAAACTATACCTGAAACTTTGTCTACCCATGTCCTCCAGAGATGCTGCATGATGTGATGAGTTACTCCAGCACTTCGTGCTTTACTCAAGTCTCCAGCATCTGCATTTCGTTGTGTCCCCATTATCATTTTCTTGATGCACAACAAATTGCTTTGTTTGCTACTTAAGTTGATGAATGAACATTTTGCAATCATTAACTGACATAACTAGCATTGGCTTTTGATGGAAGGAAGATAATTGTTTGAAGTAACTTGATGGAATAGCACTCAGACAGAGCCTATACTTCAGCAGACGACTGATGTTTACCGTTACCTCCTGAGCTGACATTCATGTGTAGTCTTGATGATGGTCCAGGAAAATGCGAAACATTCATTCCATTGAGTCTTCGGGAATGGAATTCTTCATATTAAATAGTATCATGGTCAACATTCTGCGACTTTAAAACCACTTTGGTCAAATTTTATAAATTTAAAGGGTGGTGCAGCGGTAGAGTTGCTGCCTTGCAGCACAATAGACATGGGTTCAATCCTGACTTTGGGTGGTGTCTGTATGGAGTTCGTACATTCTCCCCATGACTGCATGGTTTTTCTCCAGGTGCTCCGGTTTCCTTTCACCCTCCAACGACGTACAGGTTTGTGGGCTGATTGACTTCAGCAAAATTGTAAATTGTTCCTAGCGTGTGTAGGATAGTACTTGTGCATGGGGATCGATGGGCAGTGTGGAATTAGTGGGCCGAAGAGCCTATTTTTGTTCTGTATCTCTAAAACTAAACTAAATTAAAGGGGGCTCAAAAATGAGTGATCCTCTTAGTCATGTTTTTTTAACAATGAATATATCAATCTACAAATGAACATTGCCATTGGTGTTAAGTTGAAAACTACATGTGTAGAGAATAAAAAGTCTACCATGACTTAAGTATAAACGCAGGGAAAAAATGAAGAATGCAACTGACATCTGGTCAAGTGTGCAATTTGCTTCTGGCTGCAGATCTCACATATACACACACCCAGATTTATGTAGATGTGTAATACACACATGCACACATTGTGGAACTGGTAATTACAATGTTCGATTCATTGCAACCTCAAACAACACAAGACCTTAATTTATAACAATAAACATCGCAGGAAGAAAATCCCTTTGTGCGGCTATTGGCATAATTGGATAACAACAAAATAAACATTTTCATCTTCCGTTTAGAGAGTCAGCAAACTATATCAGATATGTTATTATTAATAAAGTACTAAATATGCAATTAGCTAATTATAATTGACTTGCTATTGTTGAATGGATTCATTAACTGGATTTAATGTTTTAAAACAAATGACATCTGCAACAAATGATTTTAATGCTTTCTCATACTTTGTATCTCAGAACTGAATTTGTGCAAGGTACAAGACTGGAGAGAGCATTTAAAACCAGCTTACAATATATGCATAAACTCCTATTTATTATACCATTTTATAAAATAACCTTATTATTCAGTTCCAAAATAGCAGACTAATAAATTTCAGCATAATTGATTCTGTTCAATAAATCGTCTCACAATTTCTTGACTTTCACATCAATTTTTTTAGATTAAAATATCCGAGTGTTCAGTGTAAACATGAATTTAAGATACTAAAATCATTTCACATTACATTTGAGTATAAATTAGCTTGTAATTATCCTTCTAAATATATTAAAAGAAGAATTTCAAGCTCTGAATTGATCTTTTAATCCCTTTGCACCTGTTTGGTAATATGTCGACAATCCTCTTTCACACTACATTGGCTTACCTCTCAATGGGACCAGTCCCTTATAATTTTTAACAGTCAAGGCGAGAACCACACATTCCTACTGCTGACTTGAGTGCCTTCCAATTCCCTCCTCCTTCCCTCCTCCTTCCCTCTCTCCTGCTAAGCTCACAGACGCACACCAGTTTACTGCTTAGTACAGATACTGATTCCTACTTTCTGCTTTATTTAATGTTCAAACTAGTTTTGCGTGCCTGATATGTAAGAGGAAGGACAGGCGGTCCAGAATTAGTTCAGTATTACCGGGACACAGACCGTAAGAGCGATTTCAATTCAACAAGAACAAGAGGGCATCTCCTCGTCACATCAGGCTTGCTGGACATCAAGTTTTATGGGCGTTTCATCGTCAGGGTGGGAGGAAAAAGTTTAAGGTGAAGAGTAAAGGGCCTGTCCCATTTGGGCGTAATTTGCGCATCATTTACGCATCATGACTCGCGTGACGTGATGCGCATTACGCGCGCATGGTGCGTGGTGACATAGGCAGTGAGGTGAGGTCGCGCGCGGCGCCCCAGGATTTTGGTATGTACAAAATCTTTGCACGCCATCTGCGTGACGCACAAATGACGCCCAAGTGGGACAGGCCCTTAAGTTTGAGAGGGAACAGAAGGATAACCTTTCATCCAGAGGGTGGTTAGAAACTGAAATCTACTGCCTGAGGAGGAGATGGTGGCAGAGATTCTCGTAAAATTCTAGAAGCATTTGGATGAGCATTTGGATTACCAAGGCATAGTAGCAATGGTTCATGTGCTGATAAATGGGATGAATCCAGAAAGGTACTTGATGGTTGGCAGAGACATGGTGGGCTGGAAGATCTGATCCTGTCTGCATGACTCCATGATTTGAGTCATTCTTTACTGCCTTAGAATTTGTTGTTGCTGATCTTGCAGCTGGTTTATCCAAATGTGCTGTGGCTGAGAGTTGTCCAAATGTGCTGCTGCCATGTTTATCGTTACTTGTCCAGTGATAGCTGATGGAAATAACGGTGGCCCACTTTAAAAGGGGCTAGCTTCATCTGTGCCTTTCTATGCTGTGTGGCACTCTTACCAGTAAGAATTTCAATCTTCTGTTTCAGGACACATGATAATTAAACACCCTTGACTCATCTCTTGGCCATATAGCTCCACCATCGATTTTCCAGCTACTGATGGTCTGGCGCCTCCTTTAATCTGGACAAATCTAATATCTAAAATTATGAGTACGCATTGAAATCACGCCCGGAATCCCCTCCCCACTGCAATCAGGCCGATGAAGGGTCCCAACCCAAAACCTCACCTATCCATATTCTCCAGAGATACTGCCTCATCCTCTGAGTTATTTCAGCATTTTGAGCCTTTTTTTGCAATACTGTACATGTGGTTTCACTGTAGCTGTAACATGATATCCCAAATTCTATGCTCAATACCCTGACCGATGAAAGTAAGCATGCCATATACATTCATTGCCATTCATTCACTCGTGTGTCAGATGACCCATAGCTCACTGTTGGCTTCCGTCGTCGTCCAGCATGTTGACAAAATTAGTCGCCCACTGCGTTGCAGAGCACATCGTGTCGTCGTTTCTGGGGAGAGCCACGAGAAGGCTTCTGTCATGATCCCTTCATTGCCATTGTAGGAGTAATTTATATTTAGGCTAGTTACTGTTTGCATATGATAATATTTTGCCTAGATATTTCTAGCAATATTATTTTGGACACTTGCGGGCGGTCATTTGATGACAGAGGGGCATAACATATGGGCCTTTGGGAACTTGGAGTGACTCAGACCAGGCACAGGAGGTGGAGAGTACACAGTTCTCACCAGATGGGAGAACAGAAAGTTACAGAGAATAAGAACCTGGTATGTTCATCTCTTTGTTTGTACAACTACTTCAATAAAGAATCAATTAAACTGGAAATAATGACTGGCTGACCTGTTCTTTTTAACCTAGGTAAGATCACTCCTACCTCAGAGTCAGAGTCAATTTAATTGTCATTTGGACCCCTGGAGGTCCAAACGAAATGCCGTTTCTGCAGCCATACATTACATACAAATAGACCCCAGACACAACAATAATTACATTTAACATAAACATCCATCACATAGCTGTGATGGAAGGCCAAATAAACTTCTCTCTCCACTGCACTCTCCCCCCGCCCGATGTCAGAGTCAAAGTCATAGCCCCCGGCTGGCGATGGCGATTGTCCCGCGGCCATTAAAGCCACGCCGGGTGGTGCGAGGTCGCACACCGGGTCCTGGTGTTGGAGCCCCCGGTGTGCGCTCGCAAAGTCCGCGGCCATTCCAGCCGCGCGGGGCAGTAGTGTCAGGCCCCGCTCCAGGAGCTCTTCGACCCCGCAACTCGGGCGGGAGAAGTCGCCGCCGCAGAAGCCCCGAAAAGCGGTCTCCCCCCAGGGAGCCGTGGGCTCCCGGCGCCGTCGTCCACAGACCCGTAGAGAGCCTCCGACTCTCCGGCAGCAGCAGCAGCAGCAGCAACAGCATCAGCAGCAGCAGCGCTCCTCCACCGCTCCGGACTCGGCCAGCCCCGCGACGGCAACGGTGAGTCAGCACCCGAGTCCCCGGTCTCCTCCCGTTGGAGGCCGCTCCTCGTTGCGGCCTCAACGACGACTGAGACACGACGAGAAAAGGTCGGGTCTCCAGGGCAGGGAGAGATTCAAAAAGTTCCCCCCCCGCCCTCCCACCCCACCCCCGCCCCCCCACACACACAACCCAACAAAAAATAACAAGCACTACATAAAAACACAGACAAAAATAATAAAAACGCGGACAGGCTGCAGAGGCCGCTGCTGGCCAGAGCCGCGCCGCCTACCGGAGTAATAGTGTAGTAATGGCAATGGAAAGTTGGGCATTGGAAAAGAAAGGGATTGCCATTACATTTAAGTAAGAACTAGCTCCATGAGTGAAACTGGAGCTTATGAATCATTCAAATGGAACAAAGGATAGTGTTACTTCACAACCCTGACGCCGCCACTCCCAATCAACTAGACAAGGTCGCCACCTGCTCTAATCTGACTAACGAAGATAGGAAACCTCGAAAGCCAATGCACAGGGAGAGAGTGGATATGTACAGCATTAAACTTTATTGGAGAAGTTATGTATGATAATCTGTATTGGAAAACGACTGCCAAAATGGGGAATTTTGAAGTGACATTGAGGATCTGAGCAATATCAGTTGCTTTGAAATACCAGCCGCAGGCTTACGGCTTTACGTCAACACATCTCAAAGGGATAGTGAGCCAGTATGTCTAAAGCTCAGTCACAAGAGGGTAATGTTGGACAGGATTCTGGAATGGAAAGAAGAATCATTAAGCATCCCGACAAAGGTTGGGAATTGTTTATGGGAAAGTGTCAGAAGTCAAGAAACTCGATATGTAAACAAGCTAACAAGTTAGTGTGAAAGCTGAAGGAGTTCATGAAGTCAGATGAAAATGTGAATGAAGTACAATGTAACCTGGTTGAATTAACCAAGCTCTGGAATGGTCAGAGAAAAGCAAGAGCCCTTGATGAAAGTACCACTGCATGAAAATGAGCTTGAAAGGCAAAATCAGTGGTTTGAACAAAGAATGGAAACCTTTAATGATTTTAGACAAGATGTAGAGAGGTGGTTGTCTGAAGTTGGACAGCAAACTACACACTCCTTAGCTGAAAGTGCCATACAACAGAGTGTTGTAGAATCAGAAGAAATTAGACCTGAAGACAGTGTTTCAAATGTCTCAAAGCAAAGATCAAGCCACAAATCAAATTCTTCATTGTGTGCATCTTCAACGGCCTCTGCTAGCTTAAGAGCTCAAGCAGAAAAGGCTGCTTCTGTGGAACGGGGTGCAGCCATGGATAAAAGGCACAAGCTTGAGGCCCAAGAGGAACAATTGAAAAGAGAGACGGAGCTGGCAAAGCTTGAGCTTGATTAGTTGAAAAGAGAGAAGGAACAACTGGAGCGAGAGAAGGAGCTGGCAGCATCCAGTGCAAGGATCAATATACTGGAAGCCAAGAAGAAGTGGGCACACATTGGGGTGGCGTCCACAGACCAGGACGAAGGGGAACAGAGAAAAGATAGACTTCTAAAAAGAGAAGGGCGTCTGTTTTGGATGTTTGAATATAGGACACATGAGCAAAGACTGCAAGAGTTATATGACTTGTGACGTGTGCAACCAAGATCGTCCTGAAATACATCACATTGAACAAAAAGAACACAAAAGAAGCAGGAGCATTCAGAACAGAATGAGAAGCCTCCCTCCCCCCCCCCCCCCCCCCCCCCCCCCCTCCCGACAGCAAGTTAAAGAAGGGTCTAGACCCGAAACATCGCCTATTCCTTCTCTCCATAGATGCTGCCTCACCCGCTGCATTTCTCCAGCATTTTTGTCGACCAGCCAATTGTGGGTAATGCTGTTCCCTCATCTCAGATGTGTGGGCCGGTGAAGAAACCTGCATCTTCTCCATTGTACCAGCACAGTAAAGAGCCACAAGGGGGGACACAGAGTTGCAAACATACACATTTTTGGATCATGGAAGTGCAACTACCTTTTGTACAGAAAGCTTGATGCGAAGGCTGAACATTACAGGACAAAAGACCAGTGTTCTCTTGCGTACCATGGTTCAAGCGAAGTCTGTGATCAGTCGTCATATCTCAGGTTTGGAAATATCTAGTCTGGACAAAGACAAAAACTATCTGATGTGTTCGCACATAAGACCTTGCTGATTTCTCAGCTAAACGTACCGGACAGGTAGACCTGATACAATGGCTTTACTTGAAGGATATCAAGATTCCTAAATCAGACACTGGCATTGACCTGCTCATCGGAACAAATGCTTTAAAGGTATTGGAACCTCAGGAGCTGGTCAACAGCCAAGGGAATGGACCATTCGCCATTAGGACCCTAATGGGGTGGGTCATCTATGGTCCTCTGAGAAGAAACAACAAAAGCAGGGATGAAAATGGCTGCCCTGCTGCTGCTGTCAGTCGAATATCCATTGTAAACCTAGATAAGCTACTGGCCAAGCAATACAATCACGACTTCAGTGGAAGAACCAGCAAGGAGAGGACATGTCCAGAGAAAAGGTAAGATTATTGGTTATTATGATGCCTTTGGAACAGGAAGCAGTTTGAATGGCAAGAGACCTGACATCCTTCTGCCAAATGGGAGGATTCATGTTGTCAAAGTGGATCAGCAACAGCCGTGCTGTATTGGCAACCATTCCACAAGAAAACAGAGCCAAGGAGACCAGGGGGTTGGATTTGGACAAAGACAATCTGCCTATTTAAAGGGCACTGGGATTGCACTGGGGCCGTTGAAACAGACGTGTTCAAGTTCAGAATTGTGGCTCAGGGACAACTATACACAAGACGAGGCATCTTGTCCGTGGTTGGATCTATAAACGACCCTTTAGGATTTCTAGCACCATTTACTCTGCCAGCCAAGCTTATTATGCAGGAGCTCCGTAAGGAAAGACTCGGATGGGATGAGAACATACCCCAAACCTTCTCTCAGCGATGGACAGGATGGTTAGCAGATCTCAACAAGATGTCGGAATTTAAAGTGGACTGAAGCATGAAGCCCGCAAACTTTGGTCAAATCTGATAAGCACAACTGCACCACTTTTCAGACGCAAGCAAACGTGGCTATGGAACTGTTTCACATCTAAGACTGGAAGATGATAAGGAAGAAGTGCATGTTGCATTCATAATGGGAAAATCCAGCATGGCACCATTAATACAAATGACAATTCCCAGAATGGAGCTTACAGATGCAGTCCTCACTGTCAGAGTGGTCACAATGCTGCGTAAGGAATTACAGCTTCAACTGGACAAATCCATCTTCTGGACTGATAGCACAACCGTCCTTCAGTACACCAACAACAAAACCAAACGTTTCAAAACATTTGTTGCATAAAGGATATCTTTTGTAAGGGATGCTACCGATGTATCACAATGGAGATATGTTGGCACAAAGGGAAATCCTGCAGATGAAGCCTCCAGAGGACTAGCAGCAGACTGCTTCTTAAGATGGGAGATGGATCAATTGACCAGAGTTTCTCTGTGAGCCCGGCACAAAATGGCCAAAGCTTAATTTGGAACCTGCAATCTTTGCTAATGATCCAGAAATAAAGCAAGACATCACAACGAACGTCATTGTCAAGGATTCATTGAACCTCACAAACAATCTGATCACCTATTTCTCATCATGGAGGAATCTGAAGACAGCAGCAGCTTGGCTTCTTAACGTAAGGACAATACTCTTGCAGTTGACTGGAAAAAGAAAGGAGATTCAGACTGCTCTGAGCAGCTTTGAAGAAGATCCTGGCAAACTAAAGGAAAAGGTTGATAAGGAGATGCACGTCTTTAAAGCAACAGTCCGTGGACAGTGTTTACGTCCTGAAGATCTTCTCCAAGCAGAAAGGGCAGTCATCTCTTTCAGTCAAAGACAAAGATTCAAAGAAGAGCTAGCAGTATTAGAAGCCGGTAAACAGAGTGTCAAACGAAGCAGTCATTTGTCCAAGCAAGATCTGGTGCTGGAGGATGGACTTCTGAGAGTAGGTGGTCGCCTGAATAGACTAGCGATGCCTGAAGAGGCCAAACATCCTATTATTCTCTCAAAGGACCTTCACATATCAATAGGGGCACCACACGATTGGCAACCCCGCCAACAGTCTGTCTGTTTTATCGTCTTTTTTAAATTTTTAGTGTGTGTTAAAAGTTTGTGTGAATGTTCTCCGCTTTGTTTTATGTGGGGGGGAGGGGGAGGGGGAGGGGGGAGGGGGAAACTTTATTTTCAGTTCCTTACCTTGCCGGAGATGCGATTAATTTTCAGGTCACCTCTCTGGTCGCTCTGAGATGGAGCTGGCGGCCTCCTCGGACTGACTTGAGCCCCACCGCGGGGAGTGGACTTAACATCGGAGCTGATCCCTTGCCTGGGATCGCTCCTACCGCCGCCTGCGGACTTACCATCAAGAGCTCGCAGTCTCGGGAGAGGCCGAGTCGTCGGGATCTCCAACGATGCAGAGGCTCGAGCAGCCCCGACGCGGAGCCCGATCGCTGGCGCGGGGGAGTTAACATCCACCCGTTGCAGAAACTGATCGCCCCGATGCAGAGGGCCCAAACGCCGCTGGCTACGGGAGTCTAGATCGACCCGTCAACGGGGGGCTTGAGGCCCCTGACCGCGGGAGAGCATAGAAGAGAACGGATTTGAACTTTTATTCACCTTCCATCACAGTGAGGAATGTGGAGCAGTCACTGTGGTGGATGTTTATGTTAAAATGTATTTTGTGTGTTACCATCTTGCTGTCTTGCTTTCGTAAAAGATACTGGATTATCAAAGCTAACTCCGCTGCAAGAATGATCATAACAGACTGTGATATGTGTAAATGACAATGGGGAACAGTTGGAGAACAAAAAATGGCAGACTTGCCCCTGGAGAGGATTCTACCTGACAAGCCTCCATTTACATATGTAGCAGTTGACTACTTTAGTCCAATAGAGCTCAAGAGGGGACGAAGCCTTGTTAAAAGGTATGGTGTAATCTTCACCTGCATGGCAAGCAGGGCAGTTCATCTTGAAGTTGCATCTACACTTGACACAGACTCCTGCATCCATGCATTACGAAGATTCATCTGTCGACGAGGTCAAGTTTCATCTTTAAGACCAGACAATTGCACAAATTTTGTCGGAAAGGAAAGAGAATTGAGAGAAGCACTCAATGGCTTGAATCAGAACAAGATCCAGAGTGCTATGCTTCAGCGAGAGATAAAGTGGCACTTTAACCCCCCAGCAGGATCCCATCACGGCTGTGTTTGGGAACGATTGATCTGCATGGTTTGAAATGTGCTGCGCTCTGTTCTTAAACAGCAAGTTCTGCACCATGAAGAATTTGAAGATATTCTTTTTAATCTGCATAAGATCACTCCTACCTACCTGTGTAGTAATCGCAACAGAAAGTTGGACATTGGTAAAGAAAGAGATTGCCATTACAGCCATCTTGCTAACCTGTGTTGCCACTCTCAGGGAACTATGCACTTGTATTCCCCATGGCCCTGCCATTTATTGTGTATACCCTGCCCTGGTTTATGTCTCAATTGCATCAATTTGCACATGTCCGAGTTAAACTCCATCTGCCATTCCTTTGCCCACTTTTCCAGTTAACCCCTATTGGAGTTTGGTCTGTTTTAACCAATCTCCATATATAATCTTTTGTCTAATACCTCTCCCCAGCTCGACTTTGAACCCTCCACTTTCCCCTGAGTTCTGTGGCAAGGTTCCTGACCCGAAATATTGACCCATAATTCTCTTTGCACAGATCTGTGTGACTGCACGAGAGAGCGACAAGTACAATGAGTTGTCTCCAGGTAGACACAAACACAGGTGGTGATGGCCCAACACCAACGCTCTGCCTTGTGGAAATTGTGCGCCCTAGGATGAGAAGAAAGCTAAGCGGCTGAATGCAAGACCTTCCAGAGAGTAGTAAGACTGCTGTTTGGCAGAAGGTTGGCTATGTATTGGACTGAGTGAACAGAAGTAGTCCTAAGGAAGTAAATGGAAAAATGGTACGTGTGGATGTGAGGTTACAGTGACAGCGCCCAATGTGACCCAAGGGGACACTTCCAAAGGCGTCACTACCATAGTGAAGGTATTATTTGAGAGTCACATATCGGATTCATGGCACTAATTGCTTGAATGGCAGACAGCAAAAGGAGTTGTATGTATAGTTCACCACTGGTCAATGTGAGGCAGGTAGTGCATCATGATAACAGCAAAATATTTGGTCAAAAGGCATTGATTAAAAAAATCCCCCTGTGAAGCCACCCTATGGTTGTGAAGCAGATTCCCAAAGCAATGCCACAAATCAGTCAGAAAATCAGGCCAGGGGTGGAGTGAGACCCAGAGCAACTGATGCTTCAAGTTAAGGGCCAGGGAAAGAATGTCCATTATACATAGCCTGAGTGAAGGGCTTCACTTGAACGGTGACTTCATCATTTCAGAAGAATGCGACAATTCACAAACATTGATGACAAGCTGTCCATAGGAAGAGTCTATAACATGCAGGAACGATTCAGTTCACAGCAGCTCTACGAAAGCAGCTGTTTCACCATAACAGGCCACAAGCAAGACGAGAAGGTTAGTCTCGAAAGGAGACGCGGGATGAGGGAACATTGATTGGGTCAAAACAGACCAAAAAAAAACCCAGGTGTTTTAATGTTTGACATTAAAGCAGCCAAAGTTAAGACCGCTTGAGTTCTGGAGAAAGGGCTCAACATTCACTAGATTCTTGCATTTTGGAGCAATGCTAAATGTAACGGAATTAAGTGTAGAATGAGTCGCACAGCGGTCGGCTGCCTGCGCCTTTTCCGGGTTTACGTCCGTGCCCGCGTGCCCCTAGAGAGGGAACACGCGGTGTCCACGGGGACTCTGGAGGCCTTCCGTGAACGCTAGTCACCGCAGGAGGTCGAATGTATTATTGGTAAAAATGTTAATATTTTAATTTGATAACTTTGTTTATAAAATGCCAATATATGCATTATTTGACCGCGTTACTAATTTGTATTTTTGTTTGTTCTGAATAAAATCATTTTGTATGAGAAAAAAGAAAAGTGCAGAATGAGTTGAGGCGTTTGAGAGAGGACAACACCACCATGTAGAGATAGTTCCATAACTCTGAAAATCCTCCTGAAGATGCTGCAGGGGGTGTGGACATTCAGAGTTGGCTTTCATAGCAAGAGGATTTGAGTATAGGAGCAGGGAGGTTCTACTGCAGTTGTACAGGGTCTTGGTGAGACCGCACCTGGAGTATTGCGTGCAGTTTTGGTCTCCAAATCTGAGGAAGGATATTATTGCCATAGAGGGAGTGCAGAGAAGGTTCACCAGACTGATTCCTGGGATGTCAGGACTGTCTTATGAAGAAAGACTGGATAGACTTGGTTTATACTCTCTAGAATTTAGGAGATTGAGTGGGGATCTTATAGAAACTTACAAAATTCTTAAGGGGTTGGACAGGCTAGATGCAGGAAGATTGTTCCCGATGTTAGAGAAGTCCAGGACAAGGAGTCACAGCTTAAGTATAAGGGGGAAATCCTTTAAAACCTAGATGAGAAGAAGTTTTTTCACACAGAGGGTGGTGAATCTCTGGAACTCTCTGCCACAGAGGGTAGTTGAGGCCAGTTCATTGGCTATATTTAAGAGTGAGTTAGATGTGGCCCTTGTGGTTAAGGGGATCAGAGGGTATGGAGAGAAGGCAGGTACGGGATACTGAGTTGGATGATCAGCCATGATCATATTGAATGGCGGTGCAGGCTCGAAGGGCCGAATGGCCTGCTCCTGCACCTAATTTCTATGTTTCTATGTTTCTATGTCAGCTCAGTACAGCAATGGCAGAGTGTAATGGATCAGACGGAAAACAGTGATGCCAGCATTAAAAGCCAAGGCTACAATCCAGAAAGGGGAAGTCAGTGGAGAGGAATTTATGAATCGAAAAGTGGAAGTAGGAAAGGTTTGTTATCTGCAGTGAGCTGGAGTGGGCTTCAGGATGCATTATGTGTAATCCGAGGCAGAAAGTCGCAAAAAGTAGTGATTGGTGCAATTGCGTGTTGTTTTTTGTCACGTGTACCGATGTACAGTGAAATGCTTTTGTTGCATGCTAACCAGTCAGTGTGGAGACAACACATGATCACAATCAAATAGATCACAGTGTACGGATACATGATAAAGGGAATAACATGAATCATGGTATCCAGTGACTGTAAATACCAGCCATAACTGTAAGTGCTGTGGCTACTCTAAAGTTATAGTTTTCGACACATAATGTAGTGCGTACAGGACTAGTCAAGAAGATCGTGATCCAAAACATATTCAAGGAGACAATGATGTTAACTTGCAGAACAGGATATGAGACTGTTGATGCTCGAACTGCACTTCAAAAGTATTTAATTAAGTTTAAAATGTTTTGGGGGTATGCTGGGCCAGTGATAGGTGCTGCATAAACACAGGTTTTGCTTTCTGTTTGTAACGTCAAAGAGCACGAATAAGATTATTGCACAGTTTCTCACTTGTTTAAGAAGCATTGGCCCCGAAAATCCATGGGTTTTTTCCTGGTATCCCATTTTAAATTAGATGGGAAGCAGGTGGAATCCCTGAAGCTGAAGTGTGAGTGGCTCTTTGTACTGTTTCGTCGTGGATTTGACTGGACTCCTGCCAAATATACGGCAAGAAATGGAGAGAGCTCTCGTGAAATCTTACTCCCATTGCATTTCGAAACCTCTTCTGCCATATCGTTTATATTTTAAGCGCATAAGATACATAGAAAATGCACCAAATATATAATCCAAGCGCTTCTGTAGTCTTTAAAAAAAAAAGCTAAACACAAAATCCTTTTTTTGATAGATCTACTTCTTGTGTGTGGCGTGCACAGCCTAAAGTTGTCGGTCGACTTGTTCTATTTGATCTATTTGTTTGTGCACGTTGGGCTGATTGCATTAGTCGAAACAGGGTGGACCACGTGAAGGTTGCAATCTCCCACCCCTTTTGACCGATAGAAATCCTGCTCTGAAGGGGTTAAAATGCCGTCAAAGTACTTAATCTTTAATTAAATTAAAAGCAGCTCTATAATTAGACTTTTTCCAGAGTTACTGGGGTTCTTTATTGGTACCATTCCATGGTTCATGTCTACAGGTATTTAACATACTCTATAACGCCAGGACCTTTAATTAATTCTTAATTGCTGCCTCTTCCATTAATTGAGGTTGTCAGGAAATTAGATTAAATGTGTAAGTGTATTCAAGACAAAGAAAGTGTAATAGACCTGTGGAGTTCCATTCTCACATAATGATGTACAGGCACATTGTGCCAAACACTCAGAGGCTCTTGCCTCCACATGAGGGGTCCCTGTGCCAAAGCAGGCTGGTGTTTCAACCATTATGCTTAAATGAAATGACAGAAACCATTACATTGATATTTATAATCAAAATTAATTAAGGATTAACAAGCCTGACAAAGCCTACGCGATCTCCTGGTTGCCAAACATTTTAACTCCCCTTGCCATTCCCATAATGACCTCTCTGTCCTGGGCCTCCTCCACTGCCAGAGTGAGGCCACATGCAAATTTGAGGAAACGCACCTCATATTGTGCTTGGGCAGCTTACAATACAGCGGTATGAATATTGATTTCTCTAATTTCAAGTAACTCTTGTATTCCCTCTCTTTCCATCCCTCCCCCAACCCTAGCCTTCCTGCTAGTTTCACTGCTCGTATCCCTTCCTATCACTTCCTCCACAACCAACAATAGACCATTGTGGGTTCTTTGGCCAGCGCTGATTAGTTCTGTACATAGTTCCTTTCTCCCCTGACTCTCAGTCTGAAGAAGAATCTTGGCCCAAAACGTCACTTATTCCTTTTCTCCAGATTTGCTGCCTGATCCCCTGAGTTACTCCAGCATTTTGTGTCTATCTTCGGTGTAAACCTGCATCTGCAGTTCCGTCCTGTACAAAGATGTTTTTGTAATCCATTGCAGACGATTTCACATTTATTTGTGAAAAAAAGCCTTGCTGTTTGAAGAGATTTGTAACAGCTCCTGGAAAACAGTTCTGCAACGTGTGCATTAGCCAACACTTTCTTGTCTCTCGGTTATTTAAAACGGCCCGTGTCAATGATCCCAACTCGTTACAGGTGTCATATGACAAGTATCAATGGATTGTGATTGTCGGTGCCCACATTTATCAAATTTGTCAAATTTGGCAACATGATGAAAGTAATTATTTTTTTAAATCAGTTTCTTACCATTTAGATCCAAATAACTGAAGTTATGCATTCATAATATACATCATCATGTACATAATTAAAAGGAGACAATTCAAGTAAACATCCAAATAATGGTGGAAGGGCTACAAATATTTTGAAACAGGTTCCAGAAATGACCCACTGCAGTGCTAGAGCAGAACACAAGGTTTAATAATTTCTTATAACAACTGACAAAAACATTTCTCCATGCAGTACTGAACAACAAAAGCGACGAAAAACAGTTTCCAACAGTAGGCTAATCAGTCTGTTTATATTGCCCTTACTGCATAGGTGAGTGGTAACATCTGGGCAGAGTTGATGAGAATGTAGAGAGAATAGGGGCAATATGGTGGCGCAGCGGTAGAGTTGCTGCCTTACAGCGCTAGAGACCCAGGTTCAATCCTGACTATGGGTGCTGTCTGTATGGAGTTTGTACGTTCTCCTATGACCATGTGGGTTTTCTCTGGGGGCTCCGGTTTCCTCACACACTCCCAAGATGTACAGGATTGTGAGTGCATTGACTTTGGTAAATAAAATGTTACTAGTGTGGAGGATAGTGCTAGTGTATGGCAATCGCTGGTCGGCATGGACTCGATGGGCCAAAATGGCCTGATTCCACGCTGTATCTCTAGACTCATAAACAAAACAAATAAAAATGGACCCAATTTGCTGGAGTAACCTAGCGGGTCAACCAGCCTCTGTGGGGAACATGGGTAGGTGACGTTTCAGGATGAGACTCTTCTTCAGACTTTGGCCAGGTCAGTCTGTAGAAGGGTCTCGACCTGAAACGTCACCTACCCATGTTCTTCAGAGATGCTGCTTGACCTGCCGAGTAACTCTAGCACTTTGTATTAACCAGCATACGCAGTTGTTTCTTTCCACAGAATAAAAATGGCATTAGTGTAGATGGTTGCTTGATAGCCAGACTGGATTTAGTGGGCTGAAAGACAGTTGCCATACCATATGTCTCTATGCAGAGTATAGATCAACAAAGCACTGCCTTGGCCCATGATTAGCATTGGCTTAGTCAATCTTAGTTTCCAGATGAGCCACAATTGGCTTCAGTTCTTCAAGGTTGGAGTAAACACAGGAAAATAGCTTGGTTTTCTTCTCCTGAGAGCTCGCTATATATCATGACCAAGATAAATGTGGACAACAGGATCTCGGGTAAGCACGCATGAAGCTCAACTTTAATCCCTTCAGCTGTTAACACACTGTCTAAAACACCGTGGGGTTCATCAGAAAGAAAGCTGGATATTCATCACAGGTCAGGAGCACTAAGATGAAATAGAAGTAAATGCTGGGCTTGTCATCGACACCTATATTTCACAAACTTGTTAAATAAATAAAACAACCAATTAAATATAATTATAGCATTGTTGTGGAGTACATGGCAGTTAATTTGCTTATGATGGTGCACCCAGATACAGCGCTGAAAATAAATCAATTTTCACTCAGTGTTTGTGGAAGTTCCCTGCTTGTTTTCAAACAGGGTCATGGATCCTTCTCAGTTCATCAGAAAGTCTATTCAAGGTCTGAGCCTTGCAGCTCATCTGAAATATAGTAACGCTTACAGTGGACATGGAGGTCTACTTGATTGTCCTCTCTTCCGATTTGACAAGGTGATGAAGGCTGCGGATTTGGAGATGCTGTCAAAGAAGTCCTGGTGAACAGTGAGAAGGTTGCAGGAGGGGTCGAGTGAGTGAACTGGACTACTCAAGTGGACTGCTTAATCGCTAATGACACTGAGCTTCATGTATGTTGTTGAAATAACGCTGTTCCCGCTAATGGAGTGTAGTCATGGGGTCAAACGGCGTGGAAACAGGCCCTTCCGGCCAATTTGGCCACGTCGACCAACGTGCCCCATCACATTCATAACTTGGCCCTTTTAGGTATGGAAAAGTCAGGAGGCAGGTTCCTTGTAGCAGGACGCTCAGCAAGAACTGCTTTTACAACCACAGTATTTATATGGCTGCTCCATTATGTCTCTGCTCAATGGATTCCTCCCCTCCCACCAAAATGTTGATGATGGGTGCCTTCATTTCAAGTGCAGGTGGTTAGACTCCCTAGTTACACATAGTCATGGACTGGCCCTTTCATTGGAATCTCGTCCAATGCATGCTGCATTTCATCTTCTGAGGGAATGTGAATAGAATTGAGGATGGCACAATTATTGAAGAGCTTCCGCACGTCCGATCTTGTAATGAAAGGAGGTCATTGATGAAGCAGCTGAAAGTGGCTGGGCCTGTGTCACTGCTCTATGCAACGCCTGTAATGATGTCCTGTGGCCAGAATGATTGACCTTCAATAAACCTCTGTGCAAGAAAAAACTCCAACCTGTGGACACTTTTCTCCTTAGAGTTTAGAGATACAGCGCGGAAATAGGCACTTCAGCCCACCAAGTCCACGCCTATCAGCAGTTACCGTACACTACCGACGGACAATTTACAATTTTACCGAAGCCAATTAACCTACAAACCTGCATGTCTTTAGAGTGTCGGAGCACCCAGAGAAAACCCACATGGTCGCAGAGAGAACGTACAAACTCCATGCAGACAGCATTTGTAGTCAGGATCAAACCTGGGTCACTGGCACTGTAAGGCAGCAACTCTATCGTTGCTACACTGCTGAAGAACTTCAATTTGTGGATTGTCTCCTTCAACAGGTGAGAAGACCCTAATCACCTTGGGTCAGTTTGAAGCATTCTACTGGATTCTTGTAAAAGGACCCACAAATTTGGGACACGAACCATTGCCCGAGGAGTTGGGGTAGGCTGGTTTACTGTTAACCTGGTGAACCTTGTACTTTGTTCATACCTGAAGCAAGCCTAAATGTTCCAATTCATACCCATTATGCAATTTATACCGAGCAGGGAAATACTATTTGCATGGAAACTAAGCTACAACAAACCTAAAAACGACACAACGTGTTGGAGTAACACAGCAGGTCAGGCAGCATCTCTGGAGAACATGCATATCCATTTTTTCCAGATATGCTGCCTGACCCTTTGAGTTGCTCCAACATTTTTGTAAATGGGCATCTGTAGTTTCTTGTTTTTAACACCTAACGTAAGCTAGTTTGGGTCACAATGAGCTGAAGATGTTAGATTTTAATTTATGACTGATGTACTAAATATTGGGTAAAGGGACAGGAATCAGAGAATGTTAAATGCATCAAGCAGTGGAGGCACGATAATGTGATCAAGATGCATGAATTATTTTGTTTATATTATTAGAATAATGAGATGGGTGCCAGTCACCAATATGCTAACATTAGCCAATCTAAGATAGTTTAGTTTACTTTAGAGGTACAGCGCGGAAACAGGCCCTTCGGTCCACGCCGACCAGCGAGCCCCACACATTAACGCTATCCTACACGCAATAGGGAGAATATTTACATTTACCAAGCCAATTAACCTACAAACCTGTACATCTTTGGAGTGTGGGAGGAAACCGAAGATCCCGGAGAAAACCCACACAGATCACGGGGAGAACGTACAAACTCCGTACAGACAGTACCCGTAGTCAGGATCGAACCCGGGTCTCCGGCGCTGCATTCGCTGTAAGGCAGCAACTCTATCGCTGCGCCACCACGCTCGCCCGTGATAGTGTTAATGGTATAAAAAGTGTCTTCTTCTCATAGATTTTATCCTGAGCCTGGTTTGGAGATGGAGGCCTTTGTGACATGCAAACGTTGAATGCAGTCAACTCACGTGCTCTACCTGAAGGATTATAGCAACGTGAGGCACACACTATCCCACTGCAAGCTTAATTTTTTTGTTATCTTATTTATACAGCAGCATGACGGTTCGCATCGGTTGGAATATATTGTTATGTAGCATGAATACTTTGCCCTGTGACTTGACAAATAATTTGCAAAAAAACGATGAGTAGGTTTTAAAGGTAGACTGGGCACTATTGATCTCAGTTACAATTGTGCAAATCCCCCCCACCCCCACCCCCCTTTTTTTTTATTAGGAAGGAACACGGCGCGCATAGTGAAAGTGACAAAGTTCTCCTGGCATGATATTGCTTTCAGCAGAGATGCATCCCCTCAAATAGGCTTCTTAACAAGAATTAGCAGACACAAAGGGATCTCTTTTCATCCTTCTCACCACATTTGAATAGTGGAATTCCAGTGTAGTAGGCTTTTAATCAGGTTTTTGAAGCCTTCACCATGAGGAACGCTGGGAGGTTTAGGAAACCAGCAAGTAAATGTAAATGAAAGGTCAGTCGAAGCATAACCACAGGGCAAAGTGGCTGCGGATTATGGTTTTCAGACTCATTCTCTCTCGGGTTTCATTTGTTCCCAGAAAGAGTGAGAAGAGTACAAGCTTAAGGAGATCAGGGCCTATTCAGGAAGCCTTGTCCAAAATCTTGCTACTTTTCTTCTGATGTCATTCTTCAGCTGATTCTGCTGAAGTGAAAGCATGTTAAGTCTTCTTTATAAACCAAAAAGTCCCTGTGTTTCTTCATTCGCCGTGTCCTGCCACCAGCAAGCGACGTCCGAGGCTCAACATGCCTTTATTTCCTTCTCATCTCTCTCTCTCACCGCTGACAGGGAGCAGCTGAATTGCTTATTCTGCCACCTGACATTTTAAGCTTCCTGCAAACAAGGTCCAAAAGGGAAAGATTTGCTTTATAGACACAGCCGGCTTTGTACATGCCGATGGAAACATTGTGGGGCCTGTGTAGTTTTGTTTAAGATGACAATGCAAAGATGTAGCAAGATTAGACCGCAAAGTACTGACAACATTGCGCGGGATTGGGCTGACAGTGAAAGCCTCACGACATTACAAGAAATAACAGCCAGCACAAAGAAACACAGCAAAATAGCAATTTACTGCAAAACACTTGAGCAAATAGTGATGAATCCTTCAGCATTGTGAGGGGTTTTGTGTAATTGAGGACAAAACCAAATGCTTGGCTTTATTAGTCACGGTTTTATTTAATGGTTACATATTCTTTTTTTCTCACCGGAACAAAGCACATCTTGGCGCCTGATAAAGGAACAAAATATAGATGTAGGCTGGAGCAGAATTTGACTGCTTTGACTGAATACCTTTCCGAGCATGTCTCTGTAGGAAACATGGGAAAGTGCATGTCGTTCTCCTTCCCCACACAGAAAACATTATTCACATCTTACACAATGTTTAAATCATCCAGCTTCGTGCTCCTGTGCAAGAGCTTAAGCTAGAACATTGTTTGAAACATCATTGGCATTTGAGCAGCCTTTCAGGATGAAACAACCCATGGATCTGTCTTTTCCTTTCTTCATTCATAGTCCGTTAACAAAGTGGTGAGACTGGCGCCGCCTGAATATGACCATCTCTGAGAATGTGATATAATGAGCAGGTCATTCATTACAAAGAAAAAGTGGCTTGATTCTTTCAGAGAGGAATTTCACCACAGCGGAATCGGTTAGATTTGTGTTTTCCTGCCAGAGGAACCAAGGACTCCGTCCCAAACGCTCCACTTTTCAGAAGTGGATCTGCAACAATCAGAAAATTGATGGGCTCAAATTCCACTTGAGAGACTTGAGCATGAAAACCTAGGTTCACTGTGTAATGGAGTACCGAGGGATGGATGAACTGTCAGAGTCACAAACTTCAGATGAAACATTAAGGTCATAAGGAATAAGAGTAGAATTACGTCATTCGGCCATCATCTACTAGGCCAGTTAAGCATGGTTGATCTACCTTTCCCTCCTAACCCAATTCTCCTGCCTTCTTCCCATAACCTCTGACACCTCTGTACTAATCAAGAATCTATCTATCTCTACCTTAAAAATATCCACTGGGCCTCCACAGCCTTCTATGGCAAAGAATTCCACAGATTCACCACCCTCCAATTAAATAAATGTCTCCTCATCTCCTTCCTAAAAGAACGTCCTTGAATTTTGAGGCTATGACCTCTAGTCCCACTAATAGAAACATCCTCTCCACATCCACTATCCAAGCCTTTCACTATTCTGTTTGTTTCAATGAGGTCCGCCCTCATTCTTCTAAACTCCAGCGAGTACAGGCCCAGTGCCGAGAAATGCTCATCATAGGTTAACCTACTAATTCTTGGGATCATTCTTGTAAACCTCCTCTGGACCCTCTCCAGAGCCAGCACATTCTTCCTCAGATATGGTGCCCAAAATTGCCCACAATATTCCAAATGCGGCCTTACCAGCCTCTTATAGAGCCTCAGCGTCACATCCCTGTTTTTGGAAACAAGCCATCTTGAAATAAATGCTAGCATTGAGTTTGCTTTCTTTTTTACAGATTTGACTTGCAGATTAACATTTGGGAATCCTGCACCAGCACTCCCAAGTCCTTTGGCATTAAGTTGAATCTGTCCTCTCAGGAGGCTTGGGGGTTGTCTCTGGAGCGCTGGCCAATATTTGTCTCTCAATCAACCCTGCAAAGAGTCTTCAAATGCAATCCTCCAAAGTTCATGGTGACTTGGCCTTACTGATCCTGAATTCCACATCAGACAGGTTTGTGTGATGGTCTGGGCTGCGTCCACAATTTGCTGCAGTTTCCTCCGGTCTTGGATAGAGCTGTTCCCAAATCTGATGCATCCTGATAGACCGCTTTCTATGGTGCATCTGTAGAAGTTGGTGAGAGTTGTAGGGAACACGCCAAACTTCTTAAGCCTTCTTAGTAGTAGAAGCGTTGGTGTGCTCTGACATGATTTAGGAATCAGATTGCTCAAAGATCATCCCCTCTATATCTTGACTTTTGCAGCTCACATCCATATCGGAGAAGCCATGAAAATTTAGAATTAGAATTAGAATTATAATTATATTCCTTTATTGTCATTCAGACCTTTCGGTCTGAATGAAATTATGTTGCCTGCAGTCATACACAGAACCAATAAAAACAAAACATACAATAAACACAAATTAAACATCCACCACAGTGAGTTCACCAAGCACATCCTCACTGTGATGGAGGCAAAGTCTTAGTCTCCGTCTCTTCCCTCCTTGTTCTCCCTCTGCGCTGAGGCGATTGATCCAGGCTGGAGATGCCGCCCTCCAGTCCAGCGGATCTCCGTGGTGATGTCGCCGCTGCCGTAAGCCGGAACGCCGTCTCCGCTCCGAGACGGACTGCCACAGCATCAGCTCCGGGAAGCCGCCCCAGCTCCGGGTCCCGCAGTCTCCGCTCCGGGCCGCCGCCCCAGCCCCGGGTCCCGTAGTCTCAGCTCCGAGCCCCGCTGCATCAGCTCCAGGCCGCCGCCGAAAGCCAGAACGCCGCACCAGCAAGCCGGGCCACCACTGCCTCAGCCCCGAAGAGGGCCAGCCTCTCGTTGGTGAGTCCTGGCTGGCTCTGCCTCCGGAGCCTCGGGGTCAGTCCCAGGCAGGAGAAAGCACAAAGCTATCTTGTCTACGCACACAGTCATACAAACATTTCACATAATGCATATCGAATAGCTTTTCAACAATAGTTAATTTTCCAATGAACTGAAAAATATTTACAGTATCTTGTTACACTGCGTCCTCTGCTGTTAAAACACCGACCACATTCTGCATTCTGCTCATATTTAAATTGCCAATCTGTGCTATTGTGGGCAAAAAAAGGTCAAGATGGAGATATATGTTCGGTTACAAATGATGTACATGATAAGGTGAACATGAATGTGAATATGATGCAGGCTAAAGATACCATGGCCGACAGAGACATGCGGATACAAATGTGTATTAAATAGAACAGGAGGAGGCAGCTGGACAGACACTTGAACAGGCAGGGAGTAGATGAATAGGGACCATATATAGGCAGATGGGAATAGTTTAATTTGACTTCATGGTTACGCAGAGATGTATGGACTGACGGGCCTGTTCCGGTGCCGTCATTTTATATATTCGATGTTTTGTCCTCGGAAAGCTGATCCTAGTTTGCACAGACTCCGCATCTTTCTAAAGTCTGAAGAAGGGTCTCAACCCTGAAATGTCACCTATTCCTTTTCTCCACGAATACTGCCTAACCCGTTGAGTTACTCCAACATTTAGTGCCTGTCTCCTCATCTTTCAGCGAGTACCAAGTATTTTGCGTTTGTTCACTGTAGTTTTGACCAATTCTCAAAGAGTTTGTGGCACGGTGGCGCAGCGGTAGAATTGGAGCCTTACAGCGCCATAGACCCGGGTTCGATCCCAGCCACAGGTGCTGCTTACGGAGTTTGTACGTTCTCCCCGTGACCTGTGTGGGTTTTCTCCGGGTGCCCCAGTTTCCTCCCCCACGCCAACGATGTACAGGTTTGTAGGTTAATTGACATTGGTAAAATTATAAGTTGTCCCCAATGTGTGTAGGATATAGTGTTAGTGTTTGGGGATCATTGGTTGGCACGGACTCGGTGGGACGAAGGGCCTGTTTGCGTGCTGTATCTCTAAACTAAACTAAATTTATAATTTTACAAGTCAAATCTAAAATGATCTTCACGCTTACCTGCAGCATTTCCATGAATCCCTGATAAACCTGGTAGGAAATCCAATTATTAATCCCTATATTTAGTTCAAAGCACTGTGCTGCCTTTTTTTTTATAACAAAATGTTGTGTGAAGTGATTTTGTCGTTATATTCCAATCTTCTTCAACAGACTTGCAATGGCTACCAGAAGCATCAATGCAGCAAGTAAGATAATAAAAAGCAGTCATTCCTTTCATTTATACAACACCCTTGGGAAATTAACTTTTATATTTCCTCTTTTCTTAACCTGGTTTCCATTTTGCCCTTTCAATATCCAATGTTCTGCCCTTTCTGCAATGCAGCAAGGTATTGACTTGATTCTGTGGCTTGTGGTTTCACAGGCTATAAGCACCCACCTTGTATTCCATTCATTGGGCTGTCCCTCTATCTGAACTGTACAAGGGATAGCAGTCAAGACTTCCAACTGTGGAGGGTTCAGCGCTGGATTTAAACAACATGCCACACAGCTACAGCCCCACTAAGGATAATTACATGATGATGTTACCACCCAAAATCCAAGTCCTTACAATCTACTCCATGTAGCTAAATTAACACACAGCAAGGGTTAGAAATGAGGCCCGCTACAGAAACGGTGTCGGTTTAACTTCATTATTGTCACGTGTAAATCAAAATAGATTTCCATATTTTTTTGACGAAATCTTTCAGCTTTATATCTATAGTTGGCAAATGCTTCAAGGGAGTCAAGAATAATAATAATACTAATAATAATAATAACTTTATTTGTTAAGCACCTTAAAAACAACCAAAGCTGACCAAAGTGCTGTACAGAAAAAAGAAAACAAGCAAGACATCATAAAACAGGCAGAACAACAGAACATACAACTAACACGAGGCGCATAAATTACATACAAAAAATCCAAACAATAAATTAAAAAACATAAAACACGAGTACGAACAACGCAGCAAAACCAAGCAAATAAAGTTAATAAACAATTCAACACCTCACTGGTCTACAAAGGCCATGGAGAATAGATATGTCTTCAGGAGTGACTTAAAAACAGCTAGAGAAGGGGCCTGTTTAACGTGCAGAGGCAATTCATTCCACAATCAAGAATGGTTCATTGTCAGACACACCTGGAACAGAAAAATTAAATGCTTAATGGCTGCAGCTTTACAGGTACATTAATACAACATCATAGTATATAAATATTCAATGCACAATAATACAATAAATTATCATTTGTACTCGGCAGGCAGACTATAGCAGTGCAAGCCAAAGTATGTAGACAACCTATAAAAGTCCTTAATAGAATTTTGATGGGAATATATGTGAGGTGTATCATTTAAATGGGGTGAAGGAAAGAGCGTTCACGTCACGGCCCTGTTTCCGCCAATCTTTCCACCACCGCGCACAAGAAGCAACAAGACAGACACCATCGTGTGCAGATGCCGAGAATTGTGTCCAGCTCCGGCTGAACAACTTCTAATCTCGTGTGTGGACTCGATAAGAAGATCATTTGGATGATTTATTATTAACTATATTGGGGCGGCACAATGGCGCAGCGGTAGAGTTGGTGTCTTGCAGCGCCAGTGACCCGGGTTCGATCCTGACCACGGTTGCTGTCTGTACGGAGTTTGTACGTTCTCCCTGTGACCGCGTGGGTTTTCTCAGGGTGCTCTGCTTTCCTCCCACACTCCAAAGATGTACAGGTTTGCTGGTTAATTTGCTTCGGTAGAAATTGTAAATTGTCCCTAGTGTGTAGGATATTGCTAGTGTACGGGGTGATCGCTGGTCGGTGTGGGCTGGGTGGGCCGAATGGCCTGTTTCCATGCTGTATCTCTAAAGTCTTAAAGGTGGGGAATAGTTGAGTTGATTTGTGCTTGGGGGCCAGGTCATCAGGTCATCAGACGGAGAGAAGGTTGCAGATGAGGATCATGTGCTTTCATGTGCAGACCTGAACAGCAGCAAAAAGTTAGTAATCAACTAAAGGGATGTGCAGGGTGGAACTGCTGATGCTGGCTTACACTGAAGATGGACACAAAATGCTGGAGTGTGTCGAGACATTGGGTATTTTTAAAGCCGAGATAGATCGGTCATGATTAGTAAGGGCGTCAAAGGCCTTGGAAAGAAGGAAGGAGAACATGGTTGAGAGGGAAAAATAGATCAACCATGATTGAATGGCGGAGTAGATGCGATGAGCCGAATGGCCTAGTTCTGCTCCTATGTCTTATAATGCTTAAAAAGGCAAAGTTGGGCAAATACATTTTGAGGCGTTGCATTTTAATTATTCAAGCTATAAATTAATGAAACTACTATTAATTTTAATGTTCCAATCTGCCAAGAGTGACACTGACCTACCTCTGCATTCCTTAGGATTATGGTAATATCTTATGCCTCAAGAGACAGAGAGTTATTTAACATTCACTTTGGTTAAATGGAGACATTTCCATTGTATTGGGTTGTGCAAAAGGTGGGGAAAGTTCTTCAACACTAAATCATGACAATGCTGATGAGCTTCGGGTAAATCCCCACTTGTGCTTAGCTTTACCTGGGTCCCCGGAAGAATGCTGTTTATTCTGGATAATGAAATCATGAAAGCTTTCTCCATTGTGTCTTCATGTTACCATCAAGGCAGGTGCAGTGTTCAAAATTCCCTGGAACATGCTGTCTGCAGGGAGGAGAGAGCTAGACTAACCGGCCCAACATAACAAACTTAACAAAGGAAAGAAAAGATATGGATCCAAGCATCTTTGTTAATTTTATCACGATTATTAGCTGGCTTGCTTTAAATTTCTACTGTCATTATTTTATCTCGACTATTGACTCACTTGTTATCAAACATACGAAAGAAGTACAGGCTGGGATTTGACAAAAACACTGTGAGTTTAGTTGACAATGACGTTTGACAGCACTGGGCCACTTGTCGGTGGAGTTTAGGAGGATGAGGAGGGGACTTCATAGAAACTTACCGAATAGTGGAAGGCCTGGATAGAGTGGATGTGGAGAGAATGTTTCCACTCTCGGGAGTGTCTAGAACCAGAGGTTATAACCTCAGAATTAAAGGGAGTTTCTTTAGGAAGGAGATGAAGAGGAATTTCTTTAGTCAGAGGGTGGTGAATCTGTGGAATTCATTGCCATAGAAGGCTGTGGAGGCCAAATCAATGGATCATTTTAAAGCAGAGATAGATAGATTCTTGATAGGTACAGGTGTCAGAGGTTATGGGAGAGAAGACAGGAGAATCGATTTAAGAGAAGATAGATCAGCCGTGATCGATTGGTGGAGTAGACTTGATGGGCCAAAGTCTACTTCTAGCACTCATGACCTTCTGAGTTAAATCCTCGTAGATGGTTTATTCTTTGCGCTTTGTGTACAGATTCTGAGTATTTCTCGACGGAACTTCGTAACATCCAAGTGGTTCATTTGTTTCTGTTAAAGCCTCTGTTGTAAACTCAAGTGTGAGGAGATGGGCACAAAATAACAGAAAGTGGTTCAATCTTATCACAATGTTTAAGAAACATGTAGACAGGTACATAGATAGGACAAGTTGAGAGGGATATGGGCCAAACGCATACTAGTGTAGATTGGACATGTTGGCCAGTATGTTGGCAAGTTGGGCCGAAGGGCCTGTTTCCATGCTGTATGTTGGCAAGTTGGGCTGAAGGGCCTGTTTCCATGCTGTATGACTATTAGCTGCGATGCTTTTGTAAATATTTTTATTACACTTCATATTCTGAACATTGTCTGCCAGTGAATGAGTTAAAACATCTACTATACAAACAAGGGCAGCAGACAAATAGAGTGGAAAAATATTATCATTAGGTATAATAATTGATCTATGAAAGGATCATCCATCTCCCATGTGAAAAATGATTTAAACGTCCATGTGCTACCCACATTTAGAAAATTGCTGTTTTTCCCCTTGTGTGCAGTACATGTTTAACTGGTTGGAACACATTTGGATATTCACTCCACTCTGAGTGCCTTTGTGTTATCTTTTTGTTTGTGTGACGATGATATTCTTAAACACATAAATTGATACAAATTGAAAATAGCCACGAACACACCAATGGGAATTTCACTACTTCAGGGCCACGTACAGTTTGAAGTTTTCAAACTGCGCGCATGTACACACACCAACAATGAATGTGTGTGTGATAAAGTAGAATTTGCAGGCGAATATCTTAATGTTAATCAAACTCAAGTTCCAGCACAGCTGATAAGATCTGCAAAATATATCAGTGAGTAGTGTGGAAGGGGCATCTTGGTCAGCATGGGATAGTTGGGCCGAAAGACCTGTCCCTGTGCTGTATGACTCTACGACTCTCTCTCTCTCTCTCTCTCTCTCTCTCTCTCTCTCTCTCTCTCTCTCTCTCTCTCTCTCTCTCTCTCTCTCTCTCTCTCTCTCTCTCTTTTTTTTTCTTTTTCCAAGACTTTATTCAACACAACAAATGATACAACAGATCAAGTCATAAACAAAAAAGAAATTACATTATATCAAGTGTTATTATAATACAACATTACAATCATTGTTCACAATACTATCAACCCCACGCGGTGATCAGCGCCCATCCATCTACCTCTCTCTTTCTCTCCCTTCCTCCCTCTCTCTCTACCTCTCTCTCTCTCTCTCTCTCTCTCTCTCTCTCTCTCTCTCTCTCTCTCTCTCTCTCTCTCTCTCTACCTCTCTCTCTCTCTCTCTCTCTCTCTCTCTCTCTCTCTCTCTCTCTCCTCTCTCTCTCACTCTCTGTCTCTCCTCTCTCCTCTCTCTCTCTCTCTCTCTCTCTCTCTCTCTCTCTCTATATATATATATATATATATATATCTCTCATTATTGAGTGGGTTAAGGCAAAAACCTAAACTCCGCACTTTCTCCTTATCTAACATATTTGGACTAAACTTTGGATTTAAATATTTGGAGTGAACTCCAGTGGTGGGGTGGTGGCGTAGCGGTGGAGCTACGCCTTACAGCGCCAGAAAGTGTGTGTAGGATAGTGTTAATGTGCGGGGATCATTGGTCGGCGTGGACTCGGTGGGCTGAAGGGCCTGTTTCTGCGCTGTATCTCTAAACTAAACTAAACCTTGAGCCAGTGCATGGATGAACAAGTTGAACATGGTGTTCCTTCACTAATTGTAAGTGTTGAAGCCTGCGATGGATGGGGAGTTGATTCTGTCCTGTCTGAGATTTGGACACAGGAGAAAAGGAGGCAATTTATCTCATCACACCTATGCTGGTTTCATCTCCCTTCTCTGTCTTTACTAGTGTACAATACAAAGTCTGCTTCCCAAGGCTCATTTATCTGGTGAAATGAAACAAGGACATGGCTAGGATTTTAAGAGTCAGCTGTAAATCAGGTTGAGGAATGAAGCAACTACACGTTGGACTGCAGCAACTACCGGTGTTCGAGCGGGGAGCGGATAAAGCCACCGCCAACAGCAAGAGCCAGCAGCAGTTGAGAGGGGCTTGCAACACCTTGTGAGTCGGGAGTGGGGATGGAAGTGGGGGCTCTAACCTCAATACATGATTACAATCGATCCGTCCACAGTGTACATATACATGATAAAGGGAATGACGTGAATGACATTTAATGCAAGATAAAGTCCAGATACGATTAGATAAATGGAGTCAATGGAAGGGAGGTTGGCTTATGTGATGGCCTGGCCTGCATCCATTTGCACGTAAGAATTTAATTCTTCCCCTTTGGTATATGGAAATATAACATTCTTGCCTCTTGACGGCTGATGCCAGTACAAGTTGGGAGGAGCATGTGGACCCCACCTGCTTTTGCAGGAAGGTTCAGCAGTCCAAACTTTCCAGACCATTTGGTCTATCTACTGCGGTTAAAGATGGCCTGCGAGACAAAATAACCCAGGTTTCATTTTCCTCTTTGTCTTAAATGGAACCTGAATAAAAGACAAAGATCACCTGCCAAAGACTGAAGCCTGTTACACAGCACAGTGGATATCGATACCCAAGAGCCATCTGGGACGGTGCAACAGCAGCATCTAATGCTAGCCCAGGCACAAACTGATCGGACTGGGACTGCGTTTCGTGCGAAGACTCCAAAAGTGTTTTAAAAGCTGGCTTCGCTGTGCCAAGCAAGCTCCAGAACATTTAGTATCCATATAATCTCCCGAATGTGAGAAAAATTAAGAGCATGCAGTCCCTCAAAGTGTCAGATTTTATGGTAGAAAATGAAAGCATCAGGACGGATCAGTTGATTTACTGCCCTTTGCTTTCTTAGGACTTGCAGTGCGTTTATGAATCTAACCAGGAGTCTGTGTAGTAAGAAAGCTTGTCAGCAAAAAAATAGATCCACAGTGTTTTTCAGAGCAGATGCTCTCTCTTTCTCCCCTTGCGAGAGGCGAGGAAGGAGATCATTATAAAATGAATCATCTTTGAAAATATATTTTGCCATTGTGACTGTGTAAGGTTGGCTTGATAATCACTGCAGCTCTATCAGTGCAATGTCCCAGTGACATTAACTGAGGAGGTTTGCCTTTTGCCCTCCAAGCCTCTTTTGTTGTTCCTTATTTATGTTGCTTTCAGTCCTGATCCCTCAAGGACAATGATAATTATTGTTGCATCAATTGAGCGCAACTATATTTTGCAATGTTTCACTTTTCAGAGCTGTGGTCAGACGTAGGAAAGGATGTTTTAAATGCCTTTGGGGAAAACTCAGTTAATCATATTTATAAAAATAGACCAAGCCTTCATACAATTAAAATTCTTACATCTGGAACCTGAGCATTACATCCTGTTGCCATGAGAAGTGACACATGTGGGTCAGGCATAAAGGTGCATCTAATTTCCCAGCAATTTACAAATCTAAAACAGTTTGATTAAGCTATGAACTACGTGCTAGCAGGTACGAGACAACTTAAGAGTTGAGACACTCGATTTTATTCTGCAACCAACTATCTTAAACTAGCAAGCAGCCATCAACTAATCAAATGATTGGAATAAATTTTGGAAGGTAGTTTTTTGAATACTTCAAAAAAAATGTCACTCAAAATTCTGCTGGAAAACAAAACCTTTAGAAAATAAGATAAGAGTTGCAAGGAACTGCAGAATTTGGATTCTGGAGCAAAACGCAAAGTGCTGGAAGAACTCAGCAGGCCGGGCAGTATCTGTGGAAATAGATATGTGATGTGGGGTCTGGCCTGAAAAATTGCCTGTCAATTCCCACCGCAGGTGCTGCCTGTCCTGCTGAGTAACTCCAACACTTTGTGTTTTGATATAGAAAATAAGAACGGATTCATTCTTAGTGCTGGCACGGTGACGCAGCGGTAGAGTTTCTGCCTTACAGAGTTTGTACGTTCTCTCCACGACCATATAACCATATAATAACATATAACCATATAACAATTACAGCACGGAAACAGGCCATCTCGACCCTTCTAGTCCGTGCCGAACACATAATCTCCCCTAGTCCCATATATCTGCGCTCAGACCATAACCACCCATTCCCTTCCCATCCATATAACTATCCAATTTATTTTTAAATGATAAAAACGAACCTGCCTCCACCACCTTCACTGGAAGCTCATTCCACACAGCTACCACTCTCTGAGTAAAGAAGTTCCCCCTCATGTTACCCTAAACTTCAGTCCCTTAATTCTCATGTCATGTCCCCTTGTTTGAATCTTCCCTACTCTCAGTGGGAAAAGCTTTTCCACGTCAACTCTGTCTATCCCTCTCATCATTTTAAAAACCTCTATCAAGTCCCCCTTAACCTTCTGCGCTCCAGAGAATAAAGCCTTAACTTGTTCAACCTTTCTCTGTAATAGTTGTTGAAACCCAGGCAACATTCTAGTAAATCTCCTCTGTACTCTCTCTATTTTGTTGACATCCTTCCTATAATTAGGCGACCAAAATGTACACCATACTCCAGAATTGGCCTCACCAATGCCTTTGTACAATTTTAACATTACATCCAACTTCTATACTCAATGCTCTGATTTATAAAGGCCAGCACACCAAAAGCTTTCTTTACCACCCTATCTACATGAGATTCCACTTTCAGGGAACTGTGCACAGTTATTCCCAGATCCCTCTGTTCACCTACATTCTTCAATTCCCTACCATTTACCATGTACGTCCTATTTTGATTTGTCCTGCCAAGATGTAGCACCTCACACTTATCAGCATTAAACTCCATCTGCCATCTTTCAGCCCACTCTTCCAACTGGCATAAATCTCTCTGTAGACTTTGAAACTCTACTCCATTACCCGCAACCCCACCTATCTTAGTATCATCTGCATACTTACTAATCCAATTTACCACACCATCATCCAGATCATTGATGTACATGACAAACAACAGTGGACCCAACACAGATCCCTGTGGCACCCCACTCGTCACTGGCCTCCAACCTGACAAACAACCATCCACCATTACTCTCTGGCATCTCCCATTCAGCCACTGTTGAATCCATCTTGCTACTCCACCATTAATACCCAACCATTGAACCTTCTTAACCAACCTTCCATGAGGAACCTTGTCAAAGGCCTTACTGAAGTCCATATACACAACATCCACTGCGTTACCCTCATCAATTTCCCGTGTAACATCTTCAGAAAATTCAAGAAGATTAGTTAAACAAGACCTTCCAGGCACAAATCCATGTTGACTGTTCCTAATCAGACCCTGTTTATCCAGATGCTTATATATATTATCTTTAAGTATTCTTTCCATTAATTTGCCCACCACTGACGTCAAACTAACAGGTCTATAATTGCTAGGTTTACTCTTAGACCCCTTTTTAAACAATGGAACAACATGCGCAGTACGCCAATTCTCCGGCACTATTCCCGTTTCTAATGACATTTGAAATATTTCTGCCATAGCCCCTGCTATTTCTACACTAACTTCCCTCAATGTCCTAGGGAATATCCTGTCCGGACCTGGAGACTTATCCACTTTTATATTTCTCAAAAGTGTCAGTACTTCCTCTTCTTTGATCCTCATAGTTTCCATAGCTACTCTACTTGTTTCCCTTACCTCACATAATTCAATATCCTTCTGCTTGGTGAATACCGAAGAAAATAAACTGTTCAATATCTCCCCCATCTCTTTTGGCTCTGCAGATAGTTGTCCATTCTGACTCTCTAATGGACCAATTTTATCCCTCGTTATCCTTTTGCTATTAATATAGCGGTAGAAACCCTTCGGATTTACTTTTACCTTACTTGCCAAAGCAACCTCATATCTTCTTTTAGCTTTTCTAATTTCTTTCTTAAGATTCTGCGTGGGTTTTCTCCGGGTGCTCTGGTTTCCTCCTACACTCCAAAGATGTACAGGTTTGTAGGTTCATTGGCTTCGGTAAATTTGTAAATTGTCCCTACAGTGTGTGTAGGATAGTGTTAGTGTGCGGGATCGCTGGTTTACACGGACACGGTGGACCGAAGGGCCTGCTTTCGTGCTGTATCTCTATACTAAAACAAAACTAATATTTGCAATTCCTGTTTTACTCATGGTATTGTCTTTTCTAGTTAACTACATAATGGTTTCAAAGAGAATAACCCAACTTACTCCTCCCTGCTTATAGCCCTGTCCCACGATACGAGTTCATTCCAAGAGCTCTCCCAAGTTTAAAAAAATCAAACTCGTGGTAAGCACGGAGAATGAACGTAGCGGGTACGTCGGAGCTCGGGGACATCTCTTAGCGGTTCGTACCGCTAACGGCAGGTACTCGGGAAGTCTCGCTAACGGCAGGTAAGCACGGGAAGGCTCGTGAAGATTTTTCAACATCTTGAAAAACGTCCACGAGAGCCCTGAGTACCGACGAGTGGCCATTACCGTAAATCTCCGAGTTCGAATCAGGGCAAACTCGAGAGAGTTCTTGGAATGAATTCGTACCGTGGGACAGGGCTTTAAGTGCTTCCATTTGCAGTGACAGTGTGAATGATCCCATTTGCCAACTCCTCCAGTCTAATTACCCTCGATACCTCAGCTTTCCTCCCAGTGTAACTAATACTTCAGTGGCTGCATTTAAAGTCCATCCACACCCTCAGCTCATTTCTACACCCACCTCAGTATCAGCAATTTCCTGAGTGGTTTCATCAAATAATTTCAGTTACTAATAATCCTTCCCTATTTTGGAGAAAAGGAATAGGTGACATTTCAGTCGAGACCCTTCTTCAGGCTGAGAGTCAGGGAAACGAGAGATATAGATGGTGATGTAGAGAGATGTAACACAAATGAATGAAAAATATGCAAAAAAAGTAACGATGATACCTGAAATAGGCCATTGTTTCTCTCCCCCACGCAAGTTGCACCAGCTTCAAAGTCGTCTTGTTGAGTCTCACCGTCCATATTCATTTTCACCCAGGCCACAGCTAGCAATGGCCTCCTTTGTTACAGAGTTGACGTGGAAAAGCTTTTCCCACTGAGAGTAGGGAAGATTCAAACAAGGGGACATAACTTGAGAATTAAGGGACTGAAGTTTAGGGGGTAACATGAGGGGGAACTTCTTTACTCAGAGAGTGGTAGCTGTGTGGAATGAGCTTCCAGTGAAGGTGGTGGAGGCAGGTTCGTTTTTATCATTTAAAAATAAATTAGATAGTTATATGGATGGGAAGGGAATGGAGGGTTATGGTCTAAGCGCAGGTATATGGGACTAGAGGAGATTATGTGTTCGGCATGGGCTAGAAGGGTCGAGATGGCCTGTTTCCGTGCTGTAATTGTTATATGGTTATATGGTTATATGGTTATCATCAGTATTTTTTTGCACATCATTTGTTCTATATCTCTTTACATCACCCTCTAAATCTCATGTTTAAGAAGGAACTGCAGATGCTGGAGAATCGAAGGAACACAAAAAAGCTGGAGAAACTCAGCGGGTGCAGCAGCATCTATGGAGCGAAGGAAATAGGCAACGTTTCGGCCCGAAACGTTGCCTATTTCCTTCGCTCCATAGATGCTGCTGCACCCGCTGAGTTTCTCCAGCTTTTTTGTGTACCCCCTCTAAATCTCTCCTTTCACTTGCCCCTGACTCAGTGTGAAGAAGGGTCTCGAACCTAAACTATTCCTTTTCTCCAGAGACGCTGTCTGACCCGCTGTTACTCCAGCTTTTTATGCCTATCTTCGGTTCCTCCCGACACATCCTTCCCCACTTCACGCATTTCGAGAAGTTACTCAGTGCAGGACATACGGTGTATGATACGGTCCTGGGGAATGTTGTGTAAACAGAGAGAGCAAAGGGTACAAATACAAATATCGCTCCCTCCGTAACTCCCTTGTCAATTCTTCCCTTCCCTCCCGTACCACCCCCTCCCCGGGCACTTTCCGTTGCAACCGCAAGAGATGCAACACTTGTCCCTTTACCTCCCCCCCTCGACACCATTCAAGGACCCAAGCAGTCGTTCCAGGTGCGACAGAGGTTCACCTGCATCTCCTCCAACCTCATCTATTGCATCCGCTGCTCTAGATGTCAGCTGATCTACATCGGTGAGACCCAGCGGAGGCTTGGCGATCGTTTCGCCGAACACCTCCGCTCGGTCCGCAATAACCAAGCTGACCTCCCGGTGGCTCAACACTTCAACTCCCCCTCCCACCCCGTATCCGACCTCTCTGTCCTGGGTCTCCTCCATGGCCAGTGCGAGCAACACCGGAAATTTGAGGAACAGGGCCTCATATTCCGCTTGGGGAGTCTGCATCCTGCGGGCATGAACATTGAATTCTCCCAATTTTGTTAGCCCTTGCTGTCTCCTCCCCTTCCTCAGCCCTCGGGCTGTCACCTCCCATCCCTCAGCCCTCGGGCTCCTCCTCCTCCTTTTTCCTTTCTTCTCCCCACCCCCCATCAGTCTGAAGAAGGGTTTCGGCCTGAAACGTTGCCTATTTCCGCTCCATAGATGCTGCTGCACTCGCTGAGTTTTTCCAGCATTTTTGTGTACCTTCTATTTTCCAGCATCTGCAGTTCCTTCTTAAACACAAGTTACAAATATATGGTTCCCTGAAACTTTGGCACAGGTAGACAAGACGGTGAAGAAGGCATGTGGCATGCTTTCCTTCATCGGAGAAGGGATGGAGTATAAGAACAGGAATATGATGTTGGTGAGACCGTTCCAGGAATATTCGGGTCACCATACTATATGAAAGTGTTCCTTTAGTAAAGTGCTTCTCAAGCCAGAGGGTAGTTAATCTGTGGAACTCATTGCCACAGAGGGCTGTGGAGGCCAAGTCAGTGGATATTTTTAAGGCAAGAGACAGACAAATTCTTAGAACAGGTGTCAAGGGTTATGGGGAGAAGGCAGGAAAATGGGATTAGGAGGAAGAGACCAGTGTAGTGGACTCGATGGGCCGAATGGCCTAATTCTACTCCTACAACTTGTGAAGGTAAACTTGTGAAAGGTAGAATCAAGAGTGAATGTAGAACAAAAATCACAAGGATGTTGCTGGGTTGGAAGGGTTGAGTTATGATGAAAGACTCAGTAGGTTGGGACATTTTCCTGGAATAAAGAAGGCTGACCTTACAGAGATTTATAACATCATGAGGGGCATAGATGAGATAGTCATTGTCTCTTTCCCAGTGTAGTGGAGTCTAAAACTAGAGAACAAAGGATATGGGGAAATATTTCATAAGGTCCTGAAAGGGGTCGTGTTTCTCAAGCAGGGTGTGGTCGGCCTATGGAATGAGTTACCTGAGGAGAAAGTACAAGTTGGTACAATTACAGTGTTTAAAGGGCATTTGGGCAGGTACGTGGTAAGGTTTGAAGGCTTCTGGGCTAAATGCAAGCAAATGGTATCAGCTCGGGAAGACACTGTGGTTGGCACAGATGGGTTGGGTCAAAGAGGCCATTTCCACGCTGATTGTCTCTATGGTTCCAAACACATGAATATCTTGGTCAGTTATGGGCATCAGATCAAAATGGTGGAGAAGGTCCAGAATAGATACACAGGAACCTGTGTTTGATGACTAATAAATTCAGATTTTTACATGATTAATAAAAACTGAAAAGATTTAGCCTGAAAGAGATATAGAACAACAGTGCAATGGAAGAGTAACACTTTGCAATCGATTCTCAGCTTGTTGGGTAGAAATATATAAATGGAAATAGAGCGATTTCTGCGATGAGGGAGTGATGGACAAGTTATGGATCAAAGCTGGAAGAGCTGATATTGTTGTCCTTCGAGAAGGTTGAGAGGAGATACAAAAGAATAGGAATGATAAGGGGTTTAGATAGAGGGAAACTGTTCCAATTGGTGGAAGGTTCAAGAGCCAGAGGACAAAGATTTAAAGTGAAAGGCAAAAGAATTGGCGGCGACAATAAGGAAAAGCATTTCTATAATGGCAAGTTGTGAGGTGGACCCATTGTCTAACAAAGTGGTGGCTTTCAAAAGGGATTTGGATTTGTACTTAAAAGAAAAAAGCATTGCAAGGCGACAGGAAAAGGGCAGAGGTGAAGGACTAGAATTGTTCCTCTCACAATGAGCCTGCAAGGACTTTAAAAACAAAGTGGTCTCCTTCTCCCCTGTTCTCATTTGATGATTGTTCCTTATTTACTTACTATAACACCGGAGAGGGCCAATCAACTCAATCCATGCCAGGTCCACAACGTCAGAGCACTTCCATCAGTCCCACTCCCGTCCTTAGTTACCAGAAAGCATGTCGCTTATTCTCTCTTAAATGTCCATCAACTCCCTTTCAAACCTTTCTTTTTGCCAGTTATTTACGTTGAAAGGTAATTTAAAGCACGTGGGAGAAAACGAGAGAACCCAGAGGAGACTCGCACAGTCACAGGGAGAACGGACAGCACTTGGGTTTGGACAGGGAGTCAAAAATACCATGGTAAGGGGACGCTTGGTAAGATGGCATCACTCATGGAGAAGAAGAGTCCGTAGAGTATGAAAGACAACTGTCTTGTAAAGAGAGTCTAGTAGATGAGTCTAGAGTCTAGATGTAGATGAGTCTAGAGCAGTGGTTCCCAACGTGGGGCGTACGCCCCACAGGGGGGCAATTTGATTTTTAAGGGGGGCAATTGAGCACGACTGAGGAGGTCTGGGTCCAAATTTTCGATTTTTATTTTTTTGGATTTTCCATCAGGTAAACATATGTAGTTTATGTTTCAGATGTTATTTTGAGTAAATAATTTTTTGGGGGTAAAAAAGGTCTTTATTGTGTAGTTATTACATAATCACCGCGCCATCGCTCTTCATGCACGTCGCACGAAGCGCGCGAGGTCATGGGAGAACCTTATTTATTGAATTGGATTTAGAAATGTGATTCAAAGAGCTTTTGCTAAGTTCCCCTTATAATATCTATTTCCTCCGTTTTCTCTCAAGGGAAAGCAAGGGGGGGGGGGGGGGGGGGGGGGGCATCAGGATTTTAGAGGGGATTAGGTGGGGCATGGCCAAAGGTTGGGAACCACTGGTCTAGAGGTATGACAGATTCTTGATTAGCACGGGTGTCAGGGGTTATGAGGAGAAGGCAGGAGAATGGGATTGAGGGAAGGGGTTACAGCTTAAGGATAAGGGGGAAATCCTTTAAGTCCGAGATGAGAAAAACATTTTTCACACAGAGAGTGGTGAATCTCTGTAACTCTCTGCCACAGAGGGTAGTTGAGGCCAGTTCATTGGCTATATTTAAGAGGGAGTTAGATGTGGCCCTTGTGGCTAAGGGGATCAGGGGGTATGGAGAGAAGGCAGGTATGGGATACTGAGTTGGATGATCAGCCATGATCGTATTGAATGGTGGTGCAGGCTCGAAGGGCCGAATGGCCTACTCCTGCACCTATTTTCTATGTATCTATGTATCTATGAAAGACAGATTAGCCATGATTGAATGGTGGAGTAGGCCCGATGGGCTGAATGGCCTAATTCTGCTCCTATAACATGGACTTATGAACATGAACTTTTAAAGCCAGAGGGGTAGGAAAGGTGGCAGAGATGGTAAATGTCACGGAAGTTGAAAGAAGTAGCATGTGATGTTGCATTTAAAAGGAAACCCAGAATTGGATTCTGCAACATTTAGAGACACAAGGAACTGCAGATGCTGGTTTACAAAAAAACTCCACAGAGTACTGGAGTAACTCGGCGATCAGGCAGCATCTCTGGAGGACATGGATAGGTGATGTTTTGGGTTGGGACCATTCTTCAGCAACAGCAAGAACCCAGTTTGGAGATCTGATGGAGCTGTGCAAGGGGATGGAATGTGCAATTGGATTAAAGGTGGTGTCAAAAGTATTTTCAATGCTGGGCTAAAAGAAGTTGCAACTCTTCATCAAACAAAATCACCTGACAATGTGGGAGTAATGAAAGGCTCATGAAGATAACAGGGAGAAAGTGTTTGCTGTCATAAGCCTGCAGAAGCAAACTAGTGCCATGAACTTGGCTATTGTATTGTCAACACATAACTGCATATAAGGTGACGTGACCTCAATGTTGTCATTATGATCTCTCTAATGACAGAGATCGCCATCTCAGCTCACTCCCTTAGATGATAGATGATAACTAAAATGGGTGACATGAATGGACTATTAATGGATAAAACCCAACAACAATTGAACAATTTGTGTGATACACACCAGTCATTTTAGCCTTGTTTATTCTCCAGATCACTTCCGGGAATGCCATGGTAGCCCATGAATTTCATAATGATTTGATTTGTTGGATAACCTCTTTCTAATTCATAAAGATATAATTAGATTGTGGAAAATCTCAAATGAATGAACCTTGCACTTTGAAGTGGCTAAGCAAAACAAATTGGCATCACCAGACTGGTTACGTCACCTATCCATGTTCACCGGAGTTGCTGCCTGACCTGCCGAATGACTCTAGCACTAAGGTCCACTTTTTTGGCATCACCAGTTATTCTGCTAGCCAACAGCAGGAATGTTGAGCCCAAATCGGGATGGTACACTTTAACAAGGATCTGATGGCGCTGAGGAGTCTACCGGAGCAACATCCGGGATACAAGTGTGTAGGAAGGAACCGCAGATGCTGAACTGAAGATAGACACAAAATGCTGGATTAATTCAGCGGGGCGGGCAGCATCTCTGGAGAGAAGGAATGGGTGACATTTCAGGTCGAGACCCTTCTTCAGATTGCGAGGGACTCAGTAAGAAGAAGGGTCTCAATCCAAAACATCACCCATTCCTTCTCTCCAGTGATGCTGGCTGTCCCGCTGAGTTACTCCAGCATTTTGTGTCTATCAGAAATACAAGGGAGTGAGTGGGGATGGTGATCTCTGTGATTAAGATCATGACAACATTGGGGTTACGTGAATTGGTCCAGGTGAGAATTGGGTGAGAAATTCATATGGGATAAGAGATTGAGGAAGGATGATGGGGCATTGGGTGGAGAACATGAAGAATTGAGAAGGAGACTGAGGAACCAAAGTCATGCAGTGCAGGGGGAGTGTATAAAAGGAAAGAGGTGAAAGTTCTGGGTGTGAAAACTGCTATTAAAAATCGACTGGTAGAAAAACTGGGAAATAGAAAGATGTGCCAGAGAAGTAGGGGGCTAGACCAAGTAATCAGTGATCTGTTGATGAAAGCCATATCGCACCCGAGTGTTAATGGCCAGAAAAATAACATCATGTAATGGTCCAGCATTGATTTTCTGGCAACTGGTGATCCAGCATCTCCTTTAAGCCGGACAAAATTACAAGAAACCTAGAAAATAGGTGCAGGAGGAGGCCATTTGGCCCTTCCAGCCAGCACTACCATTCATTGTGACCATGGCTGATCGTCCCCTATCAATTACCCGTGCCTGCCTTCTCCCCATATCCCTTGACTCCAAAGCTCTAACTAACTCTCTCTTAAATCCATCCAGTGACTTGGCCTCCACTGCCCTCTGTGGCATGGAATTCCATAAATTCACAACTCTCTGGGTGAAAAAGGTTTTTCTCACCTCAGTCTTAAATGACCTCCCCTTTATTCTAAGACTGTGGCCCCTGGTTCTGGATTCGCCTAACATTGGGAACATTTTTCCTGCATCTAGCTTGTCCAGTGCTTTTATAATTTTATAATTTATAATATAATTTATAATATAAGAGCGCACTTGAAATCTCCTCCCGGAAGTCCCCCCTGAAAATGTGGCACCTAGACCATATGAGGCGGCTGCTCTCAACTTCATCTGAACTTCTGCGCTGATCTGTGGGTCGAATTTTCCCTCTATTGCCCGGGGCTCTGGAACTCCAGCCCAGCCAGAGCCACCAGGTCTGTTCCCAAAGACGACCTCCAAGGCTGACTTTGACAGCCGGAATTTTGGCCTCCCGGCGGTCTAGGCGGAACGTCCCAGTACCGTTCGACTCCTCCTGGAGGCCGTGACCTCTCTGTTGGTTCTGTAAAACCAATAATGAAGGAAGGCTTCTGAACCAAGTGTGTCGGAAAACTGGTGGTGGATCTGTACCACCAGCGGGGTGGATCATGTCTAGGAGGTAAGTGTCAGCTCCCATCTAACAAACTTCTAGCAAGCGACGTTGAAAAACTCATCTTCAAAAACTTTATGGATAGCAAGGGCCCTGTTTGCAAGTGATTGGTACACAGGCGGGAGATGCAGTGAAGGCAGATAATGAAAAGTACTGGCAAGGTCAGTGCGGGGCAGAGTAAGCTGGACAGCAAAGACACTGTCAAATCTATTCCATGCTAAAGCAGTTGGGTGGGGATGTGGGTTGAAGGGAAGATTAGAGAAACCACTGGTATTGCATAAAGAACATGAACATCTTCCTCTGTAAGAAGCCAAGGAATCAGAGTAGTAGCTGTAGACGTATCCAAAGGCTTGCAATGGTGGCAGAAGAGTAGAAAGGTTCGGCCAGGGAATTGAAGGGAAAAGATACTCAACAATGGCAAAATGAAAGGGGAAGATGTAGGATGTAATAAAGGAATCGTAGGAACATTGAAATAGTGAAGTCACAGATACAAACAAATGCAAAGATAAAATTTTAACATCAAAATAGCTGGAATCCATATAATATAATAAAAATAAATTACAGATGGTGGTTTATTCCAAAGGTAGGTAGAGCTAATAGGACTTGATGCTTCAATCCCTGGAGTAAGTCGGCATTCTTGATATTGGCAGTGGGATTGGAGTGGTGAAAGGTAGGGTAGGTACGTCATCGGGGCAATCAGGTGGGCACCCTCCTTCTTTGACGTTTCATTGATAAACCCACAACGTCTCCAGCGGGCTCAATGGTGATACCTGGCGTCCCAGGTACCCCCCCCCCACCCCCCTTCAGTTCCATACCCTCCTGTCTTCATCTTGCAGCCCAATTGTTATCTTTCCTTTTAATGCAAAGCCAATTGCTGCTTTTTTCTGCTGAAATTGACAATGACCTGATTGCTTGTTGGAGGGAGCGACCCCTCACCCCCCATTTTCTTCAATAGATGGGTCGTAGATGTTGCAACGAATCCCCTGCTTCCCACTTCTATAGGGAACATCTTGGTCTTCCAGCCATTCTGGGCAGCTTCAGTTGCCAGTTCAGAGTACTTGGTCTTTTTCCTCTCATAAGGTTCTTCAACACTATCTTCCCGTGGTACGGTCAATTCCACAACATATGCCAACCTGTTGTGGACCACAGAACCATGTCTCTGGCCGGAGTGTTGTAGCCACAATGTCTGGGGGAAACACAAGCTTTTTTTCCAAGTCCACGTCCATTTTCCAATCCCGAGCAGGCTGCAGAATGCTTGTATCCTTTGATGTTATCTGGTGCTCTGGAGGTTGTCCTGCTGGTACAAATGTTGTGAAGTGGACATTTTCTGCCGATGTTAGTGGGGAAGCATTTGTGGTGGTCCAGGATTGATGCCAGCTGTCTGACAACTTGGTTGTGCTGACAAGTGTAACGCCCTTGGGCGAGGTTCGTAGTGCAACCTGTTAACATGTGCCTTAGTGATGCAGGTGCTTGGCAAAGGGAGCAAGGAGGGTCTTCTCCAAACCACTGCTTCAGGTTCTCGGGTGAGGGTAGAACGTCATAAGTGGCTCTGATGACAAAACTTAGCTGAGACCCCTCCATTTGCCAGATGTTACACTAGCTGATTTCCTCTTATCCAGGCTCTCCCAGTTAGTCCAAAATTCTGGAATAACTCAGAGGGTCAGGCAGCATCTAGGAAAAAATGGATAGGTGATGCTTTGGGTCGGGACCCTTCTTCAACACGCGATCCTAAACGTCACCTACCCATTTCATCCAGAGGTGCTGCTTGACCCACTGAATTAATCCAGCCTTTGGTGTCTATCTTTGGAATCTATATAACCTTGGGCTGAAGAGAGGATAGAGAGGGGAGAGAAATAGGAATGGGACCACCAATATAACTTTAATGTTGTATTGATGGTCTATTATGTTCAAATTATAAAGGGTTTGGTAGGGCATTTAAATCCAGATTTGCTGCCCCTGGCAGAAGATACTGTAGGAAGATGAACCAGAGAGGAGATTAGTTTTGTTTAGGCACCAAGTCTTCACAGCCTAATCTATTGAACCTGTTAACAGTTTCCAGACCATCACGATTTTCAAAAGGGAACTGATAAAGTAGACCATAGGACTCTGGACTAAATGATTAGCTCCATCAAAGATCTGGCCCATACAAAATGGCAATATTCTCTTGTTCTATTTGTCATAGAGTCAAAAAATGATACAGGGTGGTAACAGGCCCTTCAGCCCAACCTACCCACACTGGCCAACATGTCCCAGCTACACTAGCCCCACCTGCCCGCGTTTGGCCCATATCCCTCCAAACCTGTCCTATCCATGTACCTGTTTAAACTGTTTCTTAAATGTTGGGATAGTCACAGCCTCAATTACCTCCTCTGGTAGCTTATTCCATACCTCAACCACCTTCTGTGTGAAAAAGATACCCCTCAGTTTCCTATTAAATCATTTCCACATTATTTTCATTGAACAGACCAAGGCATTCAAAGGGTTAAGAACTCTAAATGAATTATTGAAACCATGGTGGACTGTTGGGTATTATATAGGAACACAGTTTCCTGCAGATGAGATTGCTTGTTCCCTAAAGCTGCCACAGTCTGCTCATTTTAGTGTGTTTGCTCTTCAAACAGAACAAATCATTAATTCAACAGAAATCTCTGAAAGACTGCAAAAACAAACTTCCTTGGCAAAATTCATCAGCTTTACTTTTGCATGAAGTGTTTGCTTATTGAGACACTACATTTATTACCTAATAAGATGTATATCATTGCAATACCCATTGCCTTCCAGTTTTAGGACTTCTCCACTTTTTCTTTCCCAATGTAGTAGGATCTTCTCAACATTACTCAAACCCCTTAAGGCACCAGAAAAAATATAATTGAACTAGGCGGCACAGTAGCGCACTAGGGTGGCACGGTGGCGCAGTGGGTAGAGTTGCTGCCTTACTGCGCCAAAAACCCAGGTTTGATCCCAACTACGGGTGCTGTCTGTATGGAGTTTGTACGTTCTCCCCGTGACCGTGTGGGTTTTCTCTGGGTGCTCCGGTTTCCGTCCACACTCCAAAGACGTACAGGTTTGTGGGTTAATTGGCTTCAGTAAAATTGTAAATTGTCCTTAGTGTGTAAGATAGGGCCGGGGGTCGCTGGTTGGCTTGGACTCGGTGGGCCGAGGGACCTGTGTCCACGCTGTATCTCTAAACTTAACTAAAAAAATGAAACAGGTATATAATAATGGCAATACTCCAACTATAAGATCCATCTTTAAGAAACCTGCTGACATATTAACCTGTTCTAAAGCATCTTTCTAAAGTGTATAAAATAGGCACTTAATCCACAGAACTGAATTCCTTTGCTTTAGTGTAAAGAAAAGGGCCTGTTTCGCACTGTATCTCTAAACTAAACTAAACTAAACGTATCTACGCCAGTTATACATCTTCCATAAAGAATGCATCAGTGAGATGTGTGAGAGACACTGATGATCCAAACACTTAGTGTCTTATGGTGGCAGAACCACAGGATGTGGTCCTTCCCCAAAGAACGTTTGTGATGGCTGCACTGAGCTTAAGTGTGTCCCTCAGAACAATCTCCTGGACCCAGGAATGTGCCACTGTAATAGCTTGTGGACATCTCCTTACAGTAAAAGGCAAGCTCGTATATCGGGCACACCAAGGTGCAGCATTCACCAGCTTAATGATCTTCCAGCAGCACTTGCTGCATCCCTAGGACCAGCTCTTACAGCACAGAACCCATGTTACACAACTGGTCAGGATGAACCTGGTGAGGACAACAAATTCCCTCTCCAGTCCAAATGAACGCGACACTAATCCTCTTGCATTTGAGGTACATATTAGATGATCATATTATATTTAGTTACTTTCGGTTTAGCGATACAGCTTGGAAACATGCCCTTCGACCCACTGAGTCCGCACCGACCAGTGACCCCCATACACTAGCACTATCTTACACACCCTATGGACAATTCTACACTTATACCAAGCCATTTAACCTGCAAACCTGTACGTCTTTGGAGTGTGGGAGGAAACCGAAGATCTTGGAGAAAACCCACGCGGTCACGGGAAGAATTGTACAAACTCCGTACAGACAGCACCCGGAGTCGGGATCGAACCCAGGTCTCTGGCGCTGTAAAGCAGCAACCGTGCTGCCCTTATACCATGCCGGGATACCATATCCCGCTATGTATAAAATAATAAAACATAATAAGCTTTGATCAACGACTCCTTGCTTAGTCAATATGAACCACATCGGGCGGTTTAGTTTTTCATTCTATACCTAGATGCCCATTCAGTACATTTGGTCTGTTTACTGGTTAAAGAAAAGGTTCTGCACATAAAACTGGAAATGTTAAGCTTGCATTAAAAAAGTTAAAATGTTATAGTCCTTGGGAAGAATGAACAAATTCAAACTGCTGGAGGACTGCTGATGTTCAAGCTGATCTTTATCAGTACATTAATAATGTTGCTTGTCCAGTTCCTTTGGTCATTAACTCCAGGTACACAGAACGTATTTTATATAAACATTGGAGTGGTAATGTCAAGTTGATAACCTGGTGATATATTATTCTCCAGTTACCTTAAGTCTTGGTGAGGAGCATATTCCCCATTTAACTACATCTACATGTAACATAACTCGAATGTGCAGTAACAGCAAAGAATACCGGGTATTATTTATTTAATCATCTTTAGGTTTGGGGTTTATTTTTGTCACATAACGAGGTACGATAAAAAGCTTTTGTTTACAAGCTATCCAATCAAATCAAATAGTACCATACATTTGAATACAATGAAGCCAAAGTTAAGAACAAAAGGTAGAGTCATTTAGTTTAGCTTAGATATACAGTGCGGGAAAGGCCCTTCGGCCCACTACGTCCGTACCAATCAACACTAGTTCTATCTGACACACAAGGGGCAATTTACAGAAGCCAATTAACCTACAAACCTGCACGTTTTCAGTATGTGAATAGAAATCCGAGCATGTGGTCACAGAGAGAATGTACAAACTCTGTACAGGCAGCATCTGTAGTCAGAATCAAACCCTGGTCTCTGGCAATGTACAACAGCAGCTGTGCCACTGTGCCACCCCTACAATGCATTGTCAGAATCTTAAAAAATAATGCAACAACATGCTTAAGGCAGGTCAGCCTTGCAATCACCTTGGTGTGAAATGCCAAGCACATTATTAGTGTGATGATGCTGGTCACCGAGGGTCTCCGACAAGGCAGAATTCAACAATGGGATGGACTGTCAGACTCAAAGAGGAGGTTAGCAAGGGCTTGTGGAACAGTGTGCCCAGTAACTGTAAATACAGAGGGAAAAGCCACCAAGCGGCAAGCCCAGGGATTCAGCCCAATATGAATGACCACCTAGAGAACAGGAGCATCAATAATAAAAGCACCAATGACCATTGACCGTAGAAGTGTGCATTAGTTGTTTGGTCCCTTGAGCCTATTCTCAGATCCAGATGGAACGGGCATTCAATGGCTGATCTGTGACCTAACTCTATATATCCATCTTTGTTCTACTTTCCTTAGTGCCTTTTGTTTGAACAGAAATAACACTAACTGACCTTGCGTCTTTCCTAATGTGTGGTGCCCACAATTGCACACAAGACTTTGTAAATCCTTAGCGTGACTTCCACTTGCTTGCATTCCAGTCCGTTGGACGGAAAAGACGGAGTGAAACTATTTTTCTTTCCTTTTTAAAAAAAAACGAGACTGATTTCGGCTGGGGGAATGGTGGCAGCTGTATCATTGATTGCTGTGTCCCCAGGCTAAGGGAGTGATAAATCAGTCATCGATCGCTGTTTATCCAAAACCTCTGCTGGAAAACATACCTATTTGGACAGCAAGTTAGCAGAGGACTGGGCTCAGCTGTGTTCCTCACACTGGTGGATAAATCTCTTTCTCGGATTGTCTGCAAACGTGTGTGAAGAATGGTTACTTGGACAATGGCGTTCACTGTGGTGACTGCATGTGGAGCTGTGGCCCACCAACTGGAGGAAGAGGCAGGGTTGGGGGATAAAAGGGAAATATTGCAAACAATGTTCCACACTGACATCCTGACGTTATATTCAGTGCAGCGGGGAGGGATTCAACTTCTGAGAGAATGAAAGACTTTGCTGTTTCTCCCACTGTTCAGAAATTGGCCTTGCTAACTAGCTAGTTAGGTTAGCTTATTGTCACGTGTACCGAGGTACAGTGAAAAGCTTTTGTTATGCGGGCTGACCAGTCAGCGGAAGGACAACACATGATCACAATCGAGATACATGATAAAGGGAATAATGTGAATAACGGTTAATGCAAGATAAATCCCAGAAAAGTCCAATTAAAGATAGTCCAAGGGTCCCCAATTTGTAAACAAATTTAAGAGACTTCCAAGATTATGGTTTCTCTAGCCACAAAATGGACAATGCTGTTAAAGGAATAGTGAGAGGGGAGGTAAAACCTGACTGGAGTATCGTTGCTGAGGTTATTTGGGGCAGTGCCTCCTACTAAGATATTCTTCAGCTGCTTCTTCAATGACCTTTCTTCCATCAGAAGGTCAAAAGAAGGAGAGGTCACTGATTTCTGGCCCATTTTTTACTTCTTTTCACAGTTCCTCAGATGGAGGAAAAAGTCCATACGACAAGCCGATCCTTGCCAGGGAGGATGTCCTGGCGCTGGAGAGGGTCCAGGGGAGGTTATCAAGAATGATCCCAGGAATATTGGGTTAACATAGGTGCAGGAAGGAACTGCAGACGCTGGTTTAAACCCGAAGATAGACAAGAAAAAGCTGACGTAACTCAGTGGGACAGGCAGCATCTCTGGAGAGAAGGAATGGGTGATGTTTTGGATCGAGACCCTTCTTCAGACAAAAATGTTATGACTTTAATGGACGGATACGAGAAGATTCTATGGGAACGGTCAATTGTGGACCACACCAGAAAAGCAGAAACGACATTATTTTTAGGAAAACATCCCAGCTCATTCACTGATGACCCAAAACGTCACCCATTCCTTCTCTCCAAAGATGCTGCCTGTTTGGCTGAATTACTCCAGCTATTTGGGTTAACATATGATGAGTATTGGAAGGCACTGGGCCTGTACTCGCTGGAGTGTAGGATGAGGGAGGGACCTCATTGACACTTACCAAATAGTGAAAGGCCTGGATAGAGTGAATGGGGTGAGGATGTTTCCACTAGTGAGAGAGTCTAGACCAGAGGCCATAGCCCCAGAATAAAGGGATGTTCCTTTTGAAAGGAGATGAGGAAGAATTTATTTCGTCAGAGTGTTGTGTATCTGTGGAATTCAATGCCCCAGACGCATATGGAGGCCATATCCATGGATATTTTTAAGACAGAGATTGACAGATTCTTGATTAGTATGGGTGTCAGGGATTATGGGGAGAAGGCAGGAGAATGGGGTTGTGAGGGAAAGATAGATCAGCCATGATTGAATGGCGGAGTAGACTTGATGGGCCGAATGGCCTAATTTTGCTTCTATAATTTACGAATTGATGAACAGTTGGCTGCCTCTCGAGAAAGGGCAGTAGATGGTGGGAACTAAGGTCCCACCACAGACCACCCTCTTTGTTTTGTGAAGGCTCATGCTGCCAAAGCACTTTAAACAATTTATTTTTGAAAGCAATCAAAAAAGTCCCACTTAAAAATGATTTAAAACACAAACTTTTGTAAATTAACTGAAAGGAGAGATAGATGAAAATGAACAAGACAAATTAGCGAAAGGTGCTTATTAAATGAAGGTTGGTAACCCGGTCCAAATGGATTAGTGCTGTACAAAAATAGAGTGGGGGGTGGGGCAGACGTGAAGTAGGTTTGTCAACCCCTGCAGACAACCCCGCAGTTACAGAACGGTGAGTTTAGGAGCTGAGCAGTCATCACTAGACCTCACGCACATCTCCGACGATTGTGCTGCTGCACGCAGGTTCGGTCGGTACTGATGAGGGCACCACAGCGAGACAGTGGGCTCCCTAAACAATTACTGGCTGGGTGTCAGTGCATTCTAGCCCAGTATCACTCAGTCCTCGACCACAAGAGGCGGACATCTTGGGTACCAATTGGCCACTTTTCAGATGTTTAAAATAACCGATCAGAATTCTGTGCAGAGTGGGTTACACAAAAAAGCTGGAGAAACTCAGCGGGTGCAGCAGCATCTATGGAGCGAAGGAAATAGGCAACGTTTCGGGCCGAAACCCTTCTTCAGACTGATCGGAGGCGGGGGTGGGCGGGGACAAGAAAGGGAAAAGGAGGAGGAGCCCGAAGGCTGGGGGATGGGAGGAGACAGCAGGGGGGCTGAGGAAGGGGAGGAGACAGCAAGGACTAACAAAATTGGGAGAATTCGATGTTCATGCCCCCGGGATGCAGACTCCCCAAACGGAGTGGACTGCTCTCAGAGTGACTTAGTCCACTTCCTGAAAAAAAATTGATATAGATTTGGGGCGGCACAGTGGCGCCACTGGTAGAGCTGTTGGCTTACTGTGCCAGAGACCCTGGTCCGATCCTGTCCTTGGGTGCTGTCTGTGTGGAGTTTGCACGTTCTCCCTGTGACCGGGTGGGTTTCCTCTGGATGCTCTGGCAGGTTTCCTCTGGCGTTCTTCCCACATCCCAAAGATATGTGGGTTTCAAGGTTAATTGGCCTCTGTAAAGATTTGCCCCCTGGTATATAGGGAGCAGATGCGAAAGATGAATGGCATAGATTTAGTGCGAACGGGTGATCAATGGACTCGATGGACTGAAGGGCCTGTTTCCATATTGTATCTCTAAACTAAACCAAACTAAAGTAAACTAAACTAAAATTATGTAATAAAACACCAGACCATTTTCATTGCAACTGCAGATTCTTGGAGTCAGATCCTTTGAGTCATTTTAAGAATGGCAAGAATGGAATGTTGAAAGTATTTTGAGTAATTTATAAGGAATCAAAAAATTGGGGAATTGCTAATCAATCAGAGATGACCTGTCCCTCTGCAGACAACTCTTCTCAGAGGCTGGATATTTCCTATTCTTTTTATCCAATAGTTTCATTATATTCTTCTTTCACCTTTGACCTTGTTTACTGCTTTGGCTGACAGAAGGTATTTTGCTAACCTGGCACTTAAAGAAGAGTCATGAAAAGAGCTGTCAAATATCTTCATTATCCTGAGTAGAAGACAGAAGAGAGTTCAAGTCAATTTGATTGTCATTGTGCTGCGCTGCTACATTTAAAAAGACATGGGTCAGAAAAGTGACAAGGCCAGAAATGGTCCGACATTGTGGTACATTGGAACTGAAAGCACCATGTCCCAGAGGTACTGGAAAATGTCTGATGAAGGTCAAGTCTGCCTGTAAGTCTAAAATCTAATTTAACCCATTGTTCTTCCATTTCTAATTGTCACAAATACTAAATAATCATTTGAAAGGCAGCTCAGGTCAAAAAGTCAAACTCTAGAATTTGATGGATTTTGTTGTGCTTTTTAAAATTTTAACCATATAACCATATAACAATTACAGCACGGAAACAGGCCATCTCGACCCTTCTAGTCCGTGCCGAACACATAATCTCCCCTAGTCCCATATACCTGCGCTCAGACCATAACCCTCCATTCCCTTCCCATCCATATAACTATCCAATTTATTTTTAAATGATAAAAACGAACCCGCCTCCAACACCTTCACTGGAATCTCATTCCACACAGCTACCACTCTCTGAGTAAAGAAGTTCCCCCTCGTGTTACCTCTAAACTTCAGTCCCTTAATTCTCAAGTCATGTCCCCTTGTTTGAATCTTCCCTACTCTCAGTGGGAAAAGCTTTTCCACGTCAACTCTGTCTATCCCTCTCATCATTTTAAAAACCTCTATCAAGTCCCCCCTTAACCTTCTGCGCTCCAAAGAATAAAGCCCTAACTAGTTCAACCTTTTTAGGGCTTTATTTTCTTGCTACTTGTTCTTTAGTTTCTTTGCAATTTAAGTTTAAGTTTTTTTTACAAAAAACTTGCTGCTAAGCGTCTCATATTAAATCTTAATCACATCATATAAACACGATATGGCAAAAGGTTTGAGCTATTAAACATAGAATTGGCTGAAAATGTTATACGGTTGTGCATGCGGAATAATTTGTACTGATTTTCTGTTTTCCATTTGGTTTATGTGTGGCGTTAATAAAGAGTTTGGTTTATAATCTGGGGGAAATACTTTGCAACAGTGACAGAAGCAACTGTTGTCTGTCAGTTGTTGTCAGTGAGGGACAATCTGAGAATTTCTGAGTTAATTTTGTTTAGTTTAGTTTTGAGCTACTGTGCGGAAACAGGCCCTTCGGCCTACCGATTCCACGCCGACCAGCAATCCCCGCACCATAACACTATCCTACACACGCGAGGAACAATTTGCAATTATACCAAGCCAATTAACCTACAAACCTGTACGCCTTTGGAATGTGGGATGAAACCGTAGATCTCAGAGAAAACCCACGCGGGATACGGGGAGATTGTACAAACTGCGTTCAGACAGCACCCGTAGTCGGGATCGAACCCGGGTCTCTGGCACTGGCAGCAACTCTGCTGCTGTGCCACGTGCCGTTATAAGATAGAAAGAAGGATTCTCAATGTGACAACAGGACCCTTATTAAATAGCAGCAAAGCCCTGAATTATTGCAGCTTGTGATTCTTTCTCCTTACCTGTCCCCTCTCTACCTACTTGGAGACTTTTAATAATATTTCAGATTTAAACAATGCTTAGAACATAATGGAAGTGGTGCAAACATGCATGATGAAAGAACCATCGACTACCAATATCGCAGTGCTGGAGTTCACGTTCCAGATCCATGTTGAACACTCTTGCACTCTCTGCTGGGCCGCAGTTGCAAAGCCATGACTCACAATATATTGCACTGGTTACTAAACTAAACCTCTTTGCGTACCATCATATGTAACATAAGGTCCCCTTGTGCCTTAATGTCTGTAAGAAGTCTTCTTTTGGAAGAAGTGCCAGAGATCTAATTCTGTCAATACTGCAGCAGAGCGACGATATCTCCTGCACTTCACATCATCAATATCTACTGCTTATGCTTCACCAAAAGTTAGTTCTGCTCAATGTATGTCTTGTGCTTCCTCTAGTATTAATTTCTCATTTTACTTTATTTTCTATCTCCTTCCCCCCCCCAACGAATGATTTTCCTGGGATAATGTTTTGTGAGGAGAGGTTTATCACAAAGTGCTGGTACCCACGGACCTATTTCTTCCTATAGACAAGGAACTGCAGATGCTGGTTTGCAAAGAACAACAAAGTGCTGGAATAACTCGGCAGGTAGGGCAGCATCTCTGGAAGACATGCATAGGTGACGTTTGTTGTTAGGACCCATCTTCTCCTGGTACGTCCAGAGAACGTGAAGAGAAAGAGATGTTTCAATGTGTGACTAAAGAGCAGAGATCACATGTAGCCTCATGAATTAACATGAAATGTTTATAATAGCAGGCAGAGGCAGATAAATAGCAGGTAGCCAGGATGAAAGGAAAGAATCGTAAAACTCAAATGGTTTTCAGCTCATCAAGTCAACACCAACCAAACGCAGAATACCTGATAAAGCCGCTGAAAATTGCCTTCCTATTCTTCACTGGTTCCTAACTGAGAATTCTAACGTTTCTTAAAGGTGAGTAGATGGGGACCCCATTGGCTGGTGGTGTGGGAGATTGCAACCTTCACGTGGTCCGCCCTGTTTCAACGAATGCAATCAACCTGGCGTGCACAGGATCAAATAAGATCAAATAGAACAAGTTGTCCTACAACTTTAGGCTGTGCACGCCATAGGCAAGGAAGAAGACGATTGGCTGGTCATCGATCTCTCTGTTCAGTGAAGAATGTCTTCTGTATCTCATTCAAAAATAAAGTGTGATCTGATGCAGGTGTACCACCGATTTTTCGGCAACTGATGGGCCGGCACTTCTTTTATACCGGACAAAATTACGAGAGTGCACTTGTTTGAATCTTCCCTACTCTCAGTGGGAAAAGCTTGTCCACATCAACTCTGTCTATCCCTCTCATCATTTTAAAGACCTCTATCAAGTTCCCCCTTAAACTTCTGCGCTCCAAAGAATAAAGACCTAACTTGTTCAACCTTTCTCTGTAACTTAGTTGCTGAAACCCAGGCAACATTCTAGTAAATCTCCTCTGTACTCTCTCTATTTTGTTGACATCCTTCCTATAATTAGGCGACCAAAATTGTACACCATACTCCAGAATTGGCCTCACCAATGCCTTGTACAATTTTTACATTACATCCCAACTTCTATACTCAATGCTCTGATTTATAAAGGCCAGCACACCAAAAGCTTTCTTTACCACCCTATCTACATGAGATTCCACCTTCAGGGAACTGTGCACAGTTATTCCCAGATCCCTCTGTTCAACTGCATTCTTCAATTCCCTACCATTTACCATGTACGTCCTATTTTGATTTGTCCTGCCAAGATGTAGCACCAGACTTTGAAAATCTACTTCATTATCCACAACCCCGCCTATCTGCATACTTACTAATCCAATTTACCACACCATCATCCAGATCATTGATGTACATGACAAACAACAGTGGACCCAACACAGATCCCTGTGGCACCCCACTAGTCACTGGCCTCCAACCTGACAAACAACCATCCACCATTACTCTCTGGCATCTCCCATTCAGCCACTGTTGAATCCATCTTGCTACTCCACCATTAATACCCAACAGTTGAACCTTCTTAACCAACCTTCCATGAGGAACCTTGTCAAAGGCCTTACTGAAGTCCATATATACAACATCCACTGCTTTACCCTCATCAATTTCCCGAATAACCACTTCAAAAAATTCAAGAAGATTAGTCAAACATGACCTTCCAGGCACAAATCCATGTTGACTGTTCCTAATCAGACCCTGTTTATCCAGATGCTTATATATATATATTATCTCTAAGTACCCTTTCCATTAATTTGTCCACCACTGACATCAAACTAACAGGTCTATAATTGCTAGGTTTACTCTTAGACCCCTTTTTAAACAATGGAACAACATGCGCAGTATGTCAATCCTCCGGCACTATTCCCGTTTCTAATGACATTTGAAATATTTCTGTCATAGCCCCTGCTATTTCTACACTAACTTCCCTCAATGTCGTAGGGAATATCCTGTCCAGACCTGGAGACTTATCCACTTTTATATTTCTCAAAAGTGTCAGTACTTCCTCTTCTTTGAATCTCATAGTTTCCATAGCTACTCTACTTGTTTCCCTTACCTCACATCATTCAATATCCTTCTCCTTGGTGAATACTGGAGAAAAGAAATTGTTCAATATCTCCCTCATCTCTTTTGGCTCTGCAGATAGCTGTCCACTCTGACTCTCTAATGGACCAATTTAACCCTCGTTATCCTTTTGCTATTAATATAGCTGTAGAAACCCTTTGGATTTACTTTCACCTTACTTGCCAAAGCAACCTCATATCTTCTTTTAGCTTTTCTAATTTCTTTCTTAAGATTCTTTTTACATTCTTTATACTCCTCAAGCACCTCATTTACTCCATGCTGCCTATAATTATTGTAGATCTGTCTCTTTTTCCGAACCAAGTGTCCAATTTCCCTTGAAAACCATGGCTCTTTCCAATTTTTACTATTTCCTTTCAACCGAACAGGGACATTCTGTACTCTTAAAATTTCACCTTTAAATTTCCTCCATTTCTCTTCCACATCTTTCCCATAAAATAAAGTCCCAATTTACTCCTTTTAAATCCTTTTGCATCTCCTCAAAGTTAGCCTTTCTCCAATCAAAAATCTCAACCCTAGGTCCAGTTCTGACCCTCTCCATAATTATATTGAAACTAATGGTATTGTGATCACTGGACCCGAACTGTTCCCCAACGCATACCTCTGCCACCTGACCCGTCTTATTTCCTAACAGGAGGTCCAGCACCACCCCTTCTCTAGAAGGTACCTCTATGTATTGCTGCAAAAAACTATCCTGCACACATTTTATAAACTCCAAACCATCCAGCCCATTTACCTGAAGAAGGGTTTCGGCCCGAAACATTGCCTATTTCCTTCACTCCATAAATGCTGCTGCACCCGCTGAGTTTCTCCAGCTTTTTTGTGTACCAGCCCATTTACAGAATGTGTTTCCCAGTCTATGTGTGGAAATTTGAAATCTCCCACAATCACTACCTTGTGCTTACACTAATATCTGCGATCTCCTTACATATTTGCTCTTCCAATTCTCGCTCCCCATTTGGCGGTCTATAATACACCCCTATAAGTGTTGCTATCCCTTTCCCATTTCTCAGTTCCACCCAAATAGCCTCCCTAGACAAGCCCTCTAATCTATCCTGCCAAAGCACTGCTGTAATATCTTCCCTGATAAGCAATGCAACACCTCCACCTCTTGCCCCTCCAATTCTATCACATCTGAAGCAACAAAATCCTGGAATATTTAGTTTCCAATCACAGCCCTCCTGCAACCATGTTTCACTGATCGCCACAACATCATACTTCCAGGTGTCAATCCAGGCTCTAAGTTCATCCACCTTTCTTACAATGCTCCTAGCATTAAAATATACACATTTACGAAACCCACCCTCTCTTATTCTCTGTTTATTGTCTTTTTCTTCTTTCTCCCCTACATTTTGGGTCAGAGTGCTACCCTTCTCTGCCTCCTGCCTCAAACACTGACTGCTGGCTTTCCCAATTTGAGTCTCTCTCCCCAACCGTTCTAGTTTAAAGTCTCCCCAGTAGCCTTTGCAAATCTCCCCGCCAGGATATTGGTCCCCCTCGAGTTCAAGTGCAACCCGTCCTTTCTGTACAGGTCGCACCTTACCCAAAAGAAGTCCCAATGATCCAGAAACTTGAATCCATACCCACTGCACCAGTCCCTCATCCACGCATTTATCCTCCACCTCGCTCCATTCCTACTCTCACTGTCGCGTGGCACTGGCAGTAATCCTGAGAATGTTACCTTTGCAGTCCTTCTCCTTAACTCTCTATCTAACTCCCTAAATTTTTCTTTCAGGACCTCTTCTCTTTTTCTACCTATGTCATTGGTACCTATATGTACCACAACCTCAGGCTCCTCTCCCTCCCATTTCAGGATATCTTGGACTTTAGAGATACAGCGCAGAAAAAGGCCCTTCGTCCCACCGAGTCCATGTGAACCAGCAATCACCTCGTGTACTAATACTATCCTACACACTCGGGACAATTTACAATTTTTTTTACCAAAGCCAATGAATCTACAAGTCTTTGGAGTATGGGAGGAAACTGGAGCGCCCGGAGAAAACCCACGCGGACACAGAGAAACGTAACTGCACAAATTCTGTACAGAAGCACCCGCAGTCAGGTCTCTGCCGCTGCAAGGCAGCAACTCTACTGCATTACGCCACTCTACCAAAAGCCTCTCAAAACACCACATTTGCATCTGCCTCCACCACCACCCCTGGCAGCACGTTCCAGGCACTCATCAAGCTCTGTGTACAAATAATTGCTCAGCACACCTCCTTTAAACGTTCTACCTTTCATCATGAAGCTATGCCCTTAGTCTTCGACATTTCCACCCTTGGAAAAAGGCTCTGACTGTCTACCCTATCTAGCCGGTCGCCTGTAATCGTCAGTGGCACACGATGAAGGAAAGAGTGTTCAGTGACCAAGGTTCAAAGCCGTGACACAGAACCAGCTGGACATTGATGGTAAGCTATTCAAACACTTCTCTTCAGGCAGTTATTGTTTGTGGCAAATATTAATCTACAAAAATATTATAAACTGTTTATCAATTTCTAAGATCAAATCATTCCTAAAGGGAGACTGATTGTAAAACAAACGCTCTAAAGAAGTACGTTTTAAAATTAAAATTAATAGATATAACTTTGAATAGTTGGAAGCCTGTAATAAGGTGTTACCATCAAAGTAAAGTAACAAAGAAAGATTTCCAATCTGCCCGGCTTATTTAGCGATAATGTAACAGACAATAGACAATAGACAATAGGTGCAGGAGTAGACCATTCGGCCCTTCGAGCCAGCACCGCCATTTAATGTGATCATGGCTGATCATCCTCAATCAGTACCCCGTTCCTGCCTTCTCCCCATATCCCTTGACTCCGCTATTTTTAAGAGCCCTATCTAGCTCTCTCTTGAAAGCATCCTGAGAACCTGCCTCCACCGCCCTCTGAGGCAGAGAATTCCACAGACACACCACTCTCTGTGAGAAAAAGTGTTTTCTCGTCTCTGTTCTAAATGGCTTACTCCTTATTCTTAAACTGTGGCCCCTGGTTCTGGACTCCCCCAACATCGGGAACCTGCCTCTAATGTGTCCAAACCCTTAACAATCTTATATGTTTCAATGAGATCCCCTCTCACCCTTCTAAACTCCAGAGTGTACAAGCCCAGCCGCTCCATTCTCTCAGCAGCATATCCTTCAGAACCTATGCTGCTCTCCTTCATAGCATGTCATTCTCTCAACCAAACTTTCCAGTCCTGTCTGCAGAAACATGGGATCGACTCCACTTGTTACAAACGCCAACATGCCATTCGCTTTCTTCACTGCCTGCTGTACCTGCATGCTTACTTCAATGTAGATATGTTGTCTCACCTTGCCTGACCATATATTATTATTAAACATTTTTTCCAGTCCTGTCTGAACATGGGGTGATATTTTCTAAGCACCCCCTTGTTTTCCAATATCTTTAAGTTCTCATATTTCATATTTTTCATGTGGCATAGGAGGAGGCTATTCAACTTGTGAAATCCATGCTAGCTCTCAGAGACCCAACAAACCCAAACCCAACTCCTTCCCTTGTGAGTAGAAAGGAACTGCAGATGCTGGTGTATGTCAAAGATAGACACAAAGTGCTGGAGTAACTCAGCGGGTCAGGCAGCAACTCTGGAGAAAACAGATGGGTGACATTTCAGGTCGGGTCTCTTTGTCACATTGTCTGAAGAAGGGTCCAAAACTGAAATGTCACTCATCCTTTTTCTTCCGAGATGCCTCCTGACTGGTTGAGTTACTCCAGCACTTCGCATCTTCTTTGTGACTTACTTTCCATTGCATGATCAGTTAATCTATCATGATTCTCTTAAGAGTCGTTTATATTATAGATGATTGACATCCTGACAAGCACATCATTCCAGTCTTGGGAATGTAGAAAAAAACCTCACACGGCTCCAAGAAAGATGGTGCAAACTCCACACAGACAGTAATGGGCATTAAACACTGTGAAGAAACAGCACTACCTGCTATGTACACTATACCATCCTTAGGATGACATCTGCATATCTACAATATGTTGATTTGTAAGATATTCATTGGGAAAGAAGATGCTTGGGCACCACAAACCTGTTAATTCTTTCAACAGTGCTCTCGCCACTAAATCCACAGGGGATGAATTTATGAAACCTATCAGGTCTATTAATATCTTTCAGAGATAGAAATCTGCCATCGTTACACAGTCTGGCCTCGATGCAGCTCCAGACTCACCAAGATTGACTCTTAACTGTCCTGAGAATGGACCTACCAAAGATTCAGAGATGAAAGCCCAATGTCTAGGCCCTGTCAATAAATTAATGAATGAATGGATAAAAAAAGATTCCCGATTCGCTGCATTCCTGATACCTAAAATTCTGTCCAACTACTAAATGCAGGGATACAGCAAAATTGGTGGAGGCAGCAATGTTACTCTTATACTATTCTTATCTCCTTAATACTTTTGTTTTTAATTGTTCAAATACAGGGAGAGGCAAGTGGGGTTACATTGCCAGAAAAGCATCTGTATTGCAATTTTCTGTCACACAAAGCCACATCATCTGTGCCAAGAAATATGAGATGAGAATAAAATGAAAATTGACACATGAATTCTGTGACAATTAATTTTTAATCTTTATCCCAGAATTTGTGATGGTGATTTGTGAATTCACAATGAGCACATTTCCATTGCCCAAACTGCTGTAATGAGGGAGTTGCCTAGATTAGCACAAGTTACAGTGTATAATGTAGAAACAAGGAACTGCAGATACTGGGTTACACAAAAAAGCTGGAGAAACTCAGCGGGTGCAGCAGCATCTATGGAGCGAAGGAAATAGGCAACATTTCGGGGAAGGGTTTCGGCCCGAAACGTTGTCTATTTCCTTCGCTCCATAGATGCTGCTGCATCCGCTGAGTTTCTCCAGCTTTTTTGTGTAACCTTCGATTCTCCAGCATCTGCAGTTCCTTCTTAAAAACTGCAGATACTGGTTTACCAAGGAAAGACGCAAAATGCTGGTGTAACCCAGCAGATCAGGCAGCATCCCTGGAGAACATGGATGGACGGGACCTTTCTTCGATCTGATCAGGACTGTGCGAGATTGAATGGTCTATCACTGTAGAGTCCACAGTAGATCACTAATTTGATCCTAGTTCCGACTACAATTGCTCCATAGCTGCGAGCTGTCATTATGTTTCAATAAAAGGCAGAATTAAAGTTAACAATGATGTAAAGGTTCAAAAGAAATGGAATAAGATTTCTAAAAGATTAAGATGCTAACAGGAAGAAGACGAGTTGGACGACTTATCTTTTCCCAGAAGCTTGGAAGCTCTTAAGATATTGCCGACCATCTTACTGGGCTCAAGAGAAAACTGGACACCTTTTTAACGTGGAAAGTGACAAAGGGTTGTGGTGAAAAGCAAGTAGTATTGATTATTCAATAAAATTAGGTATGTATTGAACAATTTCAAATATTTTCTTTTGATTTTTTGTAAAAAAGGCAGGCTGATCATCAAATAAACTGTTAATAAAAGTGAATGTTTTTTTTGCATTTGAAATTAATATATAATATGTATTTATATATTTAAGGGCAAGAAACCTGGAATGAAATGCTACTCAAAGTAAAGCAATATAGAATTTCTAACAACGTAACGTTATCTCTCCAACAATATGATTCTCATCCCCTTCATGTTTGGTTTTCATTACACACGTGTTACAGTGCACATGTTACAGAGTGTGATTTCCATATCACTCTAGGTGAAATGCAAGATGTCTTAAAACACAAAGCACTGTTTACCAAATAGTTTCCGACCATAATCTGTGTTTTATCCTAAGATCCCAAAATATTTAAATCCTCGTCTACTCATTTCTCGTGCTTCATGTCATGATGGTCTATTTAATGTCACAGATTTTTCGTAGGTTGGAGCACCTCAGCTAGCAAGCACTAGCCTGAATTTAATATGTGCACATGCCTCAACCCCTTCACACTTAGCCCATGTGTGAATTATCCTGTCATTAGCCCTGTGAATATATTAGCATATGAATACCCTGACCATTGAGTTAATCCTTTAAGCCCCTCACACCTGTTTTGCAACATTACTACAACCCTCTCTCCCTCTCTCACACTCCTTTATTTGACCTCTTCAGAGTGCATCTGCCTCTCCTGGTTTCTTTGATGTCTTTTGATTCCATTTTTGGATCTATTTACATCAACCCCTTTTCAGTCATTATGTTTGAGGAGATGAATGGACAACCTGCTTGAGATCAAACGTGCGCCCATCAGGTTGTGTGTGCATTGGTCAGGAAGCTCTGCTCCGTTATTTCACCATTAAACTCACTTATTTTTAATCTAAAGTCAAAATATACCGTACAGGAGGCACCCCGGAGGTAGTATTTGATTTAGCTGCCCGCCGTTCTGTCCATAAAACATGGTAACTGCACAATGTGGCAACCTTTGCTATATAAAACCGTGCCATAGAGCATATTCCAAAACGCAGTTACTGAAAGAAGATGAAAACCATACCTGCCGCTGAAAGACTTGCATTTACCATTTCCACTGAAATATTTACTTTCTGTTTCTCCGTTAAGTGGAATCAAATGCATCAATTTATCCTCTTAAAAACACAAGCAGTGTTCGAGTTAATAAGGTTGTCTGCCCACTTGCCATTATAAAAAAAAAACACTTCTGTTGGATTCTTTAAAAAAAATTAACATCGCCCTTTTAAAAAAAAGGAAGAGATTTACAACATACCTCAAGTTCACTGGCTACAAACTGCCCTGTCATTCTCATAAAAATGACTGCAGTTCTATCATTTTCTAAAAACCATTTCTAAGCTACAGCTGCTGACGAGCTAGGCAGCAGTAAATTACTCCAACAAATGTCCCTCAGTAGTAATTACCTAAATGGGGATCATTCAAAAACTCTTCATCTCTGAATCAGTTAATTAATTAATGGTTTCAGTGACAAGTTGATGGGGAGAACATGTTAAATATGAATGCCAGAACCTTGATTTATGTATGGACCCCTGGTGTTCTCCTATATTGACACCCTTGGGTAAGATTTAATTTGACAGCATGGAGTGAGCTGCTTGTCTAATACACCTACGAATGCCCAGCTGAGAGGCAAGCTTAAGTACCTATAAGGCTGTTGTGTTTCACTTCTCCTTCACACTGTAATGAGCTAGATGAGGAACTATTAATTACATAAAATGGTATTTTAAATCACAAAGAAGGACGAAATGTTTTTCCACTAAAAATATCCGTAATTACACCTATCCACCTCTTTGGAGATGATTGTGCTATAAGAAAGTAAGTGATTTTGATCAAAATTTATGAAACTGAGATGAAGGAAGTTGCAGAATGGATTTTTTAAAATCTTTTATCCTTAAAATATAATAAAAGAAAGAATTACTGTACTATTTTTTAAGGTGGATTGATAGATTCTTGATTATTACGGGCGTCAGGGGTTATGGGGAGAAGGCAGGAGAATGGGGTTGAGAGGGAAAGATACATCAGCCAGGATGTTGGCGTAGACTTGATGGGCCGAGTGGCCTAATTCTGCTCCTGTAATAAAAAATACAGTACAGTTACTCTCCTAGTTTACTTTTCCAGCATGTACCAATCCACATCCATTATCACCAAGGACCAGGGCAGAGGATGCAAGCGAATACCATCAGCTCTGGGTTCCCAATGAAATTACTACCACCCTACTTTCAAATATATCCCAATTCTTTCACTCCCTATGTGTCTAATTCCTGGAAATCCCTCCCCAATAATGTTTTGTTGGATCTTGCACCTTTATAGAAGAATTGTAGTGATTCAAGAAGATGATTCCCAGGGGAGTTAGAGAACGGGAGTGGGCAATGACCTGGCCAGAAATGAACTGGTCCCACATATCAATAAGAAAAAAAGGTTCAAGCATACAAATCATATCTTCATGAAAAATCCCTAAATATACATTGTGAACTTGGTGTTACAGCAGCTACCCTGCATCACAGTGGCACAGCGGTAGAGTTGCTGCCTTACAGCGCCAGCGATCCTGGGTCCTGGTGCTGTCTAGATGGAGTTTGTATGTTCTCCCCGTGACCGCGTGGGTTTCCTCTGGGTGCTACGGTTTCCTTACACATCCCAAAAGGCATGCAGGTTTGTAGGTTTGTAGGCGTCTGTAAATTGTCCCTAGTGTGCAGGACAGAACTAGTGTACGGATGATCGCTGGTCGGCGCGGACTTGGTGGGCTTAAAGACAATACGTGCAGGAGTAGGCCATTCGCCCCTTCGAGCCAGCACCGCCATTCAATGTGATCATGGCTGATCATCCCCAATCAGTACCCCGTTCCTGCCTTCTCCCCATATCCCCTGACTCCGCTATTTTTAAGAGCCCTATCCAGCTCTCTCTTGAAAGCATCCAGAGAACCCGCCTCCACTGCCCTCTGAGGCAGAAAATTCCACACTCACCACTGTGAGAAAAAGTGTTTTCTCGTCTCCGTTCTAAATAGCTTACTACTTATTCTTAAACTGTGGCCCCTGGTTCTGGACTCCCCCAACATCTGGAACTTGTTTCCTGCCTCTAGTGTGTCCAAACCCTTAAAAATCTTATATCTTTCAATGAGATTCCCTCTCATCCTTCTAAACTCCAGAGTGTACAAGCCCAGCTGCTCCATTCTCTCAGCATATGACAGTCCCGCCATCCCGGGAATTAACCTTGTAAACCTACACTGCACTTCCTCAATAGCAAGAATGCCCTTCCTCAAATTAGGGGACCAAAACTGCACACAATACTCCAGGTGTGGTCTCACTAGGGCTCTGTACAACTGTAGAAGGACCTCTTTGCTCCTATATTGCTCGTGGTCGACAGATAGCACAATGGGCTAAGAGTTCGGCTGGCGACCGGAAGGTAGCCGGTTCAAATCCCGCTTGGAGTGCATACTGTCGTTGTGTCCTTGGGCAAGACACTTCACCCACCTTTGCCTGTAATGGAATGTAATTACGGCGTAATTACGGCGGCAGGCGCGGGCACACCGCGACGCCCTGTGTCTCCCTTTCAAGGGAGATGCTAAAAATGCATTTCGTTGTCTCTGTACTGTACACTGACAATAACAATAAATTGAATCATTTCATTTCATTTCATTTCATTTTTTCATTTCATTTTCATTTCATATTCGATTCCTCTTGTTATAAAGGCCAACATGCCATTCGCTTTCTTCACTGCCTGCTGTACCTGCATGTTTACTTTCATAGACTGATGTACAAGGACCCCCAGATCCCGTTGTACTTCCCGTTTTCCCAACTTGATGCCATTTAGATAGTAATCTGCCTTCCTGTTTTTGCTACCAAAGTGGATAACCTCACATTTATCCGCATTAAACTTCATCTGCCATGCATCTGCCCACTCCCCCAACCTGTACAAGTCACCCTGCATTGTCATAGCACCCTCAGGTCTTTTTCCACGCTGTATTTCTAAATTAAACTAAACTAAATCGGTTGAGGTCTTGCATGCAGTAACTTTTCAAACTCTTTGCTTGAAGTAATGTAGCGTTTAGTATTAATATTTTGCATTTTTACCTATACACTTTATATAAGCAACCCGCACAGTGTAACGAAGGAGATTGGCATTGTACCAGTAAACCGTTGTGATTAAGGTTTGTGCATTTAGATTACGTGGTGTGGCTTCTGCTGCTGGGGTAAGAAAGCTGTGGCTAAACAATGTTTGCATTGTCAGCCTAAATCCCCAAGTCAGCTCCATATAAACAGCTTGCACACCGCAGAATACTAAATGCTTCATTCTAGCTTTAAACAATTAAGGAGGAATGGCACCGGTAAATAATTCTTATGTTACAAAAGTCCCTGCTGTGCAAGTAATTAACCATATGGATGGTTTGTTGAAATGTTTCTGGGAGGCAGAGTACAATATAAAAGCAAAGTTTATTCTCAGCGAATCAGGTAAAGTAGTGAGAGTTGACGGTCCTGCACTGCCCTTGGGGTTTTATTTCCCTCCGCCCCAACGAGGCAAGATGGAGAATAATTGTCTGCGGTTCACCTCTGTTTTAGAATTTTAATATAGGTTTTGTTTAAGTTTTTTTTTTAAAAGTGAGCCAATGCAAGTAATAAAAGGAGGCAGCACAGTGGTGCAACTGGCAGTATCATCAAAGACCCACACCATCCTGGCCACACACTCATCTACCTGCTACAGGAGCCTGAAGACTGCAACAACCAGGTTCAGGAATAGCTACTTCCCCACAGCCATCAGGCTATTAAACCTGGCTCGGACAAAACTCCGATTGTTAATAACCCATTTTCTGTTATTTGCACTTGATCAGTTTATTTATTCATGTGTGTATATATTTATATTATGGTATATGGACATACATCTGTTTTGTAGTAAATGCCTACTATGTTCTGTGTGCTGAAGCAAAGCAAGAATGTCATTGTCCTATACAGGGACACATGACAATAAACTCACTTGAACTTGAACTTGAACTTGCTACCTCCCAGAGCTGGAGACCAGGGATCAACCCTGGCCTCGGGTGGTATCTGTGTTGAATTTGCATTGTCTCTGTGACCGTGTGGGTTTCTTCACAGGTTCCAGTTTCCTTGCACATCCAAACGATGTGTGGGTTTGCAGGTTAATTTGCCACTGTAAAATTGCCCCAATTATGCAGGGAGTGGGATAACACAGAACTAGTGTGAATGGGTGATCGATGGCTCAGTGGGCTGAAGAACCTGTTTTCATGTTGTATCTTTCAATCAATCAATCAATCAATCAATCACATTACCTGTCATCTAAACAAAATATTGTTAACTATCAATTTATTTAAAAGACAGTGGTTGGAAAAAATGATACAGAAACAAATTGAAATGCGACAAATTGAAATTACACAGCTACAATACATGAAATAGTCAAATTATAGTCTTTGATTTGTTAATTGTCTCATTAATTTCCTCCCCTTTCCTGTTCATTCTTGAATATACCAAAAACACGTCAAAATGAACTTGAAACAGGAGTTGTAACTTCAGCAAGGAAGTGATGCCTGACAAGTCTTTGCTCCTTACGTTAGATCACAAGGCAACATCAACATAGATGATCTGAATGGAATTTACAGTGACCATTTGATCCTTCAGTGTAAAACGGTTGTCCACATAATAATAATAATAATAATGTTTTGTTTATAGGGACAGTGCATATTAATTAACATTTGCATGTAAATATGCGAGATTGTAGCCAATCAGTAGCTAATTTCCGTCTCTAGTCCTCTGTGATGTTCAAAGGAAAGACTCTGAACTCTTGAACATTGTCCTGATTGCTGCCAACCGGCAGTAGTAATGCTAATGGTTGCAATGAAACTTGGTGCAATCGCCTTGGGGAAACATAGAAAATAGGTGCAGGAGTAGGCCATTCGGCCCTACGAGCCTGCACCGGCATTCAATATGATCACGGCTGATCATCCAACTCAGTATCCTGTACCTGCCTTCTCTCCAAACCCCCTTATCCCTTTAGCCACAATCTCTCTTAAATATAGCCAATGAACTGGCCTCAACTACCTTCTGTGGCAGAGAATTCCACAGATTCACCACTCTCCGTGTGAAAAATGTTTTTCTCATCTCGGTCCCAAAAGATTTCCCCCTTATCCTTAAACTGTGACCCCTTGTTCTGGACTTCCCCAACATTGGGAACAATCTTCCTGCATCTAGCCTGTCTAACCCCTTAAGAATTTTGTACGTTTCTATACGATCCCCCCTCAATCTTCTAAATTCTAGCGAGTACAAGCCGAGTCTATCCAGTCTTTCTTCGTATGAAAGTCCTGACATCCCAGGAATCAGTCTGGTGAACCTTCTCTGTACTCCCTCTATGGCAAGAATGTCTTTCCTCAGATTAGGAGACCAAAACTGTACGCAATATTCCAGGTGTGGTCTCACCAAGACCCTGTACAACTGCAGTAGAACCTCCCTGCTCCTATACTCAAATCCTTTTGCTATGAATGCTAACAAGGTTAACGTTAGCAGAAAGATCAAGGTTATAGGACACGAAGGACAGAAAGGGCTAGGACCTATGTAACAGCCTCTCAAACCGTTTGCTGATTGAATACTGGGGAGTCCACAGTTGATTCCATATAGACTCTGAACTTACCGAATAGTGAAAGGCCTAATGTAGAGTGGATGTGGAGAGGATGTTTCCATTAGTGGGAGGATTTAGGAATGGAGGCTATAGCCTCAGAATAAAAGGACATTCCTTTAGAAAGGAGATGAGGAGGAATTTCTTTAGTCAGAGGGTGGTCAATCTGTGGAATTCATTGCCACAGATGGTGATGGAGGCCAATTCAATGGATATTATTAAGGCTGAGATTGACAGATTCTTGATTAGTAAGGGTGGCAGGGGCTATGGAGAGAAGGCAGGAGAATGGGGTTGAGAGGGAAAGATAAATTAGCCATGATTGAATGGCGGAATAGGCTTGATTGGCCGAATGGCCTATTTCTGTTCCTATACCTTATGAACATATGACCCATGTAAATGCAATGATGACAGATGAATGTCTTGTGCTGTATAATTGTAAATTTTAGAATAACGTTCTTTTTAGAACAATAACATGGGAAAGCCTCCACAAGTCAGTTTCCATCATCAGTAGAAGTATCTACTCAACTTCCTACGTGCCTTTTGGGCAAGCAGGTCACTTGCTTCAATGAGTCTGGGGTGTCTATTGAGGATAGCATGGGATGTGAGACACCATAAAATGATTGAAACAATGAATGATGGGTTGGTTGTGGTGTGGTGTGCTCTTTTAATGTTCCCTCCCACTATAAACATAGTAGGAACTACCATGTGGATAGTGAGTGTGCATTAGTAAGTGATGAACAATAATGAATGCTTCTCTCTGTTGTCCATCACCAAACACTAAGTAGCATTCAACACCAGATGGAGAAGTGGACCATTTAATCGTGATCTTTGGTAATGAGCTGGAATTAAGTTCAAGGAAAAGACTGACAGTGCAGTGTGGAGAAAATATACAATGCTTTGCCTGACTCAGAGATGCTAGTGGGACTAACTAAAATACTGCAGTACCTAAGGTTCGAAAGCTTGAATATCAGTCCCTTTTAACCACATGACTGATAATCCATTAAAAGTCACAGCCAACATGGATAAAACATACCTGCAAGCTATGATTGTTAACTGTGATAAAATCCTTTTTATAAGCAGGGTTACTGAATAAAAACTATATTCCATTATTAACATATTTATGAATCCTATTAAATAATGCTTATCAGAAATTATTTTTAAAAGTACCACCAAGGAAACATATATGCTGGATAATTATTTAAATGATGGTTCACTGATTCAATGGTTCTTTATTGTCATGTTTAACTGCACAGTGAAATTCTTTTTTGCAAAGCTCTCACATGCATGAGTGACCATATTTTGGCGCCATTTAAGAATGTCTGAAGTCCGGTCCAAATACTCAATGTACTGGAGCTGCTCCCGATCCAGGTGAGCCCCAGGCTGCGCAGGGCCTCCTCTGTCACCATGAGCCTGCTCGGCCCACAAACTCCCATCTCCTCTCCTCTCTCCTCTCCTGACCATCTCCGTGTCCCAGTGTGCCCCTTTTCCGGGATTATGTCCACACCCGGGTGGTTGTAGAGAGGGACTACGCACTGTCCACGGGCGCCCTGAGGAATTTCCGGGACCGCTGTTGGTGGGTTTGTTTTTGAATAATTTTGTATTGTAAATAGTATTGTAATTACTTGCATAAATCTTTTCTTTCCTGTGTCCCACCGGCTCACTCCTCGCATCCGTCAGCGGCAGCGGCTCCCTCTTCCTCGGCTCCCCGGCCTTCAGGGCCGAGCTCGGCGGCTTCTGAGCATCCCCCCTGCAGGCCGCAGCCCCATCGGGTCCTTCTTTGCGGCGGCAAGCCAGGCCTGTCACCGGCATGGCCATGGGCAGCCGTTGGGTCTTCCTTCACAGCAGGCCACTGAAGTACATGGACCATGGGTAGGACAGCTGAAGAATTTCAATTCAAATTAACACTTTGGAGTTTGTATTAACAGCTATTATTTCGAAACAGACACCACAAGTCACTGCACAATCATTAAAAACACATCTGGAAAGACTAATATATCTTTAGTGGGGGAAATCTGCCACCCTTACCTGCTCTGTTCTCTGCAACTTCTGACCCATCCTAAGTGGTTGACTCGTAAAAGACAAATAGCCTCTGAAATGGCTTAGCAAGTCATTTCGGATGTCATTGCAATCTCAGAGGGTAATTAGGAGATTGGCTATGAATGCCAACCTTACCAATGATACCCAGACCATGAAAATTAATATTGAATAATTTATAAAATCCAGTGCCATAAACTGACATGTGACGCTTAATAATTTAATGGAATGTGTTATTTTTAGGTGATCCTTTGGGACAGATTATGAGGCTTAAATTATACTCGCACAGACAGCACCCATAGTCAGGATTGAACCCGGTTCCACCGTGCTGCCTTTTGGGAGATGCTATTTCTGCTGAGCTCCTGCATGCTCTTGACAGATAGACTCAAGGTTCTCGAGACCATCCTGAATGCCCCTGCTCTGCTTCAAGTGGCCATGGGTCAGGAATTCCCTGTAATTGATGGGGATGCTGCATTTTTTCAAGGCAGCTTTGAAACTCTTTGCAACTCCCGATGGTTTGGTGCCGAGTTCAACAGGCAATGTTTGCCCCTCTCTCTTTCAGATCACCAGGACTGCGATTCCTGCACTCCCTTTCAACTCACTGGGGAGTTGCAATTCCAGGGCTTCCTTCCATTCACCAGGGTCACCGTTTTGTGTGCCGTTTTGGTCTCCTAATTTGAGGAAGGCCAAATAAGTTAAATATACAATAGCTCTTAGGGCTATCGGAATCAAGGGATATTGGGAGAAAGCAGGAATGGGGTACTGATTTAGGATGATCAGCAATGATCATATTGAATGGCGGTGCTGGTTCGCAGGGCCGAATGGCCTACTCCTGCACCTATTTTCTATGTTTCGATGTTTCCTCGCCTCGCTTCCAACTTTCACCTGTTCCTTTTCTCCAGAGATGCTGCCTGACCCACTGAGTTACTCCAGCGTTTTGTGTCTATCACCAGAGCCCCCTTCCTGTGCTCCCTTTCAATTTAATGCCGTCCTAATTCCTAAAATCACATTCAACAAACTTGAACGCTTTATCCGTGCTTTCTTTCAATTGACCGGGCCCAGAATTTCCATGTTACCTGTAAACTGAGTGTGTTCACTGGAAAACAAGTTGTAATACAGTGTAACATCTAAAAGTGTAACATCCAGTGCATTGAGATAAATCTGCCAATTGGCACCTCCAAATTCCCAAGGATTTCAAATTAACTGAGGTTTACCATAATCTAAGACAGACGTAAAAAGCTGGAGTAACTCAGCGGGTCAGGCAGCATCTCTGTAGAAAAGGAATAGGTGACATTTCGGGTCGAGACCCTTCTTCAGACTGAGAGTCAACCTCTCCCAATAACCTTGCTGTTATTGGGAGAGGCTGCTGGAGATTTTGTCCTAGTTCCGTGTGTTCCGAGTTGTTACATTCCCGAATGTTTGCCCCTTCAATCTTTCATATCAATAGGATAGTCGATTCCTGCATTGTCATTTCAACTCCCTGGAGAGTCCAATGAAATGCCGTTCCTGCAGCCATACATTACACACAAATAGACCCCAGACACCGTTTAATTTACATTTTGGTCTCATAGCTGTGATGGAAGCCAAATAAAAAACTTATCTCTCCACTGCACTCTCCCCCCTCCATGTCAGAGTCAAAGTCAAAGAATGGGCTGGCGATGGCGATTGTCCCGCAATGATCTATTGAAAGCCACGCCGGTTGGTTCGAGGTCGCACACCGGGTCTTGGTGTTAGAGACCCCGGCGTGCGCTCGCAGAGTCCCGCGGCCTTGCTTCCAAGCCGCGCACCTGTTCCTTTAGGCCAGAGATGCTCCAGGAGCCACTGACCCCTCAACTTTTGTGGGATCACCAGAGCCCCGTTGCAGTGCTCCCTTTCAAAAATGGTCCTAATTCCTCCCTCGCACTCATCCAAACTTGAACCCTTTATCCGTGCTTTCTTTCAACGCAGTAGGGGCCCAGAATTTCCATGTTACCTGCGGCTGAGTGTGTTCACTGGAAAGCGGCAAGTTCCTCCACCGTATAACCGCTAAAAGTCTAACATCTCCGCGACATTGAGATGAATCTGCCCTGAGTCCCCTCTTCTTCTGTTGGATTTCAAATTAACTCGTTTTACCTCAATCGAAGACTGAGACCCGTACGAATAAAGGTGGGGTAACTCCAGTGCAGGCAGATCTCTGTAAAAGTTTAGGTCCCTCCCACCCCCCACCCCCACCCTTCCCCTGAGAGTCACACACCCCAACATACAATAACAAAAACTACATATAAACATAGACAAAAGATGGGAGAGGCTGCTGGAGATTTTGTGCAGAGGCTGCTGCTGACCAGAGTCGCGCCGCCTCCTACTTCAGAGCCGCGTAACACGGCAAAAACCAGGATCAAGTTCAAAAATAGTTTTAATTATTCAATGGAACACAAAACCCAAACCTGATTTAAACAACACAGTCAGGGATATGGATGAACTGACAAACAATTTAACAGTGCTCCAGCCAGCCACGTGATGGACCGTCGAACCGGAGACTGTAAAACCTGCCTAAAGAGATATAACCCTGAAACAAAATACACGAAAACACTAAGGTCAGCCCTTATCTGTCCCAATTCAATATTTGTTACCAAGGAATGGTGAAAGTACACAAAGTTCTATGCCATGTGGCCAGGCCTCCCTCAGCTCACACCAGCTGTCTGCTCATCAGTCAGGGTCGACAAAGAAGAGAGAGAATCCTGGGAAGCTCTGGTATTTAACCTTCAGATGAGTCACCCATCACCTGACGCAGCTTGGCCAATCGGGTACAGGAGCCTTTAACCCCTTGATTCCAGGCTCACAGCCACGAGGCCTGTACTCGGGAGAGAAACAGAGAAAGGTAAGTACATAGCATTCACTAGGAGGGGGAAGCGCCTAACACCACTCTTTAAATAGACCCTCTTGTTGTAGTACATTGACTTTGATTCCTGCCCTTATAAAATGCTTGCTGCGACTCGAGACATTTCACCTAATCCACCTCCAACTCAATTGATCAACGGCAGAGTTGCTGCCTTACAGCTCCAGAGACCCGGGTTTGATCTTGGCTATGGGTGGTTGTCTGTACAGAGTTTGTACGTTCTCCCCATGACCTGCGTGGGTTTTTTCCAAGAACTTTGGTTTCCTCCCACATGCCAAAGACGTACAAGTTTGTAGGTTAATTGTCTTGGAATAAATGTAAAATGTCCCTAATGTAGGATAGTGTTCATGTGCGGGGATCACTGGTCGGTGCGGACTCGAAGGCTGAAGGCCTCTGCACTGTATCTTTAAACTAAACTAAAAACATTGTGTCGTCAATAAATATTACTTATAAATGCCAGTCTGAAGAAGGGTCCTGACCCAAAACAAAGTCTCCATAGATGCTGCATGACCAATTGAATTCCTCCAACACTTTATATTTTGCTCAAGATTCCAGCATCAACACTTCCTGGTGTCGGCGTTTCTAAATGCCCTATTTTCCATTGAGAACTGCACTGGCAAGGAGCGCCAGTTCGTAAATCAGAATGACCTATCTACAGCATCCTCTCTCATTTGTATTTCCTCTCGGAGTGGCTGCCTACTGAAGCATATGATCATAGAATTGATTTATTGATTTAATTAACCAAAAATTAAAAACGTTGAAATAAAACCGCAGGATATAAACAGAGAAGCATGGAAAGATCACAGAACAGGGGAAGTTCACTCAACGCGAATACATAAGAACCATCCACTTGTACAGGTTCCATATTTTGCTCTCTTAATTTTTCATGCACGTCCAAGATTATGCCCTGGAAAACTTTACATTCCCCAGTTTTTCCAGGTAGGGAAATGCATGTTAATATCACATGCATGAAAAGTATTTACGTATCCTCATCATGCCTCAGTATCTCTCTTATTCATTCTCTAAGATACTGGAACTGGCTACTAATTTAATGTATAAAGTTAATTCAATAAATGGTTAGTCGCATGAGACAATTCTTAAAGGGGTGGGAGCATGAAAGGAACTGTCATTGTCCACGGGCTGATATTCCAACAACGCATAAATTACACCCTCTAATAATGAAAGACAAAAGGTGCGAAACGCACAAAACACCCACGCATCTGTCCAGTCTGTTCACAAGTTCCCAAGTTATAGGAGTAGAATTGGGCCATTCGGCCCATCGAGTCCACTCCGTCATTCAATCATGGCTGATCTCTGCCTCCTCATCTCATTTTCCCTCCTTCTCCCCATAACCTTTGACACCCATTCTAATCAAGAATTTGTCTATCTCTGCCTTAAAAATATCCACTGACTTGGCCTCCACAGCCCTCTGTGGCAGTGAGTTCCACAGATACACTGCCCTCTGGCTAAAGAAGTTCCTCCTCACCTCCTTTCTAAAAGAGCGCCCTTTAATTCTGAGGCTATGACCTTTGGTCCTAGACTCTCCCACCAATGGAAACATCCTCTCCACATCAACTCTATCAATGCTTTTCATAATTCTGTAAGTTTCAATGAGGTCCCCCCCTCAACCTTCTAAACTCCAGCGAGCAGAGGCCCAGTGCTGTCAAACGCTCATCATATGCAAACCCACTAATTCCTGGAATCATTCTTGTAAACCTCCTCTGGACCCTCTCCAGAGCCAGCAGACCCTTCCTCAGATATGGGGACCAAATTTGCTCACAATACTCCAAATGCCACCTGACCGGCATAGGACTGCTTGAGTTTTAATTTGGCACAGCCTGCTGGTGATACTTCAGTTGACGGGCAGTTATTCCTCATCTGGTCCTGGTTCAAACCAACTATGGTTTTCCTGGGTAGGAAGGAATAGCAGATGCTGGTTTACATTGAAGATAGACACAAAATGCTGGAGTAACTCAGCGGTCCAGGCAGCATCTCTGGATAGATAGAATGGGTGATGTTTCGGGTCGATTCTGGGGCCTGCATGTTCTCATTCCACAGGGTGGATGTTGCATCTTCTGAATTCTCCTCGCCTGCTTCTATAAAAAATCTTTCCTGGTGTAATCAGATGGCTGTTGTCCTGACATGGCTGGTCTGTGGTGTGCTGTGCTGTGTTGAGACATCACTGCCTTGTGCTATGTCTGATGTGAGCTTTGCCTTCACTATGTCCCCAGCTCTTGACAGTGGTAGATCTTTGGGTGTAGACAACAGCATGCCTGCCTTATTAGGTTAACCTTCATCTACCTGCATCTTTTGGACTTTTGGTTTCAACAGCCTTTCTATGACTTGTTTGGAGTTCTAGTTTATCCACATATATATTTCTGCAAATTTGACGTTGCATAAAGCTAATGAGCTCAAAATAGGCTCTGAGTGCAGTAATTTAGACTTCTTCAGTTGGTCTTTGGTGACCTTCATCAGAGTTACCTCCCTGTCGTTACTCTGTGTAAAGTAAAGGGATGTTGGCTGATGATCAGACTGCCAGTCTTTTGCAAACCTCATAATGTTGTCTGCTGCAAACTGTGACCTATTGTTACCAAGGCTACATCTGGCAGACAGTCCTATGAGTTTGCAAATTGATGTCAATGAGTGGGTTGGGGATTGGAGATGATCAGCCATGATCACATTGAATGGCCGAATAAGCCTACTCCTGCACCTATTGTCTATTGTCTATTGGGTTTTTTCTAAGATCTCTCCCCCTCATATATTTGGAAAGATTATTGGTTTTCACTGGTTGTACTTTTCCTCTGAATGAAACCGATCTGACTTGACTTTAGCCCAGTGTCCATCTGGACTCCTTTTGGGGCGGTGGTGGAGGGGAGTGAGGCGTTACTTTCTTGAGATCTGCAGGTCTTCCTCTTCTGTGCAATGTCCTTGATAATGCCATTCATCCTTGGCCAGTAGATATTAGAAACATAGAAACATAGAAAATAGGTGCAGGAGGAGGCCATTCGGTCCTTCAAGCCAGCACCGCCATTCATTGTGATCATGGCTGATCGTCCCCAATCAATAACCCATGCCTGCCTTCCCTCCAATATCCCTTGATTCCACTAGCCCCTAGAGCTCTATATAACTACCTCTTAAATCCATCCAGTGATTTGGCCTCCACTGCCCTCTGTGGCAGGGAATTCCCCAAATTCACAACTCTCCAGGTGAAGATTTTTTATTCTCACCTCAGTCTTAAATGGCCTCCTCTTTATTCTCTTTCATCTTTCGGAAGCAACCGTTGATTGGCACATGGGAGGAGCAGGCACGTTGTTCCCTCATTATCCTTTTCCCTCTGAAGGTCAGATCATTTCTCAGGTTCCACCTCGTGCTGTGTCTCTGGTGAATCACTTGGACTTGCGGGACTGTATTGTTTCTTCATGTTATAACTCTGCAGCCTCACAAGCAACGTCTCTGCAATATCCTTGGTGTCCTATGGGAGGGCTCCAGATCAAAGAGCTTGACTGCGCTGTGATCACTGTGCACATAAACTGTCCTCTCCCACGTGCATTGGTGAAACGTCTCCAGTTTAACTTCACCAGCCAGTATCTCCTTCCCAATCTATATCCCTCCTCCTCCAATCTCATCTACTGTATCTGTTGTTCAAAGTGTGTACTCTTAAACATCGTCTAGACCAAACGTAGACTGGGCGATCATTTTGCTGAGCAACTTGCTCAGTTCGCCTGGACCAACCTGATCTCCCGTAGTCCAAACACTTTAATTCACCTTCCCTTTCCCATACTGACCTTTTTGTCCTTGGTCTCCTCCATTGTCAGAGTGAGGCTAAAAGCAAATTGGAGGAACAGCATCTCATATTTCGCTTGGGCAGCTTACAGACCAGTGGTAATAATTGTTCATTTCTCGAAATTCAAGTAACCCCTGCATTCCCAGTCTTCATCCCACCCCCACCCAAGTCACACTAGCTTCTCATTCTCACCTAGCAAACAGCTAACAATGGTCTTTTTCCATTAGAACTGACCTTATTTGGTTCTATACATTATATCCATTGTTCTGAAAATGATCAAACCTGGAATGATCCGCTCATCCTCTGCAGGCCTTTCAAAGTCCTTGTCTTTGGTTGTGGTTACAGATATAATTTTCTCATCTAATTCTCCATCAGTCCAGGATAGAGTTAGGATCATATTCAGAACACAAGTGGTAATGCATAGAACCGAATAAGGTTCTATAGGGTTTAAGAAAGAACTGCAGATGCTGGAAAAATCGAAGGCTTTGTTTCGTGTTTCGTGTCGAGACCCTTCTTCAGACAGAAGGGTCTCGACCCGAAATGTCACCTATTCCTTCGCTCCATAGATGCTGCCTCATTTTGTCTACCTAAGGTTTTGTCTACCTATATATATATATATATTTGTGTGTGTGTGTGTGCGTGTGTGAAAGAATTAGATTAAAAAACGATATATATATCAATATATATATATATATATATATATATGTGCAGTGTATGTATGAAATAGATTGGAAAATTATTTGTATATACATGCGCACACACACACACACACACACACACACATCTATATATGTATATTATATATATACATACATATGTACAGCATTTCCTTTACAATCAGTTATGTTTTTACTTGCAAGGTCTGAGTTTCCTGGGCTGTACCTTCCTACACTGCCTGTTGTCTTATGCTCTAACCCCTGACCTGCCTTTGGTCCAATGCCGTAGCTGACTAGATTCCTGAGCTCCGCAAATAATCGGATCTGTGATGAGTGATTCAGATCTGTAAAATTGTAATTACCTGTTGACTATTTTAGCCCTCTTAAGGAAACATTGAAAGATTCTTTCTAACCTTGATTTTGTGTGAACAGAATGCAGTGTCCAAGGTCTCACTTGAAGGCTTTATTGTGTGGCACAATTCTCACTTGTGACCAACTTGGTCGTCACGAGGTCGTAGGGGGTCGTAGGGGGTCGTAGGCGGTCATAGGTAGGTCGTAGCAGGTCGTGATGCTAGTCGTAGGTACTCGTGACCTCAAGTAGGTTGCGGCGTTTTCTAACCTGATGAAAAATGTCCACGAGTAAAAAAAAGGTCGTGAATTAGGTTGTGAAAGTGGGCCAGACCCTTAACTCAGCAGGTCAGGCAGCATCCCTGGAGAAAAGGAATAGATGACGTTTCGGCTCAGAACCCTTCTTTAGACTGGTCCAGCCTGAAGACTGGAACATCGCCTATTAAAATGAAACATCACCTATTCCTTTACTCCAGAGATGCTGCCTGACCCATTGAGTTACTCCAGTAGATAGACCTTGGCAGAAACCAGCCTGCTCGTGGGGTAGTTGAGCGTTTATAATGGGGTTGATATGCCCGTGGATCAGCATCTTAATGAGTTTGCATGGGATGCAGAGGAGCGAGATGGGCCGGTAGCTTTTAGGATCATCCTTTGGCTTGCTCTGCTTCAGGAGAGCAATGACTGTTGCATGACGCCAGATCTTTGGTATTTTGCACTTCTCCATGGAGGAGAAAGGTACTGTCAGATCTAGTTGGTAGCAGCGTCTCCAGAATGTAGTAGAAACTCTGGGTGTATGATGTCAGAGCTGGGGGGGCTTTCCTGCTTTCAACATCTTGAGTCCTGTGGCCATTTCCTCAGAGGTGAAAGCCATTGTTAGGTCCGTATCCACTCCGTCAGTCTTTCACGAATCGGTCACCTCTTTGCTCACTTTGCGTGAGAAATCACGGTCAGAGTTTGTGAATCGACCATTCTTGACCAGTTGAGATGTGATTGCGTTGGCGGTCACTGGGCATTTGCCGGGTTTGGATGTAGCTCTGCAGGTCAGCCGGTTGACTGTGTGCCATAGTTTACGGCTCAAGTGGGAGAAGTCGATCGATTCAACCGTGTCAATCCAGCATTCTTGTCATTTCTCATCCAAGCGTGTGAGCAATGTTGTGGCAGTGGTTTCAGAATCCTCTTTGGTGCCAGCAGCAGTATGATCTTCGTATAGCTGTTGACACTCATCATCCCATATAACCATATAACCATATAACAATTACAGCACGGAAACAGGCCATCTCGATCCTTCTAGTCCGTGCCGAACACATAATCTCCCCTAGTCCCATATACCTGCGCTCAGACCATAACCCTCCATTCCCTTCCCATCCATATAACTATCCAATTTATTTTTAAATGATAAAAACGAACCTGCCTCCACCACCTTCACTGGTTTCACACAGCTACCACTCTCTGAGTAAAGAAGTTCCCCCTCATGTTACCCCTAAACTTCAGTCCCTTAAATCTCATGTCATGTCCCCTTGTTTGAATCTTCCCTACTCTCAGTGGGAAAAGCTTTTCCACGTCAACTCTGTCTATCCCTCTCATCATTTTAAACACCTCTATCAGTCCCCCCTTAACCTTCTGGAATAAAGCCCTAACTTGTTCAACCTTTCTCTGTAACTTAGTTGCTGAAACCCAGGCAACATTCTAGTAAATCTCCTCTGTACTCTCTCTATTTTGTTGACTAACATAGAATGTAATCCCTCTGGTAGCCAGGTTGGGACTGTATGGGGGGGGGAGGCCCAAGGTGGCTGCATTGGTAAGTTGTTGGAACTTGTCCCAGTCGGTCTTGCGGAAGTTCCACTGCTACTCAGGTTTGCTCGATGTTGGTGCAACCAGTGGTGTTGTGGTGATGAGTGATGGTCGGTGTGACCGTGGGAACTTCTCCAGAACCCGGCGCGTTGCTGGCTGATGGTCCTTTGTGTTAGTGGCAACGTCTAGGTGTGGGTTTGTACCAGTGTTCCAGCCGGCTGACCGGAAGCTGTTTGTCTCCTTTGGATCATCCAGAAGCGTGAGGTGATTGGCAGATGCCCAATCTATGATGCCGTTGCCATCACTATTACATCTTGAATTGCCCCATTCGGAGTGGTGGCAGTTGAAATCTCCTGAGTATACACAGGGAGGGGTGAACACTGGTATAGATGTTGTAGCCAGATGCAATGTGGGAGGCTTGTACACATTGATGTTGGTGACGTCCTGGACCTTCACTGCAAGCCAGTCCAGATCTGAGTCTTCTGCAGACTGCCCTTCTGTAACCCAATCCATGCCATCTCTGATGAAAGTGGCCAGACCATATTTACCACTTGGTGTGAAAGTAGCTGGTGTGAATTCAGGAATTGCGAGTTTCGCAGTGTGCCTCCTTCAGGAGTATGACAGTCGCATTGTTGGCATATGCCAGCTGCTCAATGATGGATATCACAGCACGAGTGAGACCTCCGACATTCAACTGTGGTATCCCAGCATCCTTGCCTTTGACGGCAACTGCCTCCTGCTCTGAAAAGAGCGCAAAGCTTGGCTCAGGGCAGCGACACTCAGTCTTTGTCCTATCCTTGGTTTGGTTTTGTGTTATCGGCATCTGTGTCTCCATGAAGTATTCCACGAGAGAAGACTGACTGGATTAACAGGAGAGACCACAGGATGGTTGCCGACATCGCTCCTAGAGTTATTATAGTTCTAGTTCTGGTTATTATATGACACTTGTGTCAGCTTCTGTTCATTATTTTGCGAACATTTATAAAATTATGCCCTCTAGTAAGCAATTCACATCAGTTAAAATAATTTTATCGGATTTAATTTGTTTAAAGCTCCTGTGATTTTAAACACCTCAATTAGATCCCCTCTCAACTATAGCTAATTGTCTAAAATTGCCCCCTGTTCTATTTTAAAAAATACATAAAAATCATTTAATGTAATCAAAATAAGAGAAAGAAGGATTTCAGGTGACTACATTAGTCTTATGTCCTACTTACTTTTCCGAACTGTAGTTACAATCTGTACTGTTATGGATTAAGTACATAGTTTAAGAACATAAACACAGATAATTAAATGCAAAGATAATGTAATCTTGCTCAAGTAAACATATTTTAAAGCAATAAAAAGAATCACAGAAAAGATAATTACATTGCCAACTAAAATAAATTGAGGATTGTAAGCCAAATATTGAAGAGGGAAAGGGAATGTTAAAAAAATTGACTTTCTGAGCAAACAAGATTTAAATAAGGAATAAAGGATTTTAATACATTGTTTAATATTTTAAAATTGGGTTTAATGCTTTTCGTCAAATAATAATGCCACCAGTGAATAAATATTATAAATGATTATGTATTCAATAAATTATTTCAAGATAACCAGTTGAAAATGGAAATGGCCAACAGAGGAATAGGAACGCAAACTATCCAGGGCAGGGTGGGTGAAAACAGCACTGGGGTTAGGAGTTATATGATGGGGTGGAAAGGATGGGTGCTTCTGGGCCTGGGAACAAAGGCAATGGGTGTTTGAACTAACCAGTGAAGATTCACACTGGGAGGAATGTAACTGGGTTGAAAGGATTCACATGATAACATCTTTAGGCTTTTTAAAAATTTAGACTAGAAATACAGCATGGAAACAGGCCCTTCGGCCCAGTGTGACCATGCCAACCAGCGATCATCCTGCACACTCCTACTATCCTACAGAGTAGGGACAATTTACAATTTACACAAGCCAATTAACCTACAAACCTGTACGTCTTTGGAGTGTTGGAGGAAACCGAAGATGTCAGAGAAAACCCATGTGCAAATTCCATACAGACAGCATCCATAGTCAACAGACAACAGACAATGGGTGCAGGAGTAGGCCATTCGGCCCTTCGAGCCAGCACTGCCATTCAATGTGATCATGGCTGATCATTCCCAATCAGTACCCATTCCTGCCTTCTCCCCATATCCCCTGACTCCACTATTTTTAAGAGTCATGGTTCTCTGGCACTGTAAGACAGCAGCTCTACTGCTGCTCCACTGTGCCGCCCTTGACAGCCCTTATGACTTGAAACATGCAAATTAGTAACTGGGCAAAAAAATCTTTATGAGAACATCTTTTAGTTCCTTGATCTCGATCAGTCCAGTTTAGACTAAAAGAATACCAATTGAATTTTTGTTTAAACGCCCCCTTCTGAAATTCAGTGCAGTCTGAATTTTATTTCATTGGCACCAACAGCCATCTGGTGTTTAACCCTAGTGATGATTTTTCACATATGAGCTGAAACAATGGGTATCCACAGGCTATATGGTGTAGAGGGACCAGTACACCTGAGCCCAAGCCTGAGTTATTTACCCGCGCTTATTCTCCTTCTCCTTCTCAATGCATTTCCATTTTGACCTTCGTTGAGAATACAAACAGGACACCCACTGGCGCCATCAGGACTTGATCAGCAAGGGCAAGGAGAGCCATAGAAGTCACAGGCACCCTCCCTCCCTCCCTCCCCTCCCCACACACACACACACACTCACAGCCCCACCACAATGCCACCGTTATATTGCTTTCTTTACCCCCTTTGTTTCTCACATTGTTGCCTGGTCAGCACTCCTGGTTTCTCCATCTTGGTCTCAGTATCCCGAAAATAAAACCTGGAACGTGGTGGGAAGAATAAGGAAAGTCGCAAAGGGGAACAAGTCAAGGGGAAGTAACAGGACATTAGATGACTAAAAAAAAGGACCAGAATGATATTGTCAGGATAAACTTTGAGGTAAAAAACAAAATGGATGTAATTTTGGCTGCGTATTTACTGAGAGAAAGATGATCCACTGCAGGTCTCGATGAGACTGGAAACTAAATGTCTATTTGGAATAAAGGAGAAATAATAAATGGGCTAATTCAACAAAAAGATAAAACCCTTGGCCTTAATGGTTTGCAGCCAGCATTCAAAACTGACCTAGAGACAGCAGAGGCAGTATTCTACAAATGTAGTTATTAAATAAGTAAAGGAACAGTTCCAGAGGACTGGCAAATCAGTAACACATGCTTACAATAGACAGTAGATGCAGGAGAAGGCCATTCGGCCCTTTAAGCCAGCAGCGCATCAAATAATTACGCTCAAATAAGGAGAATCAGAAATGTAGATAAAAGGTGAGAGGGATAAAGTTTAAAGGAGATGGGTGGGGTATGTTTTTTTACAGAGTTGGGTTCCTGAAACACACTGCCATAATGGGGTTATGGAACCTGTACTTAATGTTCATAAGTTCATTAGTGATAGGAGCAGAATTACGCCATTCAGCCCATCAAGTCTACTCTGCCATTCAATCACGGCTGATCTATTGTTCCCTATCAATCCCATTCTCCTGCCTTCTCCTCATAACCCCTGACACCCGTACTGATCAAGAATCTATCTCGGCCTTAAAATATCCATTGACTTGGCCTCCACAGTCTTCGGCGGGGTACTAAAGAAATTCCTCCTTCTTTCCTACAGAGTTGGGTCCTTCCTGAAACTCCACTCCCATCTAATCGATCCAGGGTTATTGGAACCTGTAAACTTAGAGTTCCATGCCGTCAAACACTCCTCGTACGTTAACCCAATCATTCCCGAGATCATTCTTAAATCTTGTCGGGTCCTCTCAGATATGGGGCTCGTGGGTGACCAGTGGCCTCAGCCTTACATCGCTAATGATGGAAGATCACATCGAGACTGGGTCCGGTAGGCGGCGCCACTCTCGTCAGCAGCGGCCTCTGCAGCCCGTCCGCGTTTTTATTATTTTTTGTCTATGTTTCTATGTAGTTTTTGTTATTTTTTGTTGGGGTGTGTGTGTGGGGGGGGTGGGGGTGGGGTGGGAGGGAGGGGTAACTCTGGTCCCTGCACGAGACCCGACCTTTTTTTTTTTGTCACCTCACCGTCGCGTTGGAGCTGGCGAGGAGTCAACAGGAGAAGAGCTGGGTGACTCACCTCAGCGGTGGTGGAGCGCTGCTGGCTGGTGCTGCGGAGCTCTGCTGCTGCGGCCCGACCTCCGGATATTCGGAGGCTGCAACTGCGGGTCTGGCGGACGGCGGCACCGGGAGCCCGCGGGTCACTGGAGGGAGACCGCTTTTCAGGGCTCTCGCAACGGCGACTTCTCCCGCCCGAGTTGCGGGGTCGAAGAGCTCCTGGAGCGGGGCCTGACATCACCGCCCCGCGCGGCTTGGAATGGCTGCGGGACTCTGCGAGCGCACGCCGGGTGCTCAAACACCAAGACCCGGTGTGCGACCTTAAATCACCCGGCGTGGCTTTAATGGTCGCGGGACAATTGCCATCGCCAGCCGGGTGCTTTGACTTTGACTCTGACATCGGGGGGGGTGGGGGGGGGGGGGGGGAGAGTGCAGTGGAGAGATAATTTTTTTTGGCCTTCCATCACAGCGATGTGATGGATGTTTATGTAAATTATGTTGTGTCTTGGGTCTATTTGTTTGTAATGTATGGCTGCAGAAACGGCATTTCGTTTGGACCTCAAGGGGTCCAAATGACAATTAAATTGAATCTTGAATCTTGAATCTTGAATCTTGGTTCTGATGCTGCACTGTATGCAGAGTCCAGCATTGGAACAAACAACCTTCCAATCTGCCAGTAAACCCGTGATATCTGTGTTTGATGGCACAACTACTGAAATCCAGGTCTTACAGCTGCTTCTGTGGCAGAATACTAACTATTCCAATATAAACGTGACCATTGGCAAGAGCAAGCAAGATGCAGCCCATTGAGACACTGGAGAGGATATAAATACGATTTACAAGTATGTTTCTGAGCTTCCAAGTTTATATTTATCAGGCATTGATAAACAGCTGGGCGTCTTTTACTCCAGGAAATAGCAAATAGAGGTATGATCAATGGGGAGTTGCAAAATAATGAATAGTCCTGATGGTAATCATACACAGAATATTTCCACTTCTGGTCAGAAGCCATATTACAAGCCACCAACATAAATTAGTTACCTGGAAATATAACTGGTAATGTCAGAAGAAACCTATTTAGAACATAAAATACAGAACATAGAAGACTCCAGAAGACAGTCTGAAGAAGGGTCTCGAACCGAAACGTCATCTATTCCTTCTATTCAGAGATGCTGCCTGTCCTGCTGAGTTACTCCGGCATTATGTGTCTATCTTCCAAGTAAACCAGCATCTGCAGTTGGTTCCTACACATGGGAGACTACAGTACAGGACTTCAGTCCACAATGTCTGTGCCGAACATGATGCCAAGATAAACTAATATCACCTGCCAGCATATGATCCATATCCCTCCATTCCCTCCATATTCATGTGATTATCTAAAAGCCTCTTAAACACCACTATTTTATCTAACTCCTACAGCATTCCTGGCAGGGTGTTCCAGGCACCGACCACCCTCTGTGTAAATATCTTGCCCACACGTTTCCTTTAAACTTTGCCCTCATACCTTAAAGCTATGCCCTCTATCTTTGACATCTTCACTCTGTGTGAAAGGTTCTGACTGTCTGCTCTATCTATACCTCCCATAATTTTCTATCATTCTATCAAGTCTCCCCTCAATCTTTGGCAATTCAGAGTCCAGAACCAGGGGCCGCAGTTTAAGAATAAGGGGTAAGCCATTTAGAAGTGATGAAGTGCTTTGAGAGGCTGATCATGGAGCAAATCAACTCCTACCTCGACAAAAACCTGGACCCACTGCAGTTCGCTTACCGCCACAACAGATCAACGGTGGATGCGATCTCGCTGGCCCTCCACTCCGCACTGGACCACTTGGACAACAAAAACTCATGTCAGGCTGTTATTCATCTATTACAGCTTGGCATTCAACACAATCATCCCCTCCAAACTGGTTACCAAACTCGCAGAACTGGGTCTCTGCGCATCCCTCTGCAACTGGATCCTCGACTTCCTCATCCACAGGCCACAGTCTGTTCGTATTGGTGGAAATGTGTCAGCTTCGATAACAATCAGCACGGGAGCACCTCAAGGCTGCGTGCTCAGCCCCCTGCTGTACTCACTCTATACCCATGACTGCGTAGCCGTTCACAGTGCGAACTCCATCATCAAGTTCGCTGATGACACCACAGTTGTGGGGCTTATCACTGATGGGGATGTGTCAGAATATAGAAGGGAGATCGAGCAACTGTCCATATTGTGCCAGCGCAATAACCTGGCCCTCAACACCAGCAAAACCAAGGAACTAATTGTGGACTTTGGAAGGAGTAGGAGGGGGACCCACAGTCCCATTTATATCAACGGGTCAATGGTTGAAAAGGTCAAGAACTTCAAATTCCTGGGCGTGCACATCTCTGAAGATCTTTCCTGGTCCGAGAACACTAACGCAATTATCAAAAAAGCTCATCAGCGCCTCTACTTCCTGAGAAGATTACGGAGAGTCGGTTTGTCAAGGAAGACTCTATCTAACTTCTACAGGTGCACAGTAGAGAGCATGCTGACCGGTTGCATCGTGGCTTGGTTCGGCAATTTGAGCGCCCTGGAGAGGAAAAGACTACAAAAAGTAGTAAACACTGCCCAGTCCATCATCGGCTCTGACCTTCCTTCCATCGAGGGGTTTTATCGCAGTCGCTGCCTCAAAAAGGCTGGCAGTATCATCAAAGACCCACACCGTCCTGGCCACACACTCATCTCCCTGCTACCTTCAGGAGCCTGAAGACTGCAACGACCAGGTTCAGGAATAGCTACTTCCCCACAGCCATCAGGCTATTAAACCTGGCTCGGACAAAACTCTGATTATTAATAACCACTTTCTGCTATTTGCACTTTACCAGTTTATTTATTCATGTGTGTATATATTTATATCATGGTATATGGACACATTTATCTGTTTTGTAGTAAATGCCTACTACTTTCTGTGTGCTTAAGCAAAGCAAGAATTTCATTGTCCTGTACAGGGACACATGACAATAAACACACTTGAAATTGAACTTGAATGGAGATGAGGAAACACTTTTTCACACTGAGTTGTGTGTCTGTGGAATTCTCTGCCTCAGAGGGAGGTGGAGGCCGATTCTCTGGATACTTTCTAGAGAGAGTTAGATAACGGAGTCAGGGGATATGGGGAGAAGGCAGAAATGGGGTACTGATTGTGGATGATCAGCCATGAACATATTGAATGGAGGTGCTGGCTCGAAGGGCCTAATGGCCTACTCCTGCACCCATTGTCTATAAAATAATCCGTCATGTCCAACATAACCCAAGGGTATTGAAAAATTTGGACTTACTACCACTGGGAGTATTGGAGATTTGGTAAATATGCAAATTAATGAGGGAGGAACAGGGTTATATTAATAGAGTTAAATTAGGAAAGGCAGCTTGAGGCTTGGAGTATAAACAGATACATAGACTGAAGAAAGGTACATTTGTTAGTGATCAACTTCTCTTCTAAGAACAACGCAGGGTATCTAACACAAAAGGCTGTAGTAACTCAGCAGGTCAGGCAACATCTCTGGAGAAAAGGAATAGGTGACGTTTCGGGTCGAGACCCTTCTTCAGAGAGTCGGGGGAAAGGGAAACGAGAGTTATAGATGGCGATGTAGAGATATATATTGAACAAATGAATGAAAGATATGCAAAAAAATAACAATGATGAAGGAAACAGGTCATTGACTGTCATAGACTGAATGGCCAATATATCTTGCTGTGTAAACGTGTAACACCGTGTAAACACACATTTTTGTTGCATTAATCATTGTGAGGTGACTTTTGATTATTTTTCTAAATTAAAGGCATCACATGAAAGCAAACTCCTATCCTAAGGTTTCTTTTACACTCCCTACATCCCGATGACTACATTGCATCACACTTTTTGAGAAATTCTCAGTTTGGAAACACAAGAGACCGTCTATGCTGGAAACTGGAGCAATTCCCAGCGTGGACACGTGAGCCTTGGCATTATGTTTTTGCCGGGTTAATGCCAAGCACAGTTCTGTCTTTTGCTTAAAGTGCACACAGATAGTTTCAAGCATGGCCTCTGGTTGGAGGTCAGGAGAAGGAATCCTGGCTAATTCCTCCCTTCTTATTTGCGTGTCCACATTTGGCTGAAACAGTCTGACAGAAGGACAAGATGCAGAACCTTAGCTTGGGGTAGCTCATCATTGCACCAAGTGTAGAGAACAGCAAGATCAACAGTTAGATACCCTGCTTTGTTCTTAGAAGGGAAGTTGATCACTAACAAATCTACCTTCCTTCAGACTATATGCAACCATTTTGTATTCAATTCAACATACAATATTGCACAGTTCAAAATAAAACCCTGGATAGGTGAGGGTATGATATATACATAAATGATCAGGTCATTATATAAAGCTTCTGATAAATGAGAAATGTACTGCAAAATTTTGCATGGTATTCATATTAAGTGAATGAAGGATCATGAAAATTAGTATCACTTCATCAAAAAGGAAAACTGAAGACGTTCTTCTATGTGTATAATTGATTTTTATAGTAGCTGGGGATGAAATGTAATCAATACGAATTTCTAAATTCCCTTTCATATTAACTCCGCTCAGAATGGAGTCTTAATGTTAGCACCTTCACTTCATCATCTTTCAAGAAGTCTGTGGAAGGCCATTATAAAAATGTGCTATTAACCATTATTTTATAGCACGTCGATCTTCCAGTTTAGATTTGTTATTACTTCTTCTATGATCAGCGTTTCCAGATATTAAACCTCCCAGCTCATTGTCACATTATTTCTTCCAAAAAAAAAATCTTGCATAATGAAAACATAAAACGCCATAATTTGGTGTCGGCTTTTTTTCAAGAAAGTTAACATCTGGCTGCTGCAGCTTTCATTTTCGCAAGAGGCATAAAAGATGCCCACAAAAGAATAGACAAGCAATTGTTCAGCCCTGCCACCGCAGAACCACACTGCTTCAGCATACAGTAGATTAACCCCTTTTCACCCATTCAGTGTTATTACAGCTCCTGAGAAGCAGCAGAACAAAGCCCGGCGAATGTTTTTTCATGTAATATGCGACATTCAGCCTCCTCAATTGCATTCTTCCTGCATTCTCCTTATCATCGCATGAATCTGCTTGGAGGTTATCTCCACCAAACAGAGCTGCAGAAAAAAAATTCATCACCTACTCACCAAGTGACTGAGGGCAGTCAGCAAACAATAGATAGGCTCCTTTGCTAATAAATTTAATGGGCTTATGAATTAAGATGCAAATAAATGAACTCGCAGTGCTGGACAATTAATTGCGAGGGTAGAAAATCCTTACACATATTAAATCATGTGTGTTTGCTGGGCAGTGAACACTTCCACCACGTCCAGGTTGACAACAATATACTGTTCAATTAAAAAAATTGTGCTTTATTTGTTTCAACCAGAGCATGGAGCAAGACACTATAGTAACACATTTCAGCTATGCTCAATGTTCAATCCTATTTACATCTCTGAAAATGATGTAACCCATGCTGCTTTACACTGAAGATAGACACAAAATGATGGAGTAACAGGCAGCATCTATGGCGAGAAGGAATGGGTGCTGTTTCTTGTCAATACATTTGTGAAGAAGGGTCTCGAGCCAAGACGTCACCCATTCCTTCTCTCCAGACATGCTGCCTGTCCCGCTGAGTTACGCCAGCATTTTGTGTCTATCTTATATATAGCAAGATCTTGACAAATTTCAAACATGGATTGTTGATAAGTGGCTAGTAACATTAGTGCCTCACAAGTGCCAGGGAATGATCAACTCTAAGGGATTATCTAATAGCCTACCCTTGACATTCCTAGGATGGTGGAATTGTCCCGTGAGCAGAGATGAATGAGTTATGTAATTGAACATAGTACAGTAAGCACAGGAACGGACCCTTCAGCCCACATTGTTTGTGCCGAGATCACTGATCTCATCTGCCTGTACATGATCCATGTCCCTCTATTCCCAAGTGCCTATCTAAAAGCCTCTTAAATGCTGCTGTTGTCCCTGATTCCACCACCGTCCCTGGCAATGCATTCTAGGCCCCCACCATTCTTTGAGTAAAAGACTTGCCCTCCATTAAACATTCCCCCTTCTTACCTTACAGCTATGCCCTCTAGTGTTGAACATTTCCACCAGGGGAAAAAGGTTCTGACTGTCTACCTTATCTATGCTTCTCATAATTTTATCCTTAAGCATTCTGAGCATTCAAAGATACTGCAGGTGTGGCAGGGATGATGCTTCCTCTGTGTCGGGTGGCTGGAATCAGTTTCAAAATGGTTTGGTTATTCATAGGTTTGGTTATTCATGGCTGAAATGAGGGCGGTGAATTTTAAATTTAGTTTTAGTTTTGAAAATATTAACTGGCCCGTCCCCCCACTGAGTCTATGCCGACCAGTGATCTTCTGTACCCTACACACTTGGGACAATTTACAGAAGCCAATTAACCTACAAACCTGTGTTTAAGAAGGAACTGCAGATGCTGGAGAATCGAAGGTTACACAAAAAAGCTGGAGAAACTCAGCGGGTGCAGCAGCATCTATGGAGCTCCATATGGAGCTCCATAGATGCTGCTGCACCCGCTGAGTTTCTCCAGCTTTTTTGTGTAACCTACAAACCTGCATGTCTTCAGAACGTGGGAGGCCCGGAGAAAACCCATGCGGTCACAGGGAAAACGTGCAAACTCCATACAGACATCACCCATAGTCAGGATCGAACATGTGTCTCTGGCACTGTAAGGCAGCAACTCTACCGCTGCGCCACTGTGCTGCCTAAATCTTTGGCATTCTTTACTTATGTGAAGACTTGGTCAATAAGATTCTTTGAGACAGAGATTGATAGAATTTTGGACATTGAGATTTAAGGGATGTAGGGTTTGTGCAGGAAAGAAACAGCCATGATCTATTGAACAGAGAAACAGCCATAGGGTGCCAAATGACTTCTGCCCACTTCTAGTTCGCGTGCTACCATTGAAGGGATCTATAGGAGGCACTGTCTCAGAAAATAGCCAACACCATCAAAGACCCACCCCATCCTGGCCACACTCTCATTCTAGTACACGAGCCTGAAAACCGCGACCACCAAATTTAAGCAAAGCTTCTTCCTGACAACCATCAGGCTCACATTATCCAAACCAACCTCAACGACTGTGAACTTCAATGGACTTTGGTTGCACTGCAGACTTTTGTTCTTTTTTGCATTAGTAATACAGTTTTTAATTTATTGGATATTTTAATTATGATATTTATCTAAGTTTATTACGGTGCTGCTAAGATGCTGCAAGTAAGGATTTCATTGGTCCATTGTCATTACATTCGACAATTAAAATAGGTAGGAACCACACAACTGGTCTTTCTAAGGAGTGACATTAAACTAACATCTGAGGAAACAATGGGAAATTGGGCTCCAATCTATTGTGAGTTACAGAGAGATTCTGAGAATTAACTTGGGTGGTGGAGGTCCTATTTGAGGATATCGGTGGGAAAGAGAGGGAGCAGAGAAAGAAAGAGAAATAATGTATATGAAAGAATAGTAAATAGAATAGAGCGGAAGTGGATGAATAAAAGGATACAAAGAAAAGCGGGGAAAAGGTGCCTCACAGCACCAGAGATGTGACCTCGCCTGCTGTCTGTGTGGAGTTTGCACATTCTCCATGTGACTGCGTGGGTTTCCTCCATGCTCCCCAGTTTCCTCCTACACCCCAGTGTGGGAGGCTTGTAGGTTAATGGGCCACGATGAGTTGACCCTAGTGTGTAGGAAGTGGATGCGGAAATGGGAATAACATAGAACTAGTGTGAAGGGTTGGTTGATGGTTGGCATGGACTCGCCGGGCCGAAGGGCCAGTTTCCATGCTGTATCTTTCAATGCAATTCAATTCAAAGAGAGGATCTGCTATCCACAAATGTAGGCTCCACTGTCCTTCAAATGCTGCCGCTGTCTGTCGTTGGATTGTGTGGCATTGGGTACGATGGGGGGAGCAGATGCTGAGGCTGTAAGTTTTTGCCGTGCATGTTATCATTGATGCCATATAATAAGCTGCTCAGAGACACGGTGCGGGAGTGGGAGCAATGCGTGCCAGTTCATATTCCTCCTGAGACGGATCTCTCCATTTAGCAGCTTGGCTGAGATAACATTGAAACTCAGCCAAGGAAGGCAGGTGAGCCTTCAGGTACGGCTGTGAAACTCCGACCCCTCTGGGCTTCCAGCCCTGCTCACGGTGCTTGGAGCTGCCAGGCCTTTTCCCTGAATCTTTACTTTCAGGAAGATAAGCTGCAGAGTTCTACATAGGACTGATGAATTGCCCACGACTCCGACCGTCAAAGATATTTGAAGATGTAATTTGTAACCTTTATCCCAGACATTAGCCCGGGGCAGAGGATGGATGAATTTCAGTCACTCTGTCAATAAGCGTCACTGCTATGGCTGCTGAATTTAAACGTCTGGAAATTTTAAGGGAAGGCTGGTGTTAAACAACATTGGCTGTGATTGTCACATAGCTTTGATGTACAGAATAATCAAAATGCAGCATGTTAAAAAGAGAAAAGGATTACAGCATGTGAGTAATGTGCTCAGCATCCTGGGATCCTCTGTGTGTCGTAACGCAGACTTTAGCTTGACAATGTACCTCGTTCATTCAAAAATAAGGATTAATTTTATACCCCAAAGGAAAAATTCAATGCTCTAAACTGGTCAGAATGTGCTGATGTATTTCAATTCATCAACAATGAAATCTTTCACGTAAAACTGTTAATGATTGAACAACATGCACCACGATTTCTGGGCATGGATACTTGAAAGTGGGATGTACCATCCAATCCCTACACTCGGTCTCATGGCATTCAGTGAATCGCAGGAGGGCACTTCATCAGTGGTCAATGAGTGATCGCGGAGTATCTTGCAAGTTAATGGGCATTTCCCAAGCAACTCCAATACCTTCATCTGACAACTTTCTGAGGGTCGGGAGAATTGCTGGAAAAGACAAGGGTCTTGACCCGAAACGTCACCCATTCCTTCCTTCTCTCCAGGGATACTGCCAGAGGTCCTGTTGAGTTACTCCAGCATTTTGTGTCTGCCTTTCGCACAAAAACAAGAATGACTTTGGGAAGAACAAGACTTTCCTGCTTTGCCTCGGCTTGTGGCAGCGTTGAAGCAATCATGATCAAAAGGTACAACGGGATCCATGGAGTCAGGAATATCCTTATCAAACCTGGAGTAGGCATCTGGGAACGTTGCATCAGGTGCCTTGTCAGATGCGGAGGCACTTTGCATTACACCTCCACCAAAATAGCTGTGATTCACATTATCATTTCAGAGGCTGGCGGGTTAGGTCTTGAGGAGTGCAACATCAGTGGAGGAAGAGGAGCATTCACAGCCGCAGGGAGACACTAAACATCAGACAGATCCCTGCCAATCAATGCAGAGGACAACGTGAGACTCCAAACGGTCTCAACTAAATGCCACTTCCTCCCACTACAGGGAAATGCCTTATACCTGTATCCCCTGCTGAACCAAATACAGATGTAAAGCAGAGAAAGTGCTTGAGTAGGTACCTGGACGTGGCGCTGACAGACAAGTACCGAAGCAAAGAAGTCGAAGACAAAGAGCGGAATGGAAACCAGGCCGATACGCCAATAAACTGAAAGAGCGAAGACGTATCGCCTACTAACCGAATGGATGGGATGCCTAAATGCAAACTAACCGAAAGGGCAGGACACCGAAAAGCCAACGAACTGAAAAGCTGCGTTGCCTAAAAGCAAACTTACCGAATGGCCACTCTGTCGAAACGCCACCTACCCGAAAGGCGGCGTCGCCTACAGGCCAAAGGTCCGACTGAAAAGTCCAATAGCGGACATGACGTTGCCGGGGGGCTGGACTTATCAGCGATTGGTCCAGACCCCCGCGTCCATCACATCAATGTGAAGGCATGAACATTGTCCCAAACCTCCGCTCCACCCGACCCGCAACCCGCGGAGGGTGCCCGTGGGAGAGTGGGGGCTGACCCGAGCGATGCGCACCTTCGGCCGCTTTCAACTTGGTGCTTGGGTTCAGATTGCCCAGTCACCTATGGCTTGTGTGGGAAAATGAACCCCACGCTCCCGTCTCCCCCGTCTCTCTCCCCTCGTTAGGTCCCAGCTTCACACGGCTGGTTCCCCTACCCAATATTCCACCTCTCCACCAATTCCAATATTGGTGGTCCACGCGGGGGAGGGGGAGGGGGGGGGGCTTTCTGGAGCACTAGTATGGGTGTTATGGGCCGAAGGAACTGGTTTCCAGAGGGCTAGTACGGACACTGTGGGCCAAATGGATTCTTGGGCTGGCAGCTCAGTAACTCAGGCCTGGTGGGCTGGCAGCTCAGTCTCTCAGGCCTGGTGGGCTGTCAGCTCAGTCACTCAGGGCTGGTGGGCTGGCAGATCAATCACTCAGGGCTGGTGGGCTGGAAGTTATTCACTCACGGATATTCCTTGAAATTCCATTTCAAGCTAAGTGCAGGCCACCACATTCACTTCCATAGCATTTTAGGCAGAGTGCATGCCACCACATTCAATCTCATAGCATTTCAAGCAGAGTGCAGGCCACCACATTCAATTTCATAGCATTTCAAGCAGAGTGTAGGCCACCAAATTGCCAAAGAACTGTCATTAAGGGCTAACAAATCATTTATTGCTAGTACATTGCAGACTCACTGATCAGTTGATTCACAGCTTAGAATCACAGTTGCGGACTCTACCTCGCGATCTTCCAGAGTGACTACTCACGTCCAGGCATCTGGGGTTTTATGGTCCTGCTCCCCCCGGAAGGGGCGTTAACTTCATAGTGGTGATTGACAGGCGAGAGGACCAATCAGCTGATCTCAAGATTTTTTCAACACTCATAACTTTTTTTTTCATCGATCGGTAAAATCCTCGGGGCTGCCTGAGTGGAGGAGGACTGTGGGTAAGATGGCCAAAAACCATAGCGATATATGAAAGCATTTTTTCTAAAATCAATATACAGCGCAGACCGGAAGTGGTCAAGATGGGACTTTTAGTTATATAAATTGTTCTTTGGCCTTGACAGACTTAAGTTACTTTTTTTTTGCAAGTCTGCTTATAAAGCCAATTGTTAATCGGAGTGTTTGACTCTGCTTACCACTGCATGCCAGACTAATCATACTATAAATGACTTCAAAACGGCCACAAGTTCCAAATTAACGTCTTTCCTCCTTTTGAGTTTCTTGTGCAAAAACCTCCAAATGGCCCAGTGGGTTCCACAGTGACACAGCAGGTAATGTCAGGCCAGAACTGCAGCTCTAGGACTGCGGAATGTACTTCCACTGTCCAGTGGGAAATGGTGAAGAAAGTGCTCTTGAGGAAACAGTGAGTCCAGTGAAGGAGTGAATGAAGTCAGACGATGCTCCACTGAAGATAGACGCAGGATGCTGGACTAAATCAGCGGGACAGGCAGCATCTTTGGAGAGAAGGAATGGGTGACGTTTCGGGTCGAGACCCTTCTTCAGTCTGAAGAAGGGTCTCGACCAGAAACGTCACCCATTGCTCCAGTGGGGATAAGCACAAGATGCTGGAGTAACTCAGCGGGACAGCAGGGAATTTCATATAGGGTAGATTCGGGAGGCAATCCGACATCGCTGGAAAGATACCCAACAACGATCAACAAATATCTTCAGAAACGAAGGCCAACAATTCCTAATTCATGATGCAAATTGATTGATTTATTTAATAATGAATTATGGCCTACATAATAAAATTAGCTCAGGGTCCGATAGCAATGTTCCCTGGTTCTGCCCATTGCATTCTGCATTGGTCTGATCAATAAAGAATCAGTGCTATGATCACTAAGTAGAACTAGTATTCACCTTATATCTGTATTGGCAAACTGCCGACTGCTGTAAGATCTTGCCTTTAATTGACATTGTATGGTTAAACTGCTTCTACCAGTGAGGAGTGAATGCTTTCTCGCCTATGTAATGTGCAGATTATATGACTTGATGAAGGCATTCATAAAGTCAAAGACATAATGACCACATATGGTCTGTGGCAGTAATTTGTGTCCATGGGTGCATTTCTGGAAATGTCTGAACCCGTCTCGCCTGGGCATTAATGCAATAGGAAAGCTCTCGGGAAGAGTGAGTGTGGTAAATATTAAAGATATCCATTGACTTGGCCTCTACACCCTGCTGTGGCAATGAATTCCACAGATTCGCCACCTTCATCTCATTCCTAAGGGAACATACTTTATTCTGAGGCTATGACCTCTGGTTCCAGACTCTTCCACTAGTGGAAACATCCTCTCCACATCCATTGCTGAGAAGCAGGTTGCAACATCGGAAGTGCTCCATCACTGGCAGTCACCTTAGACCTGATTCTGAATTTAATTTGCCACAGGTTTATATTCAAAACATTTAATTTGTTGGGTTATGGCGGTGTAAGCACAGGTGCCTTTAACTTTACTAAGCCAGCAAGTTTGTGGCAGGTCATAAGGAAGTTATACATCTGTTTTGGATGACTGAAGATAGACACAAAATGCTGGGGTAACTCAGGAATTCTCATACTGTTTCCAGTGTACTATGTTTACATATTATGTTGTGCTGCAGCAAGTAAGAATGTATTTGTTCTATCTGGGACACATGACAATAAAACACTCTCGACTCTCTCTCTCCGAAATGTCATGTAATCCTTCTATCCAGAGATGCTGCCTGTCCCGCTGAGTTACTCCAGCATTTTGTATCTGCCTTCGGTGTAAACCAACATTTGCAGTTCCCTCCTACATGTTTTGGATGACTACTGGGGAATGCCTTGCTACTATTCACTTTCCCTACTGCATGCTCCTGTTTAAATATGAGGGTGCATGGTGATAATATGCACATCATGTTAGAGATAGCCATATGGCCATGTTTGAGCAATAGCATATGCATTGGGCATTAACAGGACTGCATGACAGGTTCATGAATCCCTGCTATGCTAACATCATAACCCGAATAGATCACCTACTGGTTTGAAGTCACCCAAGAGGTGCCTGTGATTAGATGGAATCAGCTTGTGATTTCTTGTTCTGCATGACTCAGCCCATTGACGACTGAAGCCTTCAGAGGAGGCTGAGACCAACGTTCCTAATGCTGCATAGATAGTGCATTGTACTTCAGTAAAATCCCAGACTTAATGGATGCTTCATGCTTATATGTGAATAAAATGATGGCTCACATCAGGGGAAATGACAGAAGGCTGCACACAAGACTAATAGTGAAAACTATTGATCAAACGTGGGTTCTGAAACAACATGTACCCTTTTTGTTCAAAAGGAAAAGCCTTTGCTCTATTTTTTTCATGTGCCAATGCAAACCAGTCAAAAAATGGGTGGAAGTCATTGGTGCCTTTGAATTGGAGCAATTCAGCAGGTCAGGCATATCTCCGGAGGCCAGGAATACGCTACATTTCGGGTTGGGACTTGGGGATTGGTGGATTTTGTGTACTTTAACATTAATTGAAAGTCATACACCAGTGCCTCGTTATTCCATCAGCTGGTGCCCAGTTGAGGAAGGACCCACAACATCCTGGCCACACACTCATCTCCCCACTAACTTCAAGTAGAAGGTACAGGAGCCTGAAGACTGCAACAACCAGGCTCAGGAATAGCTACTTCCCCACAGCCATCAGGCCATTAAACTCGGCTCAGCCAAAACTCTGAACAATAATAGCCCATTATCTGTTTATTTGCACTTTATCAGTTTATTTTTCACACTGAGAGTGGTGAATCTCTGGAATTCTCTGCCACAGAAGGTAGTTGAGCCCAGTTAATTGGCTATATTTAAGAGGGAGTTAGATGTGGCCCTTGTGGCTAAAGGGATCAGGGGGTATGGAGAGAAGGCAGGTACAGGATACTGAGTTGGATGATCAGCCATGATCATATTGAATGGCGGTGCAGGCACGAAGGGCCGAATGCCCTACTCCTGCACTTATTTTCTATGTTTCTATGTTTCTATTTATTCATGTGCGCATATATTTATACGATGGTATATGGACACACTGATCTGTTCTGTATTCGTGCCTACTATGTTCTGGTGTGAGAATTTCATTGTCCTATCAGGGACACATGACAATAAACTCTCTTGAACTCTTGAACTCTCTCTTGAAAGTGAAATCATACCCCAATTAAAAATGATGATACAAAATAATCGCCTCTTTCTCTAATCTCCATCCTTTACTAACCTTCACCAGGTCCACCCGCTGATATTTCCAGTTCCTTCCTTACATTCTTTATTTCTGGGACAGGCTACTGGGACTATCCACAACAAACCTGTCGACTACTGTAGCTACCTTCATTATACTTCCTGCCACCTGGCTTCCAGTAAGAATTGAATTCCATTCTCTTAGTTTCTGTGTCTTCGTCACGCCTTCCTTATTCAATCTTCCAATGAATCTTCCAATGAATCATTTCCTACACCGTACCACTGGGATTGTTGGCCTTACCCTGACCCTCCTATTCCCCCGTTAATTTCATACGTTCTAGGAGCAGAATTAGGCCATTCGGCTCCTCTACTCCACCATTCACCCACGGCTGATCTATCTTTCCGTCTCAACCCCATTCTGCTAGTTTTTCTCCACAACCCCTGACACCCTGACAACCAGAGAGCAGTGCTGAACTACTATCTATCTCTTTGGTGAATCTCGGACTATCCTTGATCGGACTTTGCTTGGCTTTACCTTGAACTAAACGTCATTCCCTTATCATGTATCTGTACCCTGTAAACGGCCCGATTGTAATCATGTATTGTCTTTCTGCCGACTGAATAGCACGTAACAAAAGCTTTTCACTGTACCTCGGTACACATGACAATAATGTAAACTGAACCCCCTTATTAATTCAGACTCTCTGGTGTCGCCACTCCTCCTTTCTACCAGAATGACAATCGGCTTCCACCAGCCTTGGATTTTAATGGATGCTTATACACCATTTCTAGCTCCTGCATCATGCTGGGAATACCAAGCTCATTTCCCGCTTTCCTCCCATTTCGACATTTCCTTCTCAATGTGTTGAGACTTCACAATGAAAGATAGAAACATAGAAAATAGGTGCAGGAGTAGGCCATTCGGCCCTTCGAGCCTGCACCGCCATTCAATATGATCATGGCTGATCATCCAACTCAGTATCCTGTACCTGCCTTCTCTCCATACCCCCTGATCCCTTTAGCCACAAGGGCCACATCTAACTCCCTCTTAAATATAGCACAACAAACCCCACCCCTTCTGCCTCTATAACATTGCGGGTTACAATATATCTGCCTCTTTCGGTCCTGCCTTCACATTTTCATGTTCCCAATCTTCTCAGTTGAAACAGCATATTGCTTGCAATTCTTTCAGTGTAACCCTGCTCCCAATTCTTTCTCCTCTGCATTGAAGCGACTAGTGGAAGATCGACTGATTTGCAGAGTGCTTTCTTTGGTTTTCAAACTTGAAGCACAATTGATCAATGGCAATACGATGTTGCTGAATCTCCACTCTGCTCTGCACCACTAGGACAATATGAACACATACATCAGGCTGTTGATCAGTGACTACAGCTCGGTGTTCAACACCATCATCACCTCCAGACTTGGTATCAAGTTCTGGGAACTGGGTCTCTATCCCAATGAATTCCTCATCGACAGAACACAATCGACACAAGTTGGCAGCTGCATTTCTTTCTCGATAACCATCAACACGGGGGCACCTCAGGGCGGTTTTCAAGCCTCCTGCTCTACTCACTCTATACCCAATGGCAGTGTTGCCTGGCACAGCTCCAATGCCTTAAATTGGGCGATCATCGTTCAACAAATAACACGTAACGATGAGTCGGAGAAGAGGACGGAGATTGATCAACTGATCAATTGGTGTCTGAACGACAACCTTGTGCTCAACATCTGCAAGCCCAAGAAGCTGATTGTTGACTTTATAAGAGGGAAGCCAAGTATTCACCAACCTGTCTTCATCAATGGGTGGGTGGCGGAAAGATTCAGCTTCTTCAAGTTGCTCACCGTGAATATCTCTGAAGATCTGTCTTGGCACCGGTATATTGATGCAATTGTAAAGAAAATCCATCAATTCCTTTCAAAGATTGAGGAGATTCGGTACATTGACAAATACTCTCTTGAGCGTCTACAGCTGTACGGTAAAGAACATATTGAGTGCTTACATCACAACCTGGTTCAACAACTCGAATGCCCAGGAGCGAAGGAGATTACTAATAGTTGTGGATGCTGCCCGGCCCATCACAGGCGCTGACCCCGCCATAATCGACGGATCTATAGGAGGCCCAAACTCAAAACGGCAGCCAATATCATCAAGGTCCCACATCACTCTGGCCACGCTCTCATTTCACTCTGACCACCTGGATGAAGGTATAGGAGCCTGAAAATTGTAACCACCAGGATCAAGAAAAGCTTCATCCAAAAAACCATCAGGCTCTAGAAGACTACAAACACCAACCAAGTAGGAAATATGAATTATCTTAGTTGCACTAAGGACTTCAGGCTTTGTTTACCAATATTGGGGTTTTTAATTTATTGAATCTTTGCTTATAATGTTATACCGTGTTCACAGGCTGCTGCAACTAATAATTTTGTTATTCTGTTGTTGGTGCACGTGGCAGTTAAACACTCTTGACTCTTGATACTGAACTCTTGGCTATCTGACACTTTGATTCTCTATCCAACTCCCAAACACATCTCAGTCTTAGACTTTCTACATTGTTAATATAAAACTACACCTCATAGATTTTGGATTCAAAACCAAGTTAAATAATTTCAGTGTCCAGAATTATTGCCTGTGGCCACTTCATGTTCTAACATCTGCCTTGGATGCAAGCATCCATCTTATTGACCAGAGTCTTGCGAGTGGTGCAGTAGAGAAGTTGTGCCCTTGCACTCTGCTTTATCAACTGTCAAATCTGGCAACTAACTAGGAATATTGCTGAACTAATAAAATATATGAAATGTGCAAACAGTTAAGGGAAAGGAACCATGGAACCAACAAAATAGAGAGAGTACAGAGGAGATTTACTAGAATGTTGCCTGGGTTTCAACAACTAAGTTACAGAGATAGGTTGAATAAGTTAGGTCTTTATTCTCTGGAGCGCAGAAGGTTGAGGGGGGACTTGATAGAGGTCTTTAAAATGATGAGAGGGATAGACAGAGTTGATGTGGACAAGCTTTTCCCTTTGAGAATAGGGAGGATTCAAACAAGAGGACATGTTTAAGGGACAGAAGTTTAGGGATAACATGAGGGGGAACTTCTTTACTCAGAGAGTGGTAGCGGTGTGGAATGAGCTTCCAGTGGAAGTGGTGGAGGCAGGTTCATTGGTATAATTTAAAAATAAATTGGATAGGCATATGGATGAGAAGGGAATGGAGGGTTATGGTATGAGTGCAGGCAGGTGGGACTAAGGGGGAAAAAAATGTGTTCGGCACGGACTTGTAGGGCCGAGATGGCCTGTTTCCGTGTTGTAATTGTTATATGGTTATATGGTTATATGTGTTTTCAATGGGTTCTTTGCCTGCAATGATGTCCACTGTACAGAGAAGTGGCTGATACCTATGAATTTAGACAAGACCTATGGAATTTGTAGAAGGGATTTTCAATTGGAAACTGTATCTACTTCCTTGCATCTGCAAAGACCCAGATTCAAATCAGGATGGAGTTTGCACATTCTTCCTCTGACCAAGTAAGTTTTCTCTGAATACTCCAGATTCCTCCCATATATAAATTACCCCCAGTATGTTTCAATTGAATTTATTGTCACATGCACCGAGGTACAGTGAAAAGGTTTTGTTGCGAACTAACCAGTCAGCAGAATGACAATACATGATTACAATCGAGCCATTCTCAGTGGACAGGTACATGATGCACAGTTTATGAATAATATTTTGTGCAAGATAAAACCTGCAAAGTCTGATCAACGATCACTAAGGAAGTGGATCTATCTACAGAATCCAGGGAGGGTTGATGGAAGTGTGGAGATATTTAAAAAATAGGGATTGATGTAAATGGGTAGTCAATGCAGACTTGGTGGGCCGAGAGGTCTCTGTTGGGGCTGTGTGACTCTAAGTCTCTGAGCGGTTGTATTCGTGTTGCGCCATCAGTGTTCGTTTCACCCCTCCGTGCACTAGCACTTTGGTATTTCAGACATTACATTTAAAAAAAAGGCTGATGTCACTTCTGTTATGCTGAGAGCCTTTAAGTAACTGCGGTGTGATCTAAACAAAATTTCCAGAGGCTGCTTAGCATAGTCTGGGCTGAATGAGGTAATGGTGTAAACTGGTGCCTTTTAATCACCACAACTTAACCCTCACTGCACTGAATTGACTTAGCATGTTGCCAAAGTATGCCTTGCACACAAAATACATTTTGCAGACAGATCTGTGTATGTTTCAGGACAAGTAGTGGAGTCAGTGCACAGATGAATATCTTATAGTGCAGCATTATGTCCTTTGTCTGGAGTCTTCAGATAATATAACCGTCAGAAGACTATTCTTGCAAGATGCTTTGAGGACCATCTTGAAGTAATGATAGCAAAGCTGTGTGGAATGGTTGCAAGGTGCGGGGAAGTCAAGTCAAGTCAAGTCAAGTTTATTTGTCACATACACATACGAGATGTGCAGTGAAATGAAAGTGGCAATGCTCGCGGACTTTTGTGCAAAAAGACAAACAACCAAACAACCAAACAAACTATAAACACAATCATAACACTCATATTCTTTTACATAATAAATAATGGAAGGAAAAATGTTCAGTAGAGTTAGTCCCTGGTGAGATAGGCGTTTACAGTCCGAATGGCCTCTGGAAAGAAACTCCTTCTCAACCTCTCCGTTCTCACCGCATGGCAACGGAGGCGTTTGCCTGGCCGTAGCAGCTGGAACAGTCCGTTGCAGGGGTGGAAGGGGTCTCTCATGATATTGTTGGCTCTGGAATTGCACCTCCTGATGTATAGTTCCTGCAGGGGGGTGAGTGAAGTTCCCATAGTGCGTTCGACGAACGCACTGCTCTCTGCAGAGCCTTCTTGTCCTTGACAGAGCAATTCCCAAACCAGATGGTAATGTTCCCGGACAAGATGCTTTCCACCGCCGCTGTGTAGAAGCACTGGAGGATCCTCGGAGACACTCTGAATTTCCTCAATTGCCTGAGGTGATAAAGGCGCTGCCTTGTCTTACTCACGAGTGCTGAGGCGTGTGATGCCCATGTCATATCCTCGGAGATGTGGACTCCCAGATATTTAAAACAGTTCACCCTATCCACAGGATCCCCATTTATCCTCAATGGAGTGTACGTCCTCGGATGATGTGCCCTCCTAAAGTCCATGATCAGCTCCTTCGTTTTTTTGATGTTCAAGAGGAGGCTGTTATCCTGGCACCAGAGTGCTAGACCAGCCACCTCCTCCCGGTAGGCCTTCTCGTCATTGTCTGAGATCAGGCCCACCACCACAGTGTCATCAGCAAACTTAATTATTGAGTTGGAGCTGAACCTAGCCACACAGTCATGTGTGTACAGGGAGTACAATAGGGGGCTGAGGACGCAACCCTGGGGCGATCCTGTGCTCAGGGTGAGGGACTTCGATGTATTCCCTCCCATCTTGACTACCTGGGGCCTGGCGGTGAGAAAGTCCAGGACCCAGGCACACAGGGAGGTGTTGAGCCCCAATTCCATTAGCTTCCCGGCCAGTCTGGTGGGGACTATCGTGTTGAAGGTGATCACGTATGTGAATATAGACACAAAATTCTGGAGTAAATCAGCAGGTCAGGCAGCACCTCTGGAGAAAAGGAATAGGTGACGTTTCGGGTCGAGATCCTTTTTCAGATCATGTATGTGATTTTGTTAAAACAACCTCTTTGTCAATCAACCAACATACTTGTGGAGTTGCAGCAGGGGCATGATGTCATCGTCACACAATGACCTCACAGGTGTTGCAGTTCACCATTGATGTCATTCTCCGGTGCCAAAGTGGCTGAGCTGGTCAAGAGGTGTAGGAAGGAACTGTAGATGCTGGTTTACACCAAAAATAGACACAAAATGTTGGATGGTCAGGCAGCATCTCTGGAGAAAAGGAATCGGTGATGCTTTGGGTCGAGACCCTTCTTGGGCCAGTCAAGTCCTGGGCCAGCATAATGCACCCATTTTGCGAGTATCATCAGCATGTTGGAAAAGATTAAAGTTGAGGTGAAAAATCAGGGTTAGTTTCCTCACCCAGGACAATATAAAAAGCAAAAAAACAATTGTTCTGATGTGCGCCACAACAGCAGTATCCAATACTGAGTTTATTGGACAAAAAAAGGGACAAAATGCTGAAGTGACTCAGCGGGTCAGGCAGCATTTCTGGAGAACATGGTTAGGTGATGATTCGTGTCAGGATCCTTCTTCAGATGCATTGAGTTTTTTGGTTTGCAAAATTCCTTCAAAAACCTGTCATTACATGGGTAAGGGAATCAGCTAAATAGTATCAGATAATATATGGTAGCACGGTGGTGCAGCGGTAGAGTTACTGCCTTATAGTGCCAGAGATCCAGATTCAATCGACCATGGGTGCTGTCAGTGCGGAGTTTGCATGTTCTCCCCGTGACCACGTGGGTTCTCTCCAGGTTAATCGGTTTCCTCCCACATTCCAAAGGCGTGCAGGTCTGTAGTTTAATTGGTGTCTGTAAATTGCCACTAGTGTGTAGGGTACAAAATTTGGATAACATGGAACTAGTGTATGGGCGATTGATAGTCTTGGTGGGCCGAAGGGTCTGTTTCCACACTGTATCTCTAAGCTGAACTAAATATCACATAGAACTGGAATGTCTCCAGGTCCCATCTTTAAGCCAGTGCCTCAGGATTCCTGGAGCTGGGAAAGGAAATGTTGGACCCTCCAGTAGCCAGTGAAAGCACCTTCACCTTGTCCTCAGAACACAAGTCGTCCAAAGGCGCTCACGTGAGCTGCTGTCATCTTGACACAAGGCCTGACCTACGATCAACACCCTGGGATAGAAAATGAAACGGAAAAGCTATGAACCTGAAACATTGAAGTTTTGATTCCTGTTGCAAAAAATTGCAACCCAGAACAGAAAACTAGTTAAATTGGTTGTTTTTTACATGAGCAGTGTTTGCAGAATGCACTCAGCTAAAGGCTTGTCTTTCGTTACAAACCTAAATTGCACATCCAGCAGCTAAAAGGGTTAAGTGCCAATGTGGGGATTGCCAGCCGACACTTCCAACAACACAACAATAATCTTATGACGGAAATAGTGTATTGACAATCCCAACATTGGCAGCATGACAAAAGCATGCTGCAGTTTGTAATTAAAACATTATATTTCCACCCCCTGTCACTTGCAAATGGTTTCTTCACATGCATCAGCAGACACACAGAACCGTTTAGTTGAATACTGCTATATCAAGTTTTTTTTTCTCGAAAAAGCATTTCTCAGAACACCCATCTTCCAGAAAGGGCTACATGTGAAAAACAAAATTAGCGATAAGCTTCTCACACGATGTATGAGTTAAAAAAATATAGTTGAGTAATTGCTTAGGTGAATCCAGAGTACCAAACGACCCTGAGAGTGTACCATCTTAACTCTTTCTGCTCTTCAGGTCAGGAGCATTGACACTTTTAAGGTGAAGAACTCATAAGGAAGATAGTTGGTGAATTCTGGAGTGTAGGATTGTTGTGTGCAGTATTGCAGTTATACCGAATTGTGAAGCTTTAAAGAAAGGGGAAGCATAGGGGATGCATAGCTCACCAAATCCCACCCTTTCATTATGGTGATTGTGAACCTTATTCCAATCATCCCATTGACTTTTGTCATAAGATTGGATCAGGGAGGTAATTAGAACCACAGTTTATATACACAAGTCTTGTTGCCGTGGAAATTAACACAAATTGTGATATTACTACGTTGTGCTTTGGAAAGGTTTAGTTTTGAGACACAGCACGGAAACAGGCTGTTCGGCCCACCGAGTCCATACTGACCAGCCATCCCTGTGCACCAACACTACACTACCCTACACACTAGGGACAAATGAAATGATTCATCAAACTCAATTAACCTACAAATCTGTACATCTTTGGATTGTGGGAGGATACTGGAGCACTGGAGCATATGTATGGATGTATATATGTACACACACACACACACACACACACACACACACACACACACACACACACACACACACACACACACACACGCACACACACACACACACACACACACACACACACACACACACACACACACACACACACACACACACATGTATATGAACCTTTTTTCTAGTTTATTATATTGTTTACAGTGTATTTTGTTTATATATTGTGTTGTGCTGCTGCAAGTAAGAATTTCATTGTTCTATCTGGGACAAATGACAATAAAACACTCTTGACTTGACCCGGGGAATACCAAACATGGTCATGAGGAGAACATAAAATCGCTGTCCAGACAGCACCCATAGTCAGGATTGAACCCGCATCTCTGGCGCTGTAAGGGAGCAACTCTACCGCTGCTCCACCATGCCGTCTGGTTGTTAACACGTTTGCCTAAAATTCCCTGTGATTTTTTAAATGTTTATAAAAATGGCACTGCTTGTACAGCCAGAGAACTGGACATGACCTTGACCTCTGGTGCTGTCTGTGTGGAGTTTGCACGTTCTCCCTGAAACCATGTGAGTTTCTTCTGGGTGCTCCGGTTTCGTCCCACACCCCAAAGACGTGCGGATCTGTAGGTTAATTGGCCTCTGTAAAAATTGCCACTCGTGTGTGGGAAGTGGAGGAGAAAGTGTGATAACACAGACTGATGTGAGCAGGCCATCGTAGACTCAGCAGGCTGAAGGGCTTTTCCCATGCTGTATGTCTAAACAAAAAGTTTAAATCCTGATTCTGAATAGTCATTAAACACTAAACACAGCTTTGGTACAAACAAACATAAAAACACACAAGTTTGGAGCAGGTGGAGACCATAGACTATCCAGCACCCTCACATCTATCCTACCATTCAATAAATTCACTGCTAATCAGATTGTAACCTCAGTTCCACATTGCCACCTTTGCTTATCAATAGTCTATATCACTCTGCCCTAAAAGCATTCCGACTCTCCTTCCGCTGCTCTTTGATGGAAAGAGTTCCAAAGATTCACAATCCTCTGTGAGAAAACATACATTTACCTCATATCAATCCTAAATGAGTGACCCCTAATTTTTAAGCAGCGATCCCTAGTTTGACTAAACTGTGTACAGAAATTCCTGACATCTGATGATAAAGAGTGGCAGATTGTCAATCTTCATGCATTTCTCCAGCAGTGCGAGTTAGCTTCCCTAATGTAATGTGGCATCATTGGACACTCCGCACACCTTAATAAAATATCATTGCACTGTCTTAGGGACGGTGCGCAGATCTGCTTAATAAGTGAATTTAAACAAATCCTTCTGCTTTTTCCGAAGGGTAACCTGGAGCGGATGAAAGATGGTGTGTGGTAACATCAGATATTTTAAATCCTTTTATGCGTGGCCAGTTTGGGTCAGAAAGAGATATGGCATTCCCTGCCAGGATCGCCTATTTCCCTCACAAAGACCCGCTGATCTGATGATACATTTTCTTCAATCCACTCCTATCAGGGAACATCCTGATGCTGACTCTATCATTCTCCCTGAATCTGCCAACGCTGTGTCTCCCGGTTTGCAGCATGCTTTTAAAAAAAAAACATAACAATGCTACCTGGCCTGTCGAACACGAGATAACAAGCTACAACTGTAGCACTGTATTTTCTATTATCTGCTTACTGCCTGAAAATTATCTTCTTTTACTCTATAATTACGCAGTTACAGAGAGTGATAAAGGGAACCCTGACACTGGGCCCTCGTGAGGTTTAGACACCCCATGACAATAAAGCTCCCTAATGGGCTTTAAATATGAACAGTGCCAGCGAGCAGAACAATTGGGTTGGGGATTGTAGTGCACCCATTGGCACAGTACTCCATTCAGGGACTTTTTTTTTCCCCCAAGCTTATCTGTCTTCTTCGTCTTGTGGGAGGTAAGATAACAGTAATTCTTCTGGGTACTTTTCTCTCTGTGTGCTATTCCCATGTCTTTCTGGGCTGTTCAGATAAAGGGTGAAGACCGACTGGTGTCATTTTCTTTGTCGAAAATCAATATTCAGCAAAGTTTATCTGACCTACATAGCAGGAAGCACTAATTTTGCCCACGTCAATTGCTTTGATGAATGTTCATAATGCCCAGGGTGTGCATGCAAGATAAAAGAATTACTGCGGGGGAAAAAAAAAGTCCCATGGCCACAACAAAGCTTTAATGAAATGCATGTTTCTTGACTGTCAAAAAAAAATAAAATAAATCCAGGCGTGCTGTGGAGATCACTACAGCCAAGCACAATGATCATACACATTGTAAGGTGTGGAGTAAAATTAAACGCACCCAGTCTACAACTAGCGAAGACTGACCAATTGGCTGGCCAGACACGTAACAGTGATTCCCCCAGTCATTTTATTTCCCATTTCTCTATCCAGAGCTGAGGCAGATCTGTATTATATATAACTCAAATTCAGCACTCACGACCACAGCCTAAATAGAAACCGGCTAAACATATATTCCACATGACATTTTGCACAGAGAGGTTGTAATTTTGAACAAAAAAAAAAGACTACTTGTAGATCCTAAAGCTGAACCTGCAAAGGTTATCGAATTGCATTAAAACATGGCAGGTTTCTAATAGGACAACCCTGGATGTTAATGGAATATTGTGGTAAGTTCCACGCAGAAAACATTAAATCTCTTTTTTTTTTACACACAGGTGGACTGCTTACGACCCTTTCAAAAATCGGAGGCATCTGTGGGAAGGAGCCTGCTTGCAAGTAAAGATCCCAAATAGCAGTAGATAGGAGCTGAAATGTTGGCTGCATACCCTCTTCAATAACATCACTACAAAGAACAGAGAAAAAATTGTGATGCTAATAGTTGCATCAAAGGAACAAAGCAGCGGCTCAGCCTTACTAATTAGAGAAATTAGCCATTCATTTTTCTTTATTTCTATTCAGCTTAACCCGTTTGCACTTCATGAATTCAAATGCTTTTTTTTCCCTTGTTAATTTTTTTTCTTTTTCTCCCCCCCTCCTTTTAGTTATTTATTCCAGCATTCTTTAAACTAAGCAATGTTCCCTCGAAGAATACCAGGAGGGTTAAAATAGATGATGGGCACAAAATGCTGGAGTAACTCAGCGGGGCAGGCAGCATCTCTGGAGAGAAGGAATGGGTGACGTTTCGGGCCAAGACCCTTGTTCAGTAAAATTAGAATTTAGTTATCCAAATTATTTTTTTTGGCGAAATTTCATCATGTTTTGCTCAAAATCCATATTGCCAATGAAGGCGGTGAGTATGGGAAATGTCAATATCAGCGCCTGTTGGCTACTGTAGACGCTGCTAATTTATTCCTACCTGTTCTTTTGAATGAAAATAGAAACACATGAAATAATAGTTAATTGTTCCCAGCCATTATTCTGATCAGCTTAACTGCATTGGAGGATCTGGCAGCTGTATGAAAATATTGACTACTGTTTACATCTTCACACATTTATCCACGTACATAATTGTTCAAATACGATTGCATTAGAGAATACTAAATAGGCCCACTGAGATGTCCTTTAGTGATTATTTAGGCCGAAATCTTCAGCTGTCATTCAGCATTTGTACATCATATATTCAATCCTCGTGACCTATGACATACCCATGGCCACCACCCCCCCCCCCCCCCCCCCCCCTCCCCCCTCACTGCCCCCCCCCCCCCCTTCTACACGGCCCCTACCCCAGCCAGTATTTTTTTTTGTTCATTCTCGAAATCTTTATCATCGGGCCACTGACATCAACTTGCTCCGCTGCACAGGATTTAGGGAAGTGTGTCCTGGTCAGCTCATGCTGAATAAAATCTTACCTCAGTGTGAGCCTGCGATAATCTTCAAGGCTCAGGCTCCCTCTAAATGAGGTGCAAAAAAACCTGGAGTTGGATTATCTTCATTTCCATATGGAAGATGGTGTACAACAGTTCAAAATTAAATCACAGATTTGCAGAGCGTTTTGCTTACACGGCTAATGCCCTTTAGAAAAGTTTCCACAGGGAAATAAAAAAAAAAAATCATGTTCAAACAGTTTTAAATAAAGCTTTACACTAAATCATTCAAGGAAGTAGCAACCTTGGGAAAGGTTGATTTAACAAAGAACAAATATCTTAAAGGAAACAAATCCATGTTGCAAAGAAAAGGGACAAAAAAAAAGAAGAAAAAAAGTATAATCCTTTGAGGTCATTAACCTTTTAAAAAAAAGGGTGACAATATTGAAAGAAAAACCAGCGCTGTCTTTCAAGACAAAATTATTGCTGGCCCAGGTTACGACGTCTAAAATTCTGAATCTCCAAAAATAATAATTCATGAAACATCCCTGTAAAATCAATTGAGAATATTTACAGAACGGTTTCCTCTCTGCTTTTTGAAGCTTGGAATAACAATATAAAGCTAATTGGGCCAGTATGAAATTACATTAAAAAAAAACCCCACACATGGAAAGTTTGGAAGCTTACTACACAGCTCTCACTTATATTAATCTTTAAAAAGACAGAAAATCTTTCTTCCTTGGTATTATGTTAAAAAAAAAACATTGCAGCCACAGGGGTGAAGCTCTGAATAAACAGTGTGTTTCTAGTCACGGTATCTACAGTAATCACAATCTTTGAAACCATAAACAGGGTGCTAGACACTTTGGTGTTGATAGATCACACAGGCTGACTTAGCAAGTTCCAGTTTATGTGGAAAGGTTTTTGCACAATTGATGCGCTCCCAGAACTAAACTTTCCAAAATGAATTCTGGTGTAGAATTCTTATTTCCATCTCATCGGAAGACTGTCTAGTCAGCTTAAAATGCTACCTCGAATTTACACATTATTAAAAATGCTATTTCATTCAAAGGCGATTAAAACAGAAATACTGAAAACGCTCAGCAGGGTAGTCAGCGAGTTTCTCATATTATCCATTTTTAATTTCTCGTTCTGCAATTAATGATTGGTGTGTTTTAGTGTCTTAGGGTACATAAATGGAGACAATATAAAATATATCAGAATAAATAAAATTCAGCATTCTTACGAAATTTTGCCAGGACATGAGGGCCTGCACCCCAGGGAAAGGTTGGGCAGGCTAGGACTTTATTTCCTTTGAGCACAGGAGACTGAGGTGTGATTTTATAGAGGTGTATAAAATTATGAGGACAAGGTGAATGTACAGAGTCTTTTACCCAGGGTAAAGCAATCAAGAATCAGAAGACATCACTTTCAGCAGAGAGGGGAATAGATTTGATAGGAACCTGATGGGCATTTTTATTCACTCAGAGGGAGGTGGACGTATGAAAGGTGCAACTATCTACTGCTAGTTGGGACCTTTACTTGTAAGGGATGGAGCAGATGCACATCTCCAGATTCAGGGACAGTTTCTCCCCAGCTGTTATCAGGCAACTGTATCATCCTACCACAACCAGAGAGCAGTGCTGAACTACTATATATCACTTTGGTGACCCTTGGACTATCCTTGATTGGACTTTGCTGGTTTTACCTTGCACTAGACGTTATTCCCTTATCATGTATCTATACACTGTAAATGGCTCAATTGAAATAAGGTATTGTCTTTCTGCTAATGGGATAGCATGGAACAAAAAGCTTTTCACTGTACCTCGGTACATGTGACCATAAACTAAACCGAATTAAACTGAGGAGGTAGTTGACCAGTTATTATAACAGCATTTAAAAGGCACTTTGAATGTACATGTATTGGAAAGGTTTAGGGAAATATGAGCTAAACTCAGGCAAATGGACCTACCAGTAGCTTAAATGGGTAATTTTGATCGGCAGGGATGAGTTGGGCCGAAGGCCTGTTTCCGTGCTGTACGACTCTGTGTCTAGAGTAAATTGCTTGCATCTTCTGCAATTAATTCATTTTTAAATTACTTATTGATTCCTATGTTGGTTATTATGTTCAAACACTGGGGAAACCGCACTTCTCCTAGTGTACCGTTGTGATCGTCACACTGCAAGAAGGATGTCATTGCGATAGAGAGGGTGCTCAAGAGATTGACCAGCATGTTGCTTGGAATTGAGGGCTGTAGTTAGAATGAGAGGTTGGATAGGCTGACTTTACATACAATGGAGGGTAGGAGGCGGAGGGGTGACCTTAGAGCAGTTTATATGTTATATGGGGCACAGATCGGGTCGATGAAAGACTCTTTCACCCAGAACAGGGGAGGTTAGACCGAGAGGGAAGATAGACACTTTATATAATAGATAGATATGGGGCACAGATCGGGTCGATGAAAGACTCTTTCACCCAGAACAGGGGAGGTTAGACCGAGAGGGAAGATAGACACAGAATGCTGGAGAAACTCAGCGGGACAGGCAGCATCTCTGGAGAGCACCTTAACTCCAAGAAGACCAAGGAGCTCATTGTAGACTTCTGGAAGTCCAGGGGCGGCACGCACACCCCCATCCACATTAACGGGACGGAGGTGGAACGTGTTTCTAGCTTCAGGTTCCTGGGTGTTAACATCTCCGATTACCTCTCTTGGACCCACAATACCTCAACTCTGACCAAGAAGGCTCACCAGCGTCTCTTCTTCCAGAGGAGACTGAAGAAGGTCCATCTGTCTCCTCAGACCCTGGTGAACTTCTACCGCTGCACCATTGAGAGCATCCTTACCAACTGCATCACAGTATGGTATGGCAACTGCTGTGTCTCCGACCGGAAGGCATTGCAGAGGGTGGTGAAAATTGCCTAACGCATCACCAGTTCCTCGCTCCCCTCCATTGAGTCTGTCCAAAGCAAGCGTTGTCTGCGGAGGGCACTCAGCATCGCCAAGGACTGCTCTCACCCCAACCATGGACTGTTTACCCTCCTACCATCCGGGAGACGCTACAGGTCTCTCCGTTGCCGGACCAGCAGGTCCAGGAACAGCTTCTTCCCGGCGGCTGTCACTCTACTCAACAACGTACCTCGGTGACTGCCAATCACCCCCCCCCCCCCCCCCCCGGACACTCCTCCCACAGGAAAAACCCTATGTCTGTATATATGCTAATGTAAATATTTATTCAAATCATATGCTATGTCGCTCTTCCAGGGAGATGCTAAATGCATTTTGTTGTCTCTGTACTGTACACTGACAATGACAATTAAAGTTGAATCTGAATCTGAATCTGAATCTGAATCTGAGAAGGAATGGGTGACATTTCAGGTCGAGACCCATTCATTCTCTCCTGACCCATTGAGTTACTCCAGCACTTTGGTTTAAACCAGCATCTGCAGTTCCTTCCTACACATTAGACCTAGAGGGCACATGTTTAAGGTGGGAGGCAAGAAATGTAAAGAAAATCTGAAGGGAGGGTTTTTTCACACTGAGGTGGTTGTTATCTGGAATGAGCTACCAGAGGTGGCGGCAGAGCCAGATATAATTACAACATTCAAAAGGCATTTGGAGATACTTAGATGGGAACGTCAGAGAGAGATGTGATCCTGTTGCAGGCAAATGGGATTAGCATGGACAAGCTCTCTACTGACATGACAGAGGGCACATTTCTGTACAGTACAATTCTCTGATTCTAGGAAAGTGGATATTGCAATAACAAATTAGTACCATGGAACCAATGCATTCAAACTCAACTTTCTGATAATGGATCAAATTTTATACAAGGATGAAATTATTATTCTATGCTCTAGAACGTTTACACTTGCTCAACTAACCTGCTTGTAAGCTTGAGTGCTGCAGTCTCTTGTGTCTCCATCTGATAATTTACCTGAAATTATCATTTTAGTTTAGAGATACTGAGTGGAAGCAGGCCCTTCAGCCCACGCAGGCCATGCTGACCAACAATCACATGCACACTAGCTCTACACACTAGTGTGTAGCTTTATCCGATGCATTACAGACAATTTACGGTATTCTTTGGGATGTGGGAGGAAACCGGAGCACCTGGAGGAAACCTATGTGGTCACAGGGAGAATATACAAACTCTGCACAGAGAGCACCTGTAGTCAGGATCGAACCCAGGTCTCTGGCACTGTAAGGGAGCAACTCCACCGCTGCGCCACTGTACCGCCCTCCTTTCTCTTTCCACAGATGCAGCCTAAACTGCTGTGAATTTCAGCATTTTCTGTTTCTATGCCCATTCGCAAAGCTGCACTTTTGATCTGCAGTTATAACTATACTGAACATTCATTTCAAGAATGCACAGTTTAGTTTTCTGGCCTAAAACAAACAAACACAGACACACACATTCGCACACACGCGTGCGCACACACACACACACACACTCACACACACACGTGCACGCACATATACACATGCACACTAACACACACACGCACACCTACACACATGTCGTGAGATAATGCATTGGCACTAGATTTCCAAAGAAATTATACTGAGCTCCATCCTCAGCTTCAGTGAGCATCTGATAGCACCCACTGTGGAAAACACCAGAAAACTGGGTGTGGACGGTGTCCCCATTTTACAATTGCACTGATCACTACTAATTCTGTAATAATCCAACAGAAGCCAGCAGAGTGCATGAATAGCTGACTTGTCATCTGCCTAAATTGTCTGAACGTGTTTTTTTTCCCGTTTACCATGAACAAGGATGTCATAAAGAAATACCTACAGAAAATTGGAATGCTGGAAGTGGGCTGACACTGGGAGTCCCCATTTCCCTACCTCAGTTCCGATGTGACACTTTAATGGCCATGAGTACTTCCAATAACATGAAGCACACTGCCACCTGGAGGGGCACAGGGGTCGCACCAGATCAAAGTTCAGGCAATAAATAAATTGGATTGTGCAGGAAGGAACTGCAGATGCTGGTTTACACTGAAGATAGGCTGGAGTAATTCATTGGGACAGGCAGCATCTTTGGATAGAAGAAATGGGTGACGTTTTGGGTCGAGAGCCTTCTTCAGACTGCGAGTCAGGGGAGACGGAGACACAGAGAAATTGATATCTCTGTATATCACGCATATCTCTATGCCACCCTTTCCCTTGACTCTCAATCTGATGAATGGTCTCAACCTGAAACGTCACCCATTTATTCTATCAATAAATTGGATTGACTTCCAATGTGGTTTTGGGTGATATCCTCGGCTTTTACAATTTCCCGAACCTTGCTGTCTCCTTTGCTGGGTCTGATGCTTGCCTGTGACTAGTGGAGAACTTTTGGTCTGCTGCTGTTCAAGGTTAACCCTAAGATGCTGCTTTGGAGAAGTAAATATGGGTTGCCCATTGGTCTTCCTTTCATTGCACACCTTAGTGTATTGTGTATTTGCAGTGTTTTGTGCAGTTCTAGTCACTACCATCACAGGAAGGGTGTGGAGGGTGCAGAAGACATTCACTAAGACGTTGCATGAATTGGAGAGTATTCACCATATGGAGAGGATGGAGAAACTTGGATTATTTTCTCTGGATGTCCTCATCTCCTCTCTTCCTTAAATCTATGCCCTTTAGGATTACACACAGAAAGTGGTCCGTGTCAAGTCAAGTCAAGTCAAGTCAAGTCAAGTTTATTTGTCACATACACATACGAGATGTGCAGTGAAATGAAAGTGGCAATGCTCGCGGAACAACAAAACAACCAAACAAATTATAAACACAACCATAACACACATATTATTTTACATAATAAATAATAGAAGGAAAAACGTTCTGTAGAGTTAGTCCCTGGTGAGAAAGGCGTTTACAGTCCGAATTGCCTCTGGGAAGAAACTCCTTCTCAACCTCTCCGTTCTCACTGCATGGCAACGGAGGCGTTTGCCTGACCGTAGCGGCTGGAACAGTCCGTTGCAGGGGTGGAAGAGGTCTCTCATGATTTTGTTTGCTCTGGAGTTGCACCTCCTGTTGTATAGTTCCTGCAGGGGGGTGAGTGAAGTTCCCATAGTGCGTTCGGCCGAACGCACTACTCTCTGCAGAGCCTTCTTGTCCTTGGCAGAGCAATTCCCGAACCAGATGGTAATGTTCCCGGACAAGATGCTTTCCACCGCCGCTGCGTAGAAGCACTGTAGGATCCTCGGAGACACTCTGAATTTCCTCAATTGCCTGAGGTGGTAAAGGCGCTGCCTTGCCTTACTCACCAGTGCTGAGGCGTGTGATGATGTGTCTGGAACATGGTGCTTGGGGAGATGGAGGAAACAGCAACATTTAAGAGGCATTTAGACAGACATATGAACAGACAGAAAATGGAGAGATATGGACCATGTGTAGGGAGATGGGACTAGGTTAGATTGACATCATGGTTGGCACATACGTTAAGGGCCGAAGGGCCTGTCCCTGTGCTGTACCGTTCTATGTTCAATGTTCAACTAACATTAATCAAACATAGCAAACTATAATTAGGGGGAGTGAGTATGTAGTTAGTAGACTGAGGAAGATTTTGAGTAAAATAAAAATAAATTCAATATATTTTTTAGTCCCTTTTATTGAGCGTGCATATGAGGGCATTTGGCAATATAAAACTAATTTGAATTTGTGTTTTTTTTTGTTTTATGTTTCTAGCTTCTCACTATAAAAAAAACTATGGTCTCATGAGACTATCTGCTTACTTGTAATTCCAGGCAAGCAGCATCAGTGAGAAGTTATTTTCTCGATCTTAGAAACAATTTTGTGTTTCCTCAGAAATATTTTAGACTTTTTGTCCAAAAACACAAAGGAAAGACTGCAAGGCGAAATTTTAATATCTAAAGATGTATATAAAATCAAAACTAACATTATGCTGCCCTTGGTTTCATTCATTGTCTCTGGCAGGATTCATGTACTCTTCTATAGAAGAATATGTGTGGTGTTTGATTTGCAAGGCCGTTTGATGGTAAACGCGGCGATGGGTTGTTTTCACTGCAACTGTCTCTCTGCCTGAATGAAAGTAATATTCAACTGCATCGCACAAAACTTCCGCATCAAATAGTGTTCGAGGAACAGTGGGTCGAGGGACATGCATTGCCGCAGCAATCTCAGTGGTGTTGTAAGTCATTAAAATGTTGCAAAGGATCAATAAAACTGGGACAAGAGCAGAGACACAGTCTTGTATTAATAACATTGTGAATTCCTTTTGGGTTTTTTTTTACACAGGGAGGTTTAACACAGGTTTGAGAGGAACAGTGCAGATCAGTTCAACTGAGAGATTGTTAGACAGGATCATATGTGGGCTAGTGTGGGTCAGGCAGTGTAACTTAGAATATAGAACAGTCAAGCACGAGAACTGGCCCTTCGGACCACAATGTCTGTGCCGAACATGATGTCAATCAACTCTTAACTACCTGCATATATTCCGTATTCCTGCATTCCCTGCATATCCATGTGCCTACTCAAAAGTATTTTAAATGCTAATGTATCTGCTACAACCACCATTCCTGACAGTTATTTCCAGTCAATCACCACCCTCTGTGTAAAATGTCACCCCGTACATCTCTTTTAAACTTTGCCCCTCTCTCTAAAAGGTATGTATATCTATATAACTAAAAGTCTCATCTTGACCACTTCCTGTCTGCGCTGTATATTGATTTTAGAAAAAAACGCTACCATGTATTGCTATGATTTTTGGTCATCTTACTCACAGCCCTCCTTCACTTAGGCAGCCCTGAGGATTTTTCCGATCGATGAAAAATAAAAAAGTTATGAATGTTTAAAAAATCTTGAGATCAGCTGATTAGTCCTCTCGCCTGTCAATCACCATGATGAAGGTAATGCACCTTCCGGAGGGGCCAGTAGTATAAAGCCCACATGCTATGAAACTGCATTTGAATTTGGTGGCCTGCACTCTGCTTGAAATGGTATGAAATTGCATTTGAATTTGGTGGCCTGCACTCTGCTTGAAATGGTATGAAATTGCATTTGAATTTGGTGGCCTGCACTCTGCTTGAAATGCTATGAAATTGCATTTGAATTTGGTGGCATGCACTCTGCTTCAATTGGTATGAAATTGCATTTGTATTTGGTGGCCTGCACTCTGCTTGAAATACTATGAAATTGCATTTGAATTTGGTGGCCCACACTCTGCTGGAAATAGTATGACATTTTATTTGAAATTAGGGGCCTGCACTCTACTTAAAAGGGTATGAAATTGCATTTGAATTTGGTGGCATGCAATCTGCTTGAAATGGTATGAAATTGCATTTGAATTTGGTGGCCCACACTCTGCTTGAAATAGTATGACATTTTATTTGAAATTGGGGGCCTGCACTCTGCTTGAAATGGTATGAAATTGCATTTGAATTTGGTGGCCTGCACTCTGCTTGAAATGGTATGAAATTGCATTTGAATATGGTGGCCTGCACTCTGCTTGAAATGCTATGAAATTGAATTAGGTGGCCTGCACTCTGCTTGAAATGGAATTTCAAGGAATAGCCGTTAGTGAACTGCCAGCCCACCAGCTCTGAGTGATTCATCTGCCAGCCCACTGGGCCTGAGTGACTGAGCTGCCAGCCCAAGAATCCATTCAGCCCACAATGTCCATATTAGCCCTCTGGAAACCAGTTCCTTCGGCCCACAACACCCATACTAGCTCAGAAAGCCCCCCCCCCCCCCCCCCACTGGCCACCAATATTGGAATTGGTGGAGAGATGGAATATTGCGTTGGGGGACCAGCCCTCCCGTATGAACATGGGACCCAATGGGTCCCACTTAGTCTAGTATAGTACTATATTTACATCTATGTTGTGCTGCTGTAAGTAAGAATTTCAGTGCTCTGTTTTGGGACATGTGACAATAAACCCTCTTGACTCTTGACAATCTCAGGTCTCTCTGAAACTATCGGCGTGGCAGAGAAGACAATCCAACTCTGTCTAACCTCTTCCTGCAGCCAGTACCCCCAACTTGCCAGCAGCAGAAGATTCCAGATGAAATAATAAGTTGCCCAGAGAGGGTCAAGGTTTTAATCAGAGAGGTTAGGGAGAGGATAATGTGTGAACTTGATAAGGTTAAAAACAGCACACTGTGTGTGCCAGAACTGGTGCAGATAGAGCTACACTGTGGGAGGCAGTGAGTCATGGATTGGATCATGTGTACATTGTAGAGAGTCACAAATAGGGTAAGGTATGGACTGGAAATCATTATGGTGTTGTCCAGGGGCTCATAGTTTTATTTTTTAGCGATCATTGTACTTTTGTGGCTCAGTGTCAGAACCTTGACCCACAGACCTACTGGAAGACATTACAGTTATAGTCATGTTGGAAGATAGAGGTTATCTGTAACTAGTGGTGATTTTCCTCAAAGGTGGTTGTTCCTTCTTTGGCAAGTCTCTGCTAGATATCTTTACTTGAGCCAGGGGTGGAAAACCCGTGGGGGGGGGGCCGTGGGGGCCAGAGGGGACACGTCCCCCCCATGTTTTGAGAGGTGGGGGACATCCTCCCCCAAGTTTTTGTGATCCCGATTTTAAAATCGCCGTTTTTAGCGCTGGATTCAGCCTCCGAAGCCTCGCGCGTGTGTGAGTGTTCGCACACGCACGTGTCCACCCAAACATTGTGTCCCCCGTCCCCTCCATGTTTTGATAGTGAGTTCCGTTCTTGACTTGAGCTATTACTTTGGTGTGTGATGTCCATGCCTCTTTCCTTTGACTTCCCACTTTCTCCTTTACATTAGTAGCTGGTCCAGTAAATGGGCCCCGTGGGCGTTATTCTCCAGTGTTGAGGCCCAGAGGATGTTAGCCTCTGTGTGAACACTGATATTAGTCTGGTGGACCTCCTAGTTTATTAAGGAATTTCTAAAGATCTCCCGGTGTTCGTGCTCCGGGATTCTTAGGAGTTTTCCGTCGGTTATCCAAATCTCTCAGCGGCAAAGTGGTGGGAGATTGCAATCTTCATGTGGTCCACCCTGATTCGACTAATGCAATCAACCCAATGTACACAAACAAGATCAAATAGAACAAGTTGACCTACAACTTTAAGCTGTGCACGCCATATGCAAGAAGAGGAAGACAGCAGTTGAGAAGAGCTGGAATTACCACCATGTCATAAATTGGAAGACCGACACACTGATGTATTTTTAGTTCAGTTTAGTTTAGAGATACAGCGCGGAAGCAGGCCCTTCAGCCCACCAGGTCCGCGCCGACCAGCGATCCCCGCACATTAACACCATCCTACACACACTAGGGACAATTTATTTTACATTTTACCAAGTCAATTAACCTACATACCTGCACGTCTTTGGAGTGTGGGAGGAGACCGAAGATCTCGGAGAAAACCCACGAAGGTCACGGGGAGAACGTACAAATTCCGTGTAGACAGCGCCCGTAGTCGGGATCCGACCCGGGTCTCCGGCACTGCTTTTGCTGTAAGGCAGCAACTCTACCGTTGCACCACCGTGACCGCCCATTGTTGCACCAATTGAACACCAAAGCAAGATTTTTTTAAAAGGAACAAAGTACTGGTATAACTCAACAGGTCAGGCAGCATCTCTGGAGAACATGGATAGGTAATGGGACGCTTTTTCAACCTCCGAAGAAAGGCTCCGACCATATTCTCCTGGATGCTCCCTGACCATTTTGTTGTCTCTGTACTGTACACTGACAATGACAATTAAAATTGAATCTGAATCTGAATCTGAACCATCTGAGTTACTGCAGCACTTTGTGTCTTTTTTAAGTAGTTGGATCAGGAATCATACATTGATGTGTTACAACCAGTGCAGGATGTCTCCACAGGTAGATGTGATGGAAAATAATGGGTCATTTGGGGTTGGGATGTTGAGTAAACCAACATCTGCAGTTCCTTGTTTTTACATCTAACCAACATAGTCTGCCGAAGGAAAAACCAGTACAGATGATATTGTGCTGAATCTCATTCGGTAGGTAGGCACATGACAAATTCTGGACCCTTGCTTGGTCTGATGACAGACTGGAAGCTTTTGGTCTGCTGATGTCCATGGTCAACTCTAAGATGGTCAACTCTAAGATGCTGCTTCAGAGAAGTAAGTATGGTCCGCTCATTAGGCTTTCTTTCAGCGTGCAACTATAGCACAACCATCTCTGCGCTGGAGAAAGTTGAGCAGAAAAATCCCAAGTGACACTGCACTGGGAAACACTGTGCATGATCTGTCCCTTCTTTCAGATGCAGTGTTAAACCAAAGACACAAATGCTGAGGTAAAATAATGCAGATGCTGAAATTCTGAAATTAAAAACAGAGGATGCTGGAAATACGCAACGGATCGGACAGTATCTGTAGAGAGAAAAAACAGAATTCATTTTTCGGAATGATAAACTTTTATCAGAACCGGCAAAGATATTAAGTAGGCACAAAATGCAGCACTTTGTGTCAATGTTCGGTGTAAACCAGCATCTGTAGTTCCTTCCTACACAAAGATATTAAGTAGCAGAGAAGCATATAGGGTTGGATAGAACAAAGGAAAAGTCTTTAACAGGGTGGAGATGTGGAGGTATTGCTTGACTGAAGGGGTGGTGGTGCTAGCTGACAGGCGGTGGTAAAGGGTGCATGGAGGAGGTGTGAGGAGGAGTGGATACATGAAATCTGAAACACCAGAAGACGAGATGAGAAAAAGACACCCAATTGCAGAAAATCAGAGTAACTATCCACTATCATCAAGTTAATCTTGATGCGCCAATATGAGGATGAGATGCTGGATCTGGAGCTGACATGGAACTGTGTTAGACCAATGTAGCAAGCCCAATGTAGCAAGCCTAACAATGTAGCAAGCCTAACACATGTAGTTCAGGGTGATTTCAGGTCCACTACAAAGGATTCTCATTTTGTGTACCTTGGACATTTCAACTGTTGTCTGGTTAGATTTAACTCTTGGGGCTAAAGGAATCAAGGGATGTGGGGAAAAAGCTAAAATGGGGTACTGATTTTAGATGATCAGCCATGATCATTTTGAATGGCGGAGCTGGCTCGAAGGGCCGAATGGGCTTCTCCTGCACCTATTTTTCTATGTTTCTGCATCCATACCTCCTCTAGACACAACTTTACTACCCCCTCAGATAGACACAAAATGCTAGAGTAACTCAGCGAGTCGGGCAGCATCTCTGGAGAACATGGATAGGTGACGTCTTGGGTCGGGGGCTGAAGAAGGATCCCAACTCGAAGCGTCACCTATTAATTTTCTCCAGAGATAATGCCTGACCTGTTGAGTTACGCCGGTACTTTATGTCTGTCTGTGGTATACACCTGCATCTGCAGTACCTTTTTACTACATTTTGCCCACCATTCGTCTCATTCCATCCCTCCTAATCTCCACCCTGTCACACACCTTACCTTTGGTTCTCTTCACCTCTTTCTCCGTAACTTAATATTCACTTTATTTTAACTTGGCCCACCTATGCTGAATGATCATTGAACTCTCTTTCTCTCTGCACGGATGCTGCCTGACCTGCTGAGTATTTCTGGCATTCTCCATGGCTATCCCAAATACTAAGCTTTATGGACATGAATGAAAGATCCGAGAAAAGAATCCCCTATGCTTTGGCGAACATTTATCAGTGGATATTTTTAAGGCAGAGATAGACAAATTCTTGATTAGAACGGGTGTCAAGGGTTATGGGGAGAAGGCAGGAAAATGGGATTAGGAGGCAAGGATCAAACGTAATTGAATGGCGGAGTAGACTCAATGGGATGAATGGCCTAATTCTACTCCGACAACTTGTGAACGTGAATTTATCCCTCAGTCCACAGCAGACTATTTGATCTGCTGTGGGAACCTCCTGACTATAAATCACTATTATAGCTCCTTCATTAGATCAATGACCACGCTTTGTTGATGATAGAACATTGGGATATCCTAATGTTGTTAAAACTGCAACAAAAACACGCCTTTCTTTAAAGATTGTTATTCTGGGATTTGATTTTATGAACTTATTTTCTCATCTTTCGATAGTGCAGTCATTTAGATTTGTGGATTTTCAAAGGGATAGAGGGTCAGAATCCTTTTTCCCACGGTGGAAATGTCAATGACTAGAGGACATTTCTTTAAGGTGAGAGGGGCAAAGTTTTAAAAAGATGTACGGGGCAAGTTTTCTTGACACAGAGGAACGCAGTACCAGGGGTGGTGGTGGAAGCTGATTAAATAGTTGTGTTTAAGAGGCTTTTCGATAGGTACTTGGCAGGGAATGAAGGGATAAGGATCACATGTAGGCAAATAAGACCAGTTGATCTTGGCATCATGTTCGGCACAGGCATTATGGGCCGAAGGACCTGTTCCGATGTTGTACTTTTCTAAGTTCTATATGCGATATGTTGTATACATATTATACATGTGCTGGTTTACTCAAATAATATGAAAACTGCTGTTATACCCTCTTAGCAATGTAGGCTACTGTGTGGTTGAACTTCATTGTTTAGATACAAAATGTGCTATAACACAGAAATACATCGATATATTTGTCACATTGCAACTTTGATATTGGCAAATATTAAGCAATATCCACACGAGCCTCTGCTCATTGACGTAACAACTGGAGGTGGATGAGATTTCTAATTCTGGTCAGATGTGATAAGATTAGTCAGATTGCAAGAGCTCGTCAAAGCATTACTTTACCATGCGGTTTTAACCACATTGACATTTTTTTACTAAAATCTCCATAGCTTGTGATCTTTCAAGCCAATGGTTACCTTGAATAATGAAATCGGATAGGGATAGCTCCAGCTTTGCATCTAAACGTGGTCCGAAATAATTAATACATGCAAAATAAAAGCCTTAGTTTGAACCAAGCTGAGTGCATGATATGAACAAAACACAAATCACTTTGAGATTGAGAAAGGGCTGCAATGAGTTTTCGCTTGTACAGGTTAGGCAGCACAGGGCTTTGTCACACAGGAGAAGCCAAGGATGCTGCTGCGCTTTAGTGCTTCTTTAAATTGGTGCATGAAACTACTTACTGACTTAAAATATCTTAAGTTATTAGAATTACAGCGAGCTAGAAATAAATATATAAACATTACTGGTGATAGCAATGTTGGATTAATATCAGCAGAAAGCACACTCCACCTGCTCCATTGTGTGCTCGCCTGATAATAATCCTGTCAGCGACTGGCTGGGAATACAAATGGACCCCGTTGTACCTGCGATATAATATTTCACTAATTCCTGAGATACTGAGCAACTTAAGCACGTACTTCCTATCTAATTTTCTCTTCTCCACACCTGAATACACTGACTCTTGCTGGAGAGTGCTGGCGGCAGTATGGTTTGTGGTGCAAAAGGTTGCCCTTCTGGGTGTACCTGCAGTGAAAGCTGGGGCCTCTGTGGTTCATTCGGGGTAAAACGCAAGGTTCAGGTGCAGAGAGGGGCAGCACGGTGGTAGTGGGGGCAATGCGGTGTGCAGGGCAAGGGGAAGGCACAAAGGTACCTGTGAAAGGTGAAGGCGGCACAGTGGCGAAACTGGTAGACCTGGTGTCTCACAGCGCCAGAGACCCAGGTTGGGGTACTGCCCATGTGTGGAGTTTGCACATTCGCCCTGTGAATCACATAGGCTTCCACCTACAGTATATCCTCAAGATGTGCGGGTTTAGAGGTTAATTGGAATCGGTTAATTGCTGCTGATGTGTAGGGAGTGGATGGATGTAAAAGTGGAATATCATAGAACAAGGATGAACGGGTGATCGATGGTCAGTCTGGACTCGGGTGGAAAGGCCTTTTTTCATACTATATCTTCATCAGTTCATAAGTGATCGGAGCAGAATTAGGCCATTTGGCCCATCGTCCAATCCTCCATTCAATCATGGCTGATCTATCTCTCCCACCTATCCCAATTTTCCTGCCTTCTCCCCATAACCCCTGTCACACTTATGGTTAGCAAGACATCTTACAAACCATTTTAATGGCTTGCCAGTGTCCATTGTCATTTCCAGAGGATGATTAAAGATAATGTCAGAAGCCTCATTTCTTGGTTTACCAGAATGATGCCTGGATTGGGAGACATCAACAACAGGGAGAGGTTGGACAGACGTTGGCGTTTTCCTCTGGAACGCAGGAGGTTGAAAGGAGACCTTATTGAAGTATATAAAATTATAAGAGGCATAGATAGGGTAGACAGTCATTTACACTTGTTAATATTTTAACGGGAACTTCTGTTTATGGTTTTAGTTTAAGTGTACCATGTATCTCGGTACACGTGATAATAATAAACCTAAACAGTGAAACTTTACATTGCATGCTGTCCGAACAAGTCAAATATATCATACATAGATGCAATCATTTTAAATACAAGTACTATGGATAGTGCAGAGGGGAAGATACAGAGTGCATAATATAATTCTCAGCATTGTAGCGCCACACAATCACCTCTCCGCTGCCGAAGGTCGAAGGTACAGGAGCCTGAAATCGGCAACATCCAGATTCAGGGACAACTTCTTCCCCACAGCCATCAGACTATTAAACACAACTTCAAACAAACGCTGAACTATAGCAGCCTATTGAACTTTATCTGTTTATTCATGTGTATATATATGGTCTATGATATATAGACACACTGATCTGTTGTGTATTTATGCCTACTATATTCTGTTGTGCTGCAGCAAGCAAGAATTTCATTGTCCTATCTGGGACACATGACAACAAACTCTCTTGACTTGACTTGACAATCAGTTCCTAGACAAAGTGAGATGGCATCTGCTGTGGACCTGTTGAGATTGTAAATAAATTGCAGTGGATCAAGGCTGGCTGGGAGGCTGGAGTTAATGTGAACCATCACATGTCTCTCGAAACACTTCATGATGGTGGATGTCAGGGCCATTGGATGGTAGTCGGTAACGCACTTTACTTGCCTTTGGCACTGGGATGATAATGGTCTTCTTCCAGCAGGTGTGTGGTGCTTGGAGAGGAGAAGTGAGAGGTTAAAGATGCATGTGAATATTTTGCCAGCTGGTCCACACAGGTCCGAAGGACAGGACTGGCTGGGGACTCCATCCGGGTCAGTTGCTTTCCAGGGATTCATTCAAGGAAAGCCAACCTTACATCTGCTACAGTAACTGTTTGTACAGGTGCACCCGATAGCATTCCACCATCAACCTTCTGTTCAAAGTGGGCATATTGAGTTTATTGAGGAGGGGCCCATTTCTCCCATTGATACTAACGGTAAGAAGGGTCCCGTCCTCAATCATCACCTGTCCATTTGCTCCAGAAGTGCAGCCTGACCCGTTGAGTTACTCCACGGGTAACTGTGTCCATCTTTGGTGTAAACCAGCATCTGCAGTTCATTTTTATTGCTCTTGATACTGCCGGGCTTCACTTTATAGCCTGATATAGCGTGCAAGCCTTGCCACAATCTACAAGGTGCCTCAGGACTCCAGCTTGGTCTGTAATTCCCTCTTGCCATCCTTAATGGCTCTGTGAAGATTGTAGATAGATGCCTTGTACTGCTCAAGGTTGTTTTTTGAATTGAAAGCTGCAGACTTGGACTTCATGTGGGAGTGGACTTTGCGGTTTGTCCATGGACTCAGTTGTTGTCCAAAACTTTGAATGTAGACCGAGGGTTTCTAAAATATACCGTGTAATGGGTAGGAAGAGGGTTTTAAGAGGACAATTACAAAGTGCAAGAATAGCACAACAACCTCTTTCACTGCACTTGAGATGAAGACCGATTGACGATTCAGTGATTTGCTTTCTCACTTTAAATATAGTGCATCCAGTCCTTATGAAAGGCGAACATTAACTCTGTGTTGTGCTCTGCAGATGATGCCTGACCCAGAATGTGTAGGAAGGGACTGCAGATGCTGGTTTAAACCAAAGATTGACAGCAAATGCCGGAGTAACTCAGCGGGACAGGCAGCATCTCTAGAGAGAAGGAACAGGCGACATTTCGGGTCGAGACCCTTCTGAGTCTGAAGATGGGTCTCGACCCGAAACGTCACCAATTCCTTCTATCCTGGCCTGTTGAGCTACTCCAGCATTTTGTGTCTATCTTTGCCTGACCCAGAATGTTTCCCAGCACACCATTAGTAATTACCTAACATGTCTATTGTTCAAATTAATAAAGAGAACCTCAACCTTCTATCACATTTTGAAAATTATGAGGTGGCTTGAGATATGATAACCCATTGATGTGTGCTCTCAATATTGTTCAATGTATTCCCTTAAAAACCCATTCATGTCAATAAGTATGATATTGTCCTCCTATCAAATAGTAGACCAGAGGAATATTTTCATTGAGCTTATCAGCAGTTCGGGTGCTTTGTTGATCATCTAAGATATATTGTTATTTTAGGTTATAATATTTAAGGTCTCTGTTTTGACCATGGGGGGTATGGGCTTAACTCTAAAAAACATTTTGAGCATTAAAGAACAAGAAAGAATTGATGAAGTGGTCGGCTGATGTAATATTATATCAAGATAACACCTACCTACTGGTGCATTAATGAATGTTCGTCTTAACTCACTCAGTGATAACTGAAAAGCAATTATGATAATATTGAAAAGGAAGATCTGATGTATACAAAATCTTTCAGGGACCCGGGTTATCCCAGAGCAATTTACGGTTAATGAAGTACTTTTGATGTTTGATCACTGTGTTAATGTATATTGGTAAGCTTGCAAAACAAAATCACGTTCCAATGGCTCTTTTGCATTATTTATTCGTAAAACTCCAAATGGAACCGAGAGAATAAGTTCTTGAGCAAAATTTCTTCATCACAACTGGGGAAAAAGAGATTAAAAAGGGTGGTAGAAATAAGGAACTGCAGATGCTGGTTTACAACAAAGGGCGCAAAGTGCTGGAGTAACTCAGCGTGTTAGGCAGCATCTCTGCAGAACATGGACAGGTGACCTTTTGGGTCAGGACTCTTCTTCACTATACCTACTTGGTCGGCATGGGCAATGGCCGCAGGACCTGTTTCTTTGCTGTACAGCTCAATGACTAAAAAAACGATTGCAATCCTGTTAGAAAAAAAGGGTTATTATAGGTTGCAGAGACGGTGGCTGGCGGGATGGACAGGATACAGAGACGATCTGGAGGAGGAATAAATAGGAGAGGATATACGTAACGAGAAAGGACCAAAAGGATTTGAGTATAGAGCAGGGAGGTTCTACTGCAGTTGTACAGGGTCTTAGTGAGACCACACCTGGAGTATTGCGTACAGTTTTGGTCTCCTAATCCGAGGAAAGACATTCTTGCCGTAGAGGGAGTACAGAGAAGATTCACCAGACTGATTCCTGGGATGTCAGGACTTTCATATGAAGAAAGACTGGATAGACTCGGTTTGTACGCGCTAGAATTTAGAAGATTGAGGGGGGATCTTATAGAAACGTACAAAATTCTTAAGGGTTGGACAGGCTAGATGCAGGAAGATTGTTCCCGATGTTGGGGAAGTCCAGAACAAGAGGTCACAGTTTAAGGTTAAGGGGGAAATCTTTTAGGACCGAGATGAGGAAAACATTTTTCACACAGAGAGTGGTGAATCTCTGGAATTCTCTGCCACAGAAGGTAGTTGAGGCCAGTTCATTGGCTATATTTAAGAGGGAGTTAGATGTGGCCCTTGTGGCTAAAGGGTTCAGGGGGTATGAAGAGAAGGCAGGTACAGGATACTGAGTTGGATGATCAGCCATGATCATATTGAATGGCGGTGCAGGCTCGGAAGGCCGAATGGCCTACTCCTGCACCTATTTTCTATGTTTCCATGTTTCTAACTCATTTAAAATACACTTGAACAGCTATGTGGATTGGAAGTGTTCAGAGGACAATGTACCAAATGCAGGCAAATGGATAACCCAGTGTATCAACTTGGTCAGCATAAACAAGGTGGGCCAAAGGGCCTGTTTTTTTTCTTCCTGTACAGCTCTCGGACTCTAAGAGCACTGAAATTTTAAATATGTCAGTCCAGCAATTATAGGGATCTATGTCTAGTTGTGGAGAACTTACTGCTGAAACACTGTTGCTGCTGTGGACTACCATGGGGATTTCATGTTATACTTCCATTTCTACCATGTAGCCTGGGTGTGACAACATCATCTAAATCAGTGTTTAAAAGACAATTATAGCAATCAGCGCAGACCTGACATCCACCGTGAGAATAATTAACCAGGATTCTTGCAGACCAATAACTCAATAACAAAAATCTAATGCAGCCCAGAATATATTGCAGGGAGGCCAAGCGATGCAGTCCCCCTAGTGGACACTAAAGTTAATAATTTGACATAAATTTCTCCGTGAGAAAAGGAGAGTGCAGTAATACTACTTCCAAGGAGTTCATTAAGATGATTACCTTACACAACATTTTAAATATAAATTCCAGCAACCAACACATGAAAATCCCGAGGACTATTGTTTTGCATTTTATTTTCTCGTATCTTCAATAAAACATCGAGGTGCTCTTGAACAGTGGGAAATGACACATTCTTATCTCAGCAAGGGCGGCACAGCAGTAGAATTGCTGCCGATCAACGCCAGAGACCCGGGTTTGATCCTGCCTATGGGTGCTGCCTGTACGGAGCTTGCACTTTCTCCCCGCGACTTGCGTGGGTTTTCTCTGGGTGCTCCAGTTTCCTGTGGCACTGCAACCCGAGATGTCACCCATTCCTTCTCTCCAGAGATGCTGCCTGGCCCGCTGAGTTACTCCAGCATTTTGTGTCTATTTTCAGGTTTGTAGGTTAATTGGCTTTGGTAAAAAAATGTAAACTTGTCCCTAGTGTGTAGGACTAGTGTGTATCACAGGGGAATCGCTGGTGGGCAAGGACTCGGTGGGATCGAAGGGCCTGCTTCTGCGCTGTATCTCTAAAATGAACAGACACTTTTGCTAAGTGATGGGGGTGCTCGATGTATATGAACCAACCAAAGAACGTTCTGTCGTTTTAAATATTTCAATCGTGCAATTATAGAGAGCTATGCCTAGCTGTGGAGGACTTACTGCTGGAACATTGTAATGCCGTAGGGTGCTTTAAAAAAAAGTAGATGTATTCACAACCACATTGAGAGCTCCTCTGCTGAATTTGATGGAGTGCAGCGGAATTGCACTATTACCATCGCTCAGCTTCAGAAGTAACCTTAGAAATGTGCTTGCAATATTGGTCAATTTTCAATGTCCCTTACGGGAAAGAGGAATAACTGCTGAGTTTTGCTGTTAGTACTGTAGAGTGTGAAGTTAGATTGGTTTGAACTATAAGCCATGGTATTTATCATAAATCACGGCTGTTTGCTATACCTTTATTTAAGTTATATCACTTTAATTAAAAATGCAAAAGCCAAAATTTTTCTAATGCTATTTACTTTAGACTAAATAGTCCCTTCAGTCCGCAGAGTCCGTGCTGACCAGCGATCCCTGTACACTAGCACTATCCTAGATAACAGGGATAATTTATATTTATATCTGTTGTGCTGCAACAAGTAAGAATTTCATTGTCCTATCTGGGACATATGACAATAAAATACTCTTTTGTTTTCCATTCAAAAACTTTATTCAACACAATCATATGATACATCACATCAAAACATAATCAGAAATTGCAATATAACGAATAATCATTATAGTACAACAGTGCATTCATTGTTTACAATACTCACAATCCCACCCGGTGACCAGCGCCCACGGAAGGCCTCCAGAGTCCCCGTGGACACCGCGTGTTCCCTCTCCAGGGACACGCGCAAACGGACGTAGGGGGGCGGGCAGCCGACTCTAGCCTGACCATCGACCATCCGCTGCCTGGACCTGCGAATGGCCACCTTGGCCAGGCCCAGGAACAAACCGACAGGTAAGTCCCACCCCCTCCCCCGATCGGCTCTCCCCCTCCCCCCTCCTGCATTATGTCCAAACACTAGAATCGTGGGACTAAAATGCAACCAGAACTTGAGGAACAACCACTTCAGATATTGGTACAGGGGCAGTAACCTCTCACACTCCATATACGCATGGAACACGGTCTCCTCCTAATAAAACACTCTTGACTCTTGACTTGAAATGCCAAATAACCTACAAACCTGTGCGTCTTTGACGTGAGGGTGGAAACTGAAGCACCTGGAGAGAAGCTACGCGGTCACAGGGAGAACGTATAAACTGCATACAGACAGCACCCGTAGTCAGGATCGGACCTTGATTTCTGGTGCTGTAAGGCAACAACTCTGCCACTGTGCCGCTATTATTTTAATACCAGTGAGAATTCATTTCAAACAAACGTTTACAGCTGGGATTTCTTGGGCAGTAATCTAGAACGATTTCTAGTTTGGTCAAGAGTAAAAGTTTGAAGCAATAATCTTGATGAGGTTGGATGAGAGTGAGCTCTGGAATGCTTCCTACAAAGTCAATTGAATTGTCAGTGCTCACCTTCTTTGCCAGTGGAAGAGGAATGATCTCTGAGCTGAGCTTGTCAAGCACTGGCGTTAATTCTCTCAAGAGTTAAGAGTCAAGGACAGCACAGACAAGCAGTAGAGTTGCTGCCTCACTGCGCCAGAGATCCGGGTTCGATACTGACTACGGGTGCTGTCTGCACAAAGTTTATACATTCTCCCTGTGACCACAAGTGTTTCTCCCGGTGTTCCCATTTCCTCCCACATCCAAAGACATGCAGGTTTGTAGGTTCATTGGCGTTCGAAAATTGTGATATGTAGGATGGAACTAGCACATGGTGCGGACTCGGTGGGGCAAAATGCTTGTTTCCACACTGTATTTCTGAAGTTTAAAGTAAAATCTAAAGTCCCTAATGCAACCAAGGCAATTTGTAGTTCAAAGTTTAGTTGGAGTTTGTAGTGTTCAATAGCCTGATGGTTGCTTGGGAGAAACTGTTCCTGGACCTGGATGTTAGAGATTTCAGGTTCCTAGGCCTACTTCCCGAAGGCAGGAATGATATGAGAACGTGGCCAGGGTGGTGTGGGTCCTTTTTGAGGCAGTGCCTGCGGTTTATGTAAACACAAGCCACCTACTTTGGAGAAAAGGAGAGGATAATTGGGACAATCGTTTTTTAGTAGTACCGTCATGAAATATTCAAAGTGACCGAGAACATCCAAATATAACATCAAATCTTCCAGTAATTAATTCTCCGACAACGTAATGAAAAAGGAGATGTTAAGCGGAGATGAGATACAGTCTGAGGAAGGGTCTCGACCCGAAACATCACCTATTCCTTTTCTCCAAGGATGTTGCCTGACCCACTGAGTTAGTCCAGCATTTTGTGTTTATCTTCGAGGGAAACAGGCTTGCTTTGATGAAACACCTCTCAGAACCTTAGCACACTTTGAAACATATCGCCAGTTACTATTGAAGTACAGTGCATGCGAGAAATATGGCAGTCAACTTATGCACAGTGCGATTCTATCAACAACACACACCCAAAGAAATGATGGGACAATGTATCTGAAGCGGCAGTTGCAATGTCAGTAAAATTATCAGCAACATTTGGCATCATTTTGTAAATCCTGTTGTCCAGTCACACAGAGCTAAAAATTGAAGTCCTGTTTCTGCATCTGAAATTACTGTGATAGCTGTACACTCTACACAGCCGGTGTGAACATCTTCATTAGAGCCATTATTCTCATTGTGAACAAAACAGCAAACATGAAAAGAAACTGGTATAAATGGTAAACCCAAAGTCATATTTACTGCAGAAACAAACCTCAGCCCCCGAGTAGGTAGTTAGTTAGTTTAGTTTATTGTCACACGTACCGAGGTACAGTGAAAATCTTTCGTTGCGTGCTATCCAATCAGCAGAAAGACAATACATGATTATAATTAAGCCATTTACAGTGTATAGATAATGTTTTGTGCAAGTAAAGGCACCAAAGACCGATCAAGGATAGTCCGAGTATCACCAAAGAGGTAGATAGTAGTTCAGCACTGCTCTCTAGATGTTGGTAGGATGGTTCAGTTGCCTGATAACAGTTGGGAAGAAACTGTCCCTGAATCTGGAGATGTGCGTTTTCAAACTTATTTGTTTTATTTTGGGTGGGTTGATATCCTCTCAGACGTTTACTTCCTGGTCCCTTGTCAAAGAAAATTCTGCAATACGATTGACTGTTTAGTCGTAGAGCTATAGAGCACAGACACAGACCCTTCGGCCCAACTCGCCCATGTCAACCAAGTTGCTTAACTGATCTAAGGTACACAAAATTGCTGGAGAAACTCAGCGGGTGCAGCAGCATCTATGGAGCGAAGGAAATAGGCGACGTTTCGGGCCGAAACCCTTCTTCAGACTGATGGGGGGTGGGGGAGAGAAGGAAGGAAAAGGGGAGGAGGAGGAGCCTGAGGGCGGGCGGATGGGAGGGTGGGAGGAGACAGTTAGAGGGTTAAGGAAGGGGAGGAGACAGCAAGGGGTAGCAAAATTGGGAGAATTCAATGTTAATGCCATCCGGACGCAAGGTCTCCAGGCGGAATATGAGGTGCTGTTCCTCCAATTTCCACTGTTGCTCATTCTGGCAATGGAGGAGACCCAGGACAGAAAGGTCGGATTGGGAATGGGAGGGGGAGTTGAAGTGCTGAGCCACCGGGGGGTCAGGTTGGTTATTGCGGAGAGCGGAGGTGTTCGGCGAAACGATCGCCCAACCTACGCTTAGTCTCACCGATGTAAATCAGCTGACATCTAGAGCAGCGGATGCAGTAGATGAGATTGGAGGAGATGCAGGTGAACCTTTGTCGCACCTGGAACGACTGCTTGGGTCCTTGAATGGAGTCGAGGGGGGAGGTGAAGGGACACGTGTTGCATTTCTTGCAGTTGCAACGGAAGGTGCCCGGGGAGGGGGTGGTGCGGGAGGGAAGGGAAGAATTGACAAGGGAGTTGCGGAGGGAGCGGTCTTTGCGGAAGGCAGACATGGGGGGAAATGGGAAGATGTGGCGAGTGGTGGGGTCACATTGGAGGTGGCGGAAATGGTGGAGGATTATGTGTTGTATTTGCCGGCTGGTGGGGTGAAAGGTGAGGATCAGAGGGACTCTGCCCTTGTTGTGAGTGCGGGGATGGGGAGAGAGAGCAGTGTTACGGGGAATGGATGAGACCCTGGTGTGAGCTTCATCTATGGTGGCGGAGGGGAATCCCCGTTTCCTGAAGAACGAGGACATTTCCGATGCTCTGGAATGGAAAGATCTAGTCCCATTCGCCTGCTCCTCGTCCTTATACCCTTAATCCTTCCCTATCCATGTACTTGTCTATATGTTTTTAAAAAGCTTTAATTGTCCCCACTTTTAGACTTTAGACTTTAGAGATACAATGCAAAAATAGGCTCTTCCGCCCGCCAAGTTTGCGCCGACTAGCGATCACCCCGTCCGTACACTAGCACTGTTCTACACACTAAGAACAATTTACAATTGTTTTACCAAAGACAATTAACCTACAAACCTGTGCAACTTTGGACGAAACCAGAGCATCTGGAGAAAACCCATGTAGTCACAGGGAGAGCGTGCAGACTCCGTAAAGACAGCACCCATAGTTAGGATCAAACCTGGGACTTTGGCGCTGTAAGGCAGCAACCCTATCGCTGCGCCACCTCTATCACTTCCTCTGGCTGCTCATTCCATGTACACATCACCCTCCATGTTAGAAAGTTGCCTTGCAGGTCGCTTTTAAATCTTTTTCCCCTCTCATCTTAAATCTATGCCCTCTAGTTTTATACTCCCCCACCCTGGGGAAAGGGCTGTGGCTGTTCAATTTATCTTTACCCCATAGCATTTTATAAACTTGTCTATGGTTGGCCCCCAGCCTCCAAAGCTTCAGGAAGAAATGACTCAGTCCATCTAGTCTTTCCCTTCAACTCAAACCCCCCACACCCAGTAATATCCTTGCAAATCTATTTTACACCTTTTTCAGTTTGATGACATTATTCCTATAGCAGCCAGTCCCACATTGCTATCAGTGCTATCCTACACTGACATCATCACTCACCTATTGATGGAGACCATCCGCAAATCATATGGAGAAAAAGGAAGTCATAAAGCCTATTAAATATTTCTGGGCAAAAAAACAAAGAAATGAATTGAATACATTTTATTAGCCAAGTTTGTATACAAACGAGGAATTTGCCTTACACAAAAATGCTGGAGAAACTCAGCGGGTGCAGCAGCATCTATGGAGCGAAGGAAATAGGCGACGTTTCGGGCCGAAACCCTTCTCCAGTTTGATGATGGACAGAGGGAAATAAGGGGCTGGGATGGGGATGGGAAGGCTGGGATATGTGTGATGGGAAAGGGGAAAGGAGCAGGGTGACAGGGATGGTGATAGAAATATGTGTGCACTGGGGAGGGAGAGGACTGAGGCAAGAAAGGGGAAGTAGGTGAGTATTATTAGCAATTGGACCATTCATAGAAAATAGGTGCAGGAGGAGGCCATTTGTCCCTTCGAGCCTGCACCGCCATTCATTGTGATCATGGCTGATCATCCACAATCAATAACCCATGCCTGCCTTCTCCCCATATCCCTTGATTCTGCTAGCCCCTAGAGCTCTATCTAACTCTCTTTTAAATTCATCCAATGAATTGGCCTCTACTGCCTTCAGTGGCAGAGAATTTCACAAATTCACAACTCTCTAGGGGAAAAAGTTTTTTCTCATCTCAGTTTTAAATGGCCTCCCCTTTATTCTTAGACTGTGGCCCCTGGTTCTGGACTCCTCCATTTTCCTGCATCTAGCTTGCCCAGTCATTTTATAATGTTATACTTTCTATAAGAAACGTATAAAGTTCATACCAAAACAGAGTGGTGCTGGATGAACTCAGCGAGTCAGGCAGCACCTGTGGAAGGGATGCACAAGAGGATGTTTCAGGTCAGGGTCCATCATCAGACTGAAGTATTAGGATGGAGAAGGCTGCATAAAAATGGTAGGGGTGTGTCATAGCCTGGTAATTGATACAGGGATACAGGTGAGGAGACACTCTGAGTTCCTCCAGAACTTTTGCTCAAGATTTCAGCATCTGCAGTTTCTTGTGTCTAATGTTCATACCATTGGGTTGAAATATTTCTGGGGCTCATTTCTCAAGATTAGAAACATAGAAACATAGAAATTAGGTGCAGGAGTAGGCCATTCGGCCCTTCGAGCCTGCACCGCCATTCAATACGATCATGTCTGATCATCCAACTCAGTATCCCGTACCTGCCTTCTCTCCATACCCTCTGATCCCTTTAGCCACAAGGGCCACATCTAACTCCCTCTTAAATATAGCCAATGAACTGGCCTCAACTACCCTCTGTGGCAGAGAGTTCCAGAGATTCACCACTCTCTGTGTGAAAAAAGTTCTCCTCATCTCGGTTTTAAAGGATTTCCCCCCTTATCCTTAAGCTGTGACCCCTTGTCCTGGACTTCCCCAACATCGGGGACAATCTTCCTGCATCTAGCCTGTCCAACCCCTTAAGAATTTTGTAAGTTTCTATAAGATCCCCTCTCAATCTCCTAAACTCTAGAGAGTATAAACCAAGTCTATCCAGTCTTTCTTCATAAGACAGTCCTGACATCCCAGGAATCAGTCTGGTTCCCCGATTGTTTTGATACTTTAGCAGAAAACCTGGATCCTTCTGTTTTAGTGGTGCTGGTTGACAGATAAATATTACTCAGGATACCAGGGATAACTACATTGAATTTTAGTTTAGTTTAATTTAGTCCAGAGAAGTGCGGAAACAGGCCCTTCGGCCCACCGAGACTACCTCAACCAGCGATCCCAGTACATCACTACCCTACACACACTAGGGACACATTTTACATTTACACCAAGCCAATGAACCTACAAATCCGTACGTCTTTGTAGCGTGGGAAGTAACTGAAGATTTCGGAGAAAACCCACGCGGGTTATGAAGAGAACGTACAAACTCCGTACAGACAGCACCCGTAGTCAGGATCGAACCCTCGTCTCCGGCACCGTAAGGCAGTAGTTCTACCACAACGCCACCGTGCCGCTCTTCTTTGAAATGTTGCCATGGAAACTTCTGCCTAAATATAAAAATCTACAAAGGTGTGATTGAATACAGGCAAATGGTGTTTTATTGGGTGCCAAAGGTGAAGATGAAAGAGCAGCCATTGCATTCTTTAGCACATCAGGATCTACTAATTGGGAAATGTAACTGCTTGCAGCTCAAACCAATTCTACTCGACACACTCCATTTACAAATCACTGAATGATCATCTAATTTTGCTGAATTTTGAAAAAACAAACAAAAATGAACCCATGGATGGGTCAATGAGAGGGAATTATTGAGCTTAACCTTTGTTATGATATAGAAACTCACTATAAAATGAAGATGGAATCACAGGAAGCATATGTAGTCATAATGATTACATTGGTATCATTATTAATATTCCCCAAGGAAGCAGACTTACTTGGGTTTCCTTTGGAGTTCGTCCAGCTCTTAACATTCGATCAAGTTTACCATTGATGCAAAGTCACTTTGTTTGCTTTTTGGCCTTGCAAGATGCTAAATTTATAGTCAGAGCACACTGTAAATCAGTACCAACGCTCTGAGACTCTGAGGATTAATCCAGCAAAGCACTTCAAACTTCACCGATCTAGCTGAGTTGGGAAGTAATGACACAGTGCAAATACTATGCTGAATTAACTGAAATATTGAGGGCCTAAAGGTGAGGTCTGCATGGTGCTAATGCATTGCAATTAAAACACAAAGTCCCCCCCCATAACCTCTGACACCCGTACTAATCAAGAATCTATCTATCTCTGCCTTAAAAATATCCACTGACAGCCTCCGCAGCCTTCTATGGCAAAGAATTCCACAGATTCACCACCATCAAACTAAAGAAATATCTCCTCATCTCCTTCCTAAAATAAAATCCTTTAATTCTGAGGCTTTGACCTCTAGTCCTAGACTCTTCCACTAGAGTAAACATCCTCTGTACATCCACCCTACTTTCACTACTCTGTACGTTTCAATGAGGTTCCCCCTTATTCTTCTAAACTCCAGCGAGTACAGGCCAAACGCCGACCAACTCTCATCATAAGTTAACCTACTCATTCCTGGGATCAATCTTGTAACCCTCCTCTGGACCCTGTCCAGACCCAGCATATCCTTCCTCAGATATGGTGCCCAGAATTGCTCACGATATTGGGGTTATATCATTATATCATTGAGGTTATCAAGTGGGCACCTCCCTTCATTGATGTTTCATTGAGTTAGGTCCACGACACCTCAGGAAGGCTCAACAGTTAGTTCTGACGTCCCAGATCAACCCCCTCAATACCTGCTCTCACCAACTATGTCACCTGTATCTACTAAATAAAGGAAACTTGCAGACGATTCATTCACTCTAACAAATGCTAAACACTCGCATCCTTAACCTCTGAATATAATAGGTAAGAAAAAAGGCGATCATATCATTCACAATGTCTAAATGATAACCTTGGCAACATCCAAAGGTGGATGAATATGACCCTGGAAATGACTGGGTAAATCTTAATAGCAGGACATCATTGCCAATCTATCAAACAACTTTTCTTTCCAATTAGGTGCAAAGCACAAAATAAGTAGAATTTTCTTTCATAAGTGTTGATAAATAAAGTTAATAAATAAATATCAATGCAAGTCAAAATGCAAAGACGTCATATCCTTTGGATTGAAGTAAATCTCCAGAGGGTAGTTGAGGCCAGTTCATTGGCTTGATTTAAGAGGGAGTTAGATGTGGCCCTTGTGGCTAAATCATGAGACGGGATACTGATTGGATGATTGATCATATTGAATGGCGGTGCAGGCTCGAAGGGCCGGATGGCCTACTCCTGCACCTAATTTCTATGTTTCTATGTTTCTATGTTGAAGTAAATCTCCAGAAATGATCTTATGGAGGTGTACAAAATCATGAGAGGAATAGATTGGGTAGACGTGCAGAGTATCTTGCCCAGAGCAGGGGAATTGAGAACCAGAGGACGTAGATTTAAGGTGAGGGAGGAAATATTTAATAGGAATCTTAGGGGTAACTTTTTCACACAAAGGGTGCTGTGTGTATGGAACGAGCTGCAGTTGAGGCAGAGACTATCTCAACACTTCAGAAACATTTAGGTAGGCACATTGATAGGACAGGTTTAGAGGAATATGGGCCAAATGCAGGCAGGTGGGACGAGTGCAGATGGTTCATGGTGTGGGCAAGTTGGGTCGAAGGGCCTGATTCCATGTTGTAAGACTCTATGACACCATGACTCAAACAGGCGAATAAAATTGAACCATCAGTTAAAGACTAATATATAACATTTCATGCATCAAATATATTAACAAAGATAGACAGATCTTGGACAAAGATTAGTCTCAAGAAGGGTCTTGACCCGAATCATCGCCCATTCCTTCTCTCCGGAGATGCTGTCTGTCCCGCTGAGTTACTCTAAAATTTTGTATCTATCGTCGGTGTAAACCAGCATCTGCAGATCCTTCCTGCACAAATATATGAACAAGTTATTTTATGAAATTGTTCCTCAGAGGAACAATCAAACAGCCAGAATTGCAGGTTAGCTCTAAAGTACAACTCCCACCGGCTCATGAATGTGAGAAGCAACCGCAGAGCGCGGAATAAATGTTCTGGTCACATTACCAAACAGTGGATGACAGAGGACACATTTTGCAAGATGCTGTACCCACATACACCCTCCATCTTGCCAAGTGTCACAGCTTTACCCAGAAATTGATTCTTTCTATTTCTTGCCAGATATCCATCACCTCCCCTCTCCTTCTGGATGGGGACAATTCCCCTCTCCGCCCACTTTTACTGTCCAGTGCACGTGAATAATGAATTACATGTGATACAAAGGGGTGCTGAGAAATCTACATCTGTTTCTGATGACTCGGGGGCCAGGAATTACATCTGTCTCTGTATTTCCCCCATACAACAGCAGCAGTGACAGGACACGATGACAGATCCACGTTCTAAGCACTCACAATAGGCCCAGCCAGTCCATTAGTTACCGATTGTCTGCAAGCTGCTTTTGGCTTGCATTGCACGGGCATTCATAATGAGAAAAGATGGCAGCTGCTGAAAGGGGTGTGTGTCTGTGTGTGTCTGTGTGTGTCTGTATGTGTGTGAGGGAGGAGGGGGGGGGGGGGGGGGGGGGGGGGGGGGGGGGGGGGGGGGGAGGGAAGGGGAAGGGGAAGAGTGGGGTGGGGGAGCCACTGTGGTGCGTCGGTGGTGGAAGAGAACAAAATAAAGGAACAGATTTGTCTGTAACAGAGATGGAAAACAACCGTTGCAAGACAGCCTTCATTGTTGAGGGGGATGACAAGGTGGCTAATTTGTCGAGCCCTGACATGTTGAAATATTCAATCCTCCTCGAAGATCAAACCAGACAGATTGTTATTCGGAGGGTTCAAATGAAGCACAGATTTTGTAAATGAAAATCAACATTGCCATTTAAGCACATTTTCCAACATAATTGGCTTAGCTTTTTTGATATTCATAATTTAAATAGAAATTATGAACCAAAATTACAAAAATATCACGAAATAGAGTACAATAGATGGCAGGTACCAAGTTAATTGGCTGGCTCTGGTAGTGGCATAAAGCTTGTGGTTTATAAAAATCAAACAACTTTTAAGGCTGAGTTGCAGGTTTAAAAAATAAACATTTGAAAGAGTTATTTCACAGATAGCAGGGTTGGCATGGACTGCCTCATGGAGTCTGAGTTGCATTGAAAAATATACCAACACTGAATCAGAGAAGAGAGACATCATGACTGACACTTTCATAGTTCGGAACTGGGCCTTATGGAGGTCTGGGGGTAGTTAATCCAAAGGGAACTGCCTGATTTCATTCACTCCCAGGTAAGGAAGTCAATATGTTGATGAACCAACTTCTCTGATCCTATGCCAGCCAGCATTTTATCGGAATGCATCAGAACATGGTTTGGGAACAGCATCACAAACACTGCAAGAAATTGCAGAGAATTGTGGACTTTAGCAAGGCCACCAGCATAAGCAAGGACAAGTCGCACCCCGGTCACTCCCTCTTCTCCCCTCTCCCATTGGGCAAAAGGTACAGAAGTGTAAAAACGCACTCCTCCAGATTCAGGGACAGTTGCATCTCAGCTGTAATCAGGCAACTGTACCATCCTGCCAACAACTAGCGAGTGGTCCTGAGCTGCTATCTATCTCATTGGAGATCCTCGGACTATATTTGATCAGATTTTACAGGACTTTATCTTGCATTAAACGTTAGTCACGTTATCTCCTTTACCTTTTATCCATAGATTGTGGATGGCTCGATTACAATCATTCCACTGACTTGTTAGCTCGCAACAAAAGATTTTCACTGCACCAAGGTACACGCGACAATAAATTAAACTCAACTCAAATCAACCTATTTAATTTCAATAGGCATTCCTGGCCCTGTAGTTTACATGAGAAAAAAGTAAAGCCAGCTCAGTTTTATTTTAGTTACTTATGTTTATTTTAATATTATTCCTTAGTTCTTCAATGTTTTATAACATTTTGAAAAAAAGTAGTTTTTATTTTTATAAATGAAATTTAAAAAAGGAGAAATTAAAACTGTCACAAAGCTGTGATGGTGCTGACAGAGGGAATTAATTCACCTTAGCTTGGCCTTGTGGCAAAGGACTGACAGGCCTTTCTGGGGTACATGGCATCAGCATTGCCCCAGCTGAGGCCTAGTCTCTGTTGAAGCCTTACTTCAAACTCTAAGCAGGAAAAGAATCAATTTGTACAGTTCTCTGCCTCTGAACAATCTGTCGGAAGTCAATTTTTGGATTAGGTTTTCCCCCACGAAGCTGGCATAAGCCAACACGAATGGAGGTGAAGATGCTGGCTTAAGGTGTTTTGTTTAACCACCATCATGGCTACTTCCTCACACATGACCCAAACATCTAATTCCAGTGTTCTTCCAGCTTAAAGATATTAAAGAAAATCAGTCTGAAGGAGAGTCCCAACCCAAAATATCACTTCATAAGGTCATAAGTGATAGCAGCAGAATTAGGCAATTGGGCCCATCGAGCCTGCTCCGCTATTCAATCATGGCTGATCTATCTCTCCCTCTTAACCCCATTCTCCTGCCTTCTTCCAATAACCCCTGACACCCATACTAATCAGTAATTTATCTATCTCTGCCTTAATGATATGTCCATTGGCTTGGCCTCCACGGCCTACGGTGGCAAAGAATTCCACAGATTCACCACCTTCTGACTAAAGAAATTCCTCCTCCTCCTTCCTAAAGGAATGTCCTTTAATTCTGAAACTATTACCAAGATTCTCCCACAAGTAGAAACATCCTCTCCATATTCACTGTATCCAAGCCTTTCACTATTCAATAAGTTTCAATGAGGTCCCCCCTCAACCTCCTAAACTCCAGTGAGTACAGGCCCAGTGCTGTCAAACGCTCAACATATGTTAACCCACTCAATCCTGGGATCATTCTTGTAAACCACCTCTGGACCCTCTCCAGAGCCAGTGAATCCTTTCTTAGATATGGTGCCCAATATTGCTCACAATACTCCAAATGCGGTCTGGCCTACCCATGTTCTCCAGGGATGCTGCCTGACTTGCTGAGCTACTCCAGCACTTGGTGTCATTTTTTAAAAAGAAATTCACATCAGACTGTCAGGCTCAAATATTCCTCAATGAACGTTTATGGAAGAATACATTTTTTATGATAAGATATGTACAAACTGCAAGCACTTTGAGGCAGATTGCGTCAATTTGTGTCAAGGTTATGAAAACAATTTTTAAAAGATTTTTCTTCCCAAAAAACAAACAACCAATTTATTTCAAATGAACATTTTCATAAAATCTAGCATGTATAATCTGCCAACCGCTGACTATTTCTTAACTTCTGCAAAAGCAGATCAATAATAGTGAGCTCCCAAAAATCTCTTGAAAACCAATTCCAAATTATTTCTTTCAGTTTAGGTTTTAATTTAGCTTGGGGATGGAGCATGGAAACAGGCCCTTCTGCCCATCAAGGGCATGCTGGCCATCGATCACCCGTTCCATGTTACTTCACTTTCTCATCCAATCATTGATACCTGCGTAGGGTCAATTTATAGATGCTAATTAACCAACAAAACCTACATGTTTTGGGGATATGGGAGAAAACCACTAGAGCACCTGACGAAAACCTACACATTCACAGGGAGAACTTGTAAACTCCAGACAGGCAGCGCCCGAGGTCAGGATTGAACTGGGGTCTCTGGTACTGGTAGGCAGCAGCTCAACAAGTTACTAGATAGGTTTAAAAAATCCCTATCATCTTAATTTCAAAGTATGTATGTTACAAGATGATACAAAAATATTTCAGAAAACAATACTTCTCAGAAAGAATCTTGCCTTGACAACAACTTTAAAAACGTAATCTGCTGTAAATGACTAAACTTGATGCAGTTGTGCACAACCTCATCAATAAGCAAGGGAAATGTGCTCTCCACTGACCCCTGCTGGGACGTGCTGGTAAGTGGATGTCAGGTTTTGCTGGTGACCATTTCCGTGGCTTGCAAACACTCACTATCCAATTAAAGACATCCAGGAAAAGTGTGGGATACTGAGTTTAAAGAAAGCCAGTGTGAGTCGCAGCAAGACTCAGTATAACTCTGAAATATACTGGTGGGAACAAAACAACTTTTATTAGGATAAATTCAGTGTGACTAATTTTTTCCAATTAATCAAAAAACATAGTTAAGTAAGAAGTGAGAGATGTTTGAAGTAAGAGGTGTCTGAAGAAGGGTCCGACCCGAAATGATGCCTCCAGAGATACTGCCTGTCCTGCCGACCTACTCCAGCACTTGGTGTCCTTTTTGTTAAGTAAGAACATTGAGTCACAGATGACATAAACCTGGGGTCTAGACTGGAAAACATATGAAGAAATATGAGGAAATGTGAAAAGATTATAGGGTCTTGACGAACATATTTTGTGTTCATTGTCAGGATCATTGCAGCAGCTTTGATAATAGCTACCCGCTGAGATTAATTCAGTTCATCGAATGATATCAGGCTCATGTAACTCATTTTAACTTCCAACTGCATCTACCATTTGAAAGAATACTCCCTTGAAAGCAGGGGAGAGTGTCATGAAAAGGCTTGGATTTTTTTTCCCCTCTGAACTCCACACCAGCCAAATAAATATTCGATTACTTTCCTGCAATGCTTTGCAAACAACTGTGTTACCAGTTTACCAGCTGCTCTACAACTTGCTCAACACACTAGATGCCAACAGATTTATCTAAAACCATTGTTTACTGCATTTAGATAGAACACAAAGGAAACACAATCCCTTCATGGCCCCTGGCTTCCAATGCTTCCTGGACTATAGAAGTACTGAAATGCAATATAAAACAAAATTAATGAAGGACATGTATTTATATAGTATTTGGCCTGACCATTGTTAGCTTCAAGGAAACTTACAACCAATTACATATATATTTGAAGGGCAGTCACTGTTATAATAGGAGACTGTGGCATACATTTCAAACAGTTACCAATGAATGATCAGGCAAGTGATGTGGATACATGAGGTGGGGGGGGGGGGGGGGGGGGGGGGGGGGGGAGTAGGGTGGTTGATAATTGGCAGATGGGTGGACAAGGGCCAGAGATGAAACGATGGGTCAAATGATCATATCTCTGCTACTGTTTCCACCTTGTTGATATGTTAAGGTGGTGGATGTCATGCTGTCTGAGCTTTTTCATCGTGGGAAGATAGGACATACAATTAACTAATTTAAAGCTGGTTCTTATAGCTGTAGGTAGGAACTGCAGATGCTGGTTTAAACCGAAGATAGACACAAAATGCTGGGACAGGCAGCATCTCTGGAGGGAAGGAATGGGTGACGTTTCGGGTTGAGACCCTTCTTCAGGCTGAGAGGGGGTCAAGAGAAATGGATACCATCATCTTCCTTATCATCGTCTGCTTTGATCTGTCATTTTCACACCTTCCCCTTTCATTTCTCTAGACTAGAAGGGTCTTACACACAGAGCCACCGGGTGAGTGGTAATGACTTCAAATGAACCACAGTGTGTGTCAGTCCGAGGACTGTGGAAATGGAGGTGAGAAACCCATGAGGAATGGCTCTCAAGGAGAGGACACAGGACTGCTGAGGCAAGTTAAGAGCCCATTCTTAAGCAAGCCATGGTTGGGGAGTTAGCCACAGGAGCCAGGAATCAAATCCTCGCCAAAAGGTTACAGGAGATATTGTCAGTGTGAGGCCTCCACTCTTTGGTGGAATTGTGGACCATGGGGAGGAAAACATTCCACCAGCACTCAGTTCCACTAACGCAATCCCATCTCCTGGTGCAGTCAATCCATTTTCAATCTCACCGTGTCAGAGGAACAGAATTAGGCCATTCAGCCCATCGACTATTCTCAGTCATTCAATCATGGATGATCTATTTTTCCTTCTCAACCTCATCCTCCTGCCTTCTTCCTGCAACCTTTGACGCCCTCACTAATAAAGAACCTATCAATCTCCCTCTTAAAAATACACATTGACTGGGAATCCATAGCCACCAGTGGCAATGAATTTCTCCGATTCATCACCCTGTGACTAAAGAAATTCCTCCTCTTCCCCACTTTGAAGGTACATCCTTTAATTCTGAGTGTGCGCTCTCGTTCTAGATTCCACCGTTACTGGCAATATCCTTTCCACGTCCACTCGATCTGGGCCTTTAATTCTCCAGTAGGTTTCAATGAGATTTCCCATCATCCTTCTAAACCCCAGTGAGCACAGGCCCAGAGCCTTCAAAAGCTCTTCATACCTTATCCCAATCATCTCCAGGATCAGTCTCGCCAACCTTCTCTGGACCCTCACCAAAGCCAGCACATGCTTCCTCAGATATAGAAAATAGGTGCAGGAGGAGGCCATTCGGCCCTACATGGGGCCCAAGTAAACTGGTCACAATATTGCATTGTTCATGACTTGAAGCACTGGTCCAATTGCTACTTTACAAGCTCCCTCCACAATGGGAGGCTGCATTACTAAGTACAGAGCTCTGGAAATTACATGTGCTTGCAATATATAATTATGTTTAAGACTCAAGAATCCTTGTAGAGGGTGCATGTTAGAAATCCCTCCCCCACAATGCTGGAAGGAATTGCTGCTGGTCCATTGTGCAGAGGCATTTTAAAGTATGTTTCCACACACAGTTTCCAGGCCAATGCCTTTGAAACAAAACAAGGAACAATGAGGAAATTACTCCTTTCGCTGCGTCCGCCAAAATACACTCTGTTAATTATCCAAACGTCATTGATCATACAAATGAAATAAATCTCGGCACAATGACTCTAATACAATTAACCTTGTGTGCAGCAGAACTGACTTGCATGAACCAGTGTGACAATCTGGGTATACAGTAAATTTACCAAGAAGTCCCTTATGTGAGAACAATATACCTGGTGATTAGATTGTACCCGTCGCCATTGCACACCATAAAAAGCCCAGCTTTATAGATGACTGTAGAGTAAGCTGTGTTGATATGTTGCATATATTTAATTTCCCATTTCCTGTTCTGCTTCACCCGCAGTGGATTAAAACACTGGCGATCCCCTCACGTGAGAGTGCAGGACTTAACCTCTGGGAATAGGTTACATTTATCCGATAAAACACATCCCCGTTTCTGTTCACTTCTCTGATAAAGCTAAGACAAAACATAAATTTTATTCGAGGAAACTCTGAATTCATGATATGCATCTTTTATAAAGCTAAGAAAAACATAAGTTCTATTTGAGGAAACTCATACTCTGCCCATCAGCTCATTTCACTATTTTAGCAACTTAAAGCAGATGGAATTCACCGCACAGATCAAAGGTTTGTAAAGCAAAGAATTGGCCTCTTTCGCCATTAGGCAAGCAGCTAGTCATTATTTTTTCTCTTAAGAATGTGCTAATCAAATAGCCATAAATGCTATGGAAAGCCTTGAGACCTCGATCCACGGGTTAGATCAGGCCCATCCTATTTAGATAACCTTCATATTGGTCTTTGGAGAGCCGTATTATTGATGATTGAAGCCTCTCTCTGCTTTAACAAATTAACTGATCCCCTCTCGGTTAATCACTTCATCACTTCAGCCCTCATCTAGGACTGAGCTGCTGGAAGACGAAACCCTCAGTCTGGGCTGTTAGTTTTAATGTGACAATCTCTCCAAGTCCCTCTTTCATGCCTGGCCAATGAAGCACAAAAGGACACTGTGGGTCACTGTTATCAACACCTCAAATGCAAAGACCTCCACCTGCTGTTCGGTCCGGGCCGGCAGGAGGTCCCTATTTGCAGGCAGCGTCCGCACACCTGAACTATATCATAACACAAAGAGATAATCTGCCAGTGGAAGGCAGCATTCATTAGAAAGGAAACCCTACAGAGAACAGGCACTCTTTGATTCTTATTTAAAAGAAGCAGAACTCTACTGGGCAGCTTTAATTTTCACGTGCAGGAAGGAACTGCAGATGCTGGTTTAAACCGAAGTTAGACACAAAATGCTGGGGTAACTCAGCGGGGACAGACAGCATCTCTGGAGAAAAGGAATGGGTGATGTTTCAGGTCGAGGCGCTTCTTCAGACTGGTATTTTCATGTTTAATTTTCATGGTTTTTCCTCAGACTGATTATCTACATTGCCCCGGCTTATTTTAAACAATGGCGCAACACCTTCTGTTGACTTCAATATTGCAGGCATCATTTTTTTAATTCATAGGGAAATAAAACCTCTCCAATATATTTGTTTGTTCTGCGCTCATTAATTCCTTTAAATTGAGAAGCAATGTCATGTGAAGCATCCTAATTTAGGAAAGGCTACCCAGACTGTACATTGATCATAAATCCACATAGCAAAGGCAGGTGAAATATCGCAGCCTGCGTTACAAAGTCAATGCTTTCTGGCCACTTTGCTGCCAAAGAAACACATAAAACACCTTCTCATAATCAGTTTTGTTACGTGGTTCCACGTGCAGCCTCATGAATGGAGATGCTCTGGTAATTCTCTGTTTATCATGGGAGTATATTGTGCCCCCAAAATAACAGGTTTTCAATCTTTATGTTTTCCAAGGAAGGGAACACAAAATAAAAGAGGATTAATGCCGTGGATTCTCTACTGTTTTGCATTTTTTCCCCCCGTACTTTACCCACTAAGTTACTGCACACCCTCTCCCAGCCACGAGGGCGGGATGTCCTGAGGTGCTGTCGCCTTCTTGACTGCTCTCCATTTCCTGCTACGCTTACCCAGCAGAAAGCCTGATTCACATGAATACACAGTCCTCCCTCCCGTGATCAAATGCCTGACATCCATGTGGTGCTCAGTCCAGCAGCTTGGGCTAGAGATGATTACGCTCACACACACCAGAAATACACTAAATGGATCGATTGTAATCTTACACTGTAAATGGATCGATCAATTGTAATCATGTATTGTCTTTCTGCTGACTGGTTAGCACACGACAAACATTTTTCACTGTACACATGATAATAAACTAAGCTAAACTAAACTAAACCAAACCAAATACTCCCATAAAGTGTAAGGCCAACCTGCGACCTGAACCCATGTACTCTGTGCAAATGGGCTACTGGGATGAATTGGGACTGCGCTCCCTTAACTGCGGGTGGCACAGTGACATAGCTGGTTGAGCAGCTCTCTCAAAGCGCCAGGGACCCGGGCTCGATCCTGTCCTCGGGTGCTGTGGGTGTGCAGTTTTTCACATTCTCCCCATGACTCTGGTTTTCCCCCCACACCCCAAAGATCTGCGGGTTTGCACATTAATGGGACTCTGCAAATTACCCCCCGGTAGGGAGCGGATGCAAAGGTGGGATAATATAGCTCTAACGTGAACGAGTGATTGATGGTGATTATAGTCTCAGTGGGCCGAAGGGCCATTTTCCATGCTGTATCCCTAAACTAATCTAACCTAAACTACTTTAGTTCCTTTGTAGGGGTGCTTTTACAGATATTACCTGAAATTAATTCCATTCATCCTGAAAGGAACAAAAGACCTTGAGATCTGAAAAGGTTTTGTGTGTTAAAACAGCAACCATTCTCCCATGGTCTTGCGATTCTCAGGAGCGCCCCAAAAGCATGCCCCCTAATATGGAACATAATGGTTAATCCAAAGAAGTATCAATTTTACAACATTTTTATTTGATAAAAGATATTAATATTGCCAATGAGATTTAAAGATTTGGCACCTCATATAAACGAATACATTTTTTCACCGTTAACCATTAAATAAAATCATACCAGCTGCCGAAAAATGTAATGATTTTGTCCTTCACTTATTACATCCAATATGGGAATCTCACTGGAATCTCACCGGAAGAATTAAGTTTTATTTTAAAAAATCAAACTGTGGACTTACACAGAGGCTTGCTTGTTATATTAAATTGATCTGAACTGGCAGAAGTGAATAAATAAAGTTGGAAACTTCATTTAAGTGGAGAGTTAGTGGCTTCAACCTCAGAACTCAAAACTCAGCGACAGCTATGTTGTCAAGGTGTCATTTTTCGGACAAAGCAGGTGGGTTTAGTTAAGAGATACATCGTGGAAACAGGCCCTGTGGCCCACCGAGTCCACCATGACCTGTGATCACCCGTACACTATCTCTCTCCTACACACTAGGGACAATTTACAGAAGCCAAATAAACCACAAACCTGCACGTCTTTGGAATGTGCGAAGAAGACAGAGGTCACTGTGAGAAAACGCACGCAGTCACAGGGAGAATGTGTGGATTCCGTACAGACAGCATCATAGTAAGGATCGAACCCCGTACTCTGGCACTGTAAGGCAGCAGTTCTACCCCTGCGCCACAGTGCCGCCCGTGTTAAAGCAAATATGGTTCAAATCGAATTGGAGCAGTGCATAGCTCCCAAGCCTTCAATTTCTTTTCCCCCCAACTAACTTCCAGAATAAAAGATCATCATTAGGCATTATTAATAAATGGTCATCCATGTATTTTCTTTGTGCACGTTCCTGCTATTATTACAATGTGACACCTCAAGGAACATTCCATGATTTGAAACTTCTAGTGAGGGGTAAACTGTGTTTTTTATTCATGTGTAAAATTGACAGTTATATGTCTGCTGCTAAGTCTTGAAGTAGCACCTTCTCCAGCATCAGGACCCAGGTATCCTGCACAGTGTGAACTTGCTGAAGAAATCAGGTGGGACACAGATCCTGGGCTGAGGTAGAGATTGTGAGGGAATTCATTGTGGAGCCACTGCGTGGATGGCGGGCGGCTTGGAATTGTAGGTTCAAAGAGTATCAGTGGAATTTGGGATGAAATATGACACCAAGCTAAATGCACCGTGTGTTGCTGGTGCAAAATTATTTTGCGCATTGAGATAAATGCAGGACAGACATACCTGATGCAGGCCTTAAAATGGAGATGTGCATTAAACGGGTTGGCCAAAGGCCCACTAATGGGTTTGCTGTCCTGGAGACCAGCGCAGTGATCTTCTTGCCTGCAGGTTCCCCTTAATCACGGTGTGCTCAAACCTGCACCTCAATGCAGATTTTTCTGATCCGGTCTCTCAACCACCTTCCAGTCCCATTACACCACACTTAACTACTCCATATCCACACTTTCCAATGTTATCGTTTTTAGTTTAGAGATACAGCGCGGAAACAGGCCCTTTGACCCACTGCGTCTGCACCGACCAGCGATCCCCACATGCTAGGACTATCCTACCCACGCTAGGGACAGTTTCACCATTTTACCAGGCCACAAACCTGAATGTCTTTGGAGTGTGGGAGGGAAGATGGAGCACCTGGAGAAAACCACCTGGTCACGGGGCGATCGTACAAACTCCTTACAGACTGTACCCGTAGTCTGGATCGAACCCGGGTCTCTGGCACTGTCATATTATGGTCACTACCTCCTAATGGCTACTTTACCTCGAGTTCCCTTATCAAATCCTACAAAATTAACCTACAAACCTGTACGTCTTTGGAGTGTGGGAGGAAACTGGAGCTTCTGGAGAAAACCCACGCAGGTCACGGGATGAATGTCCAAACTCAGTACACACAGCACCCGTAGTCAGGATCTCAGGCACTGTAATGCCCCTGTCCCACTTAGGAAACCTGAACGGAAACCTCTGGAGGCTTTGCGCCCCACCCAAGGTTTCCGTGCGGTTCCCGGAGGTTCCCGGAGGTTTTTGTCAGTCTCACTACCTGCTTCCACTACCTGCAACCTCCGGCAACCACCTGCAACCACCTGCAACCTCCGGGAACTGCATGAAAACCTTGGGTGGGGCGCAAAGTCTCCAGAGGTTTCTGTTCAGGTTTCCTAAGTGGGACATGGGCATTAGGCAGCAACTCTACTGCTGAGCCACCATGTTGCCTTATTCTTTGATGTCCTATTTCCAAAATATTAAACTCCTAATGCCACGGATGCTCCTTGAACCTAGAATTTTAAGCATAATCCCGTCCAGCTCCCCTAATGGTGCTGAATCCGTTTAGACCCTGGAATCCTGTCCTGAACATGATCTGTGGCTTATCTGACTTCCTCAGCGAGAGCATTTTCCACAAGTTGCCTTAGTCCTAAATACGGGAGAATATTTGGTCCTTGCAGTGCATTGGTTTGGTCTCCCCTCACAAAGCTCCTTTAACCTACCTTTTGAAGGGCAGAATATTTACTGCACACACCAGTTATTTAAGTTGCCTGGGGATATCCTGAGAGCATAACAAAGTGTTATATAAATGCAAATTGCTACTTTAAAGCTGTTTTAAACTTTTAAAAGGAGCCCTGCTTGTGGAACTCCACACACAGATTCGGTAAACAGCAGAGACAAAAGACCACGAGCCAGTTGGTGGTGTTTTATAAAACAACTATCAAAATGGAAACCGTCACTCAAATGATAGATATTTGCACAAATTGGTAACACTAAGAAACTCCCTATTGCCCATGTTGGAATATATTGGGAACAAAATTCACCTCTAGTGCAGAGTCATACTGAGAACCTTTGTCCAAAAGACAGAGCTTCTGATACTTTGATGATTTATGCACTCACGGAAGGAGCAAATGAATAGGCAAAAGGATATTGATTTAATGGCATCAAGTAGCACACAAGATACATCTTGGTGTTGCTTTTGCACGTTGAAGCAGACGAGGGATACTCACACTGAGGCAGACCTTCATTGGAGATGTGCTTTAAAGAGGTTGGTGGGAGACACACTAATGGGTTTGCTGCAAGAGAACATTGATCTTCTTGCCTGTGGGTTCTCCTTACGTTTGGGTTTTCTCCGAGATCCTCGGTTTCCTCCCATTCTCCAAAGACCGACAGGTTTGTAGGATAATTGACGGTGTAAATGTATATTGTCCCTAGTGTGTGTAGGGTAGCGTTAATGTGCGGGGATCGCTGGTTGGTACAGACTCGGAGGGGCCGAAGGGCCTGTTTCCGCGCTGTATCTCTAAACTTAACTCAACTAAAAGATAGTTATTCACTATTATTTTTATTGATGATTGCAAGAGAATTAGATATTTTGTTAGATTTAAGAAGGAGCAATAATTAAGAAGGAGGTAATCAACACAAAAAGCTGGAGGAACCCAGCGGGTCGGGCAGCATCTCTGGAGGGAAGGAAAGGGTGACATATCGAGTCGAGACCCTGACTCTCAGTCTGAAGAAAGTTCTCAACCTGATAGGTCACCTATTTTTTTCTCCAGAGATGCTGCTTGTCCCACTGAGTTACTCCAGCTTTTTGTGTCTATCTTCGGTTTAAACCAGGATCTGCAGTTCCTTCATACACAATGCAGGAGGCGTGCACGTTATACATGGTGAGGTATGCAGCTCTTTCACCTCTGGGATGCTGCTTCCATCTCCCCCGACAAGTAGAAGTTCCCTCTCTCTGAATTGTGACAGACCCAGACAAGTTCTCGATAGCCATTTACTCATAATTCAGACTTTCCTTCAGATGGTGTTTTGCTTAGAACAAGCCCTTCAGCTCACAACTAATCTCCTCTGCCTGCACGTTCCATGCCCTTCCATTCCCTGCATATGCATGTGCCTATCTAAAAGCCAGTTTAGTTTAGAGATACAGCATGGAAACAGACCCTTCAGCCCACCGAGCCCGCACCAACCAGCGACCCCCCGCACACTAACACTATCCTAGTCACACTAGAGACAATTATTTACATTTATACCAATTTTTTACCATTAAATTGGCATAAATCACCATTTATACGTACAAACTGTGTACAGACAAGCACCTGTAGTCAGCTCTTAAATGGCACAATGGTATCAACTAGAAATATTGACGGTTTCTCTCTTTAATTCTGCTGCCTGACTTATGTTCTGTTTCGTCATTTAATTAACACACAACAGTGGTTAAAACAATGAGACTCTTTCTCTCAACCTCAATGGAACACTGAACAGCAGAGCACAGGAACTGATCTGTCGGCCTACGTTGTCCGTGCCAAAAATGCTGCCAGGTTAAATTAATCTCCTCTGCCCGCATGCGATTCATGTTCCTCTACTCCTTGCTTATCCATGTGCCAACCTAACATCCTCTTACACACCTCTATGGCATCTGCCTTCACCACCACCTCTGGCAGTGACATCCAGCCCCAATCATCACCTAAAAAATTGCTCCTCTTAGCTTAAAACTATTCCCCTCCAGTCTTTGATATTTCCAGCCTGGGCAGAAATTTTGACTATTTACCCAATCTATGTCCCTCATAATTTTATATACATCTGCCAGGTGAAACAGTCAGAGCAAAGATTACCTTGTACCTAACCTGTTCAGAGTCACAGAGTGTTAAATGTAAATATAAACTTTGAAAGTATTTCTTCTGAGCATAGTCGCCCTCTCAGCTCCTTGAATAAAGAACCACGGAAATGTAAAGGTGTGAATGCACGACAGATAGCAGACAAATTTTGTTGATAGCTTTTTCCCATGGAATGCATGAAACATCAACACAATTAGCATTTTATTTGCATGAGGCCATTAAAAGCTAAATTGGAGACATGTGGATTCACCTAAATTAATCCAGTCGCCGTTTGGTTTAGATTCATTTAATTTCTATTTCTCTACAGAGGTTATCAAATCAATGGTGCCGTCAATGTATGAGGGCATTGGGAAAGGACTTATTGGACCGAAGTCTTAGATTTTGCTAAAAGCTGGTTGGGCTAAGCTGATAGCAAAGAATATATACCACTTATCTGTTGGAATATATCAGCGTCTCTTAATGCAAACAATGATTGTAATGAAATCTACTACAGCCCTGCATCTCGTTTATTAAAAAAAATCAGTGCCACAGCTTCGCATCACTTTATTAAAAACAGCTCAGCAGCAGTTATACAGTACAATGCGAAGCAACGTTTGAAGCTGGCTCCTCTTTCATTTTTTACTGAGATTTAATTGAAATAGAAACCTTCTCTCTGCTGTCATTTCTGGTCCTTATAAACTCAATGTCATTCTATTCCAACAACCAATGGTAGGATCTGTGTAGCTTTTAGAGGAGATTCTGTAGGGTGGAATATGAGAAACTAAATCAGCCTTGTGCAAGTTTCATCTGATTTTATTGCAGCCAGGCAACAAAGCATTTATTAAAATAGGCAGCAGTGTACAGGAAACTTTCTTTAACTGGTTAAAATATTCCCACGTTATTTTAAAAAGCAGACACGCTTTATACACTTACATTAAGTGCTGGAGTAACTCGACAGATCAGGCAGCAGCTCTGGCCAACATGGATAGATGATGTTTTGGGTAGGGACCCTTCTTCAGACCCAAAACGTTACCTATTCATGTTTTCCACAGGTGCAGACTGACCCGCTGAGTTACTCCGGCACTTTGTGTCTTATTTTTGTAAACCAGTATCTGCAGTTCCTTGTTTCTTCATACCAACTGCCTGACTGGGAATTCTGTTTAAGAGTAACGTTGGTATGCTTTGGGCCTGGACATACCCATCGGATTTTTTCCACAGAATGAGAATCTAAAATAAATGGGGAAAAATATTGCCTTTGGGCTTCCATGAGTTGTTTTCACCTTTGCACACAGTATTCCATTGACTTCAATGGGTTTCAATGCTTCGAGATGAGAGCAACAGACACTCCCACTGAACATGCGGACAATCAGTACATTAGCAAGCACATATTAAACTCAAACACACACGTTTATTTTTGTCGTTTATGATAAACAAGCAGTGGAGACTAGAATCTCCTCCCTCAATTTTGGAACTGGGATGTTTTTTTGTCCTTTGTTCTTCAACATTCAATGCTGAAAAGCTAAAAGTCGGACTTTCGTTAGGTGCAGTAAAAACCTTGAGAGATTTACAGATCTTCATACGAGAAGTTGGTTTTCACTATGGCATGAGCCCATGCCGAGACATATCCTAACCTTGCGCTGTGTTCAAAATTTCAGCCAGAACGTTAATCCCCTCACTGGTACATTGTGGCGTTCGCCTGAAAACATTTCATAAAGGTTCCTATTCAAAGTCACAGACAGAAATGCAGTCCATCACAGTCCAAAACATGAATTACTTGCATTTTGCAAGTAATTCATGTTTTTATACATATTTTCCATTTGTGGAAAAGACGTGGTAATTCCGAGAAACTTCTTGTATTAACGAGACATACCAGTTACCTCTTGCAAAACAGCCACAATATTCTCAAGCTGAAAAGCACTTACTTAAACATTGAGAGAAGAAAATTGTCAATATATATGTGATAAGCAAAAGTGTTGGGTAAATAGGCATGTCATAAAGCGATGAAAAGTTCCATTTACAGATTGTATTCATCTGAAGGCTAAACATTCCCATGTAATGTATGCCCCATTAGTGTTTCACGCACAAACAATGCCAGGCAAACTGTTTATACTGGGCTGAATATTTTGAATAATATTTCCCTGCTTTATATTCATTGTTCCTCTTTAAATTATGTCTTTGATTTGGTTCTTCACAGTTACCTGGTTCAAAAATAACGCTGTAGGAAATACCCCTTGTAATTTTCCAATGATGTTGCTCTTGAACTGACTAGTAATATAAACGTTGAACCAAGCATTGGAATTATATATATTTTTTTAAAGAGGCCATTCTGCCCATCATGTCTGTGCTGCCTTCAGGTTAACTACTTTTTTCATGTTCATCAGTTCAAGGAGCAGAATTAAGTCATTTGGTCCATTAAGTCTACTCCGCTATTCAATCATGGCTGGTCTGTCTTTCCCTCTCCGTCCCATTCTCCTGCCTTCTCCCAATAACCTGCTTCACTCCTCATTACACCCTGGATTTTTTTGCCAATTACCTTAAATCTATTGTCAGTTACAGGGCTTTGTGCCAATGGCCTTTGCATCTCTTCTGTGTAGGGTTGACAATAATGGTGCAGAATTTCACACTTGTAAGAAGAAAGTTACATGTCTCCCATGGATTTGGTACAATACACTACCTTACCCAACTAGGTATAAGATAAACTGTAGGGCCTGACCAAGAATTGCCATACGAGACCCAACACCTTAAGAGGAGTAGTGTAGGAAGGAATTGCAGATGCTGGTTTACACCAAAGATACACACAAAATGCTGGAGTAACTCAGTGGGTCAGGCAGCATCTCTGGAGAAAAGGAAGAGGTGATGCATCAGATCGAGACCCTTCTTCAGACTGGGAATCAGGGGAGAGGGAAATTAGAGGTCCCTCGAGTTTCCCTCTCCCCTGACTCTCAGTCTGAAGAAGGGTCTCGACCCAAATTGTCCCCTATTTCTTTTATCCTTAAGAGGAGAGTAGGCCCCAGTGATGTAAGGCAACCATCCAGAGAGAGATGAAGAGAAAAGTACAGGGGTCTTCCTTTGACCTTGCTGCTAGTAGAGAATGTCTAGTGACCTAGACTGTGGGCTGTGGAAGATGCTGGTGTCATGTCCAGACTACAAGGTGACCCATGGATGTTGTATTGACACCTATGGAGTTCAGGAATTGAGAGATACGAGAATTGATGTGCATATTTAATTTATAAGTAACTGGACTGGTTGAGAAAATGTTCCAAAAAATCGAATGGGAACCTTTGCTTTACAAATAGAGGTACAGAGCCCAAGGGAGTAAGGGAGTTATGGTGAACTTTTTATCATCGTATCATTCTCCCTGTGACCACGTGGGTTTTCTCCAGGTGCTCCTGCTTCCTTCCACACTCCGAAGACGCCAGGTTTGTAGGGTAACACAAAATGCTGGTGTAACTCAGTGACGCCACCCATTCCTTTGCTGCAGAGAAGCTGCCTGCCCGCTGAGTTACTCCAGCATTTTGTGTTTACCTTCAATTTAAACCAGCATCTGCAGTTCTTTCCTATAGGTTTGTAGGTTAATTGGCTTCGGTAAATTTGTTGATTTTGCGGGTGGCATGGAGGTGCAGCGGGAGAGTTGCTTCCTTACAGCGCCAGAGACCCCGCTTCGATTCTGACTACGGGTGATGTCTGTACGCAGTTTGTATATTTTTCCCTGTGACCACCTGGTTGCTTCACTTTCTTCCCACTCCAAAGACATGCAAGTTTCTAGGTTAATTTGGCCTTGGTAAAATTGTAAATTGTCCCTAGTGTGTAAGATAGCACTAGTGTCTGGGGATCACTGGGTGGCATGGACTCGATGGGCCAAAGGGCCTGTTTCCGTGCTGTAGCTCTAAACTAAACTAAACTCAATTGAAGCTTTGAATCCAGATCCGGGTATCATACATTGTGAAAAATGTGAAGATTTTTGAGGGAATATTGAAGAGATGAACCAAAATTACTTTAGTTACATGGGTAACTGGCAAAGCTAAATTTGCTCTCTTAAGAACAAAAGACGCGAGAAGATAAATATATTTAAGATCAGAAGGGTTTGGATGGAGTAGATAGAAACTTATTTTTGTGGGAGGTGTCCTGAATTAGGAAACATAGAATATAATTGCTGCCGTACAGTGCCGGAGACCCAGGTATAATCAAAGTCAAAGTATCCTTTATTGTCATTCAGACCTTTCAGTCTGAACAAAATGTTGTTGCCTTGCAGTCATACATACTGTATAATAAAAATAACAAAAAAACACACAATAAACACAAATTTAACATCCACCACAGTGAGTTCACCAGGCACCTCCTCACTGTGATGGAAGGCAAAAAGTCTTAAGTCTTTGTCTTGACTATGGGTGTTTGTACGGAATTATCCATGATCTACGTGGATTTTCTCTAGTGCTCCCGTTACCTCCCAAACCCCAAAGATATACAGGTTTGTAGGTTAATTGGCTTCCAGTTGCTGGCTGCCCCTCTAACGCATGACAAATTCCCCCATTCTCGACTCTCGGTGAGATGAAGCCATGAGTGTTTGGGCCTTGGATGGCTTCACCAGTGAGTTGTTGAGCATCATGCATTCTGCCCATTCCCAATCCGCTTGTTCGATCATGGGTTTCCTTCTGGATGTGGTGAAAGCAGAGCTAATTCTTTTCTCTAAAAGAATGGAGTCATTTGCAATGCTAAACCATAGCAGAAAAATGCAAAAAGACTTGCAGAGATGCCGCTCAGAAAAGCGTAAAGAAAAGGGTCAAAGAAAGTCAGAAAGATTTTAGCCATGCAGGTAAATGAGGAGGACACTCAGCAAGAGAGACAGGTGGAGAGGCAAGAGGAGATGCCAGAGATACCACTGCCTGTGGGCTCCTTGGAGCAGGGAGAGGGTGATCAAGGTGGATTTGAGATTGCCTCCCCAGTTGCTGTTGCCTCCCCAATATCCTCAGCAGACGATAACATAAAGGGAAGATGGCAGAAGGTAAGGCCATATAACTTCAACAGGGAACAAGAGGGGGAACTGGTGGAGTGGTACCAATGCAGTGAGATTCTCTATGACAAATCCAGAGAGGATTATAGAAATAGGGAGAGAAAGCGCAACCTGCTGGAGGCGAAGGCTGCGGAGTATCCCGGGTGCTCATGTGAGTATCTATAACAATATATTAGTTTATGTACAGAACAATTTAATGTTATCCACGATTTAAAAACATACAATGCTATAGATGTAAAAGTGCTGTTTTTGCAGTTACCTTTAATTTATCTTATAAGTCTATCTGTTCCTTGCAGCTGCAATGTAACACCCTCTTTGTTTGAAGTAGGAATCATTTCACCGTTGAAACATGGGCTTAACCCAGTGAGACTTCCTCTTAATTCTCTTTTTAATTAATCTCACCCTTCTGCCTTCACGCAAGCGTTTTCGATGAACATGTTGCGCTAATGCATACAGCGCGTCAATGAAAATAACAACCAGCCTGTACTCGAACCAACTTTGTATAGGCATGTCTGCAAATGAGCCAATTCTACGAACGGAGGATATTTAGTGTGTGAAAAAAAGTGACATCATTTGTGCCACGTGATTAACTACACTACAGTCCACGATGTTCATTCACGATTAACGGGAAAGATCAGGAGACGGACAAGTCACTCGCACAAATGACAGAATTGCCGAGTACCGTGGGAACTCTTTATCTACCCCCCGTTATATCGTGCGGAACTCGTGCTGGACCACGACCACTTCACTCTGGTGACATCTTGCATCAGGTCGCACTGTGAGAACCGGCCATTAGCATAGATCTAGAAATCCGCCATCGCATTTATATTATTTGCATTTGGTTTTGTACGCAGGGAATTAAATGCACTACCTGCATAAATCAATATTAACCATACATCATCTAAGCCTGCAGACCATTGTTAAAATGCCTACTTCACAGGGATCAACAGAGCACATAGAAATGAGACGGAAGTTGCTTCAATCTGTTTCTATGAAATAATCGATCATGAAAATTTGAGACTTGGTTCAAAGGTGTGATACAAGGCTTAGATGTTAATCACCCGTCGAACCAAATCGTACAAGAAGGACCACAACAGACATCACACACTTGCATAGAAAAGGTTTAGGTAGTAAAAATTTAATATATGCCTGCATAAAAACTCTCTTCTGGAGCAGCAAGCTACTGCTGGAGAGGTGCAAGTTATATTCAATGTAAACCAGCATCTGCAGTTCCTACCTACACATGTAAGTTATATTCACTAGGCTATGGGCTGGTGTATCGTGTCACTGAATGAATGATGCAAGAACTGTCCTTTTACATCTTCCCCTCACACTCTCTGGCTGAAGAAGCAATTCAAGTACTTCTTCCAACTTTGTCAGTTCCATTTGGTGCTCACAATGTGGTCTCCTCTGCACCAGGAAAATAGCACACATATTGGATGACATTTTGGTGAACCGACCTCTCAGCCTGTCAGAGTGAGGCCAAACGCAAAATGGAGGAGCAGCTCCTCATATTTCGCTGAGGCAGCTTATAACACAACGGTATGAATATTGATTTCTCTAACTTCAGGTAACCGCTGCATTCCCTCTCTCTCTGACCCTCCCCCACCCATCGTCCTACTAGTTTCACTGTTGTCCTGCTTAGTTTCACTGTTTGTATCACTTGTTATCACTTTCTCCACAGCCAACAATGGGCCATTGTGGGCTCCACATTTCCTTGATCATTGTGACTGGCTTTGATTTGTCCTTTTTGAATACCTATTTGCATACCTTTTGTTCATTTGTTTCTTTGTACCTTTTCATATCTCGTTTCCCTCTCCCCCGACTCTCAGTCTGAAGAAGGGTCTTAACCCGAAACGTCACCTATTCCTTTTCTCCAGAGATGCTGCCTGACCCGCTGAGTTACTCCAGCATTTTGTAACTATTCTCAGTCTGTGACTGTAGTCCGTAGCCTCCAGTAGCCTGGCACCTTAATTATTGATTCGACTCATGTTGTCCTCTCTGCCTTAGTTCTCCTCAGCAATTCCAGTGAGCTTCATGTAAACATGAGGAAGAGCACTTCACCTTCTGACTTGGCTCATTACAGCTTTCAAAACTCAATATCCAATCCAAGAATTTCCATTAGTCTTTCTATTCTTGTTTATCATATTCCAAGATTTTCCTTCTTGTGTCTTATTTTAGAGTCATAGAGAAATACAGCAGGGAAACAGGCCCATTGGCCACTTGTCCATGCTGACCAACTTAACCCACTGGGCTAGTCCCAATTGCCTGCATTTAGCCCATAGTTTTCAAAACCCTTCCTATCCATATATCAGTCCAAATGTATTTCAAATGTCTCTGGACTGTTCACATGTCATTAATCCTCTCCTATTTATGCCTGCTCCAGATTTTCCCTGTATCCTATCCATCCCTCCTGCCTTCATCTCTGCAATCTCATGCCATTCTTTTTTTCTGAGGAAAGGTCTCAAACCCGAAACGTCACCTATTCCTTTTCCCCGGAGATGCGGTCTGACCCGCTGAGCTGCTCCAGCTTTTTGTGTCCATCTTTGTTTTAATCTCTTTTTCCCAGCTCTGATTAAAGGTCTTCGCCTGAAATGTGAACTCATGTTCTCTCTCCACAGATGTAACTTTGGTTTTAGAGATACAGCTTGGAAACAGGCCCACTGAGTCCACGCCGACCAACAATCACCCGTACACTAGTTCTATGCTACACACTGGGGACAATTTACAGGAGCCAATTAACCTACAAACGTGCACATCTTTGGAATGTGGGAGGAAACAGGAGAACCCAGAGAAAACCCACATGATCACAGAGGGAACATATAAACTCCGTACAGACAACATCCAGAGCCCGGATCAAACCCGGGTCTCTGGCACTGTAAAGCAGCAACTTCACCAGACCGTCCCTGATGTTACCTGATCTACTAGTGTATTCCCTATTTTGTTTCAGATTTCCAACATCTGCAGCTTGTTTGATTCCTACAGATATATCAATAGACAATAGACAATAGACAGTAGGTGCAGGAGCAGGCCATTCGGCCCTTCGAGCCGGCACCGCCATTCAATGAGATCATGGCTGATCATCTCCAATCAGTACCCCGTTCCTGCCTTCTCCCCGTATCCCCATGACATTGCTATCTTTAAGAGCCCTATCTAGCTCTCTGTTGAAAGCATCCAGAGAACCTGCCTCCACCGCCCTCTGAGGCAGAGAATTCCACACTCACAACTCGCTGTTGTAAAATCCTGTTGATAAATCATTTTGTTTTCACTAGGCTTTGCCATGTGAGTGTGAAACAATTAAACTATTCACCATGACCTGATAGTTTAAGAGCAGGCCCTTTAAACACAAACTAACAAGCAGGGTGACCACTGTAGCATCTGCATGTTCATTATGATCGAAAACATTGCTCTAGCTCATCACAAATATTTGTTTTTAATGCAGAAGCATTGAATGCATGGTGATTCACTGTCACTTGCAGAGAGAACGGGCTGAATTATTTTGCCTGTACCCTTCATGTTTTGCTTCCTGTATGATCAAGTTGCAGTGTTAGTTCAATTGAAAAATATTTGTAACCCGTAAATTTAACTAGAAGCTATTTAAAGTCCCCATTTAAGGCTTTGCAAGCACAAAGTTGGGTTACGTGGTGCAGACAAACTAAAATAAATAAAGGGTGGAGAGCATTCTTCTGTTAATCAGCTGCAACCCAGGCCACAAGACTCTCTACCTGTCCTGCTGAGTTGCTCCAGCATTTTGTGTCCATGTTCACTACCTGTTTCACTGACTGTAATGCTCCCCCAGCTGGAAGGAATTGCAAATGCTTTCAGTGCACTTGGTATTATTTTAATCCTTTCAGTATATTATTAGCAATCAAGGTTAAATTTGTGCACCATATGCTAAGGAGCGAGGGGCAAAATGTAAACGAGATGTGCGGGGCCAGTTTTTTTTTTTTTTTTTGCACTGTCGGGGGTGGTGGTGGATGCAGATACAATAGTGGCATTTAAAATACTTTTGGATAGGCATATGGATATGCAGGGAATGGATAGATATAGATGATAAGTGATGGTCTTGACATTATGTTCGGCACAGATATTGTGGGCCAAAGGGCCTGTTCTTGTGCTGCCCTGTTCTATGTTCTTTGTCCTACAGTATGTTCCAGTCTGATGGCTGGAGTTAGTTACAGGAAAGAAGACAAACTATGAGGATAATGTGACTCCTCATCAGTGTGCATGGATGATGATAGTTCTTTCCCAAGCATGGTTGGGTAATAAACATGTTATGACTGTACAACCAGCATCCAAGAAAGTTAGAATTGAGATTACGAATAAAAACAAATGAAATTATTGCATATTGATTGAAAACTGCATATTGACTGACTATGGTTGACCGGAGTCTCATGGCTTTATCCACAGTGGGTAAAAGCTCATTACGCGATGAAACAGAACAGGGAAGATGGACACAAAACGCTGGAGTAACTCAGCTTGTCAGGCGGCATCTGTGGAGAAAAGAAATAGGTGACCTTTCGGTTTGAGAACCTTCTTCAGACTGAGAGTCAGGGGAGAGGGAAACTAGAGGCATGAAGAGGTACAAAGAAATCAGAGAATGAATGGTATGAAAAGAACAAATCAAGGCCAACACTGGTGATCAAAGAAAGGTGGAGCTCACAATGGTCCATCGTTGGCCGTGGAAAAGGTGATAACGAGGGGTTGCGAACAGTGGAACTAGTAGGACAACAGTGGACCTTACAGGACGACTAGGGTGGGGGAGGAACGGAGAGAGAGAGGGAATGCAAGGGTTACTTGAAATTAGAGAATTCAATATTCATACCACTGCCCAAGTGAAATATGAGGTGCTGTTCCTCTATGGGTCAGGCTGCGGAATTGAAGAGTACAACAGAGTCAACATTTCTGGTTGATTATTTTTCATCAGAATGGTCAGCTGAGTATTGCTACCATTTCCATTTTAATTTTTTCGTTTTAGTTTTAGAGAGACAGAGCGGAAATAGGCCCTTCGGCCCACAGAGTCCACACCGACCAGCGATCCGTGCATGTTAACACACACTAGGGAAAATTGACACATACTCCAAGCCAATTAACCTTCGTATCTGTACATCTTTGGAGTGTAGACGGAAACTGAAGATCTCGGAGAAAACCCACGTGGTCACGGGGAGAACGTACAAATTCTGTAGTCGGGATCGAACCCAGGGCTCGGGTGTTGCAAGCACTGCAAGGCAACAACTCTACCCCTGTGCCACCGTGGCCGGAAATATTATTTCCAATATCCAGGATCTGCAGAATTTTTGCCTTAGAATCAACTCATGCTGCATAACTTTAAAATAAAAGCACACATTGATGCTGGTATTGTTATGTCAATGCACGCTGATGGTACCTGCGGACTCCAAGTAGAAAGAGATGCTTAGTTCTATTGGATGATGAGTGGAAGTCCTTCCTCAATTCATTCAATGGCACCTGGTAAGGGAATCTTGGACAGTATAATTTATTGTGAAACTCTTCAATAGCAAATCGGTTGCTTCATTTCCTTTTCTTTCAATTTCTATTTCCATTCGCAATGGAATGTATAAGATTTTGTATTATTATAATATAAAGATCAAGGTTAACCCCCCCCCCCCCCCAAACTCATTCTCTGACTAAACAGCAACAAATGGAGAGCCCGCAGCAGGATTCCTACTTCCGTGAGACAGCCCTACATGTCGGCTTTCCTTCAAAAGTAACAGTCAAGTGGGGTGGCACAGTGCGCAATGGTAGAGTTGCTGCTTTATAGGGCCAGAGACCCAAGTTCGATCCTGACTACAGGTGCTGTCTGTACGAAGTTTGTATGTTCGCCCGTGACCATGCGGCATTTCCCCGGGTGCTCCGTTTCCTCTCGCATTCCAAAGACGTAGGTCAATTGGCCTTGGTAAAAATTGTAAATTGTCTCTTGTGTGGAGGTTAGTGTTAGTGTGCTAGAATCACTGGTTGGTGGGCTGAAGGGCCTGTTAATGTGCTGTATCTCTAAAATAAGCTAAACTAAGGTTGAGTTTATTCAATGGGTGAATAGTTCAGTGGTGCTGTTATTATCACATGTGCAAACTACAAAGACACAGTGAAATTATTTTCCACCAAACAGCCCAGTAGAGTATTGCCATACTTAAGCATATCCCCGATTTGCAAATTGTACAGAAATAGTCCACCCATCCCACATGCAAGAAGCAGTGTGTGTTTTTGGTGCCATTTTCAAAGTCCAGTTATGCTCTAGGTGTAATGAGCTGTGCTTGTTCTAGGTGAGCCCCAGGCTTCTGCGGGCCTCCAGCCGTCGTCTTCTTTGGACGCGGGGATCGACCTGCAAACTGACGTCCTGTCCAAACCCGTCCACCTTTGCTCCCCGGGAGCTCCTCCCGCAGCTGACTTCGAGAGCGCGGTCGTTCCCTCTCCTCTCCTATCAGCCTCGCTCCTCACCAGTCAAGTCCATTGTTGTCACCGGTTCCATCCTCCCGGCCGTGAGCACGGGTCGAGTCAGCGGGCTCCCTGTTCCATCGGGCTCTGTGCACAAGTACGGTAAGGTACATGTACATAGAAAATCATGCACCAGCTGCAATGCAGGCATATTGATTCACTAAAGCACTGTTAAACCATAATCTGCACTCTGGCATTTTTCACTTTGCATTACCAGTTACACGTGCAATGACTTGATTGTACTCAAAGATAGAATGATTTAACTGAGTAGCACACAAAATCTTTGACACATGACAATAATAAACTAATAGACTCAGACAACACAGAAAATATGTCATATATAAATTCAACGGGACAAGACTGCAAAAAAAAGGACATTAGTCTAAACACATACAATTAGAAGACAAGTCCATGATGGTGAAAGAGGCCCTAGTGTTCCGTTGCTGAGGTAGGATTAGGGTTATGCAAGTTATTTCAAGAACCCAAGAATAATTATTGCAAGGTAGCTGATCCTGAACCTGGTGATGGAGGACTTCAGAGGAATCTGAGGAAGGACATTATTGCCATAGAGGGAGTGCAGAGAAGGTTCACCAGACTGATTCCTGGGATGTCAGGACTGTCTTATGAAGAAAGACTGGATAGACTTGGTTTATACTCTCTAGAGTTTAGGAGATTGAGAGGGGATCTTATAGAAACTTACAAAATTCTTAAGGGGTTGGACAGGCTAGATGCAGGAAGATTGTTTCCGATGTTGGGGAAGTCCAGGACAAGGGGTCACAGCTTAAGGATAAGGGGGAAATCCTTTAAAACCGAGATGAGGAGAACTTTTTTCACACAGAGAGTGGTGAATCTCTGGAACTCTCTGCCACAGAGGGTAGTTGAGGCCAGTTCATTGGCTATATTTAAGAGGGAGTTAGATGTGGCCCTTGTGGCCAAGGGGATCAGAGGGTATGGAGAAAAGGCAGGTACGGGATACTGAGTTGGATGATCAGCCATGATCATATTAAATGGCGGTGCAGGCTCGAAGGGCCGAATGGCCTACTCCTGCACCTAATTTCTATGTTTCTATGTTTCTATGTTTCAGACTTGTGCCCAACTGCTAAATTGAGAAGAGGCAATGCCTGGATGGTGAGGATTTTTGATGATTGATGTCACCTTCACATGTAGATGCTTTCAACGGTGGGTAGGATTGCGCCCATGATGGAGACAGGGCTAAGTCCACCACTCCCTTCAGCCTCTTACATTCCTATGATCTATAATTGTACCAGGCCATGATGCAACCAGTCGCATTGTGGCATTACCAGCAGTGTTTGCTCTGTAATCTGGTCACAGAAACATGGAGGAGGATATTTGAACAATTTGGCCAATATGAGTTCTTCAAAAAGAGTTATTCAATAGGCTGCAGAAATAAAATGTGGTTTGTGCATGGAGCAATCTATATAACTAAAAGTCTCATCTTAGCCACTTCCTGTCTGCACTGTATATTGATTTCAGAAAAAATGCTACCATATATCGCTATGATTTTTGGCCATGATTTTACTCACAGTCGTCCTCCACTGAGGCAGCACTGAGGATTTTTCCGGTCGATGAAAAATAAAAAAGTTATGAGTGTTTAAAACATCTTGAGAACAGCTGATTGGTCCTCTCGCCTGTCAATCACCAGGATGGTAACTCCCCTTTCCGGGGGGGGGAGGGGTGGGGGAGGGGCAGGACTATAAAAACCCGGATGCCTGGACATGAGTCAATCTCTGTCGAAGATCGTGAGAGAGAGTCCACAACTATCATTCTAAGCTGTGAATCAACTGAACTGTGAATCTGCAATGTACTTGCAATAAATGATTTGTTAGCCCTTAATGACAATGCAATGATTTAATTGACAATTTGGTGGCCTGCACTCTGCTGGAAATGCTACGAAATTGTATGTGGTGGCCTGCACTCTGCTTGAAATGCTGTGAAACTGAATGTGGAGGCCTGCACTTTGCTTGAAATGGAATTTCAAGCAATAGCCGTGAGTGAACTGCCAGCCCACCAGCCCTGAGTGACTGATCTGCCAGCCCACCAGGCCTGAGTTACTGAGCTGCCGCCAGCCCACCAGGCCTGAGTGACTGAGCTGCCAGCCCAAGAATCCATTCAGCCCACAATGTCCATTCTAGCCTTCTGGAAATAAGTCGCTTCAGCCCACATACCCATACTAGTACTCCAGAAAGCCCCCCCCCCCCCCCCCCCCTCCCCCACTGGCCACCAATATTGGAATTGGTGGAGAGGTGGAATATTGCATTGGGGGACCAACCCTCCCATGTGAACATGGAACCCAACGGATCCCACTTAGTCTAGTAAGTTAATATAGATAAGGATTGTTGCTATAGAGGGAGAGTAACAATCGTTCCATGGATTGACACCGCAGGTGGACTGAGATATACAGCATGAGATATACAGCATGAGATAAAGGGCTTAGTTACATCAGTGTCTAGTAATGAGAGTTCATTGATACTTATACATTTTAACAGGACTGGGCAGACTAGATGAAGATACCCAAACATGGGGAAGTCACAGTCTCAGTGTACTGTATGGGGATAAGCCATTTGGGACTGAGATAAGGAGAGACTTCATCACCTGAAGGGTGGTGAATTTATCAAATTATCCACCTAAGAAGACTGTTACAGTCAACAAATTTAAAAAGAGTAATGGGCCAGTCCCACTTAGGCGACTTTTTAGGCGACTACAGGAGACCATGCGGTCGCCACATGGTCGCCACATGTTCGCGGGTAGTTGCCGGGGAGTCGACTTCATGGTCGTGAGGAGTTCCTGCATTCTCGGAAGTAGTCACGGATTCATTCTAGTCACCGCTAACTTGTCAACATGTTGAAAAATTAGCCGCGACCAGAATGAAGCCACCGTGGAGAGTAGCGAGAATTCCCGTGCTGTACGTGCGGTGGCAGTGGGTTGCCAGGAGGTCATAGGTTGTCGTAGGTTGTTGCCGGTGCTGACCGGTGAATTTCATTGGCTCATTGGGGAAAAAAAACGTAAACAGTAGTTTTCCAAACCAAGGATAACTGGCCGGTAATGTTGTCCGCCAAGCTTCACAGCCGTGTATCTCTGGCTTCTTAAAAGTTGTCTCCACTCCTTCTCACCATCCCGTCCCCCCATTCGCCCCCCCTCCCCCCCCCCCCCACCCTTTTAAAGGACTTAAGAGACACTTCCCGTACACTGTGCTTTCACCGTCTTAATTACTGCGCCAACCTTCCTGTTCATGATTGTGTGTGTCTGTATCACATTGACTTTGCACAGTGTGAATTTCACTCAGTAAGCACTATCCCTGCTTGCACTCACCGCTTGCACTCTCCACCGCCTGCATAACTGGCTGGTGAAGGAAGCAATGTGTGTACGTGTGTGTGTGTGTGTGTGTTCCACTCTGACAGTCGCCGTTCCAGTCGCTGGTTTATCAGCGACCTGCTACAACTTGACTGGCAGACGCCTGAAAAATTTGCCGAAGTGGGACAGGCCCATTAGACATTGTTCTAATTCTGAGTGGTGGAGTAACTCAACGGGTCAGGCAGCATCCCTAGGGAATATGCTCAGGTGACGTTTCGGGACGGGACCCTTCCTCACACCTGAAGTAGGGTCTCAACCTAAACCATCACCTCTCCACGTTCCCCAGGGATGCTGCCTGACCTGCTGAGTTACTTCAGCACTTTATGTCATTTTTCTTTGTAAACCAGCATCTGCAGTTCCTTGTTTCTAATTCAGAAGGGATTGAAAGGTATAAGGGGAAAACTGGGAAATGTTATAGAATTTGGATGATCATTTGTGTTAAATGGAAGAGCAAACTCAAAAGGTTAGTTATCCTACTGCTTTAGTTCTTTTTTAAGTAAATCTATCATTAATATCCTTTCAGCAACAGCAGTCATTTTGCAAGTGTGTTCTGTACCTCCCTGACCTATGGAGTATAAATAAGTGCTCAAGCAAGTCAGGCATTGACTTGCTCAGCCTCCAGATATCGTATAGCATTGTGTCCAGGCATAGCAAAGCAACTTAAGTCAAGAGCATGGAGTGGAATCACTACAATTGGTTCATTCCCATTCTCATTCTCCAGACACGAGTCCAATTTTTACCAAGTTTCCTTGATATCAATGCTTCTTTGAAACTCCAGACAAAGATGCTCTTGTTGCATTACGGAAAAATCACAGCATTTGTAGAATTTATTCAGTCGGCAATGAACTGTGAAACCTTCCATCATCCCTTTGCATCCTCTGGTTGCACTTGAACTGTTCCTTCACGGTAAGTGGCCCTGGGCTCAGATGTTCTTTGACCACTCAGAATAACTTGTTATACTGTACATTTTGCCTTCCAGCTCTGTGCCAGCAATCAGATTCTTAATCAATCTGAATGCCACAGGCTGGCAGGTCACAAGCGAAACTTTTCTTTTGGAATTGGTTGTAAATATACTTGCCTAAAAATCTAATTAAGTCTTTTTATATATTCATAGAGTCATAGAGTCATACAGTGTGGAAACAGGCCCTTCGGCCCAACTTGTCCACACTGTCCAACATGTCCCATCTACACTATTCCCACCTGCCTGTATTTGGTCCATATCCCTCTAAACCTATCCTATCCACCTACCTGTCCAAATGTTCCTTAAACATTGCGATACTACCTGCTTCAACTACATCCTCGAGCAGCTCATTCCATTCATCTGTTTAAAAACGTTACCCCTCAGGTTCTAAATCTTTCCCCCCTCACCTTAAACCTATGTCTTCATTGTAACTTGATCCCATTCAATATGCCTTACAGCGCCAGAGACCCCGGTTCGATCCTGACTCCCGGTGCTGTGTGCATGGCACCGGTAGGCGGCGCGACTCTGGTCAGCAGCGGCCTCTGCAGCCTGTCCGCGTTTTTATTATTTTTTGTCTGTGTTTTTATGTAGTTTTTGTTATTTTATGTTGGGGTGTGTGTGTGGGGGGGCGGGGGGTGGGGTGGGAGGGGGGGGGGGAAACTTTTGAATCTCTCCCTGCACTGGAGACCCGACCTTTTCTCGTCGGGTCTCAGTTGTCGTTGGGGCCGCAACGAGGAGCGGCCTCCAACAGGAAGAAGCCGGGGACTCTGGTGCTACGACTCACCGTCGCCGTCGCGGAGCTGGCCGAGACCGGAGCGGGTGGAGCGGTGGAGGAGCGCTGCTGCTGCTGCTGCCGCTGTTGCTGCTGCTGCTGCTGCTGCCGATGCTGCTGCTGCTGCTGCTGCTGCTGCTGCGATGCCGCTGCTGCTGCTGCCGATGCACACTGTGCTGCTGCTGCTGCGGGTGCCTGAGGGAGCCGCTTTTCGGGGCTCCTGCAACGGCGACTTCTGCGCCGAGATTCGGGGAGGCTGCAACTGGAGCGGGGTAACACCACTGCGCGACAGCTTGGAATGGCCGCGGTACTCTGCGAGCGCACGCCGGGGTCTCTAACACCAAGACCGGTGAGACCGCTTTTTAATGGCCGCGGGACAATCGCCTGCCAGCCGGGGCGACTTCTTTCCCGACATCGGGGGGGGGGAGAGTTGCGGGGTTGAAGAGTTCCTGGAGCGTAATGGCCTGCAGACACGGCACTGCCAAATGACGCAGCTTGGAATGGCCGCGGTACTCTGCTGAGCGCACCACCGGGGTGGTCTCTAACACCAAGACCCGGTGTGCAACCTCGCACCACCCGGCGTGGCTTTAATGGCCGCTGGGACAATCGCCATCGCCAGCCGGGTGCTTTTGACTTTGACTCTGACTCGGGCTGGGGGGGGGTTTTCCACACTCAGGGGGGGATGGGCATAGTAAACTAAACAAAAAATAACTATCCCGTGGGGGGACAGACGGGGGGCTTTGACTTTGGTTCGGGGGGGGAGAAGTGCAGTGGGAGAGATAAAATTATGTTGTGTCTGGGGGTTATTTGTGTGTAATGTATGGCTGCAGAAACGGCATTTCATTTGGACCTCCAGGGGTCCAAATGACAATTAAATAGACTATTGACTATTCCCCTCCCTCCCCCATCCTAATTCCCCGACTAGCTTGAGTGCCCTCCTGATAACATTCTAGTTTGCACGCCTCTTCCCCTAGTGCTAGATTGTAGGCTAGTCAAGTGTGCAGCTGATTGCTAGTCAGTGCAGACCTGATGGGCTGAAGGGCCCGTTTCCACACTCCATCACTAAACTAAACTAAACAAAAAATAATATCCCGTGGTTTCAACTAACTTCAAAATAATAAGAGTAAAACATTTTGATATCATTCAAACTTTAAAAAAAATCCATGGATTGTAATTGTGTTTGTTTCATTATGATTGTTCAGTTTGTTGCAGCGTTAAATAGTTGCTATCAGACCATCCAGTCCATGCCATCAAACATTGACAAAACAACACAACTCTAAACGATGACAGTGGGGAGGTTGTGACCCTCTGAATGGGTGGGTTGAGAAAAAGTAAACACATAAGAATACATAAGAAAATAAAATAATGAGTAAGGGCAGCACGGTGGTGCAGCAGTAGAGTTGCAGCAACAGAGAAATGGGTTCGATCCTGACCAAGGTTGAGTTTGTCCGTTCTCACTGTGAACGCATGGATTTTCTCTGAGTGCTCCAATTCCCTCCAACACTCCAAAGACGTACAATGTAAATTGTCCCTAGAGTGTAGGATAGTGCTGGTCGGCGCAGATTTGTTGTGCTGAAAGGCCTGTAAGTCTAAAGTAAATTAAAGTATACCACTGGCATCTCAAACTTGCCTGCCATTCAATATGGCCATGGCTGATCTGTCCTAGGCTGCATTTCCTCTTCTGTGCCAGTTCCACATGGCCCTCAGTTCCCTCATCTTTCAATATTTTATCTCGTTCTTTAAAAGCCTCCAATGATCCAGACTCCACAGTCCTCTGGGATAGAACATTCCAGAGATTCACCACCATCAGTTAGATGAAATCTGCACACATTGGTGGTGCAGCAGAAGAGTTGCTGCCTTTACAGCATTTGCAGCACCGGAGACCCAACTAAGGGTGCTGTCTGCACGGCATTTGTATGTTCTCCCCGTGACTGTGTGGGTTTTCTCTGAGATCTTCGGTTTCCTCCCACACTCCAAAGCCATACAGGTATGTATTTAAATTGGCTTGGTAAATGTAAAAAATGGTCCCAAGTGTGTGTAGGATAGTGTTAATATGCGGGGTTCACTGGTCGGCGTGGACGCGATGGGCCGAAGGGCCTGTTTCCGCACTGAATCTCGAAACCACAAACTAAATCTTAGCTTAAAGTACCATAGCTGCCCAACTATGTCCCCATGTTCGAGCCATTCCCACAAGTGAAAGCAGCTTAACATCTGGCCTGTTTATGCCCCTTACTGTCACACATGTTTCAATGACATCACTCCTCATTCTTCTAACCTCCAAAGCCTACAGATCTAACTGTTTGACTGTTCATTATCGGAATCATTTAATCCTCGGAATTGGTCTGGAGTAGAGGCACAAGGAACTGCAGACAGTCACAAAATGCTGAAGTAACTCAGCGGGACGGGCAGCATCTTTGGAGAAAAGGAATAGGTGATGTTCCAGGTCGAACTCTTCTTCAGACTCCCGACTTCAGACTCAAGGAACTGCAGACACTGGTTTACAAAAAAGACACAAACTGCTGGAGTAACTCAGCAGGTCAAGAAGCATTTCTGGAGAACATTGATAGGTGACGTTCCAGGCAGGTCCTGACCTGAAACTTCACCTATCCACATATCCATGTTCCTAAACCAGCTAAGTTACTCCAGTACTTTGTGTCCTTATTAGTCTAAGGTACCAGCTTTTATTTGTCTTCTTCTGACAAGACAGAAGCAAAGTAAAGGGGCTGTCCAACTAGGGCGACCTAATTGGCAAGTTTAGAAGAGTTTAAAAAATTGGCATGTTGAAGACCTCCTTCGACTATGTTGAAGACCAGCTTCGACTAGTTACGACTAACTTCAGGAAAATTGGACACCGAATAGTGGAGAGTGAAGACGACCTCCTTCTCCTTCAGTGACTACGGCTACCCTTGATTACCTATGACTAACATGCCAACCTACTACGACTAAATATCGAATTTTTCCATGGCGACCTTTTTTTACTCGCGTGCATTTTTTAACATATTGAAAAAACCTACCCGAGGCCTCGAGTATGCGGAGACCACTCTCAAGCATGAAGGAGAGTTACGAAGACCACCTACAACCTCAGGTCGACCATGCCGCGAGTATGAGTCGAGGGAAAACTCACCAGAACTGGCGGATCAGGTCGCCCAAGTGGGACAGGCCCTTTTCTGTTTTGTTCCTCTGCCATTTACTCAGTTCATGTACAAGTTCAGTCTCTGTCTATTAGAAGGCCACACTTGTCCTTGCTGGCCTTTTACTTCTTACAGGTGTGTAGCTGAGCACATTGCCCGAGCTGAAGTCAAGAGTGAGTGTCTGCAGGTCGATATCTAGAGCGGATTCCGCACTCCAAGATTCTGTGTCAATAGCAGATTAATGACTGTCAGTTCATAAATGGTGATCACATCAGCATATTCCTCTGATTCCTTATGTGCCGATGCACCAAGCTGCTTTCTAGACCCTTGTAGAATCACAAATCTGTTGACATGCAATGAGGAATGCAAGGATCTGTCAGAAAATATTCAGATGAATTTATGAATTTGAAATCTGATAAATTCCAAAAGGTCCTGACAACCTCGTTTACATAGATCTGAAAGTGGTGACTTTGGAGCTAATGGATGCTAAATGCAGGATCTGCTCTTGTGGTATGGACCAAGTGGTTCCCAACCTTCTTTAGCTCATGGGCCCCTTTGCATCTTTTAATTTTTCTGTGCCCCCCCCCCTGACATTATTAGCGGGAAAAAAGTATTTCAATATTATAATACCTTCCATAAAAATATCAGTGTCTATTAATTGCACATATATTATTATATTATTTTTTATTCTATTCCACAAACATCAAAAATATTTCAACTACATAGATTTAAATTTATTAGAACTGAAATTTAGGAGGCAACAGGGTGGTAGCTGTTCATTGAACCTGTGGCCCCCTAAATCCCCAAAATTTTCTGTGGCCCCCCTGAAATTTGCCATGGCCCATTTGGGCCCATATGGCTCCAGGTTGGGAATCGCTGGCCTGGACAATTGGAAATGTAATGTCTACCAGTTTAACAAAGGAGATGGGAGAATACAGGGGGCTAGTGACTTATTCGCCAAACATCAGTGATAGGGAACTTGTTGGAATCCATAATAAAAGATGTAACAATGGAATCCATAATAAAAGATAGAATAATTTGGTTCTTTGGTATGTGTCTGTCAAAAGGAATAAGAAGTACCTGGGGATATGATGTCTTTGGATTTTAGGACAAGTTTTGATGGCAGTTGATCATCAAGGTCCACTGCATTAACTAGGCATTAATTGGAGTATCTTCTGCCACTTCCACCACTTTCGACCCATTGGCACCAACACTAGATAACCCAACCCACACTTATCAGCAGTGGCGATAAACCTCTGCTACAGTTTGGCTCACTCCTTAATCTTTGCTGCCCATCCACTACAGTTACCCATGCAAACACAGGAACAAAACAAGCCCTTACCTTCACCTCACATCACTTCAGGGCACAAGTGATATTTTCAATAGAAAGTAGACATAAAATGCAGGAGAAACTCAGTGGGTCTGTGGGGAATAGGAGTAGGTGACGTTTCGGGTCGAGATCCTTCTTCAGACTTCAGACGATAGAAATATCAGTTTTTCGAAAAGCAAAGCACGGAAGCAAACTAAACATTTTTGAAGTATAACCATTCATTGGAACTACTGAAAGGTCACATGAAAGGTCAACAAACTAAAATGTTGACTCATTTTCTCTCTCCAGAACTGCTACCTAATCCATCAAGGAATTCCAGCATCTTCTTGTCTTGATTTCAGTAAATCGCCTGTAATCACAGTGAGTTTTATAAGCTCTGGACAGACCAAAGGCAAAAATAATGCTTACTTTGCAGAACATCTCCATTCAGTCCAAAAGTATTAACTTGGGCTTTCAGTTGCTATATTTATTTTTAGGCCCACTTGCCACATGACCCTTTTCCTGTTAGACGCCCACGGAACAGCACTTCATCTTTGGGTCAGATTGTTAATTCTGGCCCAATTGGAGAGGCCATGACACTAAAATTGAGTAAAGACTTCTGGGCTGCTAGGCCATTTGGTCAATTTAAATGTGCCCTCTGTAGAAATGGGACAAGCTGCAGAATGGTGCCAATTTGTCTGGAGCCTAGATAAGAGCTGCAGGAAGAGCATGGAGCATCTGCAGATTCTGACAATTAGGTGCAAATTGCATGGAACGGATTGGATGAATGCAAACCAGACACACACATTGTAAATAATGTTGCAAAGCTTTACTTTGCTAGATGTTGATTGGATTAAGTGTTGAGCCTTGTCTGGGTTTCCTGACTATTAAGGCACATGTTGCATAATTCATCTTGGTTAAGTTGCAACTAGAAACTTTGTCAGATACATTGTATTAGTCACTGATTTATTGTGTTGGGGCATTGTCTATCATATACTGTGTTAATCGATATCTGTTATTGGACTGTATAGAGACCACCTCCATGTGGTTCAGCCCCTCAAGGTCCTGGGACCTATAAAAGGGCCGCTCCCATGAGGTCCTGTGTCAATCTTCTGGGAAAACGCTTGGGACTGTGTGACTTTCTGGAGTGTCTCTGCTTGAACGAGGGGGTGCCATCCTGTATGGTATGGCTGTCCAGCCTGCAGCTGCCGTTTTTTCACCTCTTTTTTTTTTATTTTTAGCGAGTTTTAGTATTTTGTTAATGGAGTTCTAGTCTTTTTTATGTGGGGGGTGGGAAGGGGGATATTGCTTTTCAGGGTCCCTACCTGGTCGGAGAGGCGGCTTTTCTCCGGGCATCACCATCGCCCATCCTCGTGGCCTACCAGCGGGCCTGGAGCGGCGTTTCCTGTCGGAACCGGCCAGAACCTCGGCTTCGGTACAACGCTGGAGCAATATCGCGGAGCGGGCGATGCCTTGCCTGGGTCGCCGAGCTGGAACTCCGGTGAGCTGAGACCGGCGAGACAAACATCGCGGAGCTGCGGGTCTGTGGAGCGACCAGCTGTGGGCGGCGGCGCTGAACTTTACATCGGGAACCTGGGATATCTCGCCGAGATCGCCAGTGGTGGAGCTCCATCCAGTGCGGCCTGCCGGCTTCAGAAGCCGCGGTCTTGGGTAAGGAAGCGGCCGTTTCAGGTTTCCCATGCCGCTGTGAGGATTGTCCTGACGCCGGACCACCATCAACCGGCGAGAAGGGCCTGGAACATCGGACCTCCATAATGGCAACTGCAGAGGTCATCATAGGCCCGGCTATGGGTGGACATGGGATATGGACTGTTTTTTATGTTTAAATCTCATTATTATTGTTATGTCTGTATTATTTTTTTATGTGCTGCATTGGCAATAAGCATTTCACTACACCTATGGTGTATGTGACTAATATATAACCTTTGAACCTTTGAACCTTTGAACCTAAGAGGGCTTGGCCAGGCATATACGAGGATCAAACCCGCGGTTGTTAGGTATAGTAGTGGGAACTGTTAGTGTGCTTATTCCAAAATAAAGTTTAGTTGCGTAAGTGCTGGACTCAGCGATTTTTGACTGAAACTAGACTGGGGGGGAAGCTTAGAACAGGCTATTTACAAGATATCTTAGAATCTTTAAACCCATCAAGATCGTCATCAATCATCCCAGTTTTTTCTTCCAGGCAGCACTTGGAATAATGATTCTTTTGTTTCTATTGATACCTTCTCTAGCCATGTGTAGGAAGGAACTGCAGATGCTGCTTTAAACTGAAGATAAGGGCTCGACCCAAAACGTCACCCATTCCTTCCCTCCAGAGATGCTGCCTGTCCCGCTGAGTTACTCCAGCTTTTTGTGTCTATCTTCTCTACATCCATCTTTTGTTTCTCTATTCGTCCTGTTCCCTGCCTCACTCACAATATTTCGTTCCCACATTGTTCATCTAATCATCCCTGCCTTGTATCCAATCCACAACATCTTTTGACCAACACTCTTTCCCAAACATTTTATTTGCTCAAAGTCTGCGACTACTCAGGATCCTCCTGTTCTGTGTAAAGGCCATCAATCTGAAATGCTAATTCTCATTGCCCACAAACATTGCCATCACATGCTGGTTAGATTTTATATTTCCAATATCAGCAGGATGTTGCCTTTCCACAAGTCAAAATTGTATGTGTGCTTCGAAGATAGGCACAAATTGTTGGAGTAACTCAGCGGGACAGGCAACATCTCTGAAGAGAAGGTATGAGTGACTTTTCGGGTCTAGACCCTTCTTTACATCAGTCTGAAGAAGGGTCTTGACCTGAAATGCCACCCTATCCTTCTCTCCAGAGATGCTGCCTGTCCCGCTGAGTTACTCCAGCATTTTGTGTCTATCTTCGATTTAAACCATTATCTGCAGTTTTTCCTACACACATTGTTTGTGAATTAAAACAACATAACGTATATATCTGGGCCAAGAAGATAAAAATGTCAAAACATGACCAGGGTAACAGCAAAAATTCTATTCGAGTAGATGCTTAGAGAGTGGTGAATCTCTGGAACTCTCTGCCACAGAGGGTAGTTGAGGCCAGTTCATTGGCTATATTTAAGAGGGAGTTAGCTGTGGCCCTTGTGGCTAAGGGGATCAGGGGGTATGGAGATAAGACAGGGATGGGATACTGAGTTGGATGATCAGCCATGATCATATTGAATGGCGGTGCAGGCTCGAAGGGCCGAATGGCCTACTCCTGCACCTAATTTCTATGTTTCTATGTTTCTATGCTTGCATACAGCACAAACCAAGTGTACATTAAGTTGTCAAAATCTTTCAGGCAATGTTTGAAAAGTTCCAGCTATGACTGTGCACTTTATATTTATCCAAGTAAATTCTGAATACGGTATCAAGAACGTTTATGTCCCATTTTCAGTTATGGTTACGATTGATATTTTTCACAATCTTCACCATGGTCTTCTGGAACATAGTCAGATCGTTTAGGTTTGTAACATCAACGTCACAATTAAAACCTTTAGATATGGATAATATGGACGTGTATAAAATCATGAGGGGATTGTGGAGGATGAGGATAGATAGGGCAAATGCACAGAGTCTTTTTCCCAGAGTTGGGGAATCAAGAAGCAGAGCTTTAAGGTGAGAGGGGACATTATTCAATGTGAATCTGAGGGGCAACTTTTTTCGCACGGAGGTGGGTTGATACATGGACTGAGCCGCCAGAGGAAGCAGTTGAGGCAGGTACCATAACATTAACCAGGAAGCTACTGGAATTGGGGCTCAACACCTCCCTGTGTGCCTGGGTCCTGGACTTTCTCACCGCCAGGCCCCAGGTAGTCAAGATGGGAGGGAATACATCGAAGTCCCTCACCCTGAGCACAGGATCGCCCCAGGGTTGCGTCCTCAGCCCCCTATTGTACTCCCTGTACACACATGACTGTGTGGCTAGGTTCAGCTCCAATTCAATAATTAAGTTTGCTGATGACACTGTGGTGGTGGGTCTGATCTCAGACAATGATGAGAAGGCCTACCGGGAGGAGGTGGCTGATCTAGCACTCTGGTGCCAGGAGAACAGCCTCCTCTTGAACATCAAAAAAACGAAGGAGCTGACCATGGACTTTAGGAGGGCACATCATCCGAGGCCGTACACTCCATTGAGTATAAATGGGGATCCTGTGGATAGGGTGAACTGTTTTAAATATCTGGGAGTCCACATCTCTGAGGATATGACATGGTCATCACACGCCTCAGCACTGGTGAGTAAGGCAAGGCAGCGCCTTTACCACCTCAGGCAATTGAGGAAATTCAGAGTGTCTCCGAGGATCCTACAATGCTTCTACGCAGCGGCGGTGGAAAGCATCTTGTCCGGGAACATTACCATCTGGTTCGGGAATTGCTCTGCCAAGGACAAGAAGGCTCTGCAGAGAGTAGTGCGTTCGGCCGAACGCACTATGGGAACTTCACTCACCCCCCTGAAGTAACTATAAAACAGGAGGTGCAACTCCAGAGCAAACAAAATCATGAGAGACCTCTCCCACCCCTGGAACGGACTGTTCCAGCCGCTACGGTCAGGCAAACGCCTCCGTTGCCATGCAGTGAGAACGGAGAGGTTGAGAAGGAGTTTCTTCCCAGAGGCAATTCGGACTGTAAACGCCTTTCTCACCAGGGACTAACTCTACAGAACGTTTTTCCTTCTATTATTTATTATGTAAAAGAATATGTGTGTTATGATTGTGTTTTGTTGTTTGTCTTTTGCACAAAAGTCCGCGAGCATTGCCACTTTCATTTCACTGCACATCTCGTATGTGTAGGTGACAAATAAACTTGACTTGACTTGACTTGACCATATAACAATTACAGCACGGAAACAGGCCATCTCGACCCTTCTAGTCCGTGCCGAACACATAATCTCCCCTAGTCCCATATACCTGCGCTCAGACCATAACCCTCCATTCCCTTCCCCATCCATATAACTATCCAATTTATTTTTAAATGATAAAAACGAACCTGCCTCCACCACCTTCACTGGAAGCTCATTCCACACAGCTACCACTCTCTGAGTAAAGAAGTTCACCCTCATGTTACCCCTAAACTTCAGTCCCTTAATTCTCAAGTCAGAGAATTAATGAAATTAATGACATTAATGACATTTGGACAGGTACATGGAAAGGAAAGGTTTAGAGGGATATGAGCCAAACACAGGCATTGGCATGTTGGGCCAAAGGGTCTGTTTCTGTGCTAGATGACTATGAATATAAATTGTTATATTTTTAACCATACAAATAAAGGAACAAATCTGAATACTTTTTAGCGTATATTCTCCCTCACATTATCCTGCCAATTTCACACCTATTTTCAAAGATGAGTGAAAGCAGAATTTTTTCCAAGGTCCAAAAAGAAATAATTCTTCCCCAGATCATTGACATTGAACATACAATACAGCAGGGTTGAAGCTCAACTGCAGAAGCAGAATGGTATTGCTTAGTTAAAAGTCCACGCAGCCCCTAGCATTGCCATCAGGCCCATTCTCTCTCACCTTATTTCACTCTGCAATTTTTCATCTGTCACTCATCCCCTCTACAGTTTTGCCTCTTACAGTAGTCAATTAACCTACCAGCTCATCTTCAGGCTTAATAGGAAACCAGAGCACCTGTAATCATTGGTAGAACAAACAAGCTCCATACTGACAGCATCGGAGGATAAGACTGAACCTGGGTTGCTATGAAAGGGGCGTCACGGTGGCACAGCGGTAGAGTAGCCGCCTCACAGCGCCAGAGACTCAGGTTCGATCCTGACCTCAGATGCTGTCTGTATGGAGTTTGCACGTTCTCCCTGTGACTGCGTGGGTTTCCGCCAGGTGCTCTGGTTTCCTCCCACATCCCAAAGATGTGCAGGTTTGTAGGTTAATTGGTCCTCTCTAAATTATCCCTAGTATGTTGGATTTAAGTTTGCCCTGTCACTTATTGTGAAGATTCAGACTCAGATATCATGGAGACACAAGGAACTGCAGATGCTGAAATGTTTCACAGAACACAAAGTGCTGGATTAACTCAACTGCTCAGGCAGCATAATTGGAGGACATGGCCAGGTGACATTTTAGGTTGGGGCCTTAACTTCTTCAGACTGATTGTACTGGAGGGGGGTGGGGGGGGGGGGGAGGGAGGGAGAGAAAGCTGGAAGAGAGGTGGGTGCAGGACAAAGCATGGCATGAGATGAGTGAATACAGGTAAGGGGCTGTATCATGGGCAGAAGAGTGGACAAAGGACAGCAATGAAAAGGAGACAAAAGGGTTAGAGGAGGAGACATAAAACCAGACAAGGAAACAAAAGAGTGTCGGATTGCACGCATCTTCTTATCTATGTTGGCCAAAAGGAATTTTTTGATAAACCATTACGTATGCTGAGGAATTAATTTTAACTATTTCCATACACTTCATTGATTGAGTAATTTAAACTTTGCTGTCAAATTCAGTACATTTGGTATATTAGATTCAGCTTCCCTAATGTAAAAGCCATGGAAAGGAAAAATGTACACTACTTTTTAGCCCGCTGGAAATACGAATCAAAAGCCTGTTTGAATCTGCATTTATATGGCAGTTGAAGGGTTAACATTGATTATAACTCTTTGTTACTGTTTTTCAAAAGAGGATCAGTCATGACATTTGCTTTAGAAACTGTTATATCCCGAGTGCGGCTGGCATATCAAGTGGCATGAAAGGGCTTAACTATATTCACCTCAAAACATGGCCTGCGGTTACAAGAGTCTCTTGTGTTGCTTGTAATAGGAACGAGTGCCTTTTTGGTGGAATTGGGAATGGGAACTTCAACACCGGAGTCTATGTAGTTCAAGTAGTATCACGTCTGAAGTTTGATAGCAATTATTGGAGGTTGCTATATGGACCCGTCAGGAAATAGACACATCCTCCACTTTATGGAAATAAAGGTCAAGGTCCTTCACCAAGCAGTGTAGAGACTAGTGACGCAACAGCAGCAGCAGCAGCAGCAGATCTGATACCATTCCCACATCAGAACATTTCTATTTTTGACTGTGAAACTATAATGGAAGCAGAAACTATCAGTATGACTCGAGTCACATAAGTAGCAGCTCCTTAATTTAGTTTAGTTTAGAGATTCAGCGGGGAAACAGGCCCTTCGGCCCACTGGGTCCACGCCGACCAGCAATCCCCCACACATTAACCCCATCCTACACACACTAGGGACAATTTAAACAAGCCAATTAATCTACAAACCTGTACGTCTTTGGAGTGTGGGAGGAAGCTGAAGATCTCAGAGAAAACCCGCGGGGGGAATGTACAAACTCCGTACAGACAGTACCCGTAGTCGGGATCGAACCCTGGTCTCCGGTGCTGCAAGCTCTGTAAGGCAGCAACTCTACCCGCTGTGCTACCGTGCAGCCTGAGGAAGAGAGAGGCAGAATCAAATGTGAGAGAGAGGAATCTGCAACAAGTTTACAGGGATATAGGCCAAACGTGGGCAGGTGGGACTAGTTTAGATGGGGAATCATGGTGTGCATGGGCAAGTTGGGCCAAAGGGCCTGGTTACATGCTATATGACCCTGTGGCTCTATGACTATCACACAAAGGTGTAGAAATGAACAGTGTAACCTAATTACACACAAAATCCCTACAAACTACAACTAATTAAATGTGTATATTGTGCGCAGCTGAAGTCCAACATAATTTCAATATAAAATGTACTTTTCTAAACGAACCTTAATATAATTTTTGTTTTTCCAGATCTATACCTATGTTTTTGAGATCTTCTATGCAGCAGGAATTCATGTGACTATACCATATGTGTCCATTGGAACAGGGCTGATTTAAAGTTGAGGTTAGAACACATGATTTAAAAAATACAAGATATATATCAACTGGACATATAGCAACATACAGTTAATCACTCCTTATTTGCTCGTCTTCAAAACTCCTTAACATTATATTCCAACAAGAGGACATGACTTCAGAATTAAGGGACAGAAGTTTAGGGGTAACATGAGGGGAACTTCTTTACTCAGAGAGTGGTAGCGGTGTGGAATGAGCTTCCAGTGGAAGTGGTGGCGGCAGGTTCGTTGGTATAATTTAAAAATAAATTGGATAGGCATATGGATGAGAAGAGAATGGAGGGTTATGGTATGAGTGCAGGCAGGTGGGACTATGGGAAAAAAAGTTGTTCGGCACGGACTTGTAGGGCCGAGATGGCCTGTTTCTGTGCTGTAATTATTATATGGTTATATGGTTATACTCAGAATGTTATCTTTTGCAAATAGATGAGTGGAGAATAATACTTTTTTTCACACCTTACCCCTCTGTGTCTCCCTCTTCCCTGACTCTCAGTCTGAAGAAGTGTCTCCACCTGAAACGTCACCCATTCCTTCTCTCCAGAGACGCTGCCTGTCCCACCGAGTTACTCCGGCATTTTGTGTCTATCTTCAGTGCAAACCAGCATCTGCGGTTCCTTCCTATACAATAGTTTATTTTCAAAAATGGTTATGCTCTTTGCAATTTTATTCGTTTATTTTAACACGTTCCACACAAGATTATTGTATAATAGCACCAAACATCCTCCACATTTTCCTGATCTGAATGGGAGAGATGTCTGTTGGAAGCCCAAAGAAATAAGGTGAACAACCACTTTCAGTCACTTCTGCAGCTTCTCTGGGAGTCGAATGGTTTCTTGCAATAGCAAAATGGAAGAATTCCCTGAGAATTTCAGAGCCAACAGTTTCACATCTAGTTGTATGGAGTTGCCAATACGAATACGGCAAGTTGTTACAACTAAAGTATTCTGCAGGATATCGTAAATTACTTTAGAGAAGAGACCCGTGGGGAAACGTTTTTTAAAACAAAACTCTCTATGTATTTTTTTAAATATTAACCTTTCAGAATTATTTTTCAACTTTTTGTAAACTACCTACTCCATTACAGAGAGAGCTGGAATTGGAGCTGGTATAAACAAGTAAACTAACACGTCTGAGAAAAATACACCAACCTGACTAGAATAAAACAGACTGCAATGTAAAACCTTCATTTGTTTAATAAAGTCATAGAATTGTACATCACTGAAACTAGATTCTTTGGCTCAACTTGTCCAAGGCAACCAAGGTGCCTATCTGAGCTAGTCCTATTTGCCTGTATAACTTAACCAGCCCGTCTATGTTTGCATCCAAATCATTTATCCCTTACCAAATAATTTTCATTACTTTTATCACCTTTACTTTTTAATGATAACCCAGGCTCTCTTCTTCACTCTTTTTTAGATTCTGGCAGGATTTTGAATACACTTTTCAAACTTATAGTGATGTGGACAATCTAATATACTGTGACAAGCTCAGAAATAGTGTTCAACCCTTGCAACCGTTCCGATACTTATCACAGGAACGGCGAATGCAAAAGGCCACAGGAATTCCCCATTTTGTTTAATCTAATTTTCAGGTTGTTGATACAGATTAATTTATATGTGATTGCTGCCATGCAATTCGTAGAACAGTACAGCACAGGAACAGGTCCTTTGGCCCATACCATCCATGCTGAATGTGATGGCAAGATAAACTAATATCCATTACCTGCACATAATCCATATCCCTCCAGTCCCTGCATATTCACGTGCCTATCTGAGCCTTTTAAATGCCTGCTCCCACCACCACCCCTGGCAGCCCGTTCCACACTGACTTTAACGATGGGCCATTTCAATGCGGACTATTCAGTGATGTGGTTCGTTGCATAGCTGTCATCCTCTGGGATCAAATGATTGAGGGAAGGAAAGTAATTGAAAACTACCAGAAGGCAGTCCTGTGCTTTGAAAGAGCATTCAGTTGGGTAGGGTAAAACTGACCCATGGCTTCTCCCAGCAGTTCCAAGCCAAAAGAGTAATCTATGGTGTAGGAAGGAACTGCAGGTACTGGTTTACACCGAAGATGGACACAAGATGCTGGAGTAACTGTGCGGGACTGGCAGCATCTCTGGAGAGAAGTAATGGGTGACGTTTCAGATCGTGTCAGAAGAAATCACCCATTCGTTCTCTCTGGTCCCACTGAGTTACACCAGCATTTGCCTCTATTTTAAGTGAATAATCTAGGTGGTTTATAATGTTTCCCTCTCCCCCCAGGTTCTGCTGCTTACTGGGAACCTGCTGGGTTCCAAATGGCCCTCACAGGTTGGGTTGTAAGTTGGGTGGTTCTGTAAACAGGACATGTGCAGCTTCAGCATATTACACTCACGTCCATGTTTCTCCTCGCTTGGCACCAGTCACATAAGTGGTAGGTGTAACGTCTTCAGAATGCATTAAGACAAGACAAATAAATAAATAAAAGATGCAGGGGTTTATTTACTGGGCAGGTCTCTGGCTATTTGCAAGTTGTGCCAAGCTTTTGCTGCAAACTGTCCATCTCAATGATTCAATGATACTTTATTGTCACACGTACCTAGGTACAGTGAAAAGCTTTGTTTTGCATACAACCTGGTAAAATCATACAGTAGACCTCATCAAGGCAGTACACAAGAGTCGCCACGTTTCAGGTGCGGACAAAGTTACAAAAGTTCATTGATCTTCTGTCCTGTTTTTGCCAGCCGCTGCGGATGGCCGCAGGTGACCACCCCCCCCCCCCCCCCCCCCCCCCCCCCCAACTCCCCCCATAACCTCCCCATAAACTGGCAACACAAGTATCGATAACCCTGATCATAATGGACCTTTGGGGGGGGGGGGGGGGGGGGGGGGGGGGATGGTGTCCGTTATTGCCAGTTGTCCTCTTTAACTGAGTAAGGGATTCACCAACCAACTAGTGGCCACTCTGTGAAACGAGTTGTATTCAAATTCAAAGTCCTTTTGAATAGCTAGAAAAATATTTTTATTACCGATAGCTTAAAATACTAACGCCTGTTTGTTGCATTTTCCTAATGTATCATTGCGCAAATGTCAATCGAAGCAATCGCTTGTCAATTTCCATGGCCTCCCGCAGTGTAACTAGCACCCTGTGTTCTTAATGAAACAGTTGTGGCTGATTACTGTGGGAACATCTGTCCACTATAAGCAAAATCCATAATAAAGAGGTCCATAGTAACAAGGTTAGATTGTAGATAAAGTGGTAATGAAGGTATTGGTATGCTTATCTCCATTGGTTGTGGCATTGAATATACAGTAAGAGTCTGGAAGTCATGATTAAGTTTATTTGACTTCGCTAGGCCGCATTTGGTGTATTGCATGCAATTCTGGTTGCCCCAATGCAGGAAGGATTTGGAGGCTTTGGATAGGGCGTAGAGAAGGATTTCACAACTGATTAGGGGGTATTAGCTGCAGGGGAGAGATTGGAAAGACATATAGTTTTCTCTGGAAAGTCAGAGGTAGCAGGGACCTAATAGAAGTGCTGAAAATTATGAGAGGTATAAGTATGGTGTTGACTGTCAGAACCTGCTTCCCAGGATAGAATTATTAGAGAATAAAGTACATAACATAATTATGAAATGGGAAATGTTTAAAGGAGACGCGCGGGCCAAGTTTTTTTACACGGACCACTGTAAGTGCCTAGAATGCACTGCCAAGGTTGGTGGTGGAGGCACGTGTGATTGTAGCATTTAAGACATTTTTGGTTAGGTACATGGATACAAAGGGAATGGAGGGATAAGGATTATGTGAAGGCAGATAAGAGTTTGTCGGCATCATGTTCAGCACAGACATTGTGGGCTGAAGGACCTGTTTCTGTGCTGTGCTGTTCTATGTTCGAAGATCTCTAATAAACATCAAAAAGTAAAGACAGGCCTGCTGAGTCACTCCAGCACTTTGTGCCATTTTATGTGAACCGGCATCTGCAGTTCCCTGTTGTTACATTCTGTATACCTCTCCAATCCACGCAATAGTTAATTTTCAGTGCTAGGGAGGTTGTTCAGCACTACTTTAAAATAGTTCTTGTTCATAAGTTGTTGGAGCAGAATTAGGCCATTCGGCCCATCAAGTCCACTCTGCCATTGAAACATGGCTGATCTATCTTTCTTTCTCAGCCCCATTGTCCTGCGCTCTGCCCATAACCCCTGACACCCATACTATTCAATGCTGCTCACAATACTCCAAATGCGGCCTGACCAGGGCCTCAGCACTACATTCCTATTACATTCTATATTAGCCTTCCTTACTTCTGATTCGACTTGCAAATTAACTGTTAGGAATCCTGCACCAGCACCCCCAAGTCTCCTTGCACCTCCGATTTCTGAATTCTCTCCCCATTTAGAAAAGAGTCTATACCTTTATTCCCACTACCACTACCAAAATGCATGACTCCACACTATGCTATGCTGTATTCCATTTGACACTTCTCCGCCCACTCTTCCAACCTGCCCAAGTCCTTCTGCAGAGTCCCTGCTTTCTCTACACTACCTGCCCCTCCGTATATTTTCGTATAATCTGCAAACATGGCCATAGAGCCTTCAATCCCCTTATCCAAATCATTGATGTACAACATGAAGATTAGCGGCCCCAGCTCCGACCTCTGCGGAACTCCGCTAGTCACAGGCAGCCAACGAGAAAAAGCTAGTACTTTCCCTCTGATACCATGGGCTCTCATCTTCTTTAGCAGTCACACATGCGGCACCTTATCAAAACCCTTCTGAAAATATTTCTACAATCTTTCCGACCACTGGTGTCAGGCTAACTGGCTAAAAGTTAACCCTCTTCTGCTCCATTCTTAAACAGCGGAGTAACATTTGCAAATTTCCAATCCTCTGAAACCCCTCCTGACTCTAGAGATTCTTGAAAGAATCAAGAATAACATAATGTTATATACAGGGTTGCTGAACTAAAGCAGAAATACCCTAATCTTCTCTGCAGCAGTAATTGGTATCATCCGTGCAAGGATATAAACTTAATTCCATTCAATGGATTTCAATGGTAAGATGGACAAGATGGTGTACTTGCAGCGAGGTCTTAACGAGGCAGTGCATCATACTTATCACTGTTGGGGTTTTTGCATTTAAATGCGGCTCCCACTGCCTGATGTTGCTCTTTGATTTACACCTAAAGAATGGGAGGTGATTTAGACTCATTAATATTTTGCCAGTATGTTCTGCTTAAGTTAAACAACCCTCCAAAGTGGGACATCAACATTCCGAATTTTACATCATAATGTGAAACCAAATGGATTTTATAAATTGGCAACCATTTATATCTAAACAAATGTTCAAAGAGGTGGAGGTTTACTTACTAGACAGCAACCTAACCATTTACTTGTTGAGTATCTAAGCTCTTCTATTCATTCGCAATTAATTTAATGTACCGTTGACACAATTGATTTTGTAAGGACATATCTGTGGAATATCTTTGACGTGGAGTACATCTTCAACAAAAGACAGATATGGGAAAGTGCAAAAGTTAAACTACCAGACTACAGAGGTGGCTGATGCCATTGAATCTGAAAAGGTGTCTGAAACAAGCTTGAACTGTTAATTGTCCCTTATAAGATGTCAGCAGCTTGAGAGAGTGCCCTTCTGGAGTATGGGCATGCATAGTTAGGCATTATAAGGTTGTATGAAGGGTTGGCATGGGACAGTAATAATTGTTTAGTAGGTTGGCAGTCAACACTTTGTTGGCAATGCCTAGAAGGGCCATCTATCTGTTGTATGGTGTTGTTGGGCAACCTTGGCAGCTTTCTTAAGGCTGTCCATCTGCTTTCGCATCTGTTCCCAGATCAGTAGGTACTGTGCTACGAGCTTACATCCTGCTAGACATGAAATGCAGTTGGCTTCCCAGGAAGATGGCGCAGAGTGCCAAGAATAAAACAACCCCCTCACTCAACCCTGTCATTCAACAGCACCTGCACTTTGCCATCCATCAAACAGCATTTGGGTTTAGTTTAGTTTAGTTTAGAGATACAGCACAGAAACAAGCCCTTAAGCTGACCGAGTCAACGGCGACCAACGTTCCCCGCACAAAAACACTATCCTAGGGACACACTAGGGACAATTTAGCTTTTTACCAAACCAATTAACCAACAAACCTATATGTCTTTGGGAGGAAACTGGAGCTTTCGGAGAAAACCCACGCAGGTCACGGTGAGAACGTACAAACTCCGTACAGATAGCAACCATAGTCAGGATCAAACCTGGGTCTCTGGCGCTGTAAGGCAGCAACTCTACTGCTGTGCCACCGTGCTTCCCCACACAAATAGTTGCTCACAAATTAATTGTCGGATTTATTTTTCCCCCACCTGTGATGCTGCACAGAATCTTCACAAACCCTTTGACTGACCGTCAAAGTTCATTGCCACTCCCGTGCCTTCTTGTTCCCACCTACCGTACAGTCAATTAGTCTTTCCAATTTCAGGCAGCAGCTGTTTAAGAGTTGCCGTTACTGTGGATACTTCCCCCATCCTTCTTTTGAGGGAAACTAGAGGCCAGAAGATAAAGAGCTCAACACAGACATGAAATAAACATTAAAAGGGGAAGATGTCTCAGAGACGCAAAGACTTGCCGGACGGTAACACCAATGAATGATCAGGGGTGTAATATCTGCAGGCTCTTTTGTTTATCCATTTGTCTAAATTTAATAAACAGAAGTAGAGCTACAGTACCAACAAAATACATTTTATTGAAGAAAATAACAGCTACATGGCAAAGTCTAAAACAACACTAAATCAGAGCCCATATTATATCTGCTCTAAGTTTTTAAAGGTACCCTTACACCAATATACAATAAAAGAGAGGCACAGAGGTGCAGGCATACATTTGCTTCCTTACAGCGCTGGAGACCCGGTTTCGATCCTGACTGCGGATGCTGTCTGTACAGAGTTTGTACTTTCTCCTTATGACTGCATGGGTAGTCTCTGGGTGCTACAGTTTCCTCCATCACTCGAAAGACGTACTGGTTTGTAGATTATTTGTCTTTGTTAAAAATTGTAAATTGTACCTAGTGTGTAGGATAGTGCTAGTGTGTGGGGCGATTGCTGGTATGTCGGACTTGATGGGCCGAAAGGCCTGTTCCCACGCTGTATCCCAAAAGCCTAAAGTCTAAAGCCCATATTATATCAGCTCTAAGTATTCAAAGATACCCTGACACCAATTTACAATACACGAAGGATAACAGAAACTTCATTCATCCGCTCAGTAAACTAGGCTTCCGATTTTGGAACTGGCGAGCAGTACTTTTGAACATTACATTCACAATTTACCAATGCGAGTTCAAATGACTTAAAAAGGAAAATCAATAAGTTGCAGGTTCTTGAGATCTGAAATAAAAAGAGGAATGAGAAATGGCTTTTCTGATGTTTCCAGTATTTTCTGTTTTATTTCAAATGACTGGAAATGTGTAGGTAGACACAAAATGTTGGAGTAACTCAGCGGGACGGGCAGCATCTCTGGAGAGGAGGAATGGGTGACGTTTCAGGTTGAGACCCTTCTTCAGACTGGAAATATGTAAGCCATACCTGTGAATTTAAAATATGTTGATACTGGATATTTCAGAAGGCATATAATATCAGGAATGTCAATAGATTCATGAGCATTATAAATAGATAAGACAGATTAATGTTTTGAGTGCAGAGCCGTGTCCTGAACCAGAACGTAGGGAACACACAAAAATAAAACGCAATTGATTCTCTTAGATAACCAAAGTCTTAGGTGACTGTAATGTCGAGGCCAAACAGAAGCACAGTATCCAGAGGAAAGGCAAAAATAATGATAGCTTACTTTAGTTTTGTTTAGAGACACAGCATGGAAACCGATCCTCCAGCACATCGCGTCCACTCCGACCAGCAATTCCCATACACTAACACCACCCAATACATGAGGGACGATTTGTAATCTTTATCAAAGGCAATTAACCTACAAACATATACACCATTTGAATGTGTTCGGAAACCGGAGCACCTGGAGAAAACCCACACAGTCACGGGGAGAACAAACAAACTTCGTACCGACAGCACCCGTAGTCAGGATCCAACCCGCGTCTCCGGCAGCAATTCCACGGCTGCACCACCATGCCGCCTTAAAATGTTATGGCGTGGTGTGTTGGAAATGTGTAAGAGACACAGAATTTAGATGTCTATTGGTAGCAAGTTCTGTCCTGCGGTTGTTGTTGTTGGGGACTTGCTGTGTAGAAATTGGCTGGCATATTTCTTACATTATTACAATGGTTATACTTCAGGATCATTTAATTGAACTGCTTTGGGACATCCAGAGATCTTAAAAGGTGATAAAATAAGGCAAATAGCATTTTAATTAATATATTTGACTGCTATATAATGTTTTTCTGTATTTCTTCTGTCTAATCTTACTCAATAAATTGCAGCTCTGAATACATTAACTCCCATTCACATCATTATTTGCAAAATAAATACAGATGAAGGTGATTATTCCTGCATTTTAAGTCATCGATCCAGGAAATACTTGACATTCTGCACATCATTTTGCCTAACTATCGAACGTTGCTGCTATCTGAGGGTCTGGGTACAGCTGCTATCAGCTGGAGGACTTAGGGAGCCTAGATCAGCGATGCACTGGTTGAGAAAGAACGATGTTTGCAAAGCATCAAACTGATGTGCAGAAACCGAGGATCATTTCCCTGAATTTGCTGCAGACAACGGCTCAGTTGGGGAAGCCTGCCCTAATCACATCTGCGCCTCCATAATCGATGTGTATGCAAGATCGCAGTCAACCTCAGAGAGCATGCCAACTGCAAAATGATCTGCAGTAGAATCTCCCTCCGGCATCTGTAATATCTGCTATTGAATCTGTGACTGCTGATACAGGCACCGTGGGATCCTTAATGTCAATGCAGCAGGCTGCTTGGTGCTGAAATGAGGCAAATGGTTCTTCAGTGCCTCTGCAAACTGTACAAGACTTCTCATCAAGTCCTGACTGGAGCCTTGCAGATAGGAACATTTGTTGCTTTCCCTCCACCGCAGCAAACACAGCCTGTGACATTGGGGCAGAGGATAGAGCTGCTGCCTCACAGATCCTGACCTCAGGTGCTGTCTGGGTGGAGTTTGCACATTCTCCCTGTAACCGCAAAGGTTCCTCCGGTTGCTCTGTTTTACTCCCACATCCCAAAGACGTGCAGGACAGTTTTTGTCAGTCTCCCTGCTGGCTTCCACTACCTGCAACCTCCGGCAACCACCTGCAACCTCCGGGAACTGCACGGAAACCTTGGGTGGGGCGCAAAGTCTCCAGAGGTTTCCGTTCAGGTTTCTTAAGTGGGACAGGGGCATTACAGCACCAGAGACCTGGGTTCAACCCTGACTACAGGTGCCATCTGTACTAAGTTTGTACGCTCTCCTCGTGACCTTGTGGGTTTTCTCCAGGTGTTCCGGTTTCCTCCCATACTCCAAAAAGGTACAGGTTTGAAGATTAAGCTCTAGCATTTAGGATACTGCGAGTGAATGGAGTGATCACTGGTCACCGTGGACAGGGTGGGCTGAAGGCCTTGTTTCCACACTGTATCTCTAAAGTCTAAAGTCTAATGTCTAAAACTCTAAATGGCCTCAATGAGACAACATAGACCTAATGTTTGGATGTGTGATCGATGGTCAGCATGGACTTAGTGGGCCGAAGGGTCTGTTTACATGTTATATCTCAAAACTAAAGTAAACTATTCTTGCTGTTATGAAGTCAGTGTGATCCTGATATTTTCTGCTCAATGAACAGCTGACATTTGATGTTGTTGATCTTTCATCAGAATGTCCTCAGTGTCTGTGGAGCGCATTGTATGAGGCTGATTAATGACTATATTCAGGTTAAAGTAAATTTGAGAAAGCAAAGGTCAGATTTGTTCATCAGTAAAATGATTTACTGAAGAAAATATCAAAGATGCACATTGCAGTGTACATTATGCACAATGCTTGAAAAATAATTTCAAGCACTTTCATAATATTTTGACAAACTCTTGGAAAAACCTAAATTGGTGACAGAGGATGTGAAGAGATTCGTGTGGAATCTCATCCAAAATAAAACACAATGAACGATGTTGTTAAGCTGGAAAGAGTGTATGGAAAATTTATGAGGATGTTGCCAGGACTTGAAGGCCTAAGCTATAGAGGGAGGTTGGGCTTTATTGCTTGGAGGACAGGTGGCTGAAGGGTAATTTTACGGAAGATAGACGCAAGTCTGAAGAAAGGTCTCGACCAGAAACGTCACCCATTCCTTCTCTCCAGAGATGTTGCCTGGCCCGCTGAGTTACTCCAGCATTTTGTGTCTATCTTCGATTTAAACCAGCATCTGCAGTTATTTCCTACACACGGTGATTTTATAAAGGCGTATAAAATCATGGTGATTGTGCAAAGTCTTTTACACAGGGTTGGGGAATTAAGAACCAGAAGACATATATTTAAGGTGAGAGGGGAAAGTCTTAATAGGAACCGAAGGGGCAACTTCTTCACAGAGAGGGTGGTGAGTATATGGAACGAGATGCCAGAAGAGGTGAATGAGGCAGGTATTATTATATTATTCTACTGGACCCTCTACAGCCAAAGTTATTCCACCACATCATATGGACGAAGCAACAGCAGCATCTAGGCTTCTGATATCTTTCTTTTTTTTTCCTTATTACACTATGGGGCAAGTAATGGGCAATCCAAGAAGAGCCCAATAAATCCCAATGTGTAGGAAGGAACTGCAGATGCTGTTTTAAACCAAAGATAGATACAAAATGCTGGAGTTACTCAGCGGGACAGGCAGCATATCTGGAGAGAAGGAATGGGTGACATTTCAGGTCGGTTCTGAAGAAGGGTCTCGATCGGAACCGTCACCCATTCCTTCTCTCCAGAGATGCTGCCTGTTCCAATTGAGTTACGCCGGCATTTGAGTCTATCTTCACATTAAATTCCTAGCTTGCTGTACTGAATTCCACTCCGAATCCTACCTGGGAAGGACCCTGGTCTCATCTGGGATGCTCACGGAGATATTGTTTTGTAATCTTTGAAGAATTATATCTCTTTTGTAATACATTCACTCTGCAGTCTTGCTGCAATTCTCTTTTTTCATATTCTTAGGATACCTCTTGATGTGGAATAGTGCCAGATGCTTCTGATGAAATTGAACCAGGGCCAAGGGCCATCGCATTCAGGTGTGAAGAGAGTAGTCTCTAATGGAACACCTATATGGTGCTTTTCCAATCCATTCAGAAAATGGAATGAATTGAAAATTAACAATAGCTCTAAAGCTCAACACTCATTATTTCAAAGGATGGTGGAAATGGCAGAAACTGAGGAGACTAATATTCAGTGAACAATGAAATTGTGCTCTGAGACTTCTGCCTCTTATTGGTCTCATTCACACATCAGAGCTGGACTGTTTTAAACACAATGCAGCTGAACGTTGCATTTTAAATAGACAGTACAGGCAGACCTGGATTACGTAAAGGTTCTCTTTCTGCAAAATGCCCACAAATTGATTTCTCCATAAATCAGAAATGTCCAGTTTCTATAGTAACTTGTATCATATCTCTCTACATGCACTTGCTATTGTTCCTTTATTCAATTGAAATATCACCCTAACGGTATCTATATGTAATTTAATGGAACATATTCTGTACTTCCTCTTAAATACCCCTGAAAATTTTATTATTTTTATTAATTAGAAAAATGCTATGACAATTTTAGGGAGAATTTGCAGAAAGTAAATTTTCTGTAAGTCGGTCATTCAGAAACTGAGGAACCCCTGTTCTGGGATAGATTTACCAATGGTGTCCTGGAGATGATTTTCGTGAACACAGTCAATGGTTGGACATGAAAGGATAAGAAATAGTCCAAATATTTTTAGATCAACAAATCAGATGGAATAAATTAGACGATACCAGTTCACAATGTTTGATAAAACTTTAATAACAATTGAACATTAACCCAACAATGTCTAAGGTTACTAGAGTGAGACTTGTTCTTCCTTCTTTGGTACAGTGGTGCAGCTGGTGGAGCTGAAGCCTCGCAATACCCGAGACCTGGGTTCAATTCCAACCTCAGGTGCTGTCTGTGTGGAGTTTGCACGTTCTCCCTGTAACCATGTGGGTTTCCTCCGGGTGCTTCAGTTTCATACTGCATCCAAAGACATGCATGTTTGTAGGCTAATTGGCTTCTGTAAATTGCTCCAGTTATGTAGGGAGTGGATGTGCAAATGGGAAAACAGAACTAGTGTGAAGATGGACACAAAATGCTGGAGTAACTCAGTGGGACAGGCAGCATCATTGGACAGAAGGAATAGGTTTTGGGTCAAGACCCTTCTTCAGACGACCAAAAATGTTGCCCATTCCTTCTATCCAGAGATGCTGCCTGAACAATTGAGTTACTCCAGCATCTTATTTCTATCTTCAACTAGACAAAGTGGGACCCGTTGAGTCCTATGTTCACACTGGGGGGCTGGTGCCCCAAAGCAATATTCCACCTCTCCACCAATTCCAATATTGGTGGTCAGTGAGGGAGGGGGGGGGGGGGGGGGGGGGGTGCTTTCTGGAGCGCTTGCATGGGTGTTGTGGGCTGAAGGGACAGGTTTCCAGTGGGCTAGTATGGACATTGTGGGCCGAATGGATTGTTGGGCTGGCAGCTCAGTCACTCAAACCTGGCATGCTGGCAGCTTACTCATTCACGGCTGGTGGGCTTGCAGTTGACACGGCTATTCCTTGAAATTCCAGGGTGCAAGGCCATCAAATTCAAATGCAGTTTCCTACCATTTCAAGCAGGGTGCAAGGCCACCAAATTCAAATGCAGTGTCCTACCATTTCAAGCAGGGTGCAAGGCCACCAAATTCAAGTGCAGTTTCATACCATTTCAAGCAGGGTGCAAGGCCACCAAATTCAAGTGCCGTTTCATACCACTGTTCAGTAGACATTCAGTGTGTTCAGTTGGTTCACAGTTCAGACAAAGAATCCAGACCTCTCTCTCCCCCATCTTGCAGACTGAGCCATGCCCACACTTCTGGGTTTTATAGTGCCTCCCCCTCCCACCAGAAGGGGCATGGCCTTCATGGCGTGATTGACAGGAGAGAGAATCTCAACATTTTTTAAACATTAATAATTCTTTTATTTTTCATCGATGGGAAAAATTCTCTGCATCTGATGAGCGGACAGGGACTGAGTAAGATGGTCAAAAATCACAGCAATAAGTGGTAGCATTTTTTCATAAATCAATATACAGTGCAAACAGGAAGTGGTCAAGTTTAGACTTTAAATTATCAGCTTTTTCAAACCAACTAACCACCATCACATTTGCTTTGCTTTTTCAAACTAACCACCAACCACCACAGTTGCTTTTTCAAACCACATTAAGGGCACTCACAGGTCAGTAAAACCACTCACAGTTTAGTAGACATGTGTTCAGTGTTATTCACAGCTCAGACTGAGAGTAGTGACATCTCACTCCCCATCTTGCAGAGACTGAGGCAGTCCACACTTCTGGGTTTTATAGTCCCTCCCCCCTCCCACCGGAAGGGGCATGGCCTTCATGGCATGATTGACAGGAGAGAGAATCTCAACACTTTTTAAACATTAATAAGTCTTTTATTTTTCATCAATGGGAAAAATCCTCTTGTCCTGCACAGCGGAGTGTGACTCTGAGTAAGATGGAGAAAAAACACAGTCGTAAGTGGTCGCGTTTTTTCTAAAATCAATATGCAGTGCAAACAGGAAGTGGTCAAGATTTGAGTTTTAATTATATAGATGTAAACCAGCATTTGTAGTTCCTTCCTACATAGAACCAGTGTGAACGGGTGATCAATGGTCAGCGTGGACTCAATGTGCCAATGGGCCTGTTTCCATGCTGTATCTCTAAACTCCAAACTTTGGTAAGGTGCCGTTAGCAGGATTCTCTTTGTAGTCAGTGGCTTCCTGAGCAATGCCAGTGCTTCTGATCATCTGCTTCATTGCTGGATTCCGCCCTGAGTCTGTGACAGGGCACAGTCTAGCTGAGGCAAGAGACAAGATTCACTTTCCTTTTGGGCCTGACCAGCCTGTCTAGCATAACCCCATTCATGCTTTCAATTACTTATGTTTTTAAAGGGTGGTGAATCTGTGGAATTCCTGACCACAGAAGGCTGTGGAGGCCAAGTCAATGGAGATTTGAAAGGCAGAGATAAATAATCGGGTGTCAGGGGTTATGGAGAGAAGGCAGGAGAATGGGGTTAGGAGTGAGAGATATTTCAGCCATGATGGAATAGTGGAGTAGACTTAATGGCCTATTTCTACTCCTATCACTTATGACTTTATGTCCTTATGAAATGCCTCTGAAAATACCCTGGGCATCAGGGCAGTCCAGAATCAGGCTTTGATTTTTACTCATAGCCTGGCCCGCTTTGTGGGATCGAGTGGCAGTGTTAATACTTGCAAGATTAGCAAGGCCACAGTAATCACATGGAAGCCACGGGCAATGCTAAGGCTGTGTTGAACATGATTGATATTAATATTGTGGTCAGGATTTGGGATCAGACTAATATTATCATGAACCAAAGGTAGATTGTAAAGATTACCCAAGTGAGACAAATGCTTGATAGCACTTTAAAGATAAAATTAGTAATAATAATAATAATAATAATAATAATAATAATAATAATAATAATAAATAAGAAGAAGAATCAACACAAATGTTTGTTTTTGCTACATTTGATCAGAGCACAGACTGACGTTTTCAACTATAATTGTTCTGTGAGATTACCTCTTTTCACCTTTCCTGTAAAGAAACAAAATGTAGTTTTTCACAACAGTTGCAGAAATGTCCAGCTTCTTTGTAGCAGGAGAGAGCAAATAGTGCAACTCTCAATCAGGTTATGTGGTCATCAGACCATAATGATTGTGACATGCAGACTTTTAAAAATAGAATAATACAGCTGTGGTAATATCTGTCCTGCATACCTGCCTTCTCTGAAGAAGGATCTCGACCCAAAACGTCACCTATCCACGTTCTCCAGAGATGCTGCCTGACCTGCTGAGTTACTCCTGCACTTTGTGCCCTGCCTTCTTGAGGCTGTTTTATGGTCTGTATATTCACTGTTACCTGTCGGGACTTGATCTGTGATCAGGTCTGCAAACTACCTTGAAGCTGACTGACTTATTTGTCATGGAACGCACACGTCATAAAGTCATAGAATGTTGCAGCGTGGAAACAGGTCCTTTGGCCCAACTTGCCCACACCGGCCAACATGTCCCATCTACACTAGTCCCACCTGCCTGCATTTGGTCCATATCCCTCTAAACCTGTCCTATCCACGCACTTGTCTAATGATTCATGTACCTATCTAAAAGGCTTCAGAAGTATTTAGCATTGTCCCATTAACATCATGGTTCAGGAGGAGATTTTATATAACCATGACTGACTTTTCCTGGGAATTCTCAGCAATTTTTAGGATTTTTGGCTGAGATCCTGCTCTTCAAACCACACCACTGCTTTGTTGTGTGGGCTGCCAAAATAAACCTGGTATCCACAGTGCAATAGATTTAAATAAACTATCCCTTCTGAAAAATAAATGTAGGTAGACGTGATTGGCACAGTGAAATCTTCACATGCCTGATCTTTGCAATGAGCTTTCCACTGCCTGTAGAGCTAAAAAAGCTTGTACCATTTCCCTTATATTTAAAATTGATTCAAGGAGGTGTCAACATGGCTGCATTTTGTAACAGGTATTGTTGGAGATTTCTTGCTGGTAATTACTATTCAAGAGCGATATCACAAGCACGTTCCGCATCGTCAGTCACAGAGTTTCTTGAAAATGGGAAATAAAAATGTTAATATCTACAGATGTGGAAATAAACTACTGAATCTGTCCGTTAAGCAGAAGTAATATTAGACGGGAAGAGCTACAAATTAATGGTGTATAGGTTACTCCATTGCCGAACCATCTTGAAAAGCAGTAAAACAGTGAGTTAAACTTTCTCCACCCTCTGTTGAATTTTTTATTTTCCCTTTTCATAAAATTCCAAAACCTATCTGATATCTAAACTGTTTCTGACGTTGGGATTGAATCTGCAACAAGCCCTGGAGAAGAGGTATTGCAACTTAATACGGGGACAGTTGGCATGTATTAAAACCAAACTCATTGAAATAATGGCCTCAGCTGCATTACACAGGAGATTCTCTTTTCTGCACAGTACTCAATTATTGCTTTAGAATTGTTTATTTTCTGTGAAACTTGCTACTGATGAATTTGCTGCCTACCACAGGCCAACTCACGGAATTAGACACGAGGGTTTTGAATTTTTTTTTAAATGAGATCAAGGCAGCTGCTCCAAAACTACCATTTGACTGTAAAAGGCATTGCATAAGCCATTAGCAGTCTGCAGCCTGGCCTGAATTTGTATCAGATATCCCATCTATTTTTTAATACTGAGATTAGGTTTTTTATTAAATCAATTGGAAAAAATCAATGCAAAAAAATTTGAGCTTGGTAATTCAAACCAGTCTTATTATACCTGTTAATGCATAACCACTGATGAATAGAATTAACTATATTTTACTGTAAACGTGTACTAACTTGATGTTGATAGGTTTTGTTGGTCCCCATACTGATCATCAGAGCTGAACTATAACAGTGCATCAGGAGGGAGGGATGCTGGTAATATTTGATGGGACCAATTGATCACTCTTCCAAGAATCTGTATTTGCAAAAAGGAATTTTGATGTGGTGTCAGATTTTAACGACTGGAAATTAATCTGTAAGAAAGCTGCATAAATCTGACAGCCCATTTTCAAACAAGTGTAATAAAGGGTGGCGCAGTGGCGCAGCTGGTAGAACTGCTGCCTCTCAGCGCGAGAGACCTGGGTTCGATCCTGACCTCGGGTACTGTCTGTGTGATGTTTGTACATTCTCCCTGTGTCTGAGTGGGTTTGCGTTGGGCACTCTGTTGCTTCCCACATCCCAAAGACATGCTGGTTTGTAGGTTTAATTGGCTCCTGTAAATTGCCCCCTAGTGTGTAGGGAGTGCATGCGAAAGTGGGATAAAATAGAACGGAACGAGTTATAGATGGTCGGATTGGACACACTTGGGCCAAACAACGTGTTTCCATGCTGTATCATTCAAAAAGTAATCCAATGAAGATTGTTGTTAAATTCAGCAGGTGTTTGTGTTAAGTACAGGTGTGAGATCAAATCCATGAAGATACAATTATTATACTTTCCAAAACTCACAATTGCATCTCAATATGGGAATTGCATTTCAGTGCAATTTATTCTGTATTTCCCAGATAGTATGGACTGATCAGCCCTGTGGCTCAGAACACTATATTCACTCCTATGATCCTTTGAAAACCAAATTTCATCCTATATTGTCTTAAAGTTCAAAAATACAGATAGAATGATTTTGGGTGCCAAATATCTTGAATTTAGTTCCATACAATATTCATGCTTTTTACTTTTCCATCATTTCTCCTCACCTGATGATGCCAATTGATACTGAGGTTCAATCCCTCAAGTATAATTGAAATGTGGTACCTCATTCAACTGGCCTTTCCTAATCATGTTATTCATCACTTTGAATCAACACATTCCATCCTCATCAGACATCCCGGGATGAACATTTTCACTGGATGGCAGTCGGTTATAAACCTACTGGTTAAATGAAAGCCTCCCAGCCAAAGGACTTGAAGACATCTTGCAACACTTCCTTTGGCTGACCTTGCTGAGAGGAATTGAGGAGGAGGCTCCCAACTAACATCATGAAATGTAGCAAAGTTAGAGTGACAAAAAGGGGATGATATTGCAACAATTGTTGATTGATCAAAAGTCAAAAGTGTTTAAGTGATAAACGTACCAACAATGACAATCTGTAGCAGAACAAGCCTATAGACAGTAGTCACAGATAACATGTTAAACAAAAGATAAAATGCATTAAAAATCCCCAATTTATTGCAAAAAGTCCAAAGTTATTATTGCAATCAAGGTAATTCGAGGTTTGTTAGATTAATTAGTGTTTGTAGTGTTCACGAGCCTGATGGTTGTTGAGAAGAAGTTGGTCTCAAACCTGGAGGTCAAGGTCTTTAAACTCTTAAGGGCCTGTCCCACTTGGCGATTTTATCAGCGACTGCGGCGTCATATCAGGGTCGCCAAAAGATTTTGAACATTTCAAAATCCAGCGGCGACAAAAAAATGTTGCGACACTTGAAAAAACACCGCGTGTCATACGCCATCACGCCCTGTCATCGCCGCGTCGCGCCGGGTCACACCGAATCATGGCGCAAACTTTTCAGTGACCTGATACGTCAGTCAATTATGCCGGCAGTCGTCGAAAAAATCGGCAAGTGGGACAGGCCCTTCATTCCGGAGGCAGGAGTGAAATGAGAGCATGGTCAGGGTGGTGTGGGTCCTTGAAGATGCAGGTTGCCTTTATGAGGCAAGCGACTCCTATAGATTCCTTTGATGGCGGGGAGGTTAGCACCATTGATGGACCAGGATGTGTCCACCACTCTTTGTAATCTCCTTCGTTCCCGGGCATTTGAGGCTGTGCTGCAAGCAACTGTACGCTTGTAGAAATCAGGGCTGGGGTGACAGAGAGGCAGAGGGTTGAGTATGCCAGATTAGCAGTGAGCTTTCCTCGAATTCACTGCTGGGAAGGACAAAAGTCCTTCCCAGCAGTGGATGGGAAGGGAATGGAGGGTTATGGTCTGAGCGCAGGTATATGGGACTAGGGGAGATTATGTGTTCGGCACGGACTAGAAGGGTCGAGATGGCCTGTTTCCGTGCTGTAATTGTTATATGGTTATATGGTTAAAAGTCCCCTTCTGCTGTAAAACTGAAAGAACAAGAGTGAAAGATGCAGAGTCGCCCATGAGCAGCATGACTCAAGTAGACGGGGAAAATAAACAAGAAAAAGCTCACACAGCTGACAGAAGGAATGCAAATAGTTGAATAGTTGACCAAAGACCCAGAGTATCGAGAATCACCTGCATCTTAAAGGCCATGTAAGTCGGCAATGTATCACAAAAGTAGATAATTCCAGCTTAGGGTACACATTATTTTTCCTTGCTGGATTGGCATCCACATTTATAAGGTCACAACTCATGAACTGAATCGTTTCTGTGCAGCTGTGGCCCTACGTAATATTGATCACTGCTGTGTTCCAGGCTGTGCCTACACTCATACACATCTCGGTATCATTTATCAAATATTTAGCCGCAGAGAAAAAAACATTTATATTTCGTGTTATTCTCATTTGTGATCAAAGCAGGTGAAATAGAGCGAACTCAAAGCCTGTGACACCATGGCTAATAATGCTAATTGGGATTCATAGTCCATCATCCAGAGTCGATTGATCTGTGATTAATGTGCCGCACATTTTCTGCATCTCGCATAGCATTCCAGTAAACTCCTTTATTAACAAGGTTTTTATTCTGCTTTAAAAAAAAAAAGGCTGAAATGTTGGAGAAAATTACCACATTTGCATCAAATTGCAAAACAATGGGCCTGGTTGCATTGGGAGACAAAATGTAATCTGGTAACAATTCAATCTAAAAATGAAAACAGTCAAATTAGCCGCAGTTATTTAAATCTAGTGTTTATATTAGCAAGTGTATTGCATCAGTTGTGACACACATGTCGTGAAAGTCAACTATCTGCAGAATATGTGTTAGATTCCAGATCGCTATCTACAATAGCAAAAATGTTAATCATACATGCTGCACTTTAACCTTGTAGTCTTAAGATGCATCACCTCTAGGGCACTTCTATCAGCTGTGTTCCAAGGCAAACCCAAGGGGTCAAGAAGGACTTGCTTCCACTACAGTTCTGTGGATTATTTTGATATTTCCTCCACATCCAATAGACATGGTTTCCTCCCACATTCAAACCTTACAGGATTGTAAATGGCCTGTCCAACTTCCACGACCTAATTCACGACCTCTGCCAAGTTTGCCCTTGACTCATACTCGCAGCATGGCCGTCACAAGGTTGTAGGTAGGTCGTGATGCTAGTCGTGGCATCAAGTAGGTCGGGGCGTTTTTCTAGCCTGATCAAAAATGTCCACGAGGAAGAAAGGTCGTGAATTAGGTCGTGAAAGTGGGACAGGCCCTTTAATTAATTGGCCTCTGAAAATTTCCCCTAGTGTTTGGAGTGGATGAGAAAGTGGAATAACATAAAGCTAGTGTGAATGGGTGAGTGATGGTTAGTGTGGGGTTGGTGGGCTGATGGGCCTGTTTCCATGCTATATCTCCAAACTAAATTCTAAATGAACCAAAATATATTTGCACCATTGATATTTGCATCGGCAATGTTATGTTGCACTGGCTTGCACAACTCAATATTTAAGCTCCTATATGGCTTGGAAAATAATTCAGTTGTAATGCTACATCTAGACAGGAGGGCTGGTTCCCCCAATGCACTATTCCAGCTCCCTACCAATTCCAATATTCCACCACTCATGCATAGCCCCCAACTGCGCAGGCGCGGCTGACGTGTTCCCGTTGTGACACCACCGATCCTCCTCCTTCCCTCACCCCCTACCACTCTGCCCCTTGCCCTTCTCTCCCACGCACTCACTCCACAGTCCCCCCCTCAACCCCCCCTCCCCCACTCCACCCATTGTGATGTAGAACACTCAGGTGTTACTGTGCGAGGACGGCAAGTGGAAAAGGGATTTATTCAAGCTTAAAATGTGATTAACTCTTAAAATATAACAACATGTAAATGTTAAAGAGGAGATTTATTCAGTCCATTCTTGCTTGTTGCGCTCTGCAGCCGGGGGAGGGGAACGTCTTCAGGTCGTGGCCAGTGGGGGGGGGGGGGCTTTCTGGAGGGCTAGTAGTATGTGTGTTGTGGACTGAAGGGACTGGTTTCCAGAAGGCAAGTATGGACATTGTTAGCCGAATGGATTCTTGGGCTAGTCCTGCAGCTGGGGACGGGGAGGCTTCAGGTTGGGGCCAGCGGAAGCATTCTGTAGCCGGGGGAGGGGGACGGCTTCAGGCGGGGGGGGCCGGTGGGGGGAGGGGGAGCGCTGCTGTGGCTTACCGCTGCCGTGGCCTGGCTGGGGGGGGGGGGGGGGGGGGGGGGGGGGGGGGGGGGGGGGCGGGGGGAGGGGGATGGAGGTGTGTTGGCTGGGGTGGTGAGCCTTCTGGACTCGCAGTTCACTCACTCACGGCGTGTGGACAGGCAGTTCACTCAGCCACGGCTTGTGGACTCGCAGTTCACTCAGCCACGGCTTATGGACTCCCAGTTCACTCAGCCATGGCTTGAGCACTCACAGTTCACTCACTCATGGCTTGCGCACTCACAGTTCACACACTCACGGCTTGTGGACCTCCAGACTCGGCTCAACTTCCAGACTTGGCGCGACTTCCGGACCCAGCACGGGACTCACGATTCAGTCACTAACGACTTGTGAACTCACAGTTCTGGACTCAACTCTCACTCACGGTTTCCGAGCTGACTGACTCACGCCCGGCCTCCGGGGCTTTATTCTCCTCGCAGCCGGAAGGGGTGTTACCTTCATGGTGACTGACAGGCGAGAAGACCAATTTGCTCATCTCACGATTTTTAAAATCTTCATAACTTTTGTAATATTCTACCGATTGGAATAGAACTTGGTGTGCATGGAGCAGAGGAGAACGGTTAGTAAGGTGGCAAAAAAATCCTAGTGATATAGCGTACCATTTCTGTGCAAATTTAAATACAATGCAGACCGGAACTGGTCAATATGAGAATTTTAGTAATAGTAGAGATGCTGTAAACCATATTCTGCACTATGATAATTTAATTTCTGTATTACCTATTGTAATTGTTAGTGGCATTGTTGTACTCATGTGGAGTAGGATCTGATTTAATTGGATAGCGCACAAAAAAAAACTTTTCACTGTACCTCAGCACATGTGACAATAAACCAATACCAATATTCACCGCAATGCTAGATACAAATTGCTGAAATACTGTAACGCGATGGGTCAGGCAGCATCTCTGGAGAAAAGGAATGGGTGACGTTTCAGGTCGCGACCCTTCTTCAGATGTGTCTCAACTCGTAACATCACCTTTTACTTTTCCTAGCGATGCTACCTGACCCGTTGAGTTACTCCAGCATTCGGTGCTTATCTTCGGTGTTAACCAGCATCTGCAGTTCCTTCCTACGTATTTTCACTGCAATGCTTTCAGGTTTGACAAATACCCATGTCGACAGGTAACTGAGTTTGTTCTCAGCTAAGAGGAGAGTTTAAAAGAATGAAAGATTCAGAAAGAATAAATTGAGAGAAGCTCTGCATTAAACCTGTCAAAGACCACAGATCTTAAAAGATTAGATCAATTATCAGAGGCAGTGTGAGGGGAACTTAAATGTAACAACTTGTTGGGATTTTGGACAGGCTGGTAGGACAGATAGACAGGAATAGATAGATAAGATGGTGAAATTAGATGAAACACATGCATTCAAAAGGCAATTGTGCAGATACCCGAATAAACATAATTACAAGGATATGATGAACAATCAGGGGAATGGGATTAATTGAAGACCTCTATGAAAGGGCTGACACAGACTTGATGGGCTGGCTGGTCTCATTTTGTGAGGCAGTCTTCAATAATTCTACATAACGATGGCTTCACTGCAGAATTTATTTGGCTATACTTACCTGGAACTGTCCAGCAAAGACACAAATGTTGGCTGGAGCAAAGAGCAAAAGATAATTGAACCAAATAATACAAATATGTTGAAGAATTGAGAACTTCTTGTTTGGTGCGATGGGTTTGTCAGCTGTGGGAGGATGGGAACAACTTCAGATTCAGATTCAGATTCAGATTCAATTTTAAATGTCATTGTCAGTGTACAGTACAGAGACAACGAAATGCATTTAGCATCTCCCTTGAAGAGCGACATAGCAAACGATTTGAATAAAAAAAAATAAATAATAAGTGTCCGTGGGGGGGGGGGGTGATTGGCAGTCACCGAGGTACGTTGTTTAGTAGAGTGACAGCCGCCGGAAAGAAGCTGTTCCTCGACCTGCTGGTTCGGCAACGGAGAGACCTGTAGCGCCTCCCGGATGGTAGGAGGGTAAACAGTCCATGGTTGGGGTGAGAGCAGTCCTTGGCGATGCTGAGCGCCCTCCGCAGACAGCGCTTGCTTTGGACAGACTCAATGGAGGGGAGCGGTGAACCGGTGATGCGTTGGGCAATTTTCACCACCCTCTGCAATGCCTTCCGGTCGGAGACAGAGCAGTTGCCATACCATACTGTGATGCAGTTGGTAAGGATGCTCTCGATGGTGCAGCGGTAGAAGTTCACCAGGATCTGAGGAGGCAGATGGACCTTCTTCAGTCTCCTCAGGAAGACGAGACGCTGATGAGTCTTCTTGATCAGAGTAGAGGTATTGTGGGTCCAAGAGAGGTCATCGGAGATGTTGACTCCCAGGAACCTGAAGCTAGAAACACGTTCCACCTCCGTCCCGTTAATGTGGATGGGGGTGTGCGTGCCGCCTCTGGACTTCCTGAAGTCTACAATGAGCTCCTTGGTCTTCTTGGAGTTAAGGGCCAGGTTGTTGTCAGCGCACCATGCTGCTAAGTGCTGGACCTCCTCCCTGTAGGCCAGCTCATCGTTGTTGCTGATGAGGCCAATCACCGTTGTATCATCTGCATACTTGATGATGGTGTTAGTACCATGTACAGGTGTGCAGTCATAGGTGAAGAGGGAGTAGAGGAGGGGGCTCAGCACACAGCCCTGAGGAACGCCGGTGTTCAGGGTGAGGGTTGAAGAGGTGTGCTTATCTAACCTCACAGACTGGGGTCTGTTGGTTAGAAAGTCCAGTATCCAGTTGCAGAGGGCGGGGTTGATGCCCAGGTTACCGAGTTTGGTGATCAGTTTTGATGGAATAATGGTGTTGAATGCTGAGCTGTAATCGATGAACAGCATTCTTACATAAGTGTCTCTGTTGTCAAGGTGGGAGAGGGCGGAGTGAAGTGCCGTTGAGATGGCATCCTCCGTACTCCTGTTCTTGCAGTAGGCAAACTGATAGGGATCCAGTGTGGGGGGTAGGCAGCTTTTGAGGCGTGCCAGGACCAGCCTCTCGAAGCACTTGGTGATGATGGGGGTAAGTGCAACTGGGCGGAAGTCGTTGAGGCTTGCCGCAGTGGAGTGTTTTGGCACTGGCACGATGGAGGTGGCTTTAAGGCAAGTGGGGACAACTGCTTGGGCAAGTGACAGGTTGAAGATGTCAGTCCAGACGTCTGTCAGCTGCGCAGCACAGGCACTGAGCACGCGCCCGGGGATGCCGTCAGGGCCAGCAGCCTTACGTGCATTAGTCCTACTCAGTGCCACGTACACGTCGTAGGGGGTGAGTGTGAGGGGTTGGTGATCGGCAGGTAGCACAGCCTTGATGGCTGTCTCTAGATTGTCCCTGTCGAACTTCACCACAACCTCATGATATTGGCTACATTAATATAACACCTGTTAACTACCTCACTTGGTTTTACAAACTGATCGATAAGCGAATAATTCATCAGTGTGGCATGATTCAAGGAAAACACAACCAAAATAAAATGGCCTAAAACCAAATGGTCACAAAAAAACTTCAAGTGCAGTTCCAAATGAAAAGGATTCCACGCTGATTTCTCCCATGCTGAACCTTTTGCTACCATGTGTATTTTCCGTATAAATCAACACATCACATTCCGAATGTGGATTATTACCAACTTCTTATTCATTTTCTATCATGCATTCTATTGCACAACACCTAAACAAAGCTCTCAGCTGCTTGGTGCTAATCATGCCAAATCTGTGATTTAGGAATTTTTGTACATGTTTCCAGCAGCCGGCCTAAATACTAGAAAATGCTTGCACTTCACCTCTGGTGAATGCCATGATCGAATGGCGGAGCTGACTTGATGAGCAAAACGGCCTAAGTCTGCTCCTATGTCTCATGATCTTATGATATTATGATCAACGGAATGGAGACGAGAAGAGCCATCAAGAACACCACAGAGGCAGCGGAGAAGGTCTCGAGATGGCTCTGGATCAGGAGAGGAGGTCCATGGGGAGGAGCGAATGTCACCTGAACACAATGGGTCGCCTGGGGGAGGGTGTCTGATGTTTAAAAGACCCGAAACACCCAATGACCCCAGGTTACATCACTGATGATGTGTTCAGGAGCATCAATAGATGTATTTTTATCAATGAAGTGGGAAAGAAGAAAAACTCATTATACTGGGACATCCGTGGTGCAATATTGGGGAGATTGTGTTGCATTGGTACTGATTTAAAGCTGGGGCTGACAAATGGTGTGCATGGCCCTGGAAATAGGCAGAGTCCCTTTTGCAAAATCTTGCTCAATCTGCATGATGTGACCACTACCTACCTACTTGATATCAGATGGAATGCAAGAGAGCTTTACGTAAATACTTTAAAATGTATGGGACGAAAGGCATGGTGCCATTTCCCATCCAATGGTGCATGTTCATAAGTGACAGGGGCAGAATTAGGCCATTTGGCCTGTCAAGTCTACTCAGCCATTCAATCAAGGCCAATCTATCCTTCCCTCTCAACCCCATTCTCCTGCCTTCTCCCCATTGCCCCTGTCATACGTACTTATCAAGAATCTATCAATCTCTGCCTCAAAAATATCCATTGACTTGGCCTCCATAGCCTTCTGTGGCAATAAGTTCCACAGAATCACCACCGTCTGTCGGAAGAAATTCCTCCTCATCTCTTTTCTAAAGGTACATCCTTATATTCTGAGGCTAACATCTCTAGTCCTAGATTCACCCACTAGTGGAAGCATCCACATCCACTCTATCCAGTCTATGGTATGAGAACACAATCTGTAAGCAGGTTGAAGGTTAAGACTAAGAGAAGGTTTGCATACTGCACAACATGCTCATAAAGAGACAGATGACTCGTATATCTAATCAAGCATTGCTTTTTGTGTCATTTGGGTTTGATATTGTTTTCAAATTATCATGTCATAAACTCTTTCACATAAAATGATGATGATGTTGGAGCAAAGGAGATAAATATAACTAGCACAGTGTCCAGAAAGCAACTATATTTGAAACATCTGCAGGCAAACAGTGGAAATTATATGGAAGGCGATATATAAAGAACTTCAGTCATTATAAACTTGCCTACAAGTGACAAAATCCACAAGCTGCAAAAATAACTTACTGTGGTGGTCTCCAAGTTAAATTAAAATTAATGACTAGAATTGGTATTAATATATCCCAAACACAGACTTCATGCTTCAAGTGATGCAAGATGAATAAAGGCTGATTAGTGAGATCAGTCGGCACCAGAGGAAGATTGGCCACATCTGTCATTATCCACCAGCTACATCTGCAGGACATAACACACCTACCTAGCGATGGCCAAGGTAAAACGGCTGCCCTAGTCCCGGGCCAGCAGGCTGCCACGCCACCACCAATCTTCTACAAGGAGACCTGAAGCCTCGCAGCACCACGGGGACTGGTAGTCATGTTTACCACTCTCATTAGCTTTCTTCCCAATGCCCACACCTGCAGCATGAATCATTATATGTTGCACACAAACGCTGCTGTACTCCCAGTAGCAGTTAAGCCATAGACAATAAAGACATCTTTTACTGGCACCGCTACGAACTACAAAACGATTACATTTGCGTCTGCAGCCATTTCCTCAGAGCGACTAGTACACTTTAACTCTTTAAACACTTTAACTCCCCCTCCCATTCCCACGCTGACCTTTCTGTCCTGGGCCTCCTCCATTGTCAGAGTGAGGCCCAGCGCAAATTGGAGGAACAGCACCACATATTTCACTTGGGCAGATTACACCCCAGCGGTATGAACATTGACTTCTCTAACCAAGTAAACCTTGCCTTCCCTCTCTCTCTCCATCCCTTCCCCCCCCCCCAGTTCTCCGACTAGTCTGACTGTCCTCCTTTACATTTTATTTCTGTTTGCTTTGTTGTTAGCTTCTCCAAGCTTACAAGGATCTATTCTACATGTTCCTTGATCTCCATCCCCTTTGTCTCATTTTCACACTTCCACTTCCTTATCTCTGTATCTCCCTGTCCCCTGACTCAGTCTGAAGAAGGGTCTCGACGAAGAGATGCTGCCTGTTCTGCTGAGTTACTCCAGAATTTTTAGTCTGCCTTTGGTTTAAACCAGCATCTGCAGTTCCTTCCTACAACAGTAGTATATTTACCAGCTTGTCATCTTATTTAATGCTGACCAGTTGGTTATATAATTCTCGTATTCGAATAGACAAAAAATATAGCAAAATGTTGCTGTGTCAAGTGTCAGCTGTGATCTTACTGAATACTGGATCAGGTACAAAGCACAAGAGACTGGGATGACGTGTTCATAGAGAAAGTGTTGTACAGCACAGAAATGGGCCCTTCAGCCAACAACCTTTTTTGCACAGTGTGTATGAAGGAAATGTTTTTTACCTCTTTCCTCAACAGAGATGCAACTTTTTCCGTGTCATAACTCTGTTCGCGCTGCGGCCTAATATAAAGACGGCATCCAGCGGGGATTGACCTTGAGGGCTCAGGTCGGAGAGCCTGTGGACTTAACATCACGCAGCTGGATGACTTTCGGAGGCTGCTGTGGCGCTACGATTGCAGCTGCGACTCAACTTTTGGAGGCTTCGGCCGCGGGCCCTGTGATCTGTAATATCGGGAGCTGGCAGGTCCCTGGTTGGCGACTGACTTCTAGAGATCTCCAGCCATAGCAGCTTCGTCCGCCCCGAATCGCAAGGCTTGAATTGACCCGTTTACAGGACGTTTTATCGCCCAGCGCAGCTCAGCCGTGGGATCGTCCAACGCCCGGCCGGGGCTTCAATATCAGGAGTCTCGATCACCTCGATCACCTAGATGCAACATTAATGTAATGCCTGACACAGGGGAAGAAGCAAGGAAGAGATAAGACTTTTTGTACCTTCCATCATAGTGAGGTGGTGCCTGGAGGAGAATCACTGTGATGGATGTTTATGTTAAATTTATGTAATTGTGTTATGACTCCATGGCAACGGCATCTTGTTCAAATTTAATTTTGAACGACAAATAAATGCAATCAATCAATAAATCAATGTATTCATACACAGTAAGTCGTTCGATTGTAATCATATATCGTCTTTCCGCTGACTGGATAGCGCGCACCAAAAGCTTGTCACTGTATCTCGGTACACGTGACAATAAACTAAACTGAACTGAACTGATTATACTTGCATCTGACTCCACCACCTCCTCAGACAGCAAGTTCCAGGTTTCATTCACTTTCTGCGTAAAATACTTTACTCTCAATTCTCCTTTAAAACTTCTTCCTCTCACCGTAAACCTGGGTCCACTTGTTTATGATAGCCATTCCATGGGAAAAATATTCTGACCATCCACCCCATCTCTGCTTATTATAATATTTAACAGGTTTTACTTGAAGGAGAGCAAGCCTAGCTGAACTAATCTTTCCCCACTTCCCAATCCAAGTCACCTTCTGATCAATCCTTCTCATACTCCTGCTTTTATTTCTTACATTCTCACCTTCACCTAAAATAAAGATAAATGAAAGCTATATTTAAAACAGAAAAGTCAAGTCAAGTCAAGTCAAGTTTATTTGTCACATACACATACGAGATGTGCAGTGAAATGAAAGTGGCAATGCTCGCGGAACAACAAAACATCCAAACAAATTATAAACACAATCATAACACACAGGCTAGGATTGAAGATGGACAAATAATGAATATTCATCTCATAATTCCTCATACCAAACATTAAAGAAAAGCTTACAGAAACCCATTTAACCTACAAGCCTCAATGTATTTTTCTAACATGTTTTTTAATGAAACACGTTGCAGAACAATGTAGAAATCCTACATCTCTCTGAAGAGTTTAAGGATGCACAATGCATTGTCTACATAAAGGAGGGTGCGGCGTGCGGAACCACCGTGAGAGAGGGGGAGAACAAAGGTGGACCTGGCATGGTATACTTTGTAACTTTGTACATGCCCTTTATGTGGCGACTATTTGCATACCTTGGGTATGCAAGCAAAGAATTTCACTGTGCCTTTTCACGTGACAATGAAGTATTCATTCATTCATTTATTATTTTTTCTTTTAGAACAACTAAACAAAATTAAAAGGGTATAAATTCTGTCACTCCTTGAAACTTAGATTCCATAAGAACGCCTGGGTATAATTTAGCTCGAATATATAACTGTTTTAGGTGCCTGATATGAAGGTTATTCATGTAATGTGTAATATATACAAATTTTCCTTATATATGCTACTCTGCATTGCGTTATATATATATTACTAAAAGTCTGATCTTGACCACTTCCTGTTGTTCTGTATATTGATTTTAGAAAAAACGCTGCCACTTACGGCTGTGATTTTTGGCCATTTTACTCAGGACAAGAGGATTTTTCCCATCGATGAAAAATAAAAGAGTTATTAGTGTTTAAAAAATGTTGAGATTCTCTCTCCTGAATGCCACGCCCCTTCCGGAGGGACTATAAAACCTGGAAGTGTTGAGTGCCTCAGTCAGTCTCTGCAAAATGGGGGAAGCAAGAGGGTCATGTCTCTCAGTCCGAGCTGTGAATAACACTGTCTACTAAACTGTGAGTGTGGTCTTACTGACCTTGCGTGCCCTTAATGTGGTTTGAAAATGAAAATGTGGTTGGTTTGAAAAAAGCACAGCAATTGGTTGGTGGTGGTTGCTTTGAAATGGCAAATGATTAAAAGTCTAAACTTGACAACTTCCTGTTTGCACTGTATATTGATTTTAGATAAAACGCTACCACTTAAGACTGATTTTTGGCCATCTTACTCAGTCCCCCTCCGCTCATAGGTGCAGAGGATTCTTCCCATCAATGAAAAGTAAAAGTGTTATTAGTGTTTAAAAAATGTTGAGAATCTCTCTCCTGTCAATCACGCCATGAAGGCTACGCCCCTTCTGGTGGGAGGGGGCAGGGATTATAAAACCTGGAGTGCGGCTCAGTCTCTGCAAGATGGGGGAGGGAAAGGTCACGACTCTGTCTGAGCTGTGAATCAACTGAACACACTGAATTTCTACTGAACTGTGAGTGTGGTGTTTATGTGGTGTTTATGTGAAATGGTATGAAACTGCATTTGAATGTGGTTGCCTTGCACCCCGCATGAAATGGTATGAAACTGCACTTGAATTTGGTGGCCTTGCACCCTGCTTGAAGTGGGAGGAAAATGCACTTGCATTTGGTGGCCATGCACCCTGCTTGAAGTGATATGAAACTGCACATGCATTTGATGGCCTTGCACCCTGCTTGAAGTGGCATGAAACTGCACTTTTGTTTGGTGGCCTTGCACCCTGATTGAAGTGGTCGGAAACTGCACTTGAATTTGGTGGCCTTGCACCCTGCTTGAAATGGAATTTCAAAGAATAGCCGTGAGTCAACTGCCAGCCCACCAGCCGTGAGTGAGCTGCCAGCACATCAGGCTTGACTGACTGAGCTGCCACTCCAATAATCCATTTGGCCCACAATGTCCATACTAGTCCCCTGGAAACCAGCCCCTTCAGCCCTCAACACCCATACTAGTGCTCCAGAAAGCTCTCCCCCCCCCCCCCCGGCCACCAATATTGGAATTGGTGGAGAGATGGAATATTGCGTCGGGAGACCAGCCCTCCTGTGTGAACATGGGACCCATTGGGTCCCACTTAGTCTAGTATTACTAATGCCTCTGCTTTTATAATTTGAGGTGGATTTGACTGTAAAATGTTGCTGAGTTAGTTCCAGTATTAAACTAAAACGATGTAAATTAAATGAGAATTTTATTCTAACAGAGAAACGCATATTGATTAAATCTAAAAGATGGTAATTTTCGGATAAATGAATCCCTTTCAATTGAAATCCTGCTGAGCTTTGTCAAGAGTTGTTTTTCTGCTCAAAAACATTTTGTATTGAACATTTTGTGAGAGGTAGAAAAATGAAGGAATCCCCGAGTGATTAAAGACTTACAGGCATCAATGAAATCTAGTTACTTCCGTGTTCTCAAAACGCAGGTTGTATGGGAATTTTCAAGTGAAACTATACTGCTTTAAAAAAAAGGCTGGAAATTGAATTTTTCCTTTCTGCAGAATCAAACTGTGCTCTGGTTTTCATTGAAATATTTTCTTTGTTATTTTTCAAAAGCTTTGACTTATTAAAAAAAAAAATCTCTTCTGAAATGCCACATTGGGATAATAAATCGTACAACAGTGACATCCAAGAATGTTCTGTTCCAAGCCATTAGTTAATGCCAGTGAGCAGAGCATTTACCAAATTGCATCAGCTGATGGTAATAATGCCTTCCAGGTCACTGTGATCTGATAATGGGCAGCCGTCTCCAAATACTTTCTCCCTGGTCTAACAGCACCTCCATGATGTCACTCCAGTCTTATGACCATCAGGTTTAATACCACTGCTGCTTTTCCACATGTTATTTTCTGTTTATATTCACTCACATGGTTTAAGTATTTACATCCGAACAGTCCTTACTACCCAGAATAAAATAATAGATATAAATAAGCAAAGATCATCCAAAATCTGAGAGCAAACCAAATCCAATATCTCTGACCATCAATCTGGAAGAATTCTGAAGGATTTTTTACATTAGGTAAAGAACAGGTGAGTTTATTTAGAGTTTGTCATAACTGATACTTACCAACAGCAGAGGTCTAGTCCAAGATAAGGTTTCACATGGTAGGCTGCTCTGGAAGATTAGATTGCATGGGATCCAGAGAGGGCTAGCAGACTGGATGGAGAATTGCCTTCATGGAAGGAAGCAGAGGGTGATGGTGGAAGGCTGTTTTATCAGACCCCCCCAGCCCCCCGGTTCCACGGCCCATGTGTTCTAATAGTAAAGGTACATAGTTCCTTGAAAGTGCTGTTACAGGTAGATGGGGTGGCCTATAAGACTTTCGGTACATTGGCCTTCATGAGTCAGAGTACTGAGTATAGAGGTTGGGATGTGTCGGAAGGAACTGCAGATGCTGGTTTAAACCAAAGATAGACACATGAAACATCACCCATTCCAAGGATGTTGCCTGTCCCGCTGGGTTAATCCAGCTTTTTGTGCCTATAGAAGTTGGGATGTTATGTTACAGTTGTACGACACATTGGTGAGACTGTATTTGGAGTATTGTATTCAAAGTGAAGTGCAGGAAAGCGTAGTCTGAATATTTTAAAGGCAGTAGAGGGATTCTTGATGAACGAGGAAATGAAAAGTTACTGCATGTGGATGAAAATTGGAAGCTGAGGTTATAATCAGGTGAACCATGATCTTATTGAAAGGCAGAGCAACCTAAGAAGCTGAAAGGCCTACATCTGCCCTTAATATATATATGTACGGGGGTCATTCCAGGTGGCTGGCCAATTCCTCGAACATTACTATAGCTCTTTGAGGTAGATTCGCATTCACAGATTTCTGTTCCATTTCCTACTGTGGCTACAGTTTGAAAATTACTTCCTTTGATGTAAAATCATTGAGAATTTCCCGTGGCGTGAAGGGCATGATAGAAAATGCAAGAATTTCTTATGATGTTACCCAAACCTGTCAAAAAATATTCATTTAATTGTGTCGTTCCTTCAGTGTGAGACAATCATCACAACAGCCTAAATCTATGTTCCCTGTATCTAAAAACATAAGAAAAATGAGTTTTCTCCATAGTGTGTACAGGAATTAATAATATTTTTTCTCGGGTCAGGGTTCAGACTTAGGAGTCAGTTGATATGTCCATCAAATTATATTATATAACATCCAATAAATTAACATATTTTGTTCATTGTGGGAATAGAGGACTACAAAGCAAGATCCCAGGTGCATAACCTTACACATATATCAGTGTGAATGAAGAACTCTGAATGTTAAAGTGTATCCATTTAAACACACTGATTGCATTGTCATTTTATTACATTAACAACATTAGAGCTAGTTTCTTTGAGGTCAACATGGTTACCATCTCCATGGTCATTATATTCATCAATACATAGATAATAAAAAAAGAACCGCTTTTCTGTGGGAATAATTTATTAACAATCAGCTGCACAATTTCTCCATCATTTCTGCATGGTTGATTAAACAAACTTTCGAACTAAACTCATACAATATATATCATGGAAATAAAGTAAGCTTGGACTTCAGGTGGCACAGTGGCGCAGGTGGGAGACCTGCGGCCTCACTGCAGTAGAGGCCCGGTTCCATCCGGACCAAGGGTGCTGTCTGAGTGCAATTTGCATGTTCTCCCCGTGACCATGTTGGTTTCCTCAAACATCCAACGACTTGTGGATTTATCGGTTAACAGGTCTCTATAAATTGCCCTAAGTGGGTGGGTAGTGGATGACCCCCCACCCACGAGAAATGTAAACTGGTTGATGGTCTGCCTGCACTCAGTGGGCCGAAGGGCCAGTTTTCTTGCTGTGTCTTTCAATCAATCAATTATTGGAAATAAAAATCTATTGCTCCTTCAACTTGGAAAAGAGTGTTTCTTTGCGAGAAACTTGTAGTTTTCCATTCCTTAATATGCAGTATTTCTCATTATTCTAAACGTTTTTGCAACCGCATTTATCATTGCCAGAGAGCGTGTGCTTTATGCCATGTCTAAATTTCAAATTAAATTCATGCCCAGATCTCCTCCTTTACTCAAATGAAAAAATATTCTTCCAGCATCATTTCAACCCCCCCCACCTCGCTCAACCTCTACCATTTAAAGTTAGCCTTTTCTCTGATTTAATTTTCTCCCGCATCGCACAGGTATGCATGCAGTGAAGTTATTTGCCTGATGTAAGTTACTATTTGTAAGTATAGGGAGGTGACAAGAGAATCACAAGAGTGTTAATGGGCATGAGTGAGAGAACAGGTTACAGAGAATTAAGTGAAGGAGTGGCATGGAGGGGATTGTTCTCAGAGGGCCAGCATAAACTCAATGTGCTGAATGGCATATTTCCCTGTAGGAAAACGCACCCTAGCCAGGCTAACCATGTTACAAAACAAAAAAAAGTACAAGAGTATTTTAATGCAATGTTTCCCATGTCACCCAGGCTAAAACATTTAGAAGCATTAGTACATAGCTCAAAATAAATTGTTTTTATGTTTAGTTTAAGTAAGCATTCTTTTCCTCTGACTGTTCTTCACTTTGTGACACAAAGTGCTGGAGTAACTCAGCGGGTCAGGCAACATGTCTGGAGAAAAGGAATATGTGACATTTCGGGTCAGGACCCTTCTTCAGATTGAAAAAGGGTTCTGACCCCAAAAGTCAGCTATTCCTTGTTCTCCAGAGATGCTGCTTGGCCAGCTGAGTTGCTCCAGCTTTTTGTGTCCATCTTCGGTATAAACCAGCATCTGCAGTTCCTTCCTACACAGTTCTTCACTGTGTATTTGTTTTTAGAAAGCAAGGTGCCTAGGGGTTAAGGTTAGACGGTATTGCAAATGTATTATTACTTTTAGATTTTGCTGTCAATGGGTTTTTTTTTTCACTGGGATTAAAGAAACTCTTTCTATAGGAATGTGTGACTGTTGGCAGCCAGTCTGAACCTGGACTGACTCAAATCCATCAGTGGCTACCAATCTGACGATGAGACCTGCTGTGACGGGATCCGTTTCCACCTCTAGGGTCCGACTATTTGCTGAGGCAATTGATGTCCACTGAATCAAATATTTAGATGGTTTAGTTTAGTTTAGAGATACAGGGCGGAAACAGGCCCTTCGGCCCACCGGGTCCGTGCCGACCAGCGATCCCCGCATATTAACACAATCCTACACACACTAGGGACAAATTTTACAATTACCAAGCCAATTTACCTTCATACCTGTACGCCTTTGGAGTGTGGGAGGTAACCGAAGATCTCAGAGAAAACCCACGTGGTCACAGGAAGAATGTACAAACTCCGTACAGACAGCACCTGTGGTCAGGATCGAACCCGGGTCTCCAGTGCTGCAAATGCTGTAAGGCAGCAACTCCACCACTGCACCACCATGCAACCCGTGCCAAATTCAGGCAGGTAAGACTAGAGTAGATGGGGCATGTTGGTCGGTGAGGGCAAGTTGGGCCGAAGGGCCTATTTCCACGCTGTATGATTTTCAAAATGTGGCACAGTGGTGCAGTGGCAGAGTTGCTGCCTTGCAGCGCTAGAGACCCGGGCCCAATCCCGACCTTGGGTTCTGTCTGTACAGAGTTTGTACGTTCTCCCTGTGACCGCGTGGGTTTTCTCTGGGGGCTCCGGTTTCCTCTCACACTCCAAAGACGTAAAGGTTTGTAAGTTAATTAGCTTTGGTAAAATTGTCCCTGGTGTGTAGGTTAATGTTAGTGTATGAGGTGGTTGATGGATGGTGTGGAGTCGGCGGGCTGAAGGGCCTGTTTCTGTACTGCATCTCTAAGTCTAACGTTTAAAGCCGTTTCTTTGACCTGTTAACTTAAATTAAATAAACTGCAGGTGCTGGAAATACTCAGCTGGTCAGACCACATCCATGGGAAGAGAAAATGTCATTGTTTCAGTTCGAACGCCCTTCATCAGAATCAGGAAGGTGAGAAAAGTAGCTTGTTCGGCTGCAGGGAGGACGAGGGAGGTGGATATGTTTTGTGCTTGGGTAAAACCATGGTTAGAATGTGGATTAGATGTAAATGACATTATCTGTCCAATGGATAGGGAAAATAATTTAGGAGTTACGAATAATAGCGCAAGAACACATACCTGGCACGTCAGCTGGGCACATTCTCCAATTCCAAAGAGAAAAAGAGTAAAATTAAAAATAAATTAACTGAGGCAAAATGACAGAAGTATGGTTGATAGACATAGAAGAATCAAGTTACCTTAAAGGGGCTGTCCCACTGCGGCAACTTAATTGGCGAGTTAAGAAGAGTTTAGGAGAGTTTGAAAAAGTGTCATGTTGAAGACCATCAACTATGTAGAAGACCTCCTTCGGCTATGTTGAAGACTAGCTTAAACTAGCTTCGGGAAAATTGAACACCGAACAGTGGAGAGTGAAGACGACCTCCTTCGACCTCCCTTCGACCTCCCTTCGACTATGTTGAAGACCATCTACGACTACCTTCGACTACCTTCGATTACCCTTAATTACCTACGACTAATGCCCCTGCCCCACTTAGGAAACCAGAACGGAAACCTTTGGAGACTTTGTGCCCCACCCAAGGTTTCCGTGCAGTTCCCGGAGGTTCCCGGAGGTTTTTGTCAGTCTCCCTACTTTCTTCCACTACCTGCAACCTCCGGCAACCACCTGCAACCTCCGGGAACCGCATGGAAACCTTGTGTGGGGCGCAAAGTCTCCAGAGGTTTCCGTTCAGGTTTCCTAAGTGGGACAGGGGCATAACATGCCGACCTACTACAACCTACTTCGCATAGACACACTCACCACCATAATACAAAATCACCAAATTATTCAGACAATAAATTTCCAAACAACTATGATAAAATCCTTACAATGTACTAAAGAACTACTATACAACTATGACCCTCTCTAACACCACCCTGGCGAGGATGAACCCCGGTAAAGGGGAAAGCATCTGGCGGGGCAGAACACTCTTCCACCTGGCACCGTGACTTGTGGATGGCCAGCTTGGCTAGACCTAGGAGCAACGCAACCAGAACATCTTCGGCCCTGCCCACTCCCTAGATCCCGTCACCAGTCCTTCGGTCGCTGACAGCAGAGCCGCTCCTCCCCCTACGGACCATCCATCCGGCACCTTGGGCTGAGGCCTGATAGGGAGTGAGTGTTCCCCTAGACACGGCACTGGAAGGGAAATGTGTACTACAACCCAGAGGACACTGAGTCCAGAGGATGAGTTGCCAATCAATTAGACTGCCTGTGATTCCATTCAAATGTGAAAGCTGCAAGTAACAGCTTGCTGGGTGACAGTCATCAATCATTTTAGTGCAGACACACTGCATACAAAGAGGGAATTGGACATTACTATCCACTTTGAAATATTAGGCCCAGAAATATTGCTTATAAATAAGTTGTAGCCGAGTCTAAAATGTGCAGACTTGGCATATTTTCCAGGTCTGTCAACTAAATCTTGTGCACAAAACATGAAATGATCACTGGCAAAGGCCAAAAATATGTTTCATTGAGTTTCTGTAACCTCATAATTTTGTCAGATCATGCTTTTCGTTGAAATATTTGTGGCGTGATGACAATAATGTTATTGACTCTATTTATGAGACTGATTTTTCAAGAGGATATTGTTAAGCTGAGTGAGTGCATAAGGACATGTCAGACGCATCGTGATGTGATAAAGTATGAAGTAATATATTTTGTGGCATAAAACAAAAAATATATATTTTATTTAGAATTGTGCGATTGGGTAATGTTGCTGTTCGAAGGATTTAAGTATCCTATACATGTCACTAAAAGCTGGTGTCACAATTGATTAGGAAGGCAAATAGTGTGTTGGTTTTTATTACGAGAGGACAGGAAATGCAGATACTGGAATCTTCAGCAAAACTCAACGTGCTAGAGAAACTCAGTGGGTCAGGCAGCATCTGCGGAGGGAATGAACAGGTGACCTTTCGGGTCAGGACCCTTCTTCAGACTCAGTGGATGTCAGTCGATAGCCTCTTGCGAGACCGAGATCGAGACAGAGAAATTGAGGAAGGCTAAAGAGGTATCTGAAGAAGAGTCGTGACCTGAAATGTCATCTGATCACTCAAGTCTTGGTGAGGCCACACCTGGGGAGTATTGCGTACAGTTTTGGTCTCCTAATCTGAGGAAGGACATTCTTGCCATAAAGGGAGTACAGAGAAGGTTCACCAGACTGATTCCTGGGATGTCAGGACTTTCATATGAAGAAAGACTGGATAGACTCGGTTTGTACTCGCTAGAATTTAGAAGATTGGGGGGGGATCTTATAGAAACTTACAAAATTCTTAAGGGGTTGGACAGGCTAGATGCAGGAAGATTGTTCCCGATGTTGGGGAAGTCCAGAACAAGGGGTCACAGTTTAAGGATAAAGGGGAAATCTTTTAGGACTGAGATGAGAAAAACATTTTTTTCACAGAGAGTGGTGAATCTCTGGGATTCTCTGCCACAGAATGTAGTTTAGGCCAGTTCATTGGCTATATTTAAGAGGGAGTTAGATGTGGCCCTTGTAGCTAAAGGGATTAGGGGGTATGGAGAGAAAGCGGGTACAGGATACTGAGTTGGATGATCAGCCATGATCATATTGAATGGCGGTGCAGGCTCGAAGGGCCGAATAGCCTACTCCTACATCTATTTTCTAGCGTGGAAACAGGCCCTTCGGCCCAACTTGCCCACCTGAACAACATGTCCCATGTACACTAGTCCCACCGGCCTGCGTTTGGCCCATATCCCTCTAAATCTGTCCTATCCATGTAAGTGTCTAATTGCTTCTTAAATGTTGCAATAGTACCTGCCTCAACTATCTTCTCGGGCAGCTCGTTCCACACACCTGCCACCCTTTGTGTGAAAAGCTTACCCCTCAGATTCCTATTAAATCTTTCCCCCTTCACCTTACACCTATCCCCTCTGGTTCTCGATTCCTCTACTCCAGTCAAGGGATTATGTGCATCTCTCCGATCTATTCCTCTCATGGTTTTATACACCTCTTTATGCTTCCCTATTGAGCATTTAGCCCTCCCCATTCACGACCCCAGCCCACCCATATGCTGTTCTGATGAAGGCTCTTTGACCTGAAATGTTGACGGCTTCCACTTTCCACAGTTGATGTCTGACCTCCTGAGTGTTTCCAGCACTTTCTGCTTTTATTCCACCTTTATGTCCCGGCCTGCTCACTCTCCTGCCGACATTAAAAAAAACTCTGAATCTCTATTTACATGAGAGCAAGGTCCTTGCTATGCATGGCTGGCACCCAGAGCCCTTGCAAACATTTCCAAGAGCCCACTTACACACATTGCTCTTTGTCAGTGATCAATTCACATTCCGAGTGGCTGGAACTCGTACAGAAATAACCTGCTCGATATGGAAAATGTGCAATGCATGTGCAATTTAGTCAGCCACAACTCATGAATCACCGGTAATTCTGTGCATAATATTTCAATCTGTAAAGAGGATGGCAATCTTCAATTACCTCATCACATGCTGTGTCTCAGCTCTAAGATGATTGATAACCTCAAGTCACAGCAAGGAGTTATTGTAATTTTTAACATTTGTCATCCCATCTTTTCTTGCTTTCTGCTGGTATATTTTGCCCTCGAACCCTCAGGCATGGGACCTGCACACCTCGCCCATAGCCTCAGAATGAAGGGACGTTCCTTTTGGAGGGAGATGAGGTGGGAATTTCTTTAGCCAGAAGATGGTGAATCTGTGGAATTCTTTGGCGATGGATATATTTAAGGCAGAGATAGATAGATTCTTGATTAGTACAGGTGTCAGGGGTTATGGGGAGAAGGCAGGGGAATGGGGTTAGGAGGGAGAGATAGATCAGATGATTGAATGGTGGAGTAGATTTGAATGGCCGAATGGCCTAATTCTGCTCCTATCACTTATGACAATTCTCTGCCACAGAAGGTAGTTGAGGCCAGTTCATTGGCTATATTTAAGAGGGAGTTAGATGTGACCCTTGTGGCTAAGGGGATCAGGGGATATGGAGAGAAGGCAGGTATGGGATACTGAGTTGGATGATCAGCCATGATCATATTGAATGGCGGTGCAGGCTCGAAGGGCCGAAGGACCTACTCCTGCACCTATTTTCTATGTTTCTATAAGACCTTATAACCCCTAATCACTTCCATTGCAGACGAGGTCTTCCAGACATCTTTGCTTTCCATTCTTCTATTGCCATCTTGGATTTTAATCCTTAACGTCAAGGAACAGTCCTCCTATACCTTTGCTGCGGGCACATAGATATATAGGAAATAGAAGGATGTGGATGATGTGCTGGTAGGTGAGATAGGTTTATCTTGGCATCATGTTGGGCACAGACATCGCGAGCCAAAGGGCACGGTCCTGTTGCACCGCTCTACTTCCTGTGTTCTGCGCTATGGTTACCCATAACACTAAAGCAGCATAGTGGCTGAACATGTGCAGCACTGCTTCACAGCTCCAGTGCCTGGAGTTCAATCCCAATCTCTGGCACTGTGTTGAGTTTGCAAGTTCTCCCTGTGTTTCCTCCAGATATTCCACTTAACTCTCACGTCCCAATATAATGTGGGTTGGCAGGTTAATTAGCCACTGTGTCCCTAGTGTGTGGACATGTCACAGGATCAGAGTGGGTGAGGAGGGGATGGTCGCTGGGGAAATGGAACTTGATGGGAAACGGGGAGAATGAGATAGAATTAGTGCAGGCACACGAGTCTGCAAACTTGAGCGAAAACCAAAGAGGAACTTAATGGGCCAGACAGTATCTGTGGAGGGAATCGACAGACAATGGTCCAGGTCAGGAACCTTCTTTAGATTAATTGGGGTAGTGAGGAAAAAGCTGGAAAAGAAAGGGGGGGGGGGGGGTGGGGGGGGGGGGGGGGGGGGGGGGGGGGGGCAACGCCTGGCAAGTGATAGGTGGATACAGGTGAGGAGGGGGGGGGGGGGGTTGAAATATTAAGATGAAATTAAATGAAATTGAGATGAAAGGATGTCAGATAAGAAAAGAAGAGGAGTGAAATGTAAAGGCAGAAGGAGGTGATAGGGGTGTAAGGGGACAGGGTGGAGGGGAAAGAGCATGGATCAAAAGGGAGAGATGGGATTTGGGAATGGGAGATGAGTATTCAGAGGAGGAGGAAAGAACACGGTGATAGGGTTGCTGGTAGATGGTAGGAAAATGTGTCTGCATCGATATGGGGGGAGAAGGGGAGAAATAATATTGCATGAAATTGGAGAATTCAATGTCCATACCATTGGAATGGAAGCCTCCTGAGTTGAATACAATGTGCTGTTCTTCCAGTTTGCAGCAATGGAGAGAGCCAATGACGGAAAAGTTGGTATTTGAACGGGAAGGGGAGTTAAAATGGTTTGTAACTGAGAGCTCCTTTATGCCTTGGTGGACAGAGCGTGAGTGTTCGTCGAAATGGCTGCCTAGGCTACAAATGTAACCTGGGTCTCTGGCGCTGTAAGGTAGCAACTCTACCGCTGCGCCACTTTGGAATGAGAAAACCAGATTTTGACAATGATCTCAACCTCAAACCTACAAAACGGTGGTCAAATCATCACTTGCATTAGTGGTATACTTTAGCCATTAATTAGAATTTACTACCAGATTTATTACCTGCCTTTAAAGATTCAGAGCTCTTTCAGATTAAAAACATTGCAGATGGATTTCATATTAAAAAGAACAGGAAAGATTGCGAACATTTTTAGATGCACACGTAACTCATTAAACATAACTGACTCATCAGTTGTTTTCATGTTGTACGGCATCACGTTCAGTTTCATTTAACAATCACTAATTTGCGGTGTCTTTGTGGTTAGTATTCTGACTGTTTTATACTTCTCTTTCATATTTCTTCCCTTTCCACGGTTTCATAAATGGGAGTGGTCTGAAACATTAGAATGTATACCCCACTATTTTGTCTACTCAGCAGCAAATATCTGCTCCGGTGGTGTAAAGAATATCTGCGTGAATTTTAAATCCGTGCTTCTCCCCCTTGTTAGTTGTCTTGGTTTGGACAACTTCCTCCTCCAGTGCTAACTTACACTCCCACTCCTTTGTCTGACTTGTTGTGCAGCTTTACGGATACAAAATGGTGTTGGAAGGATGTGCAGGCAATAGGAGATGGGCCAGAGGAAGTTTATGAAAACGATCCCAGGGATGATTGGGTTAATGTACGAGGAGCGTTTGAAGGCTCTGGGCCTGTACTCGCTGGTCTTTAGAAGGATGCCCAGAGGGCACATCCTCAGAATAGAAAGATGAACCATTAGAATTGAGACGATGAGGAATTCCTTCATCCAGTCGGTGGGACTCATTGCCACAGATGGCTATGGAGGCCAAGTCATTGGGTATTTTTTAAGTGGAGGTTGATAGGTTCTTGATCAGTAAGAGCATCAAAAGTTGTGGAGAGAAGGCATGGACTTGAGAGGGAAAAGTAGGTCAGCTATGAACAAATGGTCTTTCAGTTTTAGTGTTTTAGTTTTTTACTTTCAGAGATACAGGCCTTTTGGCCCACCGTGTCCGCACCAGCCAGCGATCCGCACACATTAATACCGTCCTGCACACACTCGGGACGATTTACACTTATACCAAGCCTGTATGTCTATGGAGTGCGGGAAGAAACCAAAGATCTCGGATAAAACCCACGGGATCTCGGGGAGAACGTACAAACTCCATACAGACAGCACACGTAGTCAGGATCGAACCCGGATCTCCAGCACTGCAAGCGCTGTAGGCGGCAACTCTACCGCTGCGCCACCCTGCCATCTCGGTGGAGCAGACCCAGTGGGGTCTGAGCAATGGCTGAAATGTATTTTTCTTTCAAAAGGTGGTACATTTGTTGTACACCACTGAGCAAATCAACAAGTGGAATGTACTTTGCATGTACTTTGCATGTACTTGAGAATTCTCTTTGATGGTTATTTTGCTGCAGTTTTACCTGCTGGTCTTCCCATCTCAACCCAATGAATTTGGCCCTCACCCACTTTTGAAATTCAACTTAGGGTGTGACAGATTTCTGCTTTGCAATTAAGTCAAGTCAAGTCAATTTTATTTCTATAGCACATTTAAAAACAATTCTCGTTGACCAAAGTGCTTCGCATCAGTGCAGGTACTAACGTGCTACGTACAGTGGTACATAGATCATACATACATACATACATACATACATACATACATACATACATACATACAGCGCTCCCTCAGAGGACCTCAAGAAAGGCTTGAGAGTAGAAATAAGTTTTAAGCCTAGACTTAAAAGAGTTGATGGAGGGGGCAGTTCTGATGGGAAGAGGGGTGCTGTTCCATTGTCTAGGTGCTGCAACTACAAAAACGCGGTCGCCCCTGAGCTTATGCCTAGACATGTACTAGATGGTCAGTAACCCCAAGTTAATGGAAATTTATTATCTCTTAATTTAAACTCCAGTGAATAACTTTAGCCCCCCCCAGATGTGGAATTAAGAGGGGATGGGGTGTGGAGAACAGGTTGAAGTTGTTTAGGTTGTTTGCAGGTTGGTGATGGTGGCACCAGGAGATTTTAATAACGTACAACGCACGCCTGCATTGTTCACCTCGGCCCTGGAGAAGGTGCCCCTTTCTCTCTGATTCAACAGAAAAATAATTAAATCTTTTCTGGATGGGCTGCGTTCACATTGGTTAAAGCTGCAGACTTGTTCCGTTAATTTTAACAGTGCCTGCCCTGCATTTTAAAGAAAGATCTCACCAACTTGTGAAGGCTCGTGAAAGTAGGTTGAGGCCGGAACCCTCATGAAGATGATGGGACAAAAATGCCATTGTGTTCAGGCGACTACTTGCCTGGTTTCCATGGTATTGTGTAAGATTCAAATAGGTGGTAGACGCTGCAAGTTTAGTGAGAGGACCTCGTATTAAAAGCCATAATCTGAGCATACGTGAACAGCCATTTCATTATAACATCAGAAGAAATTACTTCATTCGAAGAACTGGGACTCTTTGGAATTCTCTCCCTCAATTTTTGTTGAGTAGATCGAAAGCTGAAATCAATAGACTATCTCATTTCTGCCCAAGTTTGTGACCTGAAATTAGAAGCGTCGATTGATTTTAAGTACCATGGATTGATCCTATGAAGTTGTATAAAATTTCTGACACGTACACAAATTAACAGTGATGCCACATCGCATTTCACTTGCTATTTTGAGGCTGAACCTTTGTCAGGAACATTTCTGTTTTGTTTCTTTGCAACTCGTTTCTGTGCATGGATGCATGCGGAGTATAATGAATGAAGGACACCGAGCCGTTTCATCAGTCTTACTGAAGCGTATTGCCTCAACTGTGGCTTTCCAGTTTGACTTGGTACTCTGAACAGCCTGTTCCAGATGCTCTGATGCATCAGTGAATGACATTGATTACGGCAGCAAGTTCACATCATTAGTAGATGCTGTTTCTGCCACAAGGTGAATATTCGCTATCCCTTCACTTTATAACGCATGGGGCACTATTTTCTTGAAAGGCCGCTGGCAAACATTTTCTTGTTTGTTTGCATTAAAAACTAACAAAGCATCACTCAGGGATAACAGTGTCACAACCCATTAGCTCCTCTATGCAGAGTATCCAGTTGCAATGTAATTTTCTTTCAAAAGGTGGTACACTTGTCGTACAATACAAAACTTAGCTGCCTACTGTACCACTGTCATTTCCTTTCATATCTTAAGCATGTAATCTATATCCTAAAATGGACACAAAATGCTGGAGTAACTCAGCGGGACAGGCAGCAACTCTGGAGAGAACGAATGGGTGAAGTCTCGGGTCGAGACCCCTCCTCAACCTATAACCTAAGATAGACACAACCTTTCTTCAGACCCGAAACGCCACCTATTCTTTTTCTCCACAGATATTGCCTGACCCGCTGAGTTACTCCAGCATTTTGTGTCTATCTTCGGTATCAACCAGCATCTGCAGTTCCTTCCTACACATCCTATAATCCCAGCCAGTTTAACTGACAAGACCCCATAATAACCAGCTAGGTCAAAATTTGAATAAAGAAATACATTCGGAAAAGTTTGTCCGAGTTCTGTAGCACATTAAATGTGTCCTGGAGTACGGCAAAACATTTGATTTAGTTAAGTTTAGAGATCCAGTGCAGAAACAGGCCCTTCGGCCCTCCAAGTCCACACCGACCAGCGATCCCCGTACACTAGCACTATCTTACACACTAGGAACAATTTACAATCCTTACCAAAGCCAATTAACATAGAAACATAGAAACATAGAAATTAGGTGCAGGAGTAGGCCATTCGGCCCTTCGAGCCTGCACCGCCATTCAATATGATCATGGCTGATCATCCAAGTCAGTATCTCGTACCTGCCTTCTCTCCATACCCCCTGATCCCCTTAGCCACAAAGGGCCACATCTAACTCCCTCTTAAATATAGCCAATGAACTGGCCTCAACTACCCTCTGTGGCAGAGAGTTCCAGAGATTCACCACTCTCTGCGTGAAAAAAGTTCTTCTCATCTCGGTTTTAAAGGATTTCCCCTTTATCCTTAAGCTGTGACCCCTTGTCCTGGACTTCCCTAACATCGGGAACAATCTTCCTGCATCTAGTTTGTCCAACCCCTTAAGAATTTTGTAAGTTTCTATAAGATCCCCTCTCAATCTTCTAAATTCTATAGAGTATAAACCAAGTCTATCCAGTCTTTCTTCATAAGGCAGTCCTGACATCCCAGGAATCAGTCTGGTGAACCGTCTCTGCACTCCCTCTATGGCAATAATGTCCTTCCTCAGATTTGGAGACCAAAACTGTATGCAATACTCCAAGTGTGGTCTCACCAAGACCCTGTACAACTGCAGTAGAACCTCCCTGCTCCTATACTCAAATCCTTTTGCAATGAAAGCTAACATACCATTCGCTTTCTTTATTGCCTGCTGCACCTGCATGCCTACCTTCAATGACTGGTGTACCATTACACCCAGGTCTCGCTGCATCTCCCCCTTTCCCAATCGGCCACCATTTAGATAATAGTCTGTTTTCCCGTTTTTGCCACCAAAATGGATAACCTCACATTTATCCACATTATACTGCATCTGCCAAACATTTGCCCACTCACCCAGCCTATCCAAGTCACCTTGCAGTCTCCTAGCATCCTCCTCACAGCTAACACTGCCCCCCCAGCTTAGTGTAATCCGCAAACTTGGAGATATTGCCTTCAATTCCCTCATCCAGATCATTAATATATATTGTAAATAGCTGGGGTCCCAGTACTGAGCCTTGGGGTACCCCACTAGTCATTGCCTGCCATTGTGAAAAGGACCCGTTTACTCCTGCTTCCTGTTTGCCAGCCAGTTCTCTATCCACATCAATACTGAACCCCCAATGCCTTGTGCTTTAAGTTTGTATACTAATCTCTTATGTGGGACCTTGTCGAAAGCCTTCTGGAAGTCCAGATACACCACATCCACTGGTTCTCCCCTATCCACGCTACTAGTTACATCCTCGAAAAATTCGATAAGATTCGTCAGACATGATTTACCTTTCGTAAATCCATGCTGACTTTGTCCAATGATTTCACCACTTTCCAAATGTGCTGCTATCCCATCTTTAATAACTGACTAGCAGTTTCCCCACTACCGATGTTAGACTAACTGGTCTGTAATTCCCCATTTTCTCTCTCCCTCCCTTCTTAAAAAGTGGGGTTACGTTTGCTACCCGCCAATCTTCAGGAACTACTCCAGAATCTAAAGAGTTTTGAAAGATTATTACTAATGCATCCACTATTTCTTGAGCTACTTCCTTAAGTACTCTGGGATGCAGCCTATCTGGCCCTGGGGATTTATCGGCCTTTAATCCATTCAATTTACCCAACACCACTTCCCGGCTAACCTGGATTTCACTCAATTCCTCCAACTCCTTTGACCCGCGGTCCCCTGCTATTTCCGGCAAATTATTTATGTCTTCCTTAGTGAAGACGGAACCAAAGTAGTTATTCAATTGGTCTGCCATATCCTTGTTCCCCATGATCAACTCGCCTGTTTCTGACTGCAAGGGACCTACATTTGTTTTAACTAATCTCTTTCTTTTCACATATCTATAAAAACTTTTGCAGTCAGTTTTTATGTTCCCTGCCAGTTTTCTTTAATAATCTATTTTTCCTTTCCTAATTAAGCCCTTTGTCCTCCTCTGCTGGTCTTTGAATGTCTCCCAGTCCTCCGGTATGCTGTTTTTTCTGGCTAATTTGTACGCATCATCCTTCACTTTGATACAATTAACCTACAAGCCTGTCTGTCTTTGGAGTATGGGAGGAAACCAGAGCACCCAGCGAAAACCCATGCAGTCACGGGGAGAACGCACAAACTCCGTACAGACAAGCACCTGTAGTCAGTGTCGAAGCCGGGTTTCTGGTGCTGTAAGGCAGCAGCTCTACCGCTTCATCCGTGCCGCCCATGAAAAGCTTTGTCATCTCTTCCATACATTAAAGTCGACAGAACCATATGCACAGAGATTAGGTCGGCTGGCATCTGATCTTCCTGCACACGCTTTTTGCACTGATGACCGGAAACAAATAAGGCTCCCACATAAGGTTCATTTGTTTTGACTGATGCAAGCAGCACTTATTTAAATTATACTGGTGCTGTGTATTTTGGAAACCATTTGTATTTACATTTGCAGCGAACACTTCGAGGAAATCTGTTATTTGAAAGTCATTTCATAGAAGGCTGCTGACTGATGGCGAAAGGTAGTTATTTTACACAATATATACTTTGGCTAGTATGAGTATGCTAGCACTTCCCACCAGTTTCCGTGAGGTTTTGGTAGATGGATACACCCAACAAAATTTATGCCTGACACCTTCTGTCACCTTCCCTTCCCAGGTTAGTGTTCTCGGATTCAGCAAAAAATATATATATATATTAACCATTTCCTGAACCTTCTGCACGTCAACATTTAACAATCATGGCAGCTTTTCTGAAATTTTATTGAACAGCTGTCACCTAGAGCAGTGAAACGACGCCCTGGGGAGCATTTAAGGAATAATTAATATCTCCAATGCAAGCTATATAATAGTCTGTCTCATTCTAGTGACTGGAGAAAAGAACACAAGAGTAATGCAATGGAACATTCTGTCTGATCTGGGCATGTCAACCCATTACTTCATTCCCAACATCTTCAAGCTTACAGCTTTACTACTTGGCTTTGTCACAACATGAACCGGCCGGCATGTGTGTGTGATCACTGTTCTATACTTTGCAGGGATTACAAATATTTCCCGACCTATTCAGCAAAAGGATCCATACACCGTTTAAAAATCTCTGTCCCGTTTTACCTTCTGACAAATTCAACCTGAGCCTTATACCCGGACTTTCCCTCGCGTAACGCTCAAAGATCACTAACCTCTCTTCCTATTGTCAGTGAACCAGCTCCCTTTGTATTTAACTCAACCTGTTCCTTTGAGTCTGGGACACTGAATAATTTAACAGCGATATACGTCTAACTAAGATAACTACACTGCCAAATAAAAAGGCTCTCAATGGAAATAGTCCCAATGGACTCTTACAGATCGCAGAAACCATCTTGAATCTCCTAAACCTTGTCTCATGGAGGCATTGAAAGATTTAATTGCAGACATAACGGGTAATAACTGTTGCTGAGAGTACCGGCAAGCAAATTAGGAAGGTTGCAGAAAAGAAAAGGGACAAGATTTAGAGGCGGCATTGTGCCGCAGATAATAAAACTGGCTGCTTCACAGCTCCAGTAATCAAAATCTATTCCTGACCTCCAGTGCTGTCTTTCGGGAGTTTGCACGTTTTTCCTGTGAATGGTCACCCTCTGGGTTCTCTGGTTTCAGCCAGCATCCCGAAGATGGAATGGCACAGGTGGGTTAAGGGAGCAGTTGGTAGAGTCACTGCCTCACAGTGCCCGAGAGCTGGGCTCAATCTTAACCTCGGGTGCTGCCTATGTGGAGTTTGCATGTTCTCCCTCTGGCCGCGTGCAATTCCTACGGGCGCTCCGATTTCTTCCAACATCCCAAAAACTTGTGGGTTTGCAGGTTAATTGGCCTTAGTAAAATTGCCCGTAATTGTAGGGAGTGGAGCGAAGGTCAGTGTGGACTCAATGGGCAGAAGGGCTTGTTTCCATGCTATATTTCCAAACTAAAAGTAGACTAAATAATGAGCAGGGTGGGAGATTAAATGGCCATTGCAAATGACCTATCATGTAGGTGGATGTTAAAATCTGGGGAAGGCGTGTGGGAGTTGGTGTTGAGAGAAATGTGGAGAAAATCAAATGGTTATTTGCAGGATTATTGCAAATCTGTGCACGATGGCGAGTGGGGCTTGGTAGGCTAAAGGGTATGTTCCCATGTTGTATGGTTCTTTGAGATGGGAATGCACAATAGGGATTTGCTTATACAACTGGGAATGAAATTGTGAATGAATTCATTGCAGCCATAATACACCACATTCTCTGTTTCTGAACGCAAAAACTGCTCTTAGCATGGATCAGTCACCGTTCTTATTGCATTTTATGCTGTCGTTACATCATTAACAAGTAATCATCAATGGTCCTGGAATTAGTTTAGTTTAGTTTAGAGATACAGCGTGTAATCAGGCCCTTCAGCACACCGAGACCACAACAACCAGCATTCCCCGCACATTAACACTATCCTACACACACTAGGGACAATTATCCTACACACACTATACCAAGCCAATTACCCTACAAACCTGTATGTCTTTGGAGTGTGGGAGGTGAATGAAGATCTCTAAGAAAACCCACTCGGTCATGGGGAGAAAGTACAAACTACATACAGACCGCATCCTTAGTCGGGATTGAACCCGGGTCTCCGGTGCTGCAGACGCTGCAACTCTACCGCTGCGCCACAGTGTCGTCCTCATTGGAGAAATTGTTGTTAAAATATTCATTGGACATCGGAAACGCATTTACTCTGGCCTCATAATGACAATATGAGGGAGAGCAGGAGCCATCATCTACCGACCTATGACTACCTACGACCTACCTACAAGTAAAAAGTATCAATATTTTCCTTGTCGACCTTTTTTTTCCTTGTGAACATTTTTTATCAGGCTGGAAAAAACGCTGCGACCTACTTGAGGCCACGAGCACGCGGAGACTACCCACGAGCATGAGGAAGAGTTACGAAGACCTCCTATGACCTCCTATGACCTCGTGGCGACCATGCTGTGAGTATGAGTCGAGGGCAAACTCGGCAGAGGTCGCCAATTAGGTTGTGAAAGTGGGACAGGGGATTAACACACAAAATGCTCAGCGGGTGGGCCAGCATCTCTGAAGAAGGGCTCCAACACGAATGCTATCTATTTCCTTTCTCCAGAGATGCTGCCTAACCTGCTGAGTTACTCCAGCATTTTGTGTCTATAGTGTCGGAATCCTTCTTCCAGAGTGGAAATGTCACAGACCAAAGAGCATGGCTTTAAGGTGAGAGGAGGAAAGTTTCAAGAAGATGTACTTTTTGTTTACACAGAGAGTGGTGGGTGCCCAGAACAGGCTGCCGGGGGTGGTACATATGATAGTGGTAAGTAAGAAGCTTTTCAATGTAAATATGCAGAGAATGAGGGGATTTGGATCATATGCAGGCAGAATGGATTAGATTAATTTGGCATCATGTTCAGTTCAGACATCATGGGCCAAAGGGCTAATCCTGTGCTGTATGGTTCTGTGCTTTCCATGTAGCTGCAACCTTGTCAGGCTACAGTAAAGCAGAAACATGGGGAAGGGGAAGACACTGTTGGTGAACTATAATGGCTCTTTCCATTGCACCCACTGCCACTCAATCAGGGACTGTAAGGATGATTACATTTTGAACATAGAACAATATAGCACAAGAACAGGCCCTTCAGCCCACACAATCTGCGCCAGAAATGATGCCAAGATTAACTCATCTTATCCGCCTGAATGTCATCCATATCCCTCCATTCCTGCATATCCATGTGCTAATCTAAAATGGCACACCTTTAACGCCACTACCAAATCTGCCTCCACCAACATTTCTGGCAGTGTGTACCAGATATCTGCCACCCTCTGTGCAAATAGAACTTGTCCCACACATCTCTGTTAAATGTTGTCACTTAAAGCTATACCCTCTAGCCTTTGACATTTCACCCCGGTAGAAAGGACCTACCCTAGCTATGCCTCTCATTATGTTATATATTTCTACCTGGTCTACCCCTCAATCTCTGGCATTCCAGAGAAAACAATCCAGGTTTTTCCCATCTCTCAATGGAGTTAATACCCTCTGATTTAGAGTCGTACTTTACAGCGGTACCTGTATAGGGCAGGTTCCCATTGCAGATTGCACCAGAGTATTGTGGACAGTTTTGGTGTCCTTACTAATCAAGGAATGGATTTAATTTTAAAAAAATACTGTAAAAGACTGTGCCTCAGGGATCTGTGTTGGGTCCTTTGTTGTTTGTCATGTACATCAATGATCTGGATGAAGGGGTGGTAAATTGGATTAGTAAGTATGCAGATGATACCAAGATAGGGGGTGTTGTGGATAATGACGAGGATTTCCAAAGTCTACAGAGTGATTTAGGCCATTTGGAAAAATGGGCTGAAAGATGGCAGATGGAGTTTAATGCTGATAAATGTGAGGTGCTACACCTTGGCAGGACAAATCAAAATAGGACGTACATGGTAAATGGTAGGGAATTGAAGAATACAGTTGAACAGAGGGATCTGGGAATAACCGTGCATAGTTCCTTGAAGGTGGAATCTCATATAGATAGGGTGGTAAAGAAAGCTTTTGGTATGCTAGCCTTTATAAATCAGAGCATTGAGTATAGAAGCTGGGATGTAATGTTAAAATTGTACACGGCATTGGTGAGACCAAATCTGGAGTATGGTGTACAATTTTGGTCGCCCAATTATAGGAAGGATGTCAACAAAATAGAGAGAGTACAGAGGAGATTTACTAGAATGTTGCCTGGGTTTCAACAACTAAGTTACAGAGATAGGAATAAGTTAGGTCTTTATTCTCTGGAGCGCAGAAGGTTAAGGGGCGACTTGATGGAGGTCTTTAAAATGATGAGAGGGATAGACAGAGTTGATGTGGACAAGCTTTTCCCTTTGAGAAAAGGGAAGATTCAAACAAGAGGACATGACTTCAGAATTAAGGGACAGAGGTTTAGGGGTAACATGAGGGGGAACTTCTTTACTCAGAGAGTGGTAGTGGTGTGGAATGAGCTTCCAGTGGAAGTGGTGGAGGCAGGTTCGTTGGTATCATTTAAAAATAAATTGGATAGGCATATGGATGAGAAGGGAATGGAGGGTTATGGTATGAGTGCAGGCAGGTGGGACTAAGGTAAAAAAGTTGTTCGGCACGGACTTGTAGGGCCGAGATGTCCTGTTTCCGTGCTGCAATTGTTATATGGTTATTATATAGTAAAGAATCACATATTTTGTTCTCCAGATGGACATATGATCAGAGGTTGGGGATGTATTATCCATAATTTAGAAGGATGAGAGGACATCTTATTAAAACACACACAATCCTTAAAGGGCTTGATGAGCTGGATGGAGGGAAGATGATTCCACTGGAGGAGGATTCTGGGGCCGGGAACATGCTTTCAGAGTAGGGGGTAACCTGTTCAAGTCTGAGAAGAGAAGAACTCCCCTCACCGCAGGGTTGGCAAACTTTGGAATTATCTACCCAGAGGGCTGTGGCAGTGCAGTCCATTCAAAACAGATTGATAGCTTTCTGAATATTAACAGATGTGAAGGATATGGGATAACATTGGAAAATGGCAATAAATCAGAAGATCAGCCAATATCTTAATGAATGGTGGATCAAGCTCCAAGGATTGATCAGCCTACTCCTGAACCTAATTTCTTATATACAGGTACTCTGCAGTTTACAAACGCCTGACTCATGTACAGCGCAGTTCAAGTGCAGTCTCTGCTGATGAAAATCAACAGCATTCCACCAGTCACTTTCCAGTGACTGGGGTAGAGCAGTATTGAAGCACTAGGCAATGCACAGGCCAATAGAAGACCCACAAAAGGGGTGCTTCTGATCAAGGTTGTTAAGCATAATGAATGCTTTCAATTACAAATTTGTGTTGCAGTGTTTATTGTGCAGTTGCTTTTATTTGTGTATTGTTCACTATGGCTAATAATGGAGTGAAGGTAAGGTGAGGGACAGCGGAGGGGAATACAAGGCGGCACAACGGCGCAGCGGTAGAGTTGCTGCCTTACAGCGCCAGAGACCAAGGTTCCATCCTGACTATGGGTGCTGTCTGTGTGGAGTTTGGATGTTCTCCCTGTGATCGCTTGGGTTTTCTGCAGGTGCTTCGGTTTCCGAAAGGCATACAAGTTTGCAGGTTAATTGACTTTGGTGAAGTTGTTCATAGTCCCTAGTGTGCAGGATAGTGCTAGTGTATGGGGGTGATCGCTGGTCGGCGTGGACTCGGTGGGCAAACGGCCTGTTTACGTGCTGTTTGCACGTAACAGAGAAACAAGGAACTGCAGATGCTGCTTTCACACAAAAAGACATAAAGTGCTGGAGTAACTCAGCGGGTCAGGCAGCTTCTCTGGAGAGTAGGAATGGGTGACGTTTCGGGTCGAGGACGGATCTCGAGCCGAAACGTCACCCATTCCTTCTGTCCAGAGATACTGCCTGACCCGCTGAGTTACTCCAGCTTTTTGTGTCTATCTTCGGTTTAAACCAGCATCTACAGTTCCTCCTTACACAAGTGATAGGTGGATACAGACAAGGGGGGGTTTTGATGGGGAGGTAGGTGGACAAAGCCTAGAGATGAAAAGGAGACAAAAGGGTGTAAGATTAATGAGGGACTATTGGTGAATGGGAAATTTAGGGGTGACTTGTTGGTTTCTCGGTTAGGTGGGTTGTTCCAGATAGCTTGGTCCGACAGAGGGCATTGAGTTTGAGTCTTCTTTTTGCCTTCCAATTCCTCTTCCTCTGGCAGTTCATCTCTTACCACAAGGCTGTTGGAAAAGACTATGGTCACTCAGTGGGGAGACTGAGACTCCTGTGCTGACACCTGTTCTGCTGAGTACTGCAAGGCTCCACTAGAGGGGCGCAGGCGGTCGATATGTTGTCTCAGCATGCTTCATCACATTTCATCTGGTAGAATCCTCTCGATGTGCGCATGCTGACAATTGATTCACGAGCCAAGCCAACACCAGGCAGCTCTTGTTGTTAAGTAACAATCCTGTCATTTGCATATTGAATCAAATGGAAACAGTGGATGCGACTGGCTCAGAATGACGGCATCGTGCCGACTGCCTGGATATCGGGTGATGCCCTTCATCATTTACCACCTCTGGTCACGTGGCTGCAGGGGCGGCACGGTGGCACAGCGCTAGAGTTGCTGCCTTACAGCGTCAGAGACCCAGGTTCGATCCCGACTACGGGGGCTGTCAGTATGGAGTTTGGACATTCTCCCAGTGACCACGTGGGTTTTCTCCGGGTGCCCTGGTTTCCTCCCACACTCCAAAGATGCACAGGTTTATAGGTTAATTAACTTTGGTAAGAATTGTAAAATATCCCTAGTGTGTAGGATAGTGCTGGTGTACGGGGGTTGCTGGTCGGCACAGACTGGCTGTATCTCAAAACTAAAATAAACTAAACTGAAGGAGCTTCGACACGGAGGGAGGTGGAGACCTCGTGATGACATTCAGTGGCCAAAAAGCAATACACAAGTATTTAATAGCACCCTGCAATGCGGGGACTTCTGCAGCCATGTGAATTAATGTACTCCACTGGCTTCTGACCAGCAGGCGAGGGTATAATATCATCATCTGTCTTTGACTATCACTGTAGGCAGTGGATGCCAACAGAGTCAACAAGCTCATCAGGAAGGCTGGCTCCGTCCTGGGAGTGGAGTTGGATTCATGAGAGGTCTTGGAGGGGAGGATGCTCCTCAAACTGCGGAGCATCCTGGTCAATACAGCTCATCCCCTCCATAACACACTGGTCAGCCTGAGGAGCACCTTCAGCAACAGACTAGTTCCACAAAGATGTAGCACAGAACGCCGCAGGAGATCCTTCTTCCCTGTGGATATCATCTGGACAACTCCTCCCCCTTCTGTCATGGGGTAGACTGACTCCCCTCCTCCCCCACCCCCCTAGTCTTTGGACATCTCTAATCCTGGACTCTCCACTCATCACTTAAATTTCATATTTCATGTATCATGGTGTGTTTAGTGACTGTTGGCAGACTAATTTCCCTCCTGGGATAAATAAAGTTCTATCGTATTGTATCGTATTGTACATGTACACTGACCAATGTCATAGTTTGACTAAAAAAGACACAAAGTGCTGGAGTAGCAAAGCAGGTCAGGCAGCATCTCTGGAGAACACGGATAGGTGACGATATGGAAGGGTCCTGACACGAAACATTAGCTGTCCATGTTCTCCAAAGATTCTGCCTGACCCGCTGAGTCACTCCAGCACTTTGTGTCTTTTTTTATAACTACACCAACTTCTGTAGTTCATACTGTTTCCATCTTATGGTATCACTGTATTGAGCACAGCCAGTGAGTGCTGGGTACATGCATTCACCGAATACTAGCACTATCCTACACACTCGGGACAATTTACAATTCTTACCGAAGCCAATTAACGTACAGACCTGTACGTCTTTGGAGTATGGGAAGTTTCTTCTATGGGAGCACCCGGAGAAAACCACGCGGTCACAGGGAGAAAGCATAAACTCCGTACAGACAGCACCCATAGTCCAGATTGAACCCGGGTCTCTGGTGTTGTAAGGCAGCAACTCTAACATTGTGCCACCGTGCTGCCCTAAGATACCAAGTTAAATTAATCTCCTCTGCCTGCTTGTGATCAAATATTTCTCCATCCCCTGTATATTCATGTGTTTATCTAAAAGCCTCTTAAACGCCACTATCATATCTGTTCACCACTAGCCCTGGCAGCGTGTTCCACACACCCACCACTCTGTCAGCTGGGTTCATTCCCCAGGCCTGAGTGTTGACACTGATTTACATGCATATAATATGCAGGTTTACTCTAATCGCAGGAGATTTAGCACAATTTCATAGCAATAATAGGCACCAGAATCAGCGCATTTTAAATTCCAACTTCTGAACTGCACCCAAGGAGAAAATTCTAGACTGTGTTTGCTTAATAGTGAAAAACTGAATTAAGTGAACATTTGCTGGCGTTGGACTAATCTCAACTTAATGCTTATTTGAAACGAAATGTTTCCATAAATTTATATAAGCATAAAAGATGGATAAAAACAGAATACCCAAAGGCTATATGTTCATGACTATCTTAAGTTTAATTCATGGAACATAGGAGCACAACCATGCTTATGCAAATAAATTGCAATAATGTAAGATATCACAACTCCAGGAAATATAACCTAAGAACTGTTGCCACAAATTCATCATTTTAATTAAAAATTACTAAGTATTATAAATACATGTAGACCAAGTGCCTTGTCGACAGGGGGTGCTGAAGATGATTTGCTGTCCTAAGGTCATAGAGTAATAGAGTGATACAGCGTGGAAAGAGACCCTTCGGCCCAACTTGCCCACACTGACCAGCATGTCCCATCTCCACTAGTCCCACCTGTCTGCATTTGGTGTTTATCCCTCTAAACCTGTCCGATACATGTACCTGTCCAAATGTTCCTTAAACATTGTGATAGTACCTACCTCGATATACCTCCGGCAGCTCATTCCATACACAATCCAACCTTTGTGTGATTCCTATTAAATCTTTTCCCCTTCACCTTAAAGCGAGGGTGAGGCCTCGAACGGAGTTGAGCTGAAGTTGGAGTTGGGCTGAGGTTGGAGTCGGGCTGAGGTTGGGCCAAGGTGGATGGGTTGCGTCGTTGAGAACTAAGGGGGACCCAGTGGGGGAGGGGGGACCACAGAGAACTAAGGGGGACCCAGTGGGGGAGGGGGGGGGGGGGGTGAAGAAGGGATGAATACTTTTTGTAACTTTATAAGCTCCCTTGTGGCGACTCTTTGGATGCAAAAACAAAGATTTTCACTGCACCTACAAGTGACAATAAAGTATCATCGTCCTAGCATCATCTTGTCCTCTGGTTCTCGATTCCCCTAAGGTATATAATAGCTTTGAGCTACTCATAGGTAAACGCATAGAATCCAGCAGAGAAGGTCAGACCTGTTGAAATGCCCTTGTATTAGTCTGGGAAATACATCACTGCCAGCCACACTGGGATGGAACAAGACTCTCCATTCACTTGAGCGGAGATCCTGACTTGCAGGTTAGGAAGATAAAGGCAAGATCAGTTACATTTTAATTTAATTTATTGTTTTTAATTATTTATTGGTGCTCGAATATGTTTTAATAAATGTAATTGTTTTAATTTCAAGTGGTTTTAATTGTTTAAATTATTTAAAGATCACCGTGCAATTTAGCACCACAGATAAAGGTATGCAAATAAATACGTGATCATTGTCAAATGGGCACCTGTGTATGAGCCTGCTCTCCGATCATCAGCTTATTTGACATTAGTGGAACTAATCTCAGCAGGAGACCATCTGACACTGTTTTGTGCTTTGTGACCAAACTTGTTTTTTAATGGCACGGTGGCGTGAAGGTAGAGTTGCTGCCTAACAGCGCCAGAGACCTGGGTTTGATCCTGAACAGGGGTTCTGTATGTACGGAGTTTGTACGTTCTACCCATGACCCCCTGGGTTTTCTCCGGGAGCTCCAGTTTCCTCCCACACTCCAAAGACGTAGAGGTTTTTAGATTAATTGGCTTCGGTAAATTTGCAAATTGCCCCTAGTGTGCGTAGGATAGTGTAAGTGAGCGGGGATCGCTGGTCGGTGTGAACCCGATGGGCCGAAGAGCCTGTTTCCATGCTGTGTATCTAAACTAAAAAAACGAAACTAAACTTTGAATTGGTCCATGGTGAATAATGTTATTAATATGCATCCAAGGAGAGACAACATTATTCCGCTGAGTTTGATGTTTAAAGGCAAGCTAATCGCTGGCATGTTTGAACTGTTTGAACTATGGCTACTCATTTAGATGATGAGGGAGAACACACAGAGTGCATGTAATGTTGCCATTAGCCCATAAAGCCAATCGACTTTTGGATATAGATAGGGTATATATTTTAAACTCTGAATGAGCAGATGTCAAATTCTGATGAAGTGAAACAAGTAACCTGAGGGTTTAATACATGGCACACTGTTGTAGTGTTCCATAATTACACAGACTGTTGGTGTCATGCAACATCAACCAGCATCACCTGGTACCCTTAGAGAAAGCCCTCTGTTGCCCGATAGACACTCATGAACCCTAAGATTATAAATACTACAATTCATTAAATGTTATTCTCGTAGAACAGGACTCTTCATGATCAAGAATATTTCAAATCCCTTTTATAATCTTAAAGGGGAAGTCAGGGAAATGCAATATGCAAAACTGTCAGATTAGTTCCGTTTTAGTTTTAGTTTAGGTTAGAGCCAAACACATGGAAACAGGCCCATTGGGCCACCGAGTCCATGCCGACCAGCAATCCCCGTACACCAACACTATCCTACAAACACTAGGGACAATTTACAATGTTACCTACAAACCTGTACGTCTTTTGAGTGGGGGAGGAAACCGAAGCTCCCGGAGAAAACCCACGCTGTCGCTGGGAGAATATGCTAACTCCGTAAGGGCAACACCCGTAGACAGTATCGAACCTGGGTCCCTGGCAGTGTAAGGCAGCAACTCTACCGCTGTGCCACCCTGCCGCCCTGGATGTGCTATTTTCCAATGAGACTGTTTGAAGGTTGCAGCAAGAGCGCCAGAAGTTTGATCCTCGAAACAGTGGTTCTGAGAAGAGTTTGTACGTTCTTACCCATGACCCCCTGTGTGTTTTCCCTCCCGGAGAGTTTTCCTCCCCAACTCCTTCCAAGAGTAAGGTTTTTTAGGTCTAGAATTTCCAAATGGGATCCGCTGGTACGTTGTGAACCCGAGCCCGAAGATTTTTCGATGAAAGCTTTGCAATTTTAACATGCTGGTTTGTTATATGCATCCAAGGAGAGACCATTAGTCCGCTGAGCTGAAGACTGACTAAGAATCATTCAGCTGATGGAGGGAGAACACAAAAATGAGTAGAGAGTGAGAAGTTAGGAAATATATTATCTTATATAGACACTAATTAGATAAATAAGGAGTTAGACTAGAACAATTCGACCAGCAATCCCGTACACCAACACTATACTACAAACACAAGGGACAATTTACAATGTTACCAAGCCAATTAACCTACAAACCTGTACGTCTTTTGAGTGGGGGAGGAAACCGAAGCTCCCAGAGACAACCCACGCTGTCGCTGGGAGAATATGCTAACTCCGTAAGGGCAACACCCGTAGACAGTATCGAACCTGGGTCCCTGGCAGTGTAAGGCAGCAACTCTACCGCTGTGCCACCCTGCCGCCCTGGATGTGCTATTTCCCACCTGCCCAGCGACCAGTCAGATACAGCGATGAAAGGGAGTTAGATTGAAGTGGTGAGAAAATATTGTGTTTGATTATTAAGCCACAAAGAAGGTTCCACATAACAAGAACTCATTGCTGCCCCACTTTAGTTTCCCATTCCAAAGGCATGTATTCCTTTGTTAGCAAACAAGAACTAAATAATTCAAATGTTCAGAGATATAGTGACACTGGGAAGAAAGGCAGAAGCGGAAAGGACCAGAATGATTAAAAACGAAAGCATCTGAGAAGTCTGACATAAAAAGCTGGAGTAACTCATCAGGACAGGCAGCATCTCTGGAGAGAAGGAATGGGTGACGTGTCGGGTCGAGACTCTTCTGCAGTCCGAAGAAGGGTTTCAACCAAAAACATCTCCCATTGCTTCTCTCCAGAGATGCTGCCTGTCCCGCTGAGTTATTTCAGCATTTTGTGTCTATCTTCACATGGAAGATATCTGAGAAGGCTGCTCAGGGCCTAACTCTGAGAGAGAATTAATTATTCATCAAAGACCCAAGGCAATGCTTAACAAACTGCATTTTTGTTTGCACACTATTAAAGGGGGATATTTTTTGTCTCTGTCCTCTGCTTTCTCTGCTCAAGTAAGCTGTCTTTAGTATTTGTGATATGAGTGAAAGGTTAATTTTATTAAAATATCTTATTATTTCAATAATCAAATATAGTGTGGAGATCACTCAGTATTTGATACTTTGAGTTAATTGCTTTAATTCAGACACTAAGGAGATTGCAGTCCCCTCAGTAATTCCATACAAATGCCACTTAGAGTAAGGACAATGTGTTAATTGCAGAGCCAATCCAGCTTTAATGCTGTTATTATACTGACTTACTTTCCACAGGCATCAGAAATATTCACATCTGAAGTGGAAATGTTCACTGTGCGCCAACACTACAGATGCACTAATATTTAAAGAGCTCTTTTGATAAGAATACACCATTATCGGCCGCAGCTAAAAATGGTTTATGATGCTTCTGAGTATGATTTGCCTCTTACCTCTTTTCCCTTTTGTTGAAGTTACATATGAAATGACGTTCTGCTCAATGGCTGGGTGCTTATGATCCCGGCCCGCCATTGTGTCCTTTACTCTGTGCATTTTTATCTCTAGGTCATCTGTCGAGGCAAGTTTCAGCTCGTGATTGTGAAGGGGCCATTACCACAGCTGCCGCAGGAACAAAGAATACAGCGAGTTACCATTTAAACAGAAAGATGCAACTTACCAATAAAATGCAAAAGGACCACCAAAAGCTAACATGTGTAGGAAGGAAGTGCAGATGCTGGCTTAACCCCAAGGTAGACACAAAAAGCTGGAGTGACTCAGTGGGTCCGGGCAGCACCTCTGGAGAAAAGGAATAGGTGACGGTTTGGGTTGAGACCTTTCTTCAGACTGAGAGTCAGGGAAAAGGGAAACGAGAGATATAGAACAAATGAATGGTCCATAGGTGGTTCACTCTCTTTAGAATTATACTGTACACCCATTTCCTATTTTGGAATGCAAACATTCATTAAAAACTGTGGCAATATACTGGATCATCAAAATAGCTGCATCATTATATTCAGAAAACTTGCTTTCCTCCTTACATCTAGCACTTAAGCTGTAGTGTAGCATTGTAGTGTGTGTGTGTGTCTCGACCCAAAACGTCACCCATTCCTTCTCTCCAGAGATGCTGCCTGTCCCGCTGAGCATTTTGTGCCTATCTTGATTTAAACCAGCATCTGCAGTTCTTTCCTACAGCTCTTTATGTGATGTACACAATCAGAGGACTGTGATTGTTCATTCAAACTTCCACAGTAATGTTTTAAGTCTGAATGAAATGTTGTCTGTCCATTCCCTCCACAGATGCTGCCTGGCCTCCAGCTCTCAAGATTCCAGCATCAGCGGTTTCATGTGTCTCCAATGTCTTATCCCAGTGTAACATCGACATGAGCATTTATGCATCGTGAAACTCTTCCCCTCTTCCTATTTTAATGTATTCTTTGTTCATCCTCGATTTTATTTCTTATTATTGCACTGACATTTAAAAGATACTTACTTGGACAGGTACATGCATAGAATAGGTTTATAGAGATATGGGCTAAACGCAGGCAAGTGGGACTAGTGTGGATGGGGCACCTTGGTCAGCATGGGAAAGCTGGGCCGAAGGGCCTGTTTCCATGCTGTATGACTATGACTTACATTTAGTGATGGCTTCATAATTGCAGGTGGGATAATATTATTTAAATGGACTCATAGTGTAAAACATAAACTGCTGGGGTACCTCAGAGGGTCAGTCAGGCAGCATCTCCAGAGGACATGGATAGGTGACATTTCGGGTTGACCCTTCTTTAGGCCAACCAGAAGCATCACCTACCCATGTCCTCCAGAGATGTTGCCTGAACCGCTGAGTTATTCCATCGCTTATGTTTTAATCAAGATTCCAGCATCTGCATTTCCAGTGTGTAATCATTTCAGAGACGTCAATGAAAAAGAGCAAAATATTGACTGTGATCTGTGATTCACCGTAAGTTGTGAAATTGTGTATTGGAATGAATGATGCTTGTGTTATACAGAAACACTGGGCAAGATTGGTTGATGTTTTCCGAGAATCTCAACGCGTTAGAATTTAACAAAATATTGCTCGGCAGTGCTGTTTATACGATCAGTCCTGGGATTATTTTTGCAGCTAACATTACTTTGCATCCATATATTCAAATATAAATTTGAATTGCCACTTTGGTCCTGCTGTCTGACACTGTAAAACCACAATACAATTCATTCTGGAAAAGAATTAATGCACCAAAATTTGATTTATTTTATGCTCAATCTGCCTATTCAGATTGCTGTAAACAATCCTTGGGCTCAATTTCAGAAAAGGAACAGAATTAAATATGATTTATGTATTGTCCAAAGAAAACACATATCTGGTCAATATCAGTCAGAAGCACAAATTTGACAATGACCTTGAAAAACACCTCCCTCTTGATTGCTCAGCACTATTGCGGCATTAGGCATAACACACCCGCTGTTGTTCCAGTGGAATTAAGCTAAACTAGTAGCAATTCGGGATCAAGTTCCCCGATCTGAAGAAGTCAACAATTTCAGTTTAATTTAGTTTATTGTCACTTGTACTAAGGTGCGGTGAAATGCTTTTGTTGCATGCTAACCAGTCAGCGGAAAGACAATACATGATTACAATCAATATATATACACACACACTGAACTTTTTTTCCTCGTTTATTGTATTGTTTACTGTATACTGTGTTTACATATTCTGTTACTGCTGCAAGTAAGAATTTCATTGTTCTCTCTGGGACATGACAATAAAACACTTTTGAATCTTGACTCCATCCACAGTGTACAGATACGTGAATAACGTTCAGTGCAAGTTAAAGTCCAGTAAAGTCCGATCAACGGTAGTCCGAGGGTCTCTAATCAGGTAAATAGTAGCTCAGGACTGTAGCTGGTGGTAGGATGGTTCAGTTGCCTGAAAACAATGGGGAAGAAACTGTCCCTGAATCTGGAGGTGTGAGTTTTGACTATTCTGTAGCTTGTTGTGGCCCTCATCACAGGTGCCCACCACTAACATGCACTGTCAACTAACAGGTTAAATATCTGGCTGAACTGCCCCAAAATTATTCTCTCCAATCTGGAGATAAAATACTGACAGAAATCAAAACAGCTTTCCATTCTTGTTGGACTATCACATATCATTCCTCCATTTCCCGTTTCTTTAATATCTCTAAAGCAGTGCATTTCTTCAGACTTGGGTAAAAGCAAGGAGACCACCAGATACCCAGGATCTACTGATGCTATACGATTGTGACTTCTGTTATTTTCCTCACATTCCCAATGCATATTCTTCTGTCTTCTAAATTCATCCTACATTGTGTGTGATCTGTCGGAAGGGAGGTCATCGGTCTGTTTACTCTGCTTCTCTGAGCTGAAGTATTTCATTGCCATCTGTTTGCTTCTCAAAGGTACTCCTGAGATTGTGGGCCGACTACCTGGAGCTCAGCATGAGTAAGCAGTGATGTGCAGATGCTTATCACACCTCCGTTTCTTCAGTCAAAGTTTCAACTCCAGAAATCTTTGAGGAAATTGCTAAAAAATGCTCACCTCCCATATTAATTTACTAACAGCGTCCAAAGAAATGTTAAATGTAAAATCAGTGTGTTTTTGTTACTTGAAAAATAAGGTCTTAGAAATTAGATCAGAAGATCATAAGACATAGGAGTAGATGGTGTCTAATGAGTAGAGTGTTAATGACCTCCCTAATGCATTGGCAATCAATAATCTGTGATATGTGACAAAGATTAACAGAAACAGTGGTGCAGCTGGTAGAGCTGCTGCCTCACAGCGCAAGAGATCGAGGTTTGATCCTGATCTCCAGTGCTGTCTGTGTGGAGTTTACAAGTTCTCCCTGTGACCGCTTCAGTGTGCTCCGGTTTCCTACCAAATCCCAAAGACGTGCGGGTTGTGTAGGTGAATTGGCCTCCGTAAATGGATACGAACATGAGATATCAGAGTTAGCATGAACGGGTGACCGATGGTTGACATTGACTTGGTGGGCTGAAGGGTCTGTGTCCATGCTGTATCTTTCAATCCATTCAATCAATGAAGATGCATGTTGATATAATTCCCGGGCTAGGAAGCTGAGAGGGAGAATGACCACACTCGGAGGGTGGTACAGACATGGGTGCCAGCTGGTATTTCTGATAGTATATGGCTATAGTGGGTGCTACCTTGTGCAAGCACAATATGTGTAGATGTTGCTTGTCTGAGGTGTGTGGACAAGAGTGTTTCTTCCTGCATGGATAAAGTGTTATGTACTGAACTTGTTGTGCTTTTGGGCTTGTGTAGGCTGACTCCCACGAGGTAATCCCTTGGGTGCCTTTGGTACATGGGTGAGGTTTGTTGCACGTTATGTCATTCAGATTCAGATTCAGATTCAACTTTAATTGTCATTGTCAGTGTGCAGTACATAGACAACGAAACGCATTTAGCATCTCCCTGGAAGAGCAACATAACATATGATTTGAATAAATAATAAGTGTCCGGGGGGGGTGGTGATTGGCAGTCACCGAGGTACGTTGTTGAGTAGAGTGACAGCCGCCGGGAAGAAGCTGTTCCTGGACCTGCTGGTTCGGCAACGGAGAGACCTGTAGCGCCTCCCGGATGGTAGGAGGGTAAACAGTCCATGGTTGAGGTGAGAGCAGTCCTTGGCGATGCTGAGCGCCCTCCGCAGACAACGCTTGCTTTGGACAGACTCAATGGAGGGGAGCGAGGAACCAGTGATGCGTTGGGCATATAAGAAGAGGGATGTGTAGGAAGGAACTGCAGATGTTGGTTTTACAAAAAGTAGACACAAATGCTGGAGTAACTCATCATCTCTGAAGAAAAGGAATAGGTGACGTCTCGGGTCAAGACCCTTCTTCAGACTGAGAGTCAGGAAAGAGGGAAACTAGAGGTATGAAAATGTGCATTGGAAGGTAGTCTTGGTTGTAGCCATGTGGTCTGCAATGAGCAATGTGAACTGTGAGTTTAGAGAGGTGCACAACAGTCTGGCTGTAGCTGCAGGTTTATTTCTTTATTTTTAAAAAAACAATTCCGAATAAAAAAAAAATATACAAAACAAAAACTGCAAAATAAACTTTTCAGATATTCTCAGTGTCTATACTTTCAAACAGTGTAATTCTCAACAAACCACCCCAGCCACTCCAGTGGCCCTTGAGTAAATATCCCTTCACTTGTTTAAGGAGAGTCCCCATTGGAATCAACCCCTCGATGTCCAGCTGTGGAAGGACCCTAGACTGTGGTCCCCCCCCCCCCCACAGAGCCTTGGCGTTGGCTGCACCGAGCTTCAGTGAGTCCCTCAGCACATACTCCTGCAGTCTGGAGCGGGCCAGTCGGCAATATTGTCTGATGGACATCTCACTGTGCTGGGAGGCCAACAAGTATCAGGCAAATGAACCCTTGCATCATCTCGAGACCCCCTTCGCTCTGTGAGAAAAGGTGGGCAAACATCTCCTCTCCACCGTAGCCATCCTGAGGGCAGCAGGCATTGGTCATAACACTCCGATGGTACAGGAAGGATTTGACAGGGAGGGCCCCTCTCACTGCCAGTCAAGAGATGTCTTGTTGCCTGTTGATGAGTTCTGGCGATGAGGCATGTCACCAGACAAACTGGGCAGTCTGCTCAGGGAACCAAGCCACAGGATCCATCAGGTCCTTGTCTTGTAGTGCTTGTAGGATGTTCTGATGGATTTCTGGTCAAAGGTCTGGTAGAACTGGTCCACAAAGGACAGGTGGTGCAGCAATGTCCAGCAGGCTGGCATATTGTGTGGAATAGGTGCCAGACCAATACCAGGTAGAATCTCAGCAGGTAATGACACCCAGTGCCCATATTCTTATTTTTCCTTAACAAGGAGATTTCATTCAATTAATCACAGTTACAGAGAACTGCAATGATCAAAACTTTGCAAACATCAATCAGTCATCAGATTACAATATTATCATCCTTATCCACAATGCACTTGATCCCACATAGCGGCCAGTGTTCATGGAAGGCTATTTTTTGGGCTCTACGCACAGCCTGATGCAGCCACACACAAAGGTGGCCGTCACAATGAGAGCAAAGTTGGGTATGCTTTTCCTTTCTTCGTCTGTGGACTTGCATCGTCACCCGTTGGACCCACTCCATCTTTGATCCCCAAATGATTTGGAATACGGCCCGGGTGGTTGCCCGGGAGAAGGGTCACACCTGCAGCAGGTACAGCAGCCCCGAGACCACCTCACACCTGACGGCTAAATTCTTCCTGGTTATCGAAAAGCAGACTGACCTTTTGACTATTCAATGTCTCTATGCTGACAAAATTGGTTGAATACCTGGCTTATTGCACCACTCTTGAGAACATTAGTCAGAGGGTGGTGAATCAGTGGAATTCTTTGCCACAGAAGGCTGTGGACGCCAAGCCAGTGGATATATTTAAGGCAGTGATAGATTATTGATTAGTACAGGTTATGGGGAGAAGGCAGGAGAATGGGGATAGGAGGGAGAGATGGATCAACCATGCTTGAATGGCGTAGACAGGGTGGGCTGAATGGCCTAATTCTGCTCCTATCACTTATGATCTTAAGAACATTTGTGTGAGTTTGAATGGGAAAACAGCACAAATTAACAGAAATATTAGATATAGCTTTACTCAGAGCAAACATGATTTTCAAAATCATAATGGTGTTTTAGTTGGTATGGCACAGATTAATATCTAAAGTGAGAATTATGATTATGACCAATTTACATATTGAAATAGTTCAATCAATCAAATCACTAACTTTACCCAGAATTCAGAGCACATGCTATTTTTGATATATTTATTACAGTAAAGAAATCAATTATGGTAATTAAGTCTAATATACATATTCAAATTACATTAATTAGAATTAATTTTCTATCATTAGTAAATCACATCTCTACATTAAATGAGTTGAAGGATATAATCATTGTGGCCTTTGACAGAGAGGACTTTATGTCAAAACTTAACTTGAAACTTGGAAGGTGCTGAATAGTATCAGTGCCTTTGGGGATATCAACACATAATCATCAGTTCTCGTTTACATATTCCAATTAAGTTAATTACAAGGCACACTTTGCTGTGTAACAACAAATGCTTGCACCAAGAAGAAAATTATTGGGATTGGCAAGATCAACTGACTGTGAGGGCAAAATCTCCTCTGAAGCCAATTTCACTCCACAATCAGCAGTTTGCTGACAAAATAGAGTCCTCAACTGTGAAACATATAATTTCGAAGGGTGAGATTTTTCAATAGTAGTTCAGTGGTTTGGGGGGGGGGGAATGTATGCACTCCTCACATACTCCAACTCAATTTTTTAGCACTAAGATGAATTTTACCTACATAAGCGAGCAAAACAAATACAAAACCATACCTGTCCATATGATTACATAGAAAATAGGTGCAGGAGGAGGCCATTCGGCCCTTCGAGCCAGCACCGCAATTCTGATTCTGGAAATAAGATTCTTTGCACCCTACCAAAATGTGCTGTAACTAATATAAAGAAAATGGGATGAGTATGGTAATTTCTTATTAGGTTTAGGTTTATTATTGTCACAGTGTACTTATTATTATAAGTATTATTATACATAATAATGTACTTATAATACTTATTATTATAAGTACACTGAGATTATGTCCAGTGAAATGTTTTGTTTCGCATGCTATCCAAACAGGTCGGATATACCATACAAACATTCATGCAAACCCAAGATAGACCAAAAATGCTGGAGTAACTCAGCGGGACAGGCAGCATCTCTGGAGAGAAGGAATGGGTGACGTTTTGGGTCGAGACCCTTCTTCAGACTGATTTCAGGGGAAAGGGAGATACAGTGTGAAAACAGGACAAAGGGGATGGAGATCAAGGAAAGTGTAGAATAGATCATTGTTACCTGGGAGAAGGTAACAACAAAGCAAAGAGAGATAAAAATGTAGTCGGAGACAGTAGGACTGGTGGTCGGAGAACTGGATGGAGAGAGAGGGAAAGCAAGGTGTAGATTAATCCTTATTAATCCATGCCATTTATACATATCTACCACACATATATGCATGCTACCCTTTACATGGTATTACGGTACTACACAGCTTTACACTAACAATGTTAGTCAGCTCCCTCTCTCTTTGTGTCTCTCTCCAATTTAAACCAGCATCTGTAGTTCCCTCCTACACAGATGTGCTGGATCATGCTAATGACCACCAGATACCTACCCACCTGTGAACTGAGGCCTGAATTGCAGGACATGCTGGTGTTAACACTGAATCTGAGGAAGATTTCTTGGTCAGATGTATTTCTAGTGTGATATCTTTCCTTGTGTTTCTTTTCTCTTTCATTTGATAAATATTGTTGTGATAGGGCCTCAGATTATATGCTTGTGACCTGGTCACTGCGCCCAGACAGATTGGCTTTGTGGAAAGACTGAGATAGAAAAGTATTAAGGATATAAACAGAATGTGGCCACTAAAGTTTAGTGCACCTGTGGGAGAGAGTGTGTGTGTGTGCATGAGTGTGTGTATTGCTGTGTGTGTGTGAGTGCAGGTGTGTGTATATGTGTGTGTATGAGTGCACGTGTGTGTGTGTGTATGTGCGTGAGTGTGCATGTCTGTGTGTGTGTGTGTGAGTGCGGGTGTGTGTGTATGTGCACACGAGTGTGTGTCTGGGTGTGTGCACGCGCGTGTATGTGTGTGTGTGTGTGTGTGTATGTGTTGCTGTGTGTGTGTGTGTGTATATGTGGGTGTCTGTGTGTGTGAGTGTGTGTGTGTGAGTGTGTGTGTGTGTGTGTAAGTGTAGATGTGTGTATATGTGGGTGTGTGTGTGTGTGTGTGTGTGTGTGTGTGAGTGTGTGTATATGTGGGTGTCTGTGTGTGTGAGTGTGTGTGTGTGAGTGTGTGTTGCTGTGTGTGTAAGTGTAGATGTGTGTATATGTGGTGTGTGTGTGTGTGAGTGTGTGTGTGTGAGTGTGTGTTGCTGTGTGTGTAAGTGTAGATGTGTGTATATGTGGGTGTGTGTGTGCGTGTATGTGTGGCGTTGCGTAGCATGGGACAGGGAGCATTGGGATCAACACAAGGTGCCAGAAGCCTTGAGTATAATTCAGGCCATGGTCTTCAGATGCATTTCAAGCCGGTGCCCCAATTCCTTTTGTTAGTATCTGCTTGAACCAGCTGGAAAATGAGACCCAATTATTTCACAGTCTGACCCACGCACGGCAGAGATTGGGCACATGCAACAATTAAAAGTGGAGCATCCGTCATGTGTACTGTATCAAGCCATTGCATTAGCCAACCGAATAAATCGGATGGTACTTGACCAAGTGGTTTCCAGGGTCTGCGAATATACCCTGAAGCAATAACCTTACAGAGCATAAGAAACAGAGAGATAAGATAGTGAGGTTTCAGAATAAGCTGTTTGATCGATCAAGTTTGGCTTCTTCTGCAGACGATGTATAATTTGCCTTATCATGGACTTTACATTTCATCAGAGAAGTGTATTACTACAGGTAAAACTTCCAAGAAGCTAAAGCTGTATGAAATTGATTCTCTGATCCCCTGAGGTAATATCAACAAAACTGCATGACATTGCAACCAATTGGTTAGAATTCCGCTTGTTCTCATTTGTTTCTCCTTTTGCTCCTCGTCGCATTGAACGGAAAGTTTCCTTGCACCTCAGACCAACTTTAAGCACAAAATATCTTTGTATCTTGAGGTGGATCTTGCATGAAATAAGCATAAGCACAGTTGGCCAGATTATTTCTTGAACTCAGTTACTGATCACGGCTAGCCAGCTATACTCATTCATGAGAAGTGAAATGCAAAATATGATTTATTTAAAGAAACAGAACAGGAAGGGATTATGTGAAAATTCCCCTTCAAATATAATATATTTTTGATTCTAAAATTAATAAGGATCCATTGCACTCTAAGTATTTATTTTCAAAATTGGTTTGTTTCAGAACAAATGTAGAGAGACTCAAAATCCTAATGTATAGGTACTGGATGAGCAAAAGGCAGTCTGAAGAAGGGTCTCAACCCAAAATGCCATCTATTCCTTTTTTTCCCAAGATACTGCCTGACCCACTGAGTTACTCCAGCTTTTTGTGTCTATGTTCGGTGTAAACCAGCATCTGCAATTCTTTCAGACACAACATGGAACTAGGTGATCATGATCATGGGCTGAAGAGCCTGTTTCCATGCAGTATCTCTAAACTAGCCCAAACTAAAAACTAAAGGGCCTGTCCCACTTGGCGAGTTTTTCGGTGACTGATGACTGATGTATCAGGGTCGCCGAAAGATTTTGAACATTTCAAAATCCAGCGGAGACAACAAAAACGTTGCGACCCTTGAGGAAACACCAGGCGTCAAGACATCGTCACGCTGCAACGTTTTCGGTGACCTGATACATCAGTCAATGATGCCGACAGTCGCCGAAAAAATCGCCAAGTAGAACAGGCCCTTAATAATCCCCAGTTGCTCTGCTGCTAATCCAATGACACCACAGACCCAAATTGCAATAGCTAAGTGCAGTTATTTTACATCTGATACCCTCATCTTTCAAATGCAAGTCTATTATCATGATGCTCATTGTCACCGAACCAGATGGACTATCAAAAAATAACTTTGGCAGCTTGGTGGCCAGTGGCCCATTGGATCTCATTTGGCCTATTCTCTACCAGAACAACTCTCGTGTTCCAGGTTCCAGTCCCAAATCTGTTCTTCAACATTTCCCTCGCTGTATATTTCTCTAATTCCCACTTGAATTACACAATGGAGTCTGCTACCACCACATCTGAAGGCAGTGCATTACAGATTCCTTAATCTTTATATCAAAACGCTGCACCTCATATATCTACATGATGCATGTTGGCACGGCAATGCCAACGTACAGCAACGCGAGGGGCTGTAGAGAGTGCTGGACTCAGCCCGGTCCTTCATGGCCACAGCCCTCCCTACCACTGTTAGCATATTCAGGATGCGCTGCCTCAAGAAGCCACCATCAAGGATCCTCGCCATTCAGGCAATGTCCTCTTCGCGATGCTACCATCGGGCAGGAGGTACACAAGCCTGAAGTCCCACATTTCCAAGTTCAAGAACAGCTACTGTCCTGTCAAATTCTCAAACTGACCTATGCAACCCCATTCCTACCTAAACCATGAGACATATCTCTGTCTTGCATGGATTCTTGTATCTTTTTTGTTGCATAATAATTTTATTTTCGTTGTCTAGTGTAATTTATGTATAATATTCCTTTAGCGTGCTGTCTGAACCCATGCTGTGATGCTGCTGAAACACGATTTTCATTGTACCTGTAGGATACCTCACAGTACTTGTGCATGTGACCATAGACTTGAGTGGGCTATACTTGGCTGGACAGGACTGAAATAGACTAGATCAGACTTAATGAACCTGACCAAGCTTGAGTAGACCCAACTGGACTTGACTGAACTGGACTGAATTGGATTGGACTGGAGCAGACATGACTGGACTGCACTGAGCACAACTGGGTTTGACTGGACTGGACCAGACTGAACTGGACTGGACTGGTCTCAACTGAACCAAACTTAATCCAACTGCAGATAGACACCAACAGCTGCAGTAACTCAGCGGAACAGGTCGCATCTCTGGAGAGAAGGAATGAGTGGCGTTTCAGGTCGAGATCCTTCTTACAACGGGACCTGCTTGGACTGGATTAGACTGGATTAGACTGGACTGGATTGGATTAGACTGGAGACTCAGCATTCACCTGCCGTGCATCTGCCCATCTCACCAATCTGTTTCTATTTTGCTGCAATCTATCATGAGACTTCTTTTGCAGTTCTCAATATTGTCAAATTCTGTGTCCTAGATAAATTCAGAAATTGTGGCTTACAATCTCCCCCACCCCCCCCCCCCCCCCCCCCCCCCCCCCCCCCCCCCCCCCCAAGTCTAGGCCATTGACATAGCGTAAAAACATTGATCATTGGGGAGCATCAGGATTCACCATCTCCTGCCCAATAAAACATTCCCTCACCACTGTCCGTTGCTTCACTAACTCTGTCTGTGCTGTCAATGTCCTCGTTAATGCCATGAGATTCAACAGTTCGGGCAACATTTATGAAGGGCGTTCTCTGGGTAACCCAGCCAACAAGTAACAGTTGAAGTTCAGTAGCACTTTCTCTGGGTTATCGACACGAGCTCAGAAATATGGGGAGTTCCTCAGTGTAAGAGTAACATTCTCTTTTAAAGTTGATGGTGTTCTCAATTTTTGGAATCAGGCTTTTGGAACTCATTACAACTGGTTTTTGGTATCATCATAACTAAATCTGTCTAATTCGTAATGTTTCCAGTGCTACTGGAACTTTTCCCCCAAGCTTTGCTTTTACTGAGGAAATGCCATGGCCTATTTACTAAGTAATACTCAACCAGCCATGAAGCCCAGTGCAATACTGAGGGATCAGTGTGTAATTAGTTTTTAAAACGGAGACACTTAGGCAAAGGGCCAAGATCCACAATGTGGGATATCATTGCAGATTAGGAGACCAGGGAATGAAAATAGGTATAGCGGTACAGTGACTTCAGTAAAGACTGGCAAATAAACATAGAAACATAGAAACATAGAAAATAGGTGCAGGGGTAGGCCATTTGGCCCTTCGATCCTGCACCGCCATTCAATATGATCATAGCTGATCATCCAACTCAGTATCCTGTACCTGCCTTCTCTCCATACCCCCTGAAGTGTTGTAAGTTTAAATCCAAACTTGTTACATTATGAATTCTTGCATTGAACCTGTAATGGAAAATGTGTAGGAAGGAACTGCAGATGCTGGTTTAAACCAAACATAGACACAAAAAGCTGGAGTAACTCAGCGGGACAGGCAGCATCTCTGGAGAGAAGGAATGGGTGACATTTCAGGTCGAGACCCTTCTTCAGACGACAAAGCTATGACTTTAGTGGATGGATACGAGAAGATTTTACAGGAATGGTCAATTGTGGACCAATGCCAGAAAAGCGGAAACCACATTATTTTTAGCAAAACATCCCAACACGTTCACTGATATTCTTTTGGAAAGTTCAGTTTTACGTTATGGCTGTGTTTCCATGCTCTCCAATGTGACGTGGCCGCTGAGAGTAATCAGGGATAGGTAATCAATACAAGCCTTGCCATCATTGATAGGAAATGCTGGAAACATTCAAGCATCTTTATTTTATTTTAGCTCAGATTACTTTAGTGATGCAGCATGGAAACAGGCCCTTCGGCCCATCGAATCCACACTGACCAATGATCACCTGTTCACACTAGTTCTAATATGTTATCTCACATTCTCATCTACTCCCCACACACACTTGGGGTAATTTACAGAGGTCAATTAACCTACAAACCTGCACGTCCTTGGGATGTTAGAGGAGACAGGAAGAAACCCACACGGTCACAGGGAGAACGTGAAAACCTTACACAGACAGCACCCGAGGTCAGGATTAAACCCGGGTCTCTGGTGCTGTGAGGCAGCAGCACTACCAGCTGTGCCACTGTGCTGCCCTGTGGCAAGAAAAACAGGGTTAATGTATTAAGTCAGAGACCCGGCATCCAGACTTAATTCTGACAAAGGATCTCAACCTCAAATGTTAACTGTTTCAGTTTCCACAGCTACTGTCTGACCGGTTGAGTATTCCCACCATTGTCTGTTTTTGTTTCAGATTTCCAGTATCTGCAGGGTTTTTTTGATTTGCATTTCCAGTATTGACTGCAATGCAAAGCAAATATTTGGCATAAATCAATGCTAACCTTGCGGCTTAAACGGTATCGAGTTAAGGAGCCCACAGTAGTAAGACAAGCAGAATGCAGTGTGGTGTGTTACTATAATGCACCCCAACGGCAGGCCTGGTCCATTCACCGCCGCATCTGGGAACCCAGAACCAGCCTGGAGATGGGGATAGAGGGAGATGGAGGTGGACGCTAGACACATGGCCCCTGCGAGCCGCGGCCCATCACCACAGCAGGGAAGGATGGAGGGAGACGATGGTGGTCGCTGGACAAGGGGCCTGGTAAGAAGAACTGTGGGGGGGGGGTGGTCTTAGCTTCTGTGCCCTCAATGTCGGCATTGGGAGGTGTCCCCCTAGTAACACTGGCAGAAGAGGCTCATGCAAGGAGAGGGACAATGGTTCACGGGACGACCAGAATGGAGGCGAAGACTGCAATGGGGGATGACGACTGCAGCCATCGCCTCTGTGACCAGCTGCATCTGGGACTGTAAATGGCGCCAAAATAGCGACTTTTGCTAAGAGACTCAGTAGGTTGTTCTGGACATTCTGCTCCAACTGGAGGTTTGCGCCCATGTACAGTGGTAGCCTGGATGCAAAAAAGGTATTGCACTGTACCTGGGTACACAGGATAATAAAGGAATCATTGAACATTTAACAGGTTTGAATCAAAAACAGTTTCAGTAAAGTTTCTTGTCTCTCCGTTCTCTCTCTATTTACACCGCCTCCATATTTGCCCATTCAAGATGTCCCGTTGCGATCACTGCATCACCTGCAATTTAAGCAACAGTAGACATCCCCATTACCATCTCGGCTCCTGCACCACTGCAAGGATAGATTGACTGCAGCTTTAAGAAGCAATACTTGCTGGGCATTAGAAAGAGCCTTCTGTTTACTCCCTAACAGGGCACCATCAACAGCAGTGAGCAGGGACACTGGAGAGAGGGGAGTGAGGGGAGATCTTCACCATGATAATGAGACACAAGGAACTGCAGATGCTGGCACCTTGAGCAGAACACAAAGTGCTGCTGGAACTCAACGGGGCAGGTAGCCCCTGTGGAGGGAATGGGCAGGTGACGTTTCAGGTCGGGTCATAGAAACATAGAAACATAGAAAATAGGCCAGCACCGCCATTCAACATGGTCATGACTGCTCATCCAGAATCAATGGTCAGTGTGAAGAAGACTCCAGATCCAAAAGGCAACCTGTCCATCGCCTTCACAGATGCTGCCCGACCCACTGAGTCCTCAGAACGTTGTGTTTTGATGATGAAGAATATATATGTGGCATCCTCAATCCCACCTAAGAGACAAGAACAGACCATCAGTGGATTAGATTAACGGGAAGCATATGCCAGACACTCATACAATGATGGGCTGCAATCTTGTAGCAGCCACAGCGATTCCGGTGTGAATCATCATCAGAGTGAAGATCAAACCTCTGCATGGTCCCAGAGAATTCAGATGCTGCTGCTTGACCCACTGGCGTTCTCTGGAGTTTTCCGTCTTTATTTCACATTTCAGCATCTGCAGGTTTTTATTTGCTTTTTAGATTACAGTGAAAACCTGGTTCACTAAACGCTCTTCAGGGTAGAGAACCTTCTTTCCTTGTCCTACCCGAACAGGATGTTACTTTAGATCCTTAGCAACTCAGATCCTCAAATGCCCTCTGGAGTGCTCTGGGAATCCGTGCGGTTAAATCATTAACCGCTAGGTACTGAGCAAATAACCTCAGCACACTCTGAAGGACAATTAGGGATGAGAAATAAATGATGCGCTTTCCAACCAAACCCTCATCCCCCGAGAATGAATAATGGCACGAGGACTGAGTTTAAGGATACTTTGGGGCAGAAGAAGAAAAGGAAAAAAATCAGGTCTGCACTCGAAGAAAGATTGGAAATTCACAATGTTAAAGATAAAATGAAAAGACCTAGAGCACTCCACTATCAATGCTCTTCTGCATTTTTCTAAAATCACATCTGCAAAACGATCAACAATTTACAATTTACCATGGACCTTCCACTTCAATTATTTCACTGACTTATCCAGGGCACTAAATTGATAGACATCACCACAATGCAGGCAATCTGGACGATGTACAGGAATATTTGCGAAATCTTGGCATAAAAGGATACGGATTTTGTGGCTATACAATTAATAATACAAGTGGCAGAATGCTATCCAGCTGGCATAGATAGGAATGTTTGGAAATTAAATACCCTTCGTGTTTTCATTTAGCGTAACACAGTACTTCAGATGTTCTTTTTCAAACCTATTTTAAAAGGCATTACTGTCAACTACAATTACAGCTGGAATTTACGGCGCCAACACAAGAAGCTCAGCGGTGACACATGGGGTGTTAATAATGTATAAATTTTAAAATGCTTTTATTTACGAGAATGATTCTGACTGGAACGTGAGCCTGGTGCTCACCAGCACTCCCTCCCCCACTCCTTGCACCGCCCCTTATTTTTATCTCAAATAACCTACCATGTCAATTGTGCATTGATAATTACTGAGAACTTGGGATGGCTCCAAGACATGCAATTTCAATTGCCAATGTTGTATTTAGTTGCTCCACACATGGCCTCAAAAGCCTGTCTTTGTCAACATCTTGTAGTTGCCCTTTCAAGGCAGTGGAGGAATTACTAACGTGCAAGATAGCAGCGGGGTGTGGGTATTGATGGTGGGGTGAGGAGTTGAGGGAAAGTGTGCATTGCTTAAGGTAATTGGTGTTTATTCATTCCGGGTCCCAACCTGAAACATCACCTATTCTGTGTAAGAAAGAACTGCAGATGCTGGTTTAAATCAAAGGTGGACACAAAATGCTGGAGTAACTCAATGGTGAGGCAGCATCTCTGGAGAGAAGTTAATGGGCGACGTTTTGGGTCAAGACCCTTCTTCAGACTGATGTCATAGAAAACATAGAAAACATAGAAAATAGGTGCAGGAGTAAATCATTCGGCCCTTCGAGCCTGCACCGCCATTCAATATGATCATGGCTGATCATCCAACTCAGTATCCTGTACCTGCTTTCTCTCCAAACCCCCTGATCCCTCTAGCCACAAGGGCCACATCTAACCCCCTCTTAAATATAGCCAATGAACTGGCCTCAACTACATTCTGTGGCAGAGAATTCCAGAGATTCACCAGAGAAATGTTTTTCTCATCTAAGTCCTAAAAGATTCCCCCTTTATCCTTAAACTGTGACCCTTTGTTCTGGACTTCCCCAACATCGGGAACAATCTTCCTGCATCTAGCCTGTCCAGCCCCTTAAGAATTTTGTAAGTTTCTATAAGATTCCCCCTTCAATCTCAGGGGAGTGGGCAGGACAAAGATAGAATGTAAGTGGAGACAGTAAGATTGGTGGGAGAACTGGGAAGGGGGGAGGGATGGAGAGAGAAAGCACAGACTATCTGAAGTTAGAGAAGTCAATGTTCATATCGCTGGGGTGTAAACTACCCAAGCAAAATATGAGGTGTAAACTACCCAAGCGAAACAACACCTCATATTTTGCTTGGGTAGTTTACACCCCAGCGGTATGAACATTGACTTCTCTAACTTCACCTCACCTGTTCCTTCTCTCCAGAGATGCTGCCTGTCAAGCTGAGTTACTCCAGCATTTTGTGTCCATCTTCAGTTTTTACCAGCATTTGCAGTTCCTCCCTACACATCACCTATCCATGTTCTCCAGAGCTGCTGCTGAGTTACTCCAACGCTCTGTTTAGTTTATTTTGGAGATACAGCATGAAAACACAGCACGACTTAGACAATAGACAATAGACAATAGGTGCAGGAGTAGGCCATTTGGCCCTTCGAGCCAGCACCGCCATTCAATGTGATCATTGCTGATCATCCCCAATCACTACCCCGTTCCTGCCTTCTCCCCATATCCCCTGACTCCGCTATTTTTAAGAGCCCTATCTAGCTCTCTCTTGAAAGCATCCAGAGAACTTGCCTCCACCACCCTCTGAGGCAGAGAATTCCACACTCACCACTCTCTGTGAGAAAAAGTGTTTCCTTGTCTCCGTTCTAAATGGCTCACTCCTTATTCTTAAACTGTGGCCCCTGGTTCTGGACTCCCCCAGCATCGGGAACATGTTTCCTGCCTCTAGAGTGTCCAAGCCCTTAAACATCTTATATGTTTCAATGAGATGCCCTCTCATCCTTCTAAACTCCAGAGTGTATAAGCCCAGCTGCTCCATTCTCTCAGCATATGACAGTCCCGCCATCCCGGTGTTTAACCTTGGAAACCTACGCTGCATTCCCTCAATAGCAAGACTGGCCTTCCTCAAATTAGGGGACCAAAACTGCACACAATACTCCAGGTGTGGCCTCACTAGGGCCCTGTACAACTGTAGAAGGACTTTTGGCCCAAATAGTCCACAACACTATTGGTCACCCCCTTTCACACTAGTTCTACATTATCCCACTTTGTCTACACCTTAGGGGCAGTTTTCAAAGATCAATTAACTACAAACTAGCACGTCTTTGGGATGTGGGAGGAAACCAGAGCACCCAGAGGAACCCCACATGCTCCCAGGGAGAACGTGCAAACTCCACACAGGCAGCACCAAAGTTCAGGATTGAACCTGCGTCTCTGGCGCAGTGAGGCAGTGGCACTACCAGCTGTGCCACTGCATGGCCATTTTGGTTTTTTTTTAATTGTAAATCAGCATCTGCAGTTCCTTGTGTCCACATGTTACTTATTCATTCCTGACTATATTCAAATTTAGGTAAAAACAATTTTTGAAGAAGCACGCTTTCTCCCCTCCTGCTCCAATCAGTCTGAAGAAGGGTCACAACCTGAAACGTCATCTGCCCATTCCCTCCTGACCCTCTGCGTTACTCCAGCACTTCGTATTTCAATCAAGGTTCCAGCATCTGCAGTTCTTTGTGGCTCTCTTCCAAAAAATATCAAAGTTGTCTTCTTTAATTGAAGACCCAAGCTTTAAGTGAACAGAAAACAAACAGAAAAGAACGATGAACATTAATGTGAAACAGTGCCACTATGAAAGATGTGGGGTAGTTTATTTCAACAGCCCTATCCCATTTATCAAATGCAAATCGTTGACATTGCATTATTATTGGAAGTACTTAAAGCCTTGGACTAATTTGTCTTTTTATCCTTTAAGCTTGCTGATTTTGCCTTGTTATTTTTCCTCACTGGTTTTCCTCTTTCAAACCACACAATTTTATCTACTGTTTTCCAGCACCTTCCTACATTCCAAACAAATCCATCACAGCTTACAGGTGAACTCCTACCAACCTGCAGTCTCCGCTCTGCCGCTGGATATAATGGAACAAAATCCTAGAAACCGCTGCATTTTAAAGTGGCTCCGTATTCGATTTGAGTTAAAAAAAAATAAGAGATGCACAGTTATCAAATGTCAGCGGGAGAAACAATTGATCAACTTGGACCGTATGTAATTTGAACACTGCAACTCAGCCAATGCCGACTTAAGAAACAGAGGACAATTAATTTATTTAGATTGGAGACACAAGGAACTGCAGATGCTGGAATCTTGAACAAACTGCAAAGTGCTGGAGGAACTCAGCGGGTCAGCCAGCTTCTGTGGCGGGAATGGACATAATTTTTTCCAAAAATGAATGTTATTCAGAATAATAAAAAGACATATACAAAACAAGAACAAATTCTTCCGACATTCTCAGCAGCTATACATACATTCATTAGCGTTATATTTGGTACTGTGGTACCATTATACCAGGTACCATTGCCACTCATGTGGCCCCTGAGGTGATATCCCTTTCCTTGTTTGAGGGACATCACCTCTTGTTGGAACCTAGCCAATTCTTCTTTCGTGTCCAACTTCCATATTTCAAATGTTGACATCGCTGTCATCGTCCATCCTGAAAAGGACGCAAGCTTCCGGCGACAATCAGTGGGAGCCATCACTTGTTGCAATAGATGATGGTGGTAGCAGAATTAGCTTGGGATACTTCTAGTTTCTAGCCCTGCGACATGGATGCTTCTGCTATGGGGCCACCCAGCCAATGGTGCCTATGTTTGTTTGTCCACCTGCATGTGACAATAAAGTATAAAGTAAAATAAACAAACACGTGACAATGAAGTATCATTCATTCGTTCATTCATGCTGATCTGTTGTTGGCATAACAGGATGCTGAATCGGAGGGGAATAAGTTGAAATTCCATCTAGAAAGGACTTTGCAGTCATACAAACTCTATGGAGGATGAGGTTTCTGATATCCTAAAGAAATATATTAACCTTTTTTTAATCGTCCATTGCAATCATGCCTTTCAAATTTCTTCCCATACGGTGAAAGACGTCTTCTTTTCGTGTCCATCTTGTTACAAATGTTGACCTGGCTGTCATCGGCATCCTGAAAAGGACGCAAGCTTCCGGCGATAATCAGAGGAAGCCATCACTTGTCGCAGTAGATGATGGTGGTAGCAGAATTAGCTCAGTTCCCAGCCCTGCGATGGACGCTTCTGCTATGGGGCCACGGTGAAAGTAATATGTTGGAAACTGGGATGTTACCTGGGCCTAGGGTTGCCAACTACCCCCATATTAGCCCGGCCATCCCATATATTGGGCTAAATTGGTTTGTCCCGTACGGGACCACCCTTGTCCTGTATTTGACCACAACTACTCGGGACTGTCGGGTCGGAGTGTCGCATGCGGCCCCAACTCACCCATCCTGATGTAGTACAGCCCATGGAGTGCAGCATCAGCACCTCCCCCGTGGCCCAGTTGGTCGGCAGCCCGGCCAGCAGTCAGGCCTTCCCTTACTGCCGACACCACCGCCCCTCCTTCTCATGGTCGATCATCGGTTCATGAGTTGGATGGGATGCTGGACTTTGCACGTGACGTCACGCACAAAGTCTGGTGCCCGGGCCACAACTCCTCAGCTGGCCCGCTGGCTGGGCTTTGTGTACAGTTGAACACCCAGGCTAACTCATCATTCACACAGCCATGGCCAATTCGGTCACCGAATTGCCGTCGGGGAATTTGTCCCTTATGTTGACCTTTTGTCTCTTATTTGGGAGTGAGAAAGTTGGCAACCCGACCTGGGCCCAGCATGCTTGTGTTATCGGGAGAGGTTGGATAGGCCGGGATGTATTTCGTTCGAGCATAGGAGGTCTGAGGGTTATTCAGGTGTGCAAGATCAAGAGGGCCATGGATAAAGTAAATGCTCACAGCCTTTTCCCAAGGGTAGTTGATTCTAAGAGTTGAGACCATAGGCTAAAGGTAAGAGCGGAGAGATTTAAGAGGGACCTCAGGGCAACTTGTTCACTCAGAGTGTAATTCTTGTCTGGAATAAGCTGCCAGAAGAAGGTACAGAAGAGGGCACAATGGTGACTTTTAACAACATATGTAGGTAGCATGGATTTAGAAGGCCAAAGGCCAAATGCAGGCAAATTGGACTAGCCCAGTTCACCAACATGGTTGGCATGGAAAAGATGGACCAAAGGGCCTGTTTCTGTGCAGTATTGATATATGACTTTAAAAACTTCAAAATAGTAAGATTAAACGAGAACTTACCAGTTTGAAGTTTGATCTGTATTTTATGAGGAGTTACGATGAGGGATTACGTGAAGACCCCGTCCAGCATGCATGCGCGACATACTTAAAAGCAGCGGTGTGGAATCACAGAAACATAATAATTGAAATAAACATAGTAAAGATAAGGAGAACTAAGATACCAGTTGATCTCTATAATTGAGGGTGGGAGCGGAGGGCAGGTAATCCCTCATCGTAACTCCTCATAAAATACAGATCAAACTTCAAACTGGTAAGTTCTCGTTGAATCTTACTATTTTACTTCGGAGTCACATGAGTGACTACGTGAAGATTTTAAAGCTCTGTGATTTCAAACCGTGTAACAGTCCATACTTCACTCGCTGCCAAAGTCATCCAAGGGAGGAAGTATGTTATCATAATCAAACCTGAATCTGTTTGTAAAACAACAATGGTATTATTTGAAAATAATAACAAAGAAATGGATGCTCCCATGGGCTAAATTATATATTTTTTACAGCGTCTAAAAATTCTCTCTGCAAATGAAACAGGTTTTAATGGCTTGTTGTAGAATGTTTGAAGGTTCTTCCCATGGACCACCCCGTTGTTACCAGGTTAGGTCCAGTGGCACATCCATACTGTTAGCCGCCGATGTGGATGCTGCTCTGGTGGAGTGAGATGTGTAAATATCGGTATCCACTCCAGCAGCTCCCAATACCTGTTTGAGCCATCTAGAGATGGTTTGACTCGGTACCCTGACCCAGTGGCTTTTTTGAGGCTGACCCATCGCTTCTCGTCTCCCTCGGGAAATTTAGGTTGTGTTGATATATTGTAGAAGGCGAGTCACGACATTTAACGGGGGTCAGGTGGGTACGCCCGGAATTTCATAATGAGTCATGAAGTTCCTGGTCTGCTCTGTTTACCAGCTCCTGAATGGTGAATGATATTTGGTCTGATGTTATGACCATATTGTCCAGTCTGAGTAGGTAAAAGACTGGACCCTTATGCTGAGACTAAGCCATCAGCATGGCCGTATACAGTGTAGCTGTTTTCAGAGTAAGGAATCTGGCTGGTGGCCATGCCTCATCCATGGAAAGACTCATCCATGCCTTCATCTCCTCCCAACTGGACTACTGCAACTCACTTCTCCATGGCATCAGCTCCGCCTACATCAACCAACTCCAACTGGTCCAGAACGCAGCCGCCTGACTCATCACCCACACAAAATCCTGGCATCACATCACTCCAGTCCTCAAACAACTTCACTGGCTTCCCATCTCCCACCGGATCAACTACAAAATCCTGATCCTCACCTACAAAGCCCTCCACCATCTGCCCCCCCCCCCCCCCCCCCCCCCCCCCCCCCCCCATATCTCACTGACCTCCTCTCTCCCCCTACCAACCCTCACGGTCCCTCAGATCCACATCAGCCGGTCTCCTCTCCATTCACGTCCAAATTCCGCAGTTTTGGGGACAGAGCCTTCTCCAGGGCAGCTCCCAGGCTCTGGAACTCCCTCCCCCAACTGATCCGCAATTCCGTGTCCCTCACCATCTTCCAGTCCCGCCTCAAGACCCATCTCTTCACCTCTGCCTATCCTTAGCCCCACGTCCCCCTCCCTTTTCATCTGTGCATTAATTGCCTCATATTGTGTTTTGTATTGAATTCTGTCTTTACTTTGTGTACTAGTCATGTCTCTACTATTTATTTCATTCCCCTTACATATTTTTCCTCTACCTGCTAAATTTTTGTAAGGTGTCCTTGAGACTCTTGAAAGGCGCGCATAAATAAAATTTATTATTATTATTATTATCCCTTAGGTATGTCAGGACAACGCTGAAATCCCAGATCTTGGTATATCTAGGTTTAGGGATTTTGAATTGAAGGTACCTCTCATTAATTTGGCCACCAGTGGACGAGACCTATGGCCTGTTTCCCTTGGTGCCTGTCTTAGATAGGCTGACAGTGCACTTCTAGCACATTTGATAGTGCTATAGTTCAGACCTTCATCGTGGCGAAGGCTGGCCAGGAACTCCGGTACATAGGTATGGTGGTTGATTAGTAGGTTGTCTCTGTTCTCGAGCACTATGTTTCCCATTTTCTTATACTGGAGAGATATTGTTTCTTGGTGGCGTCGGTGAGATGCTGTCATTGTGTTCATGGTCCTATTTGACAATCCCAGGTCCATCAAAAGATCTTTTTGGAATCTGCAACCCAGTAGGCTTATTCTGTCATGGCATGGGTGACTTTCGCCTGATAGAGGGTGGATCAGTAGATCTGGTCCGTGGGGAATGGTCATGGGTTTCAATGACCTCAAGGATCACTGGGACCATGGTTGTATAGGCCAGTCGGGTATCACCAAAGTCCGAAGCAAATTCATCTGTATTTTGCGTAGTACCTGACTGATGAGGCAGAAAAGGGGAGAAAACATAGAGATTAGTCCCCCCACTACCATAATTTCACATCAAAGTAGGAAAGTGGCTTAATAATGAGGTCTCAGTATACACAGGTGAAATGATTGCAATATTGTTAGCAGTACAGTGGGTCGAGGATACCAGGCCTTTAAGGACAGTTATTTGTTCAGATTCAAGTTTAGCAATAAAGAGTTTACAGCACAGCCATTCAGACAGTAGACCAGACATTTTGATTGAAATACAACAAACACTATTCACAATTCAAATGATGGGGCTTACAGTCATATTTTTATGGGTGCCAGCGCACATTGTCATTAGAGGAAACGAAATGGCAGATAAGGTAGCAAAAGAGGTAACAAAAAGAAGTAAGATTGATTTAAGTATTAACATAGGTAAAACTGAAATCAAAGACATTATTAAGTAAAGACTGAAGGAAAGATGGCAAAAGCAATGGGAGGAATAGCAGAAAGGACGGTGGTTCTACAGAGAACAGAGGAAAGTGGGAGAAATGAGATGTGCAGGAAAAAACAGAAAAGAGGAGACAGTAATTTCAAGAATCAGATTTGGACACACTGGTCTGAACAGTACACTTTTTATAATAGGCAAGCATAATACAGGCAGATGTGAATACTGTGGGCAAGAAGAGACAATAGAGCATGTCATTATACATTGTGAGAGGTATGAGGAAGAAAGAAGACAAATGAGTGAACGATTCAGAAAATAAAAAGTACAATTTGATTTAATAGATATTTTACAAAATAATTCATATTAGTGCTATCAAATCCTATTGCTTTTTCTCAGGGTAACCAATTTGTTCAGAAAGATATAGGTTATTAGTATATAAGTTATAATGTTATTTGATCCTCACTCCATACCAGTTGGTGGTGGTAATGCACTAAAAAGTTGTTTGCCAACCGCCAAAAAAAAACTACATAGAAGAAGAAGAAGAATGCCAGATAGTCCATAGTTGTGGATGGTGTCAACGTAGATTTATCTGGATTGTATGACAAACCCCAGGCTAAATAAGTTTTTAGTAGCTAATGCTGCTGATTTAGCTAATTCCATGGTTTTGGCTGTTGTTAAATATCATCGAGATATTCCATGACAATATGTTTCCTTAATAGTGTCAGGGCTGGTTTGAATATCTTGGAAAACCAGTTTTGGCTCATATTTAGCCCATTAGTCAATAATTTATACTGCCGTAGTTACCCCATCCAGGTAATATTTTAGGTATCTCCGATGATCTTTATGAATGGGCACTGAGTAGTATGCATCTTTTAAGTCGATGCCTACCATAAAGTATCCTTAGGAAATCCATGTTTGGCAGTTACAATTTCCATTAAAGTGTGTATACCTGGTGAAAGTATTCAATGTGGTCAAGTCAATGATGGTGCGACATTCACCATCTTTTTTGTTTTTTTGGTAAATTTAATACGGGTTCCAAAGGTTCATATTTAGACGTCTTTATGTATGTTTTCTCCAGTTCAGCTTGTCCCTCATGTTTCCTTTTTAGTGAGAGGGTAAGACCCCTTTGGGGTGCATGCTGAACTGGTGGCAAGTTTTTCTTAAATTCAATTTTTGTCCTTGAATACTTTTGGTATATAACTACCAAGTGTGATAGTTCTTCATGCTTCCAAAACCAGGTGTGTCAACCCTGTCCATGGATGTGATGGTAGGAACCATACTCACCTACCTCCACTGTTGTTTAGTGGTGTGTTCATTTATTCTGTTTCTGGTTCCTGTCTGTTGTTCGGGGTGGTGTTGTTTGGGGGGGTGGCGCGTTTCCATGGGGCCTGCTCTGGGCCCTGTCCCGAAAGACTTGCGGGGATGGTATGCGGGCCCCGAGCTTTCACCAGTACCATGAAGTAGACGCCTACTGGTGGATGCGTAGAGGTACTGCCATCTGGGTTTTTGAGTGGTTTGCTCATTCCAGGTCCTGCCCTCATTAGGCCAAAATGCCTTGGATTCTTTGTCCAGATTTTAGGCTTGATTTGGTAATTCTTTGCCAAATAACAGGATCTGTGGTTCTGAGGTCGGCGTTCTACACAGTCCTGCGGATTTCTGAGGTTGAAGGCAGGTTTTAAGACCTCCTTCCGGAGGTTGCCAATCACATACTGTGTTGCACAGTAGAGCCAAGGTGTTTTGGCATGTCAACCCTGTCCATGGAATGAGCATGTGAAGTGATAGCCGACGTCAGGGGTATCCACATTTTGCAATTTTAAGCTTTTGGGTTTAAATTCCCTGCTCAATGTACCCCCAATAATGGCAGGCACATTGAGCAAATGCAATTTTGGGGAGGCGTGATAAAGTCCAACGCCTCAATGACTACCTGTCTTGGAGAGGTTTAAAGGACAGGTAGTAAGCTGGCCGCCAGATTAGGCTGTAACGGCCGTCTCGCTCGTGGTGTAGCCACGTAGCGGTTTACCACACCCAGCAGCTCTTCCTGGTCCTGGACCTGAAGCATACTCCCGATTTTCTTCAGCCAATGACCCCTCTTCTTGACCAGCCCAGCCTTGGTCGCCAGCGCTCCCCTCTGTTGAGGGAGATGCGATGGCCAGTGCTGTTAGTGCACTGGAGCGAGTGTGTTTGTGCTCCCTTGGCGAGCTTGCCCCATCTCCCGGAGCAAGTCTCGCTGGAGCTTTTGCTCCATGAGCCTTTCCATAAGGCTTGAAACAGTCACCTTCTCACTCTTGGGCGGTGAGTCTACCGTGCTGGGCTCTGCTGAGTGAACCGGCCGGTCCAACTTCCGTTGTGACTTTCATCCAGCCCGCATCGGTTGGTCGCCAACGTTACCTTGAGCTATGTTAGCGGCGCTGGGCTCGGCTCGGAATGCTGTCGGTGACTGTGGACCGCAGCGTTGTGTGGTCCATGTACCACCGGTCGCCCCTCACTGCTGGAACCCTCCTGGTGCGTAGCAGCCCGATGGGAACGACCTTCCTTGGTGTTTTCCCTGTTCTGTTCCTATTTAAAATAAAACAGAACAGGGTTTCGAAAACACCATGTCCTCAGAGTAAGATTTGCTTACCTGAAGGTCCGTTTTCAAATTGTTGCGGGAGAGCTCGTACTCCCGTCCGTTGCTGTGCACTGCGTGAGACGCTATGTCGCGCATGCGTGCTGGACGGGGTCTTCACATAGTCACTCACGTGACTCCGAAGTAAAATCATATTATTTTGGAATGCACTCTCAATCTGAGCAATGGTCAAAAATGATCAAGAGCAAATCATTGCGGTCAGCTTGATATAAACAAGGAACTGTAGATGCTGGTTTACACAAAAAGAGATCCAAAGTGCTGGAGTAATTCACCGAGTCTGGCTGCATCTTTAGAGAATGCGGATAGCTGACGTTTCGGGACCCTTCTGCAGACTGATGGAAATTTAGTCTGAAAAGGGGTCTCTCTTGACCCAAAACTTCACTTATTTATATTCTCCAGAGATGCTGTCTGTCCCACTGTATATTAGTCATCTTTGAAAGCAATTACAGGTATAAAGAAAAAAAGGTACAGGAAAAATGAACATAAAAAATAATGAATTTATGAATCATCATATGGATTCATGAAATCACTAGATAATTTCTAGTAAACCTGGAAAATGGCAATGAGAGTTAATATTAAACAAACTGCCAAAGTGGGGAACATGAAAAGAATTGAAAGCGCACAAACAAAAAGTGTTGCAGGAGCAAGCCTGTCCTCAATCAGACAGTGAACAGATCTCATTCCACATTCCAGGCAGCAAAAACATGAGCATGAGACTTTTGATGGCAGCGAAAGAGTTCTTCCTTTTTCAGCTCAGCCAACATTCTTACGAGCAAAAAGATAAGGAAGGTAAACCACTTGCATATAACCATATAACCATGTAACAATTACAGCACAGAAACAGGCCATCTCGGCCCTACAAGTCCGTGCCGAACAACTTTTTTCCCTTAGTCCCACCTGCCTGCACTCATACCATAACCCTCCATTCCCTTCTCATCCATATGCCTATCCAATTTATTTTTAAATGATACCAACGAACCTGCCGACACCACTTCCACTGGAAGCTCATTCCACACCGCTACCACTCTCTGAGTATAGAAGTTCCCCCTCATGTTACCCCTAAACTTCTGTCCCTTAATTCTGAAGTCATGTCCTCGTATCAGTGCGGAAACGCAGTGTAAGCAGTAATTCCTGCAGCACAGATTCACAGTACAGAAATTATCTGAGACTCAGTAAAGATAGATAATTCCTTTAAAAATGTACACAAAGACCTCTACGTATCAGATATCTGATGGATTGTTTAAGAAAGAACTGCAGATGCTGGTAAAATCGAAGGTCGACAAAAATGCTGGAGAAACTCAGCGGGTGCAGCAGCATCTATGGGAAGAAGGAATAGGCGACGTTTCGGGTCGAGGCCCTTCTTCAGACTGATATCTGATGGAGATGGGATGACATGATTTCTATTTGAGAACTTGAACCTAACTAAGGGAAATAAGGGTTGATGCTGGAGGCCCCATTGGATTTCAAAGGGTAGACAGTCAGAGTTAGACATTCTGATGAATGCTTTACACAATGTCTGAGGAGATTTTCTACACAACACAGCCACTTAGTATTGGATGTACAGGACTATATATGTTAGCAACTCAGTGGGACAGGTAGCATCTCTGGATGGAAGGATGAGTGAGATTTCAGGTCGAGACCCTTCTTCAGACTGAGAGTCAGGGGAGAGGGCGACACAGATATGGAAGGATAAGGTGTGAAAACGAGACATCAAAGGGGACCAAGGAAAATGTAGAATAGATCATTGTTAGCTGGGGGAAGCTGACAACGAAGCATACCAAGATAAAATCTGATCAGGAAGACAGCCAGACTGGTCAAAGAACTAGGATGTGGGAGAAGTGGAGAGAGAGGAAAAGCAAGGGTTGATTGAAGTTAGAGATGCCGATATTCATACTGCTGGGTTGTAAGTTGCCCAAGCTGCAGTACTGGACACAGTCAAACAGAAATAAAACCTGTTGGTCTAGGAGATAGTTGAGTTGTGACCAGTGCAGTGAATTCCTTTTCAATGTAGGTGTAAAATCTTTCCTCATGGATCAGTTCTCTGGTATTAATTAACCTTGACTTTTCCAGTTCTATAATAATTTAGGGTTAGGATTAGAAATATAATATAGAGCTAATTTTATAACAGGATCATTAAATGGTTAGTGGAATATTAGTGCTCCTCTTTGTTTATTGAAGAGTTTAACTAAAGTTAATGAAGAACAATTTTCATTTAGCTTATGCCTTTCATTGTCTCAGAATATTCCAAAATGCTTTAAAACAATGGTATAGCTTTGGAATAAGATAGAAAATGCTGCTATGACTCTATATATATTGGCCAATACATTGGGCAAGGCAGCACCACAGTGCAGTTAGTAGAACTGTTGCCTCACAGCAGCAGACACCTGGGTTCGATCCTGACCTCGGGTGATATGTGTGTGAAGTTTGCACGTTCTCCCTGTGACCAGGTGGATTTCTTCTAGATGCTCCAGTTTCCTCCCTCATCCCAAAGATGTGCAGCTTTGCAGGTTCATTGGCCTTGTAAATTGTCCCAAGTGTGTAGGGAGTGGATGCGAAAGTGGGAGATCATAGACCTAGTGTGAACACGTGATCGATGGTTGGCATGGACTCAATGGGCCAAAGGACCTGTTTCCATGCTGTATCTTTCAATCAATCAATCAATTTGCACGAGGCAAGCTGTTGGAAACAGAAATATGATCATCATCAAAAAATATATTTGAATGATTCGCAGTGAAAGATAAATACTAACCAGCACAATGGAACGAATGACTTTGTTTATGTTCAAGCCAGTCCATTGCGTTATGTTACATGCTGAGAGAGCAGGTAGGTCTTGATTTAATTTTTGGTCCAATAGACACAGCCGCAGTCTCTCTAAACTGCACCAGTGGCAGGTGGGATGTTCTGTCCAAGGCTTTGGACTGGAAGATCAACTGTTGTTCTTCTAACTCAACTAAAGCTGACATTTTGAGAATTAAAGCAACCCTTAGAGTCAAAAACAATCTTTATAAGCATGCAGATATCAATAGTTTCCAATTAAATGCATATATGCAAAAGATTAACTAGTGCTCATTAAGGAAGCTAAAGTAGAGATTAACTATATCAAGTGGATAATGACTTGGACTGATAGATTGAGTTCCTGTCATTACATGACAAGGTACCTAGGGATTAAAATGAATGTAATGGACCAAATTAGCTCCATATTGGCAATTATATTATTAAAAATGCCATCAGTTTCAAGAAGGATTTTTTCTTTCAATTTTCTAAGGAAAATGAAAAGTTTAGTTCAATATTTCATAGTTAGAACATGTGGGAAAGTAATGTTCTACGACAGCCCACTATTTTCAAGAGATCAGTTTAGTTTCTTGTTACATGTACCGAGCTACTGCGAAAAGCTTTTGTTGTGTTGCCATCCAGTCAACAGAAAGAGAAACATGATTATGATCAAGCCATTTACAGCGTATAGATACATGATAAGGAAACAACGTTGAGGAAGGGCCTCGACCCGAAACGTCACCCATTCCTTCTCCCCAGGGATGCTGCCTGTCCCACTGAGTTACTCCGGCATTTTGTGTCTTTCTTCGCATCTGCAGTTCCTTCCTACAAATGTCGACTTTGACGTCTATAAAAGTGCCAAGAACAGAAAGCTTTTCATAATCGAGGAGAAATCCAAGACTATGAGAAGAATAACATGCAGTATTAATAAAAGTTAGAGTGAAATATTTGTTGGCAATCTGGAGGGTAAAACATTCCGTATTTACAGTAAGGTCAGGGAACAAATGAAATTTGTGATAGTGTAGATGCATAGGGCCTATGTTTGAGGTAGATATAAAAAGAAATACAGAGTCAGCAATGCCCAGTGAAGGTTTCATAAGGTGGACATTATTCCTTGTATTCCTATTCAGGAATAGCTACTTCCCCACAGCCATTAGGCTATTAAACCTGGCTCGGATTATTAATAACCAATTATCTGTTATTTGCACCTTATAATTTTATTTATTCATGTGTGTATATATTTATATTACGGAATATGGACACATCGATCTGTTTTGTAGTAAATGCCTACTGTGTGCTGAAGCAAAGCAAGAATTTCATTGTCCATGGCCTTTGTAGACCAGTGAGGTGTTGAATTGTTTATTAACTTTATTTGCTTGGTTTAGCTGCGTTGTTCGTACTCGTGTTTTATGTTTTTTAATTTATTGTTTGGATTTTTGTATGTAATTTATGCGCCTCGTGTTAGTTGTATGTTCTGTTGTTCTGCCTGTTTTATGATGTCTTGCTTGTTTTCTTTTTTCTGTACAGCACTTTGGTCAGCTTTGGTTGTTTTTAAGGTGCTTAACAAATAAAGTTATTATTATTATTATTATCAGAGACTCATGACAATAAACTCACTTGAACTTGAACTTGGCCTCCTGTGCATATTCTTTGTTCCTATTGAGGGTAAGGTCATCAGATGCTTTTATCCTATTCTCTCAGGCTCCTTGCACAGATACATGTGCCACTGTGGCCCACTCTCTTTCTTTGTCCTTTATCAGTGCATCTTCAAAAACGTTGGTCATCATCTTAATATCTCATTTGTGGTTTGGCATTCATTTTTTGCATTATATTTCCGAGGAGTACCGAAGGATGCACTGCTCTGTAAAACGAAAGTCTTAGAAAATAAGTTGTTAATTCTTGATACTTGGAAACTAAAAATGAAATACTGAACATTTATCTTCCTTGGCACATTGTTGAATTCCAGAAGTTACATAGTTATCATTCAAGGCTGAATCTTGAAAACTAGATTTCTTCATGAAATATTAAGTTTGTCCCAGGATTATACTTAGAACTGTGCTGATTAATAATACGTATGAATGGGAAGTTTACTGAATTCATGTTGGGATTAAATATTTATTCATTGTGTGTAAATATGGCAACAATCAATCACAAAAACCTTATCTAAAATATATCAATGAAATGTCATCATCGCCTATTACATTTGCTGATGCTTCACAGCATATCACTTCTGGTGAATAGAATACTTCATATCTCCTGCAGTCAAAACAGCAGCCCTGCCACATCTCAAAAGCTCAAGATCTGCGTAAAACCCTTCATTCATTCAAAATGCCGCAACTCTTTAGTAGAATTTGGTAGTAGTAAATATTTTATTTCGAACTTGTAAAACAAAAAAAGTTAAAAACAAAGCAGTAACAATAAAATGAAATGAACAATAAACCTATACACAACTCATTAAATAATTCCTCATAAACATCATAAATTAAATCTTACATGTTCGAAAAGGAGTAGGAGGAAGTATACACTTATTTATTCCTACCCCTTCTCCGCTACTCATCAATTAATTCACAGACTTTATCTCATCTATATATATATATATATCCACATACACAAACATATACATGCATACACATACATACATAAGCCACATACATACTGTACATATATGCATACATATGCACGCACACAAACATACATATATACTGTTTACAAACAATTATCCAAATTCTCAAGTACAACGCGAATATCACACTGTGTCAATAAAGTCATCACAGCCCTTCCTCATTTTTATGCCTCTGGAAATTATTTCTTTTTGCAATTCTTCCTAAACTGAGTAATGTTTGTGCTTTGTTTGTGTTCCACATCCAAGTCATTCCAGAATTTCACCCCACAGATTGAAATACACATACTATTCATAGTTATAAGAAAAACAAAGTTTCTTTAAATTAAACTTTCCTCTCAAATTATAACCACCCTCCCGGTTTTGTATATTACTTGGTAGTAAATTATTTCTTGCTTTACACATTATTTGTGCTGTATTAAATTCTACTAGATCAATAAACTTTAAAAACAGAGAGTTGGTGTGTTCACAACATCCTACATTATTAACTGTCCTTGTGGCCCTTTGTTGCAGTTTGCATAAAGGATGTAGGGTGCTTTTGTTAGTGTTACCCCATACCCCCACAAAGTAATTTAGATATGGCAGTACAATAGAACAATAAACAATGTACAGCACTGTGATACAGAATGCGCCTAGTTCTTCCCAGGGCTGCAATGCTCCTTGCCAGCTATGCTCGCATGTTTCAGATGAGGTTTCCAACAGATTTTGTGGATTAATATCACACCTAGAGATTTATTTTCATATACTCTTTCTATATCAACACCATCTATCCTCACTTGTACCTGAGTGTTTATTTTACAATATCCAAACAACATCATCTTTGTTTTGTTCAAATTTAATGATAATTTGTTTATGTCAAACCACCTTTTTAATTTTCTCATTTCTGACGTGATCTCCTCCAAAAGCTGCTGTACATTCTCCCCAGAACAAAAGATATTTGTCTTTAAAGCAAGGATTTGAAAATATTTATGCCCTTCTAAAATACATTTGCCATGAAAGGCAAACAATCAATCATTGTTTTCAAATAATCATTCCAGGGAAAGGCCAAAGAACAATACGTTTCCTGGTCCATGATGGAGGTTGGCAGGACTACTAACACTGGGCTACTCATCTGGGCAAGTATGATCTGGAAATAATTACACAGCTCTTTTAAGACTTGCAGTCCCACATTCACAATTCACTTTAATCATATCAATCATATATATGAGGAAGGATGTGCTGGCTCTGGAGAGGGTCCAGAGGAGGTTTACAAGAATGATCCCAGGAATGATATACAGGAAGAGATGTAACAGCAGCCATCTCCATCATTAAAGACCCCTACCACCCATCGCATCACATATTCTCCATCCTGTCATCTGGGAAGAGGTACAGGAGCATTGGCTACAAAACCAGCAGGATGCTCCTCAGCTTCTTCCCGCAGGCTATAAGACTGATAAACAGACTTTGCCCCCTGCCAAAGTATCGCGCACCAACCACCAACCTGGACACACTGCAGCAGAGCCACTGTCGTGCCGCTGCCGATCGGAACGCCTGTTGATGTTTAGTAGAGAGTAGAGTGTTTAATTTGTTCATGATATATGTATTTTGATTTCTATTTTTTATTTACTGCACACTGAATGGACACTGGTTGAGCAACGTTTTTTTGTTTCCTCTGGGTATGTGAGTACTCAGGAAATGACAATAAAGATATACTTATACTTATACTTATGAAGGGATGAAGAGGTTAACACATGATGAGCGTTTGACGGCACTGGGTCTGTACTCGCTGGAGTTTAGAAAGATGAGGGGGAACCTCATTGAAACTTACCAAATAGTGAAAGGCTTGGAAAGTGGATGTAGAGAGGATGATTCCACTGGGAGAGTGCAGGACCAGAGGCCATAGCCTCAGAATTAAAGGATGTTCTTTTAGGAAGGAGATGAAGAGGAATTTCTTTAGTCAGAGGGTGGTGAATCTGTGGAATACTTTGCCACAGAAAGCTGTGAAGTCCAAATCAGTAGATATATTTAAGGCAGAGATAGATAGATCCTTGGTTACACAAAAAAGCTGGAGAAACTCAGCGGGTGCAGCAGCATCTATGGAGCGAAGGAAATAGGCAACGTTTTGGGCCGAAACCTTCTTCAGACTGATCGGGGACGGGGGTGGGCGGGGACAAGAAAGGGAAAAGGAGGAGGAGCCCGAAGGCTGGGGGATGGGAGGAGACAGCAGGGGGGCTGAGGAGGGGGAGGAGACAGCAAGGACTAACAAAATTGGGAGAATTCGATGTTCATGCCCCTGGGATGCAGACTCCCCAAACGGAATATGAGGTGCTGTTCCTCCAATTTCCGGTGCTGCTCGCTGTGGCCATGGAGGAGACCCAGGACAGAGAGGTCGGAGGCGTTGTGGGAGGGGGAGTTGAAGTGCTGAGCCACCGGGAGGTCAGCTTGGTTATTGCGGACCGAGCGGAGGTGTTCGGCGAAACGATCGCCCAACCTCCGCTTGGTCTCACCGATATAGATCTGCTGACATCTAGAGCAGCGGACGCAATAGATGAGGTTGGAAGAGATGCAGGTGAACCTCTGTCGCACCTGGAACGATTTCTCCTCCATGGCCACAGCGAGCAGCACCGGAAATTGGAGGAACAGCACCTCATATTCCGTTTGGGGAGTCTGCTTCCCGGGGGCATGAACATCGAATTCTCCCAATTTTGTTAGTCCTTGCTGTCTCCTCCCCCTCCTCAGCCCCCCTGCTGTCTCCTCCCATCCCCCAGCCTTCGGGCTCCTCCTCCTCCTTTTCCCTTTCTTGTCCCCGCCCACCCCCGTCCCCGATCAGTCTGAAGAAGGGTTTCGGCCCGAAACGTTGCCTATTTCCTTCGCTCCATAGATGCTGCTGCACCCGCTGAGTTTCTCCAGCTTTTTTGTGTCACCTTCGATTCTCCAGCATCTGCAGTTCCCTCTTAAACATAGATAGATCCTTGATTGGTACGGGTGTCAGGGGTTATGGGGAGAAGGCAGGAGAATGGGTTTGGGAAGAAGAGATCGATCAGCCATGATTGAATGGTGTAGTAGACTTGGTGGTCCAAACATTCACTTGTGACTTTAAGAACTGTATTTTAATAATTTAAAACAAAGACATCATAAGTGACCCTTCTCAGGTAGTTCAGGCCTGTATTGCAGAACCATATAGAACTCCCAACTCTTTGTTGAAATTAACCCAAAAATACGATGAATATACGAATAAGATGCTGCAGGCAAGAACATTGATGAAGAAGGGTCACAACCCAAAATGTCACTCATACTTTCTCTCCAGAGATGCTGCCTGTCCTGCTGAGTTACTCCAGCATTTGGTGTCTATAAAAGATAAATCTCAGCTACTATGTTAATATTGAAAATCCCCAAAACATTTGCAGATGGTGGAAATCCAAGATAAAAACTGAAAATGCTGGAAACACTCAGCAGGTCAGTCCATGGTCGTTATCTAGTGAATCCTGAATGATGTCATGTGAAAAAATGATTACGTTTGATTAAGAGGCTTCAAAGAAATCATAGACCTTTTGTGACATTGGAGGAGTTCATTTGGGTGGCACGGTGGTGCAGTTAGAGCTACTGCCTTACAGCGCCAGAGACACAGGTTCAATCCTGACTACAGTTGCTTGTCTATATGGAGTTTGCATGTTCTCCCCGTGATCTGTGTGTGATTTCTCCGAGATATCCGGTTTCCTCCCAAACACCAAAGACGTACAGGTTTGTTGGTTAATTGTCTTGGTATAAATGTAAAATTGACCCTAGTGTGTGTAGGATAGTGTTAGCGCACAGGGATCGCTGGTCGGTGCGGACTCGGTGGGCTGAAGGGCCTGTTTCCATGCTGTATCTCTAAACTAAACTAAAATTCAGCCTATCATGTCTGTACCAGTTAAAATAGATACCCAACATGATGCCACCATCCTACTTTAGGTCCACAGCTCTGTAGGTCATGCTTCTTCAGATACTTATCTAAATACTTCTTAAATATGACGTGACTCTTTGCCTCTTCCTGTCTTTTGGGCAGTCAATTCCAGACGTTTTACAGGTGAATAATCCTTTCCACATTGCCCTTCTAATCCTCCTAACAATTTAAATCAATGCCTCGGGTATTTGCTGGCATTGCTAAAGGAAATAGGCCCTAACTACTTATGATATACAGGCCCCTCACAATTTAAGACACCATTATAAATTTCCCTTTGCTTTCTCTGTTCAAAAGAAAACACCATTGGCATATGCAATCTTTCTTTATTGCTACAATTTGCTGGTTCCAACAACATCCACAAACATCTTTGCATTCTCTTGTGTGCAACATCTTTCCCTTAATGTGGTGGCCAAAAGTGTACATGGTACACAAACTCTGGTTGAACTAGTGTTGTATACATTTCTGGCATGACCTTCCTGGTCTTATATCCTGTGCCCACTTCTCTCGATTAAATCCCTTCTCAACTAAATATAACAAGCACTTTTGGGTAAATGTATGAGAAATGTATGAAGGTTCTGAACCTGTACTTGCTGGAGGTTAGAAGAATGAAGGGGGATCTCATTGAAACTTACTGAATAGTGAAAGGCCCAGATAGGATGGACATGGAGAGGATGTTTCCAGTGGTCGGTTAGTCTAGGACCAGAGGGCACACCCTCAGAATAAAAGTACGTACCTTTGGAATGGAGATAAGGAGGAATTTTTTAGCCAGGTTTTTAGCCAGGAGGCTGTCTTTGGGTATTTTTAAAGTGAAGTTTGACGTTCTTGATTATTAAGGGAATCAAAGGTTACAGGGAGAAGGCAGGAGAACAAGATTGAGATAGAAAAATAGATCAGCCATGATTTAATGATAGAGCATACTCGATGGGCTGAATGGCCTAATTCTGTTCATCTCTTATGATCTTATCATCTTATGATTCACATCTTTCTCTCACTTTGATTCTCTTCTCAATAATCACTGATCAGGTGGAAATAGGGAGTTAAAATGTTAATGAACAATCGAGGGTGACTTTAGCCTCTCTCGAGATCGGTGATCACTTTGTGGATAGCGAGCTCCCCATTTCCTAAGGATTTTTCATCATTTTAAGGGGAACAGCAAAACATAATACTGCAGAATTCAATAATAGATGACAACCTTGGTTATAGAGTGACCTGCCGTTCATGAACGCTGTTGTAACGTCACGGCCACAGTGATATCTTGTTGTGTAGTGCTGCCTGTCCTGTGAATTACTCCAGCATTTTTTGTCTATCTTTGGTATTTTGTTGTGGTATTCTTTTTCTTTCGTGTCTCTTAGGCTTCTTAGTTTTTAAAAGGTTATAGTTAAAATGAAAGATACTGTCCTTTGTTAATAATCAGTCTGTTTTGGCACCAGCTTGCCAAGGAGGTAGCCACAGTTACACATGAGTGAAGTTATAGTGATATGCTATTACATTAATTGCAAAGTTGTTAAATGCCATTGTCCCACCTGCCTACTTCCAGATTATTATTTGTAGAGAGCAGTTTATTAACCTACGAACCTTGTTGGTGTGTTTTGGTAAATAGGGTATATGGACTGTTTATCTCATCAGACCAGACTGTTGGCAATTACCTGAAAGGGAATTGTTTTTAGGTCATGCAGGAAGTTGAGCACAACTGCTTCAGTCATTTGGGCTTTTAATTAGCTCAATGTAGCCCGGGACGCAAAGGCCAATTCAATAGTTTTGCTTGTTATAAAAGTGTCAGTGTAGTTGATATTCACTGTCTTCTCAAGTGCCATGAGATATGGTGGAAGTCCTATGTGTGATTTGTGCATATCACAGGAGTTAATTGCTAACTAGGGCATGCAACCGGAGATTAGTTCAAGCATAAGGCAAAGGTCCAATTCATGATTCGTGAAGCTTGTCTCTGTGAGTGAACCTTTTGTGTTAAACTGAAGATCTACGTCTAGACTGAGCTCTGATCTGAAGAGACATCATGTGACACATCACGATTATCGCCTGATAAACACTGATCTGATTAATCTAGAAACGTAGAATTCATTGGCAAGTATTAAATTAATTTATTCTGCTGGCGGTATAGGTCCTTATAACTCAATAAAATTATGCATCCTCCTGAAAATCCTCACTGATATCCATCTTATAATTAGTACTACAGTGTAGCATTAATTATAAGATAGTAAAACCAAAAAGAACAAGTCATGGTCTGTGAAAAGCAAAAGAGGATTTTTCGATGCTTATACCTGTGTTAAGTTAAACAATTTGAACAGTCGATCAATCTCACTTCTATATTCTGACTCCAGAGATGCTGCTTGACCTGTTGAGTTATTCCAGCACTTTGTGCCTATCTTCGGTATAAACCAGCATCTGCAGTTCCTTCCTACACATTCGGTGGATAGACACAAAGTGTTGCAGTAACGCAGAGGGTCAGGCAGCATCTCTGGTGAAAATAGATTCAGGATGGTTCTTAAGAAGGATCCCAAACCGAAACGTCCCCTATCCATTTTCTCCAGAGATGCTGCCTGACCGTCTGAGTTACACCTGCATTTTGTGTCTTTGATGTAATCCAGCATCTGCAGTTCTTTTTTATTACACAATATTCAGTGTTCATGTACTTGTGTATCAGATAAAATTAATCTGAAATGTTAGCTCTTTTTCCATAGTTGCTGCTATCCCTACTGAATATTAACAGCATTTTCAGATTTTATTTCAGACTTAAAGCATCTGCATTGTTTTGCTTATCATAAACAATATCCTGATGTGCTTCTTCGTGTTTATGGTTTAGTTTTAGTTTTAGTTTTTGGTTTTGGAGATACAGCGTGGAAACAGGGCCCTCGGTCCACCGAGTGCGTGCCGAACAGCAATCCCCGCACATTAACACTATCCTTCACACACTAGGGACAATTTACTCTCATACCAAGCCAATTAACCTACAAACCTGTACGTCCTTGGAGTGTGGGAGGAAACCGAAGATCTTGGAGTAAACCCACACGGTCACGGGGAGCACGTACAAACTCTGTACAGACGGCACCTGTAGTCGGGATCGAACCTGGATCTCCGACGCTGCAAGCGGTGTAAAGGCAGCAACTCTACCGCTGTGCCACAGTGATGCCAGTGATTTGGAGATTATACTGCAGTTACAAAACGAATGCTTGGCAAAACTCTTCAACGAGTGCAATCATGCTCCTACAAGGGTGGTCGGCATTGGTCGCTAACCCATTCTTTGCCTCAACCTCTAGGATGGAGTCAGAATAACGTGCAGGACTTCATCAATAAGTGAAGGGGAAGTGATCTTAGTGACCACACAAGGTGCTAATTTCTGCTTGACGTCATGGCAGGACAGGAGAGATGGCAGTTACATGTAATATAATCACATAAATGAGCGCAATGAGAATCAATATTATTGCACAGCCATGGTAGCAGAATGGATGGCGTTGTCAAGCTGAACGGTATATTATGGGGACCTTCAGAATTAAAGGATGTTCTTTTAGGAAGGAGATGAGGATACATTTATTTAGTCAGAGGATGGTGAATCTGTGGAATTCTCTGCCACAGAAGGCTGTGAAAGCCTAGTCAGTCAATATTTTTAAGGCAGAGATAGATAGATTCTTGATTAGTACATGTGTCAGAGGTTATGGGGAGAAGGCAGTAGCATGGGGTTAGGAGGGAGAGATAGATCAACCATGATTGAATGGTGGAGTAGACTTGATGGGATGAATGGCCTAATTCTACTCCTATCACCTATGACCTTGTGACCTTATGACCATTGAGTGTGGGCTGCACGTCAAGGCTTACCTGATGGCCGGTAATCCAGTGGGACTTTGCAGTATAGTTTGTACTGTGGTGTAATATTGTAAAGTTGTTTCATGTTGACCCTAAACAGGGCAACTCCATATCCTGCATTTTAAATTCTGATGTGGCATTCTGGGCATCGTACTGCGTATCTGTGCATTCACAGTAAAACCAATGAAGCTGGAAATAAGCAGCAAGGGAGAATCAGAGGTAAGGTTTCAGTTGGCCAGCCTTGTGTGTGCACACATTGGATATTGAACGTATGTATCTAAAGCAGAAGATTGGCACAAAATGCTGAAGTAACTCAGCAGGACAGGCAGCATCTCTGGAGAGAAGGAATGGGTGACACCCTTTTGGGTCGAGACCCTTCTTCAGACTGAAGAAGACCTTTCAGTCAGACCTTCAGTCTGAAGAAGGGTCTCGACCTGAAAGGTCACCCATTCCTTCTCTCCAGAGATGCCGCTAGTCTTCTGTCTTGTGACAGGTACTGACTATTTTCCTGAAATGAAGGTGTGTCCATGGGAAGACAACCAAACAAAACTTGTTCCCGCAGCTTGATCCCGATGCTAAAGGACTGGGTAAATGCGATAGGAGTTCATGAACAAAGCCTGCAAAAGCTCATCACAAAGGCAGCAAAAACATGAATGTACCCACGGCTGAACGTGACACCTTTCCTTCTCCACAGAGAAGTGTCTGAAGATTGGTCATCAAAGCAATAACTAAAACGTTAAAGAGCAATTATGCGCTCCACTGATTTGTTTGAATATGAAGTTATAAATATGTATAAAGTGCACGACGTTCTTTTCAAGAAAGTAGCTAAATCCAATCTTTGCAGTTTGTGATAAATTGGTGGGCACTGCATTATCACGAGCCCATTTTATTTACAGTAAATAACCTCCACTGTCAGGATAATAAAGCACAGAGAAGCTGAACTTCTGCACAGGAGACTGTCTGCTCCGATCTATATGAATGGTCCATGTGCCATCACATGGTGCTGGCACTACTGCTCTCTGTGCATGAATAACCCTGTTTCTGCCACCTGGGACTCGCTTGACAAAGTACATTTGCTGCTAAGAGCTACGGCAGTGTAGAGTGTGCACAGAGCTAGACAGCCTGTCGACCGTGTGTGTTTCTGCGGCTGTCCTTTATATTGCTTATACTATATAAAAGGTTTACTACAGTACACAGCAAACGTGGGCAAAATAGTTTAGGAATGGCTGGCTCGCTAGTCAGGACCACACATCACTCTGCTATCTGAATTTTTGTTTCAACAAGAAAAGATATTTCACACATACAGACACACACACAGACACACACACACAGACACACACACACACACACGTGTATACACACAGACATAAACAAATGCAGGCACAAACACGCATACATACAGACACACCAACATACAAACACACACACACAACACAACACAACACACACATAAACACACACACGAGTATATATAGTACATATACATGCACACATGTACAAACACACATACACACATAACACACATATACATACACGCACATGCATACACACACAAAGTCTGAAGAAGGGTTCTGACTTGAAACATCACTTATCCATATTCTCCAGAGGTGTTGTCTGACCCATTGAGTTACTCCAGCACTTTGTGTTGTTAGTTCCTTGTTTCTAAGTATCTAGAGTATTCATGTAGCATTTTACCACATCTATGTTGTAGTAGACACCAACAATGGCACATGCCTTTGGGAATTCCTCACTTGCCACTGGGTTTTAATGACCTGTGGTTGAAGGGGTTAAACATTTGTCTCCCCCATCCTCCTCTGAGTCAGGAATACCAGCAGAACATCCAACTAATCCCAACATTTTTGAATGAAAGCCTCTTTCAGTAAAATACGCACACCCTCTCCGCTCCAACCTAAATGATCATCTGAGAATATCACTGACCAGACCTTCTAACAAGAGGGTCTATGACAAGAATACTCTGAGGTACTTCAGAGGGAGCTAATGCTTTTATTTCTTTTGACTATTTTTGTGAACTTTCTAACTAAATTGTCTCAATATTATTGAAGGCTCTTGCACTTGTCACTTCAAAGTGGTCCTGCACACAGGATTGGCAACCATCACTCTAATACATGCTCCCCAAATACTCCACACCATTCAAGTGGATACTTTTGGAACTATAGAATATGATATCACTGGATATGTGTACTTTCTGTACTTTTCAATAAGGTACTTGTTGTAAAGTGCGGTGACAGTTCACCCTGCTGCAATAACCATGCTGAAATATGATAAATACACCGATCACTGCCGGTTCCTACTGAGTCCGATTAATTTGAAGTGCAATATAAAATAATAACTTAGCATGGATATGTGGGTGAGCAAACACATCAAAAGTCGGTCTGGACTTCTTATCTAGAAAATAACTGCAATAAAAAATCCAGAGGTTGTAGTACTCATGCTGCAAGATCAAAATAGCTTTAAATATCGGATGTTACTGGCTGGGATGACAACATACAGTTAAGAGTGTTTATTGAGTTTGTTAGTTTTTGCTGAACTTTCCCTCCTGTCGCAGCTGTTGGAATTAAAGAAGGATAAATCAATAATAAAGAAGTTTGGATCAGTCTTTGACCTCTTCAATATCCTGATTATTACTCTTTGTGAATATGCTACAAAGATAGCTGGGTTTGCATAAATGGGAATGCAGTCATTGCTTTTTATTTAATCTCCACCATTTGGAATGAAAGACAAAGCCATTTAGCTCAGGTGTCCATAATGGATCCACGGAGAGTACCTGCACTTGCCATATCTTGGTCCAAGGGGCTCGTTGGTGCAGCTCTGCACATTCCCTGCCAGATATCGTTCCAAGTAAAAGGCCAATATCCTCATCACAACAGTCGTGTGCTTCTTATAATTGGAGACCCAAGAGGCCTCACATGCAGGCAAAGCCCTGAAGGAGCTCAGCAGGTCAGGCAGCATCTGGGGAGGGAACGAACAGGCAATGTTTTGGGATGGATTGATGGTGATTTAGGGAGGGGGTAGAAGCTGGAAAAGAGAGGAGGGTGTAGGACAAAGCCAGGCAATGGGCAGGTGAAGCAGGTAGGGGGTGGGGGATGGGGAGACCATGTGACGATAGCTATGGGTGAAAAGGAGACAAAAGGGTGACAGATAAGAGAGAACAGGTGGATTGACAGAAGGGAGCAGAGAGGGAGGATCTCACTGAAGTCCGGTCAGAGAGAGGAGGCGAACCTCTTCAAAGTAGGCATCATTTGTATTATTCTCGACATTTATTTTAGTTTAGTTTAAATTAGTTTAGAGATACAGCGTGCAAATAGGTCCTTCAGCCCACCGAGTCCACGCCGACACTAACACCATCCTACACATGCTAGGATTTACAATTTACAATTTTACCAGTCCAATTAACCGACAAACCTGTATCTTTGGAGCGTGGGAGGAAAGCGGAGCACCTGCAGAAAACCCACGCAGGTCACGGGGAGAACGTACAAACTCCGTACAGGCAGCACGTGTAGTCAGGATCGAACCTGGGACTCTGGCGCCGTAAGGCAGCAAGTCTACCGCTGCGCTACCCCATTTCTTCATTACTTTCTCATATAACTGAAAAGAAGACGATTGCCTTTGTGCTGCTAGTTGTCACGGCCTGGAAGCCACATCCTGACAAGGTGGCTGAAGCAAATTTAACAGCAATTTTCGGAAGGGACATGAACACATAAGGAGAAAAGGTTAAGATTGTATGGCATGGGAGAGTGCTGGGGGAAAGGGCCAAATGCATAACTATTGCAAAAAGCTGGAGGTACATTGAGCTAAATTGCCTCCTCCTTTCTGCATGACACCGTCTGTTCATCATTTCTAGCGAGTGTTTTCCTCGGTAATATTGCCGGAAGGCACACGTCCATTCTGCATTGTGAATCGGCTGAAACAATGGTCTTTTTTTCTCAATAATTGTGTGAATCATCAACATACTCATCAGAGATTTAATAGGAACCTGAGGGGTAACTTTTTCACACAAGGGGTGATGGGTGTATGGAACGAACTGCTGGAGGAGGTAGTTGAGGCAGGTACTATCACAATGTTTAAGAAACATTTGGACATGTATTGTACAAGGACAGGTTTAGAGGGATTGTGCAGGAAGGAACTGCAGATGCTAGTTTACACCAAAGATTAACACAAAATGCTGGGGGAACTCAGCGGGACAGGTAGCATTTCTGGAGAGAAAGAATGGGTGACATTTTGGGTCGAGACCCTTGTTCAGGCTGTCGGGTTTAAAGGGATATGGGCCAAATGCAGGCAGGTGGGATAGTGTAGAATAGATCATTGTTAGCTGGGAGAAGGTAACAAACAAACACAGATAAAATGTAGTCAGAGACAGTAAGACTGGTCGGAAAACTGGGAAGGGGTTGGGATGGAGAGAGAGGGAAAGCAAGGGTTACTTGAAGTTAGAGAAGTTAATTTTCATCCCACTGGGGTGTAAGCTGCCCAAGCGAAATAGGAGGTGCTGTTCCTCCAATTTGCGCTGGCCTCACTCTGACAGTGGAGGAGGCCCAGGACAGAAAGATCAGTGTGGGAATGGGAGGGGGAGTTAAAGTGTTTAGCAACTGGGAGATCAGGTAGGTTTAGACAGACTGAGCGGAGGTGTTCAGCGAAATGATCGCTGAGCCTGCGCTTGCTCTCGCTGATATATTGGAGTCCACTCCTGGAACAACAGATAAAGTAGATGAGGTGCAGGTGAACTTCTGTCTCACTTGAAAAGACTGTTGGGGTCCTTGGACGGAGTCGAGGGGGGGAGGTATAGGGACAGGTGTTGCATCTCCTGTGATTGCAGGGGAAGTACCTGGGGAGGGCGTGGTTTGAGTGGGAAGGGACAAGTTGACCAGGGAGTTGCAGAGGGAACGGTTGCTGCGGAAAGCGGAAAGGGGTGTAGATGCTAAGATGTGGCTAGTGGTGGGATCCCGTTGGAGGTGGCGAAAATGTTGGAGGATTATGTGCTGCCTGCGATGACTGATGGGGTGGAAGGTGATGACTGGGGGGACTCTGGCCCCGTTAAAACTGGGGGCAGGGGAAGCAAGAGCTGAGCGGCGGTATATCAAGGAGACCCTTGTGATGGCCTCATCTATGAACCCCCATTCCCTAAAGAATGAGGACATCTCCGATATCCTGGTATGGACCACCTCATCTTGGGAGCAGATGCGGTGTGGACGGAGGAATGGGTAGTAGGGGTTGGTCTTTACAGTAAGCAGGGTGGGAAGACTAGATAGCTGTGGGGCTCAGTTAGTTTATAATATATGTGAGTTGATTGGCTGTCTCCTGTGATGGAGCCGGTGAGATCAAGAAAAGGTAGGGAGATGCTGGAGATGTCCAGAATGCTGCCTGGGGTTAGAGGATATTATCTATGACAGATTAGACAAACTTGTATTGTTTTCTCTGGAGCATCAGAGACTAGGAGGAAACCTGATCGAAGTTTATAAAATGATGAGAGGCATAGATAAGGTCGATAGGCAGAACCATGTTTTCCAAAGTAGAAATGTCAAAGATTAGAGTGTATGGTTTTAAGGTCAGAGAGGGAATGTTTAAAGGAGATGTGTGGGTCAGGTTTTTTGTAAACAGAGAGAATGGTTGCTTGGAATCTACTGCCAGGGGTGGTGGTGGATTCAGATGTAATTGCGGCATTTAAGAGGTTTTTAGCTCAGTACATGTACATGGAGGGAAGGAAGGGTATGGTTGAATGGTTCAATGGTTCAATTGTACTTCATTAGCCACATGTACGAGATACAATGAAATTCATTTTTGTGTACAGTTGAGTACGTATCACTATTGATAAGCACATTAGATACGCATCTTCGACATAGTACAAGTGTATATCAGTAGTTCAATAAGACAATATACAGAGTTACCATTTTGGCACCATTTTCAGGGCCCAGTTAGTAAGTGCATGGTTCTTGACTTGATCATTAAGGCCCATTGACCTGACGACATTGCAGGGATTAACTTGGAATCATGTTTGGTCAAGATAATGGAGGACTGCTACTATTTGGTGACCCAGGGAAATGCAGTCTTGAAATCTTGCGTAGAACAAAGTGCTCGAGAAACTCAAAGGTCAGGCAACATCTCTGGAGGACTTGGATCAGTGATATTTTGACTTGGGACCCTTCTTCAGACTGATTGTAGTGGGGAGAAGAAGGTGGAGAAAGACACAAAAAGCTGGAGAAACTCAGCGGGTCAGGCAGCATCTCTGGAGAAAAGAAATAGCTGATGTTTCGGGTCGAAACCCTTCTTCAGACTGAGAGTCAGGGGAAAGGGAAACGAGAGATATAGAAGGTACATCGAACAAATGAATGAAAGATATGCAAAAACCAACGATGATCAAGAAAAGGTGGAGCCCACAATGGTCCATTGTTGGCTGTGGGTAGGTGATAACGAGTTTATAGAAACAGTGAAGCTCAATAGGACGACAGTGAAACTAGTACAACTGTTACCCAAAATTAGAAAATTCTACTGTATATTCATACCATAGTAATTTGGTAAGATACCAAATTACAGATTGGTTTCGTCTCTGTTTAAATATGGCCCTGTTTCATTACACACACATACGGCCAAATTCAATCCCTTTCTTGATGGGGTTTCTTTCTGAATAAGATTATAACAGATAGATCTACTGGATTACTTCAAAAGCATCAATAGTAGACAGCAAGGCTCCAACTGGTGTAGGTCAGACAAGGCAGATTACTGTTCAGTAATTTAGTGAACTAGCTAAAGGGTGGCATGGTGGCATAGAGGTAGAGCTACTGCCTTACAGCACCAGAGACCCGGGTTCGATCCTGACTACGGGTGTTGTCTGCACGGAGTTTGTACGTTCTCCCCGTGACCACGTGGGTTTTCTCCGAGATCTTCGGTGTCCTCCCACACTCCAAAGACGTACAGGTTTGTAGGTTAATTGGCTTGCTATAAAATGTAAAATTGTCTCTAGCGTGTGTAGGGTAGTGTTAATGTGCGGGAATCGCTTGTCGGCGCGGACTCGTGGGCCTAAGGGTCTGTTTCCACGCTGTATCTCTAAACTAAACTAAACCGGCTCGGTTCCATGACAAAATGGTTGCTTTCATGGGCAGTTTGTCCAGCATTAGCACACAAATTATCAGATTTATTGAATTCAATTTCACAGCTTGTCAAGATGGGATTTGACCTCATAACCTCTGGTTTGCTGATTTAAAACCATAACCACCTTTCCACCATAAGCATCTCCATTTGTCAAGCATTCAAAGTCAAATTTCATTTTCATTATTCGCGACAGCGAGGATTTCTTGAGCATTTTGGAGACCACAAAATAGCAAATCAAGTGCTTATTCCGCCTTTGAATTTTGTTCAAGATTTCACTTTTTGGAAGATTATCTGTTATTATTTAACTTTGCAGTTTTGTGCAGTGTCATGTTTGTGGGAAATTATGTCTGGGAATCTGGGAAAGAAAAATATTGAGTGGCATTTATCTGAGACTGGTAGTCAGAAGGGCTTCTAATTTAGATTTATTACGAGGAGATTTTGTTCAAAGTTTGATCAATCTTGCAAATGATACAAAATGAGGGCAAGCTGAGGAGGTAATTAAATACTTCAACAAAAATTAACCCCAAAAAATATATAATCCAGCTGATTAGGGTGGTACAATGGCACAGTGGTAGAGTCGTTGCCCTGCAGCGTCAGAGACCCGGGTTCGATCCTGACTACGGGTGCTGTCCATAAAGAGTTTGTACGTTCTCCCTGTAACCGCGTGGGTTTTCTCCGGGTGCTCCAGTTTTCTCCCACACTCCAAAGACATACACGTTTGTAGCTTAATTGGCTCCTGTATATTGTAAATTGTTCCTAATGTGTAGGATAGTGTTAGTGTATGGGGTGATTGTTGGTCGGCGCGGACTCGGTTGGGCCGAAGGGCTGTATATCTCTAACGTCTAAAGTTAAAGTCTGAGGTCTGGCCAGTGGCGAATCAAATTAAATATGAACAAAGAGAAGGCATTATGCATTGGAAGTGAAATGGTCAAGAATGATGAAATGTGTCCTCAGCTACAAGCAGAAGGAACACAATAGGATGTCAAATGCATGTTGTATTCTGGTTCCAAAATTTGACTTTCAACGTCAATAAAACAGGAAGTGGAGAAAAATAGCACACCTATCCCTTGAAATTAATTAGTGCGTGTGCTGTAACTGCAGCAGAATTTCCACCTTCTTCATGATTGATGTCAACATCACTGAGGTCAGTGGGTATAGAACTCGTGGCTTCATATATTCTTTCACTGAAAGACAACAGTCAACAATGCAATCAGAAGGCTCCTTTCTGATCAAAAATAAACCGGTGCATCAGCTCACACCTCACTGCTTGGCGTGCATAATGAATGATGGTTTATTGAATTATATTTTATCATCACATGTGACATGTCACAGTGCGATTCCTTTATTTTGCATACACAAGGTATGCAAAGAGTCACCACATAAAGGGCACCAACAAAGTTACAAAGTATTCCATTTTGGTCCCCAATGGTCTCCCTATGTTCTCGGCGCAGTCTATCTAGGACAATCTCTGGCAGATGATGTCAATCTGCAACACTACTTCAGTTTAACTCTGGCTTTAGGATTGAGACTCATTCAAGATGTTTCCTGTCATATTTTACATGGTAGTTATTCTTCGGGTTTGGTTTAGTTTAGTTTAAATGATACGAAACTAAACTAAATGATACTAAACCCAAAGGATGAGGCAGATATGATAATGGTATTTAATAGACCTTTGGATGGGCATATGAAAATGCAGGAACTGGAGGGAAATAGATAGATAAGAGATAGTCTGGGCATCATGTCGTCTGGTTCTTGTGTTGTACTGTTCTATATTATGTGTTCTAGGATAGGATAAATATGGAGATGTTTCCACTAGCAGAGAATTCTTGAACAAGTAGGACATAGTTACAAAGTAGCATTATTTAAAACTGAGATGATTTGGAACAGTTGGGTATGTAAGCTACCCAAGCGAAATATACTCGCAAAGGATCTCTGGAGTTCCCTATCCTGGAGGATGCGGAGGTCATGCCATTGGAGGCATTGAAAGAGGAAGTCAATAAGTATCTGACATCAGTGAATTGAGGCCTACAGAGAGCTGGCACAGAAGTGATGAGTCTTGGGACAGACCAATCAGCATCCTAACGAATAGCAGGGTTGCTTTGAGGGGCTGTGTGGTCTATTCCAGCTCATATTTGTTTTGTCTTACAGAAGTACTAATATACTGAAAAAGGATGGTGGTTTAGGTGCAGGTAGGAATTGATCAGTTGGTAAAATGGCAGATGGAATTTAATCCAAATAAATGCAAAAAGATGCACTTTGGGAGGAAGAAATAAGGGTAGGGTACACAAAATGAATTCTTGATTTAGTACGGGTATCAGGGGTTATGCAGAGAAGGCAGGAGAATGGGGTTAGGAGGGAGAAATAGATCAGCCAAGGCAATGAAAGTTATGGACCAAATACTGGTAAATCAGATCAGGGTAGGTGGGTAATTGATGGTTGGCATGGATGTAGTTTGATAAAGGGTCTGTAAACTTGATTGGCCGAATGGCGTAATTCTACTCCTATCACTTATGACCTTATGATCTTATGAATGGTAGACCCCCCCGGGAGTCTTAAGGAACAGAGAGATACCTGAAGGTCATAAGTCATAAGGAATAGGAGTAGAATATGGCCGTTCAGCCCATCAAGTTACTCTGCCATTCAATCATGGGTGATTGAAGTGGGCGCATGTGCATCGGGATGGACGTCAGTCAACTGTCTCACTTCGTGACCTTGCACCATGTCCATCTTCTCCATCAGCTCCGTCACTTCTTGATAACACTAATCGGGAATTTCCTCCAACACTTCCAGCATCCTCTATAGAAACTTCTACAAGAAATTCTAAAATTGAAAATCTAAATAACAATATGAGTGAAGTTGATGACCAAGCAATATATCTACCCTCGGCTATTGAAACACCTGTATCTCCTGAGGCTCCAGTGCTGCGACGGTCATCAAGACGTATTAAACCTCCTGACCGTCTCAACTTATAAATAGGAGGGGAGAATGAAGTGGGCGCATGTGCGGAGCTCTTCTAGTGTGTGCGCATGCGCAGGACATTTCTAGAGTGTGCGCATGCGCGGGACATTTCTAGAGTGTGCGCATGCGCGGGACATTTCGGGAGTGTGCGCATGTGCAAAGTATTTCGGGCGGGAAAAGCCTGCAGAATCAGCCATGTTTGCCAGACGTTTCTGAGTTTGTGTATTGCAGAAATAAGTTGCTTAAAGCTTAAATAAAGTTAAGTTAATTACAAGTAGTGAAAGTTTCATTTATCTCACAACAGTGATCTATCTCTCCCTCCTAACCCCATTCTCCTGCCTTCTCCCCATAACCTCTGACACCCATACTAAACAATAAACTATCTACCTCTGCCTTAAGGTGGATAGTTGAAGGTGGCAGAACAGGTGAATAAGATGATGAAGCAAGCATATGGAAAACCAGCTTTCATTAGATGGGGCACAGATATAAGAGCAAGATGGTGATGGTGCAGCTTTATAAAACATTGTTTAGACCATGTGTGGAGGATGTGAACACTGCTGGTCACCACACCATTGGACTGTAGTGACTGTAATGGATATGGTGCAGAGGAGAAGGCACTGGGCTGTTGAGAGCGATGGAGCATTTCGGACATGAGCCGTCTGGAGAGGTTGCGTTTTATGTTTGTCAGAACGGAGGAGGCTAAGGGGAGGATTTTATTGATGTGTACAAAATGATGAGAGGCATAAGGATAAATACCAGGAAAGGACAGAACAGTGGGTCAGGCAGCGTCTCTAGAGAACACGGCCAAGTAACGTTTCGGGTTGGGACCCTTCAGGACTAATTTTGAATTTTGAAACAACATCACGTATCCCTATTCTCCAGAGATGCTGCTTGACTCGCTGAGTTACACCAGCACTTTGTACCTGTCCACGTTCTCCAGAGATGCTGCCTTACCCGCTGAGTTACTCCAGCACTTTGTGTTCTTTTGTGCAAGCCAGCATATGCAGTTCCTTGTTTCTACTAGAAGACAGGAAACATTTCCCCAGAACAGAGGTGTCCAAAACCAGCGGACAAAACTTTAGGGTAAGTGGAAGTAGAGGAGATGGGAGGAATAATTTTTTTCACCCCAAGGGTGATTGGAATCTGGGACGCATAGTGTGAGTGGATAGTTGAAGCAGGTACTCCCACAGTATTTAAACAATATCTCGTTGAGCATTTGAATTACCAAGGCATGGAAGGCTACGGACCAAATACTGGTAAATGAGACCAGGGTAGATGGGTAATTGATGGTTGGCATGGCTAGTCTATAAACCCCTGACTAATTGGCATTGTTGCCCTTGGTCGGTGAAGGGAGGAACAGGTTTATCAACCAACAGTTGCATTAGCAATGGCCACCTGTAACTGCTGCTTGAAAGTTTACAGAGAGTCTGGATGGTGGACAAGGCCAAGGATAGGCCTGACTCAGCTTCATGCCACCAAGTTTAAAACAAGCTGCCAACATTTAGTGACACATTTGCGGGGTCAAAAGTGCCAGAAGCCATGCTGGGCAGGTAGAATTATAACAAAAGGACCCTACTCATTTCAGGGGTGGCGTGGAAGGTAGATTTTCCTGTGAATGCGTGACTGCTGTTTCTCGTAACTAACAGACTATAGGATGTGAGCAGCAAGCATCCTGCAACACGAGACAGAAAATAAAACAGTTTGGGTCAGTGGGGATTAAACTGTGTAAATTTAAATGGACCTGAAGCACGAGTTATAACTAAAATCCACGGAAGCCATTATCAGGCAGGGAGATGTGTCTGGTTTTGGTGAGTCATGAGAGAAAAGCTGAGGTAATGTCGCTCCTTCAGCGTGTTGTGATGTCATCTGTGTCACACTGGGCATTTGCTGAAGGATTGCCAACAAAATCTTGATTTAATCCGGTGCCAGTTTAACTAGAGGCGCCCCATGCTGAATGCTGGAACATTTCTCCACTATGCCAATGCAGACTTGCCCCAGTGAAGTACGCAGTCACAGACCCAAGAGGTTGGAGGGTACACAGTGGGCACGCGGCCAGCTGCCCAGCATGGTGGAACCGGTTGACTGGCCGTGCCAGCTGAGTGTGGGGCAGGTGTGTGGCAGTGCGCTTGTGCTCTGGAGATTCCCCGTCCCTTCAAGATGGCACGTGCATCTGTCGGGGCCTGCAATCAAGCAGATGTTAATTTTGTTCCGAGCAACAAAAGCCAACACTGCCAGTCAGGCAGATTTGGGCAAACTCCAGCCACACACCTTTCCCCAAATGTCCTTTCATTATTTTTTCTCTGTCGTACGCCACTCAATTCAGCCGCACTGAATAGCCTCATGCAGTTCCTTCCATTGAAGGCGTTCGCAAGTGGCAGCCGCCTTTGTCTGGTAATTAGCTGATGAAAACGTTGAATTAGAGGTTTGTCAAGCAGCTGAAAGCGTGGAGATTTGTTTGAAAAAGCACAGCCTTAATGCAGTCACAATGGATTTGCAAGTTACAACTCTTGGTCTTTCAGGGTTTCGAGGTGTCCTTCAATCTTTATTTCTCTGGGAACAAAAGGCTGTGTATTTCTGCAAGTCTTGATTTCCTTTCACTTTGATATGCTATTTAACGCGTGTTTGGAAAGGAGAGTGGATTGACAGAACAAAATGCGATTTTCATTACACCTTTTAGATGCAGTGAATCAGTGCTTTCACAAAAAAAATTACCAACACCTTTAGTATATCTATTCATCATTCGCCCAGCGCATTCAGAATAGTGAACCATAGAAACAGAAGGCAATTACTTTCAATATTTAACAAGAAAAGAAAAATATTTGTCACAATAGTTACTATTTACTTCAACATTACCCATTGCTTCTGAAAAAAAACAGAATACTTCAGTTACATACAGACCCATCCAGCAGTTGGTCAAAGCTAAACAGTATATAATAGCCCTGATAAGCACAGGGAAGAATAGTTATCCTGTCACTAAATTAATTGCCTTGTTTGTGTGAATATGATCATAATTCAAACTGATATATTGAACACAAATTAATCTCTATCCTGAACAGGAAACAGCTGGTGAAACGCAATGCACATTACAGCAACAACACCAGGCCACTCGGCCCCACGAGCCCATTCTGTCCTTTGCATTGGATCAAGCCTCTATGGCGCAGTGGTAGTTTTGCTGACTTACAGCCCTTACAGCACCGGAGACCCGGGTTCGATCCCAACTACAGGTGCTGTCTGTACGGAGTTTGTACGTTCTCCCGTGACCCCGTGGTTTTTCTGAGATCTTCAGTTTCCTCCCACACTCCAAAGACGTACATGTTTGTAAGTTAATTGGCCTTGTAAAGGTGTACATTGTCCCTAGTGTGTGTCGGACAGTGATAATGTGTGGGGATTGTTGGTCGGTGCTCTAGGCCAAAGGCCCTGTTTCTGCGCTAAACTGGACTTTTTCATTGAACTAAACTAAACTAATACCAAACTTTATTCTGACTACTTTGATACCATTTTTAACAAAAAAAATACAGTGGTTTAGTTCTGGAAGGTTAAGATTGTCCAAGTGTTGATCTTTCTATTAATGTAACGAATCGTAGAATGGTCTGGGCCATCTGAGTTTTCAAGCCCGCACTTTCCACCACAACTTACCCAATCTTACCACAGATCTACCCCTGATATTCTTCAGCATTTGTGTCGAAACAAGGAACTGCAGAAGCTGGTTTACTAAAAAGGACACAAAGTGATGGGGTATTTCACGGTCAGGCAGTATCTCTGGAGAATAGGTGATGTTTCGGGTCGGGATCCTTCGTCAGATTTTGTGTTCAATATATCAGTTTGAATTACGCTCATATTAACAAAACAAGGCAATCAATTTAATTATAGGATAACTATTCTACTCTGGGCCTCCTGGTTGCTCAACTGCTGAGTGGTCTGAATATAACTGAAGTATTCTGTTTTTTTATGTTTGTAATGTTGAAGTAAATAGTAACTATTCAATGGTTCAATGATTCAATGATTCAATATGCCAAATAGGTTTTCTTTTCTTCTTTTCTTCTTTTTCTCCAAAAATGCTGCCTGTCCCGCTGAGTAACTCCAGCACTTTGTGTCCTTTTTTGGGTTTAGTTTAGTTTAGTTTAGTTTAGAGATACCTCACGGAAACAGGTCCTTCGCCCACCCAGTCTGCACTGGCCAGCGACCACCGCACACTAGCGCTATCCTACACACTAGGGATGATTTACAATCTTTACCTAAACCATCTAACCTACAAACCTGTACATCTTTGGAGTGCGGGAGGAATCAAGGGCACCCAGGGAAAACCTATACGGTCACAAGAAGAACGTACAAACTCCACACAGATAGCACCCGTGGTCATGCTCATACTGATAAAACAATTTTAGAATTCAAACTGGAAAGAGTGCAGAAAGGGAACAGAGAAGATTTACGAGGGTATTGCCAGGGCTAGAGGGTCTAAGCTATGGGGAGATGTTGAATAGGCTGGGACTCTATTCCTTGGAGCGCAGGAGGATGAGGGGTGATTTATTGAGGTGTATAAAATCATGAGAGGAATAGATCAGGTAGATGCACAGAGTCTCTTACCCAGAGTAGGTGAATCGAGGACCAGGGGACATAGATTTAAGGTGAAGGGAAAAAGATTAATAGGAATCTGAGGGGTAGCTTTTTCACATAAAGGGCGATGAATGTATGGAACAAGCTGCTGGGGGAGATAGTTGAGGCAGGGACTACCCCACATTGAAGAAACAGGTATTCAGGGACATGGATAGGACAGGTTTGGAGGAATATAGACCAAACGCGGGCAGGTGGGTCTAGTGTAGCTGGGACATGTTGGGCCGAAGGGCCTGTTTCCACACTGTATCACTCTAAGACACTGGAGTAATGGTGTTGAAACATTCCCTCCCCAAAGGTTGTTGGTTTTTGAGCTCTTATGATGACCTGATGAATTCGAGGATGTCTTTTTGTGTTGTTTTACTGATATTAGAGCATCAGCTAAAGTGTCTTGGTAATTGGGGGTTAATGTGAGGTTGAAGTCATTGTATGATTAATACCAGTGACTACATGGTAATGAAATGACTGAGTAAGTCACAATAACAATAAGTTGCTTTGGGAATAAACAAGTTAAGCACATACTCAGCTGTAATATTGAAGGCATATAAATGTAGTCTACAAAAACAATGTTAAATTGGAAGATATGGAAATGATGGGAAGAAATTGACCAAGTATGTGCTTTTGAATTCAGTGGTACATGCATTTCAAGTTTTGATAAGAATCTCTGAATTAACTTCTAAGACAAAAGAAACAGGGGGTTTCTCCTCTATTGTAAAGCAATTAGAATGGATAGCTCAGAGAAAGCAAAATAAATCAACGAGAAACTAAATGGAAGAATATTGATAAAGAACAGGAAGTTTAAGCCAAATATTGTCTATGTTATTTTGGCACAGCATGTATGAGAGTGTAAACTGCTGATAGTGAAATACTTCAGAAAGATTGTTTGGACCTTTAGACATTTTTAAAGGGGAAGAGTTTTACCTTTGCAAATAAATTGCGAAACCAGCATTGTTTAGGCAAATTTATAGAGAAATAAAGTGTAAAATTAAGCTGAATTATAGAGCCAGATCCCAGCCTGTGAATGCAGAGCAGAACAACAGACTGCCAACCATGTCATCTCTGGGTGCCCGCTCTACCACCCACCAAATGGAGCTCAGGGCCTGTCAAACATTCACACAGAGACAACAACCTGGCTGCTCAATACCCGGCTTGAGATCTAACTATTCCTTCGGTTTATTTACGTTTCATTCACAAGAGGAAGAAGATGAAGAATTATAGAGGATACAAAATGATTCTGACCGGCATAACATCGCAGAAAGGATGTGGAGGCTTTGGAGAGGATACAGAAAAGATTCATAGGAGGGTGGTAGCTTTAAGGAGAAGTAGGACAAACATGAATGTTTTCTCCGGAGCCTCGGGGACTGAGTATAAACTAGATACAATTATGAGAGGCATAGATAGGGTGGACAGTCAAGGGCTTTTTACCAGTGTGGAAACATAAAAGATTAGAGGGCATAGCTCTGAGGGGAAAGTTTAAAGGAGTCTGAAGAAGGGTCTCGACCTGAAACGTCCCTCCAGAGATGCTGCCTGTTGTGCTGAGTTACTCCACTATGTTGTGCCTTCCTTTAAGTTTAAAGGAGACATGTATGCAGGACGTTATTCACAAAGGCAGCAGTGGGAGTGAAATGGGCTGCCCCGGGAAGTGGTGGAGGTAGATATGATAGTGGCATTTAAGAGACTTTTGGATATGCAGGGGGTGGAGGAATATGGATCACAAGCAGGCAGAAGAGATTAGTTTAACCTGGCATCATGTTTGGTGCAGATATCGTGGGTAGAAGGGCCTGTTCCGGTGCTGTACTGTTCTATAACGAGGGAGGATGATCACTGCTGTGAGACATGCTGAGGTCCAGAGTTGGAGGAGAAGGCCTTACAGAGGAGGTGGGGGGGGGGAACCCGTGCTGTATGTTTTTTAGCTTTCTCACACGTCCACATCAACGAGCTGTCCATCGCTGTTCCCGCTTTGCCGATAAACCTCTGCTTCCCTGTTGCTCTGCCGTCAGTCCACTGTCATCTTTCGACTGTTGAGAAAAATATTCTGCGGTAACCCCCTCACTAACGTTAGCTGTGGGTCAAGTCAAGTCAAGTCACATTTATTTATATAGCACATTTAAAAAACAATTCTCGTTGGCCAAAGTGCTTTACATTTGTTATAAGAATAATATATAAACAAACTACATACATATATACATATAGCCTTCGCTCAGTGGACGTCAGGAAAGGCTTGGGAGTATAGATAAGTTTTTAGTCTTGACTTAAAGGAGTCGATGGAGGGGGCAGTTCTGATGGGAAAGGGGATGCTGTTCCACAGTCTAGGAGCTGCAACCGCAAAGGCGCGGTTGCCCCTAAGCTTATGCCTAGACCACGGGATATTCAGCAGCCCCAAGTCGGCCGATCTGAGGGACCTGGAGGTGGAGTGGTGGGTGAGAAGACTTTTAATGTAGGAGGGGGCAAGCCCATTGAGGGCTTTGTAGACATAGAGGAGGGTCTTGAAATGTATACGGAACCGCACAGGGAGCCAGTGGAGAGAGGCCAGGATCGGGGTGATGTGGTCCCTTTTCGGGTGCCCGTCAGGAGTCTCGCTGCGGCGTTTTGGACCAGTTGCAGGCGGGACAGGGAAGATTGGCTGATGCCAGTGTAAAGAGAGTTGCAGTAATCTAGGCGGGAGGAGATAAATGTGTGGAAGATCTTTTCGAGGTCATCAAAGTGGAGGAATGGTTTTATTTTAGCTATTGTCCGAAGCTGAAAGAAGCTAGCTTTTACCACGGCATTGACTTGTTTGTCAAATTTCAGTGCTGAGTCAAATATCACGCCGAGGTTTTTGACGTGAGGTTTGAGTAGTGGGGTAAGGCTTCCAAAGCTGCCTGCTATTATTTTGATTGAGTCCGAGGGACCGAGAAGGATGACCTCAGACTTACTCTCATTTAGTTGGAGGAAGTTCTGGGCCATCCAGCACTTTATATCCTCGAGGCAGCGGGTAAGGTTAAGCAGATTTGATTGGTTTTTGGGCTTCAGGGGGAGATAGAGTTGTGTATCATCTGCGTAGCAATGGAAGGAAATGCCGTGCCTTTGAATGGCTTGGCCTAAGGGGAGCATATACAGGGAGAAGAGAATGGGGCCACGGATGGAACCTTGTTGAACCCCACAGCAGAGATTAGCTGGGAAGGAGAAAGAGTTGCCTATGTTAGTGGACCTGCTTCCAGAACTCTGCATTTACCAACTTCAAAGCACGGTTTTCGATCACACCAAATCTACGACCAGCAGTCATAGCCTCAGAATTAAAGAGCGTTCATTTAGAAAGGTGTGGAGCTACTTCTCTAGTCAGAGGGTAGTTAATCTGTGGTACTCATTGCCACAGAGGGCTGAGGGTGCCAAGTCAGTGGATATTTTTCAGGCAGAGACAGACAAATTCTTGATTAGAACGGGTGTCAAGGGTTATGGGGAGAAGGCAGGAGAATGGGATTAGGAGGCAGAGATCAGCCATAATTGAATGGTGGAGTGGACTCAATGGGCCGAATGGCCTAATTCTACCCCTATAACTTGTGAGCTTGTGGAATGATTTGGAGCAGCTGGAGATTAGTTGGGGAGGGGTCCTCTTGTCCGAGCACACCACACCTGTCCAGAATGTAGGTAATTTTGAAAGATCATCATTTAGACAACCACTTCCTTTGCAATCAATTTCTCAATGCTAAAATACAGGGCATCAGCTCATGGAGTCATACATGTTGGAAACAAGCCCTTCAGCCCAACATGCCCACATCGACCAACATATTAATATTCTCTACAAATGATAGCACCACCAGCAGCCTTGGAGACCAAATCTTGATGTTGGTTTTCCAAACTCCTTCTGCGGGTGTGGGTTGCGGCAATTGAGAATGTAACCAGGTGAAACATGGAGGGTACAGTACTAGAACATGTTATATGAGCAGGGGCTGTGGAACTAGGTTGGCATGGCAGTGGGCATTGTCTGTGTGACCTGGGTGAGGTTGGCTGTAGACAGTGTCCCTGTGAACTGAGGAAAGGCTGCATTATTAACAGACAGAGGGAGTGTTGAAGCAGCATGTGTGTCTGCTTAGTCACTTTGACCGTGGATAAAACCTCATGCTAGCTTATATTCGTATTTTGTAAAACTTCAAATTGTGAAATAATTAATGGTAAAGCATTTAAAAGCCATACAATTTTTAATCTAGGATCGTACTCTCAGTGTATGCCGTGGAAGAGGTTTGGGCTATTTTAAATTAATTGTCTAACTTTCATTTTCTGATTTCATATAATTCATGGCGACTTGGAATAAACAATGTTTACTGCTTCTCCGCTCGGATCATCAAACCACCTCGATGCACTTACCTCATTAACACAGAAATACAAAAGGCAGCCTCAGCAGCACTGATCCTCTCCGCCTTGTGGAGGCTCCTTGTGAACAATTCTCCACACTCAAGCAGGCATGCACAGACTCACTTATATACACGCATGCACACACATACGCACGCACTCATACATGCACGCACTCAACATACGCACACACACTCGTACACAAGCACACACGCACCCACACATATACGTACACTTATATGCGCACACACACACACACGCATTCACACACAAGTACACACACATGTACACTTGTACACACACACACATGCACACACACACTCTCATGTACACACATAAATGTATGCACTCACACACACATGCACACATACCCACATACCCACGTGACGTATATGTGCACATGCATGCACACACAAGCTCACACTCACTCACACACACTCTCCATTTCTCAATAGCTGTCTAGAACTCATTGTTACAGGCACATAATAGTCAATTTATGGTTAAGTATTTTTGTCACAAATGCTAATGTCACAAATCCCCTTTTATTTGCAAAAGTGTTCCACATAAATATTCCCAAATACGCACACCGCTCTAATCCATGATTCAGTCTATCTCAAATATTTGAGACAAAAAATGATAATATTGCATGTGAGATGAAATATTCAACTAAAGTAATTTGATTTTTGGAGACGATGAGCACAAACTGTGGTAAAGGTGAACATTTTTTAGAGACAAGGGAAGTGTCAATTTGAATTTTTCTCAGTTTCCCAAGGCATTGTTACATTGGATGTTTAGTGTTGCCAAATGTATGATCCATTCAATCAGTAAGTAATACAGATCAAATTGACAAAGGACCAAAGTTATGTTCCAAATGCAAGCACATCACTGCAGCGGTAGAATTGCTACCTTACAGCGCTAGAGACCCGGGTTCGATCCAGAATATGGGTCTGTCTGTGCGGCAGGCACGTGCCGTGAGTAATTACTCAAGGTAGGCAGTCAGTCGGCTTTTTTAAAAAGATCTTAAACCGCGCATGCGCAGATTGTTCTCGCCGTAAAAATTAAAAATAAGTAACAATTCAATTTTCCCAAGGCTTCTAAATCTCTTTCATTTTGTAATTACTGAATGGGTGGGGGACGGAGGATGAAGGCAGGTGGAGAGATGGTGGGAAAAACAGGAGCACACCAGGACATTGAATCAGTTGTCATCTTATTGAATGGCAATACTAATTCAAGGGACCAATTGGAGGGAGAGTTCCTTTCACAGCATGAGGAGAGTCTGTACCAGGGGTTAAAGATGCGGGGAGGGCAGGAGTGTTGAGAAGGAGGGGGTCAGAGATCATGTCAGACTCACTCACCGCTGCCGCAGCGCTCCAGGCACGGACAGCAGAACTGGCCGCCACTTCCGGGGAAGGAAGCAGCTCGGGTGACTGCGAGCGGCTGCCACTTCAGCGCCTTCTGCCAGCCCGCTCACTTCTGGCAGTGGTCTTTGTGTGAACACCTCTCACCGGCTTCACTCCTGTCAGCCGCTTCCCGTAAATCCTTAAATTTAGACAGCCAAGTAAGCTCAATTGGTCCCTTGAGCGCGCTGTCGGAATTTAAGGATTTGCGGGAAGCAGCTGACAGGGGAGAGGTTTTCAGACGGAGAGCATTGCCAGAGGTGAGCGGGTACCGGCAGAAGGGGCTGGCGGCCACTCGCAGCCACCCGAGCTAATTCACTCCTCGGCCACAATGCAGTGGCTCCGTGCCCGGAGTGTCGCAAGTGGGTTACTTGCCCCGATCCTCTCCATCACAACGCTCCTGCCCTCCCCGCAACTTTGCCCCGGGCTAGACTCCTCAAACGGTGTGAAATGAGCTCCCACCCCGGGAAATACGGTATTTAAAAACATAAAGCACCAAGAAATGTACTTACCACATTATTGGTACACAAACTCCATTCTTCTCTCTGTTTCCTAAGATATTCTTAAAATAATGACAATCCATACTTGAAAAACCCGCCAAGAAACTCGTGCATGCGCAGTACTGCAAAGGCAGAATTTCAGCTGCCTTCAGCCCCGCTTGTCATTGACGGTGCGGTGTATGTAATAGAAATGGTGTTACCTGCCTCCAAGTTAAAGGGGGAGGAGTGTTAGGTATGTGATAATTAGCATATGTAATTAGTATATGTGATGTCTTGTGATGTCTTGTGCAAGTACGCATGTGCGGGGGAGACTCAAAGTGGCGTCCTGAAATAAAGAAGCTTGTTAGATTACTCCCGTGTTCGAGCCTTATTAAAGTCTGTTCGAAGCATCCAAATACACAACAGACGGCTTGAAGCAGCGCTGACGACACGTGGGCGGCACAGACCTTCGCATGTTGCAAGTGCTGCGGATGAAAGGCACGGAGAATTATGCCTATCCTAGAGATCGATCTCTTAGATAGGCATCATTCTCCCATGCCTTTACTATTTATATTTAATAATTGCCATTTCATAATTTTAGTCAGGGTAGGCAGTGCTCACCTTGCCTACTCCGACGGCACGTGCCTGCTGTACGGAGTTTGTACGTTCTCCCTGTGATCTCGTGGGTTTCTTCCAGGTGCTCCAGTCTCCTCCTACATTCCAAAGACATGTAGTTTTGAGGGTTAATTGGCTTCTGTAAATTGTAGATAGTGCAAGTGTACAGGTGATCTTTGGTCGGTGCAGAGTCAGTGGGCAGTTTCCTCGCTGTATCTCTAAACTAAACTAAACTAAACCAAAGGAATTTGACTTTTCACCTTTTTGCCACTGACTGTATCTTTATAATTTTAATACAATAAGAGACCTTGTCTTTGTTTTTTTTCACTCCTTCTCCATTTCCTGTTTTACTTTAGCTGTGAGTTCAATTTCTTGTGCTGGCATTGAACATAGAGGACAATCGATGCCAGTATCATCGACACCCCTCTCTGTTCAATGGCCACAGGAATATAGATCTTCTGTTCTCAACTGATGCTCTGAATCGAGGCCTATAATCTTCCTGGAAAGGAAAATTAAAAGAACTGTAACTTTATCCTAACAGACCTTAGACTTTAAAAGTATAGCATGTAAACAGGCCATTCAGGTAACCACGTCCACAAAACATCACCCATTCCTTCTCTCCAGAGATGCTGCCTGTCCTGCTGAGGTACTCCAGTATTTTGTGTCTATCACTGATTAAGACTTTGGTCACTTTCCTGAGATACCTTACTCTATTCTCAAGGCAAATTCTATTTGAGAATTTGCGTAAGAAATTCTTGGCTATATTTTAGGATGTAAAAAGTGGCGCATGACTGCATGGCTTGATATGATAGGAAATATAACAACCCCGTTACAACATGAGCCTTACACTAGGATTGGGCTGGGGTGTTTCTGCTTTACATCTGAAGCGCCACAGATGGGATTCTCGAGTAGGGGAAAGACAACAGGAGACAACAATGGTGAAAGAGTCTCTTTATAGAAATACATTGAAAAGAAAGCCTCAGCTTAACAAAAAAAAAAACACAAAGGAGTGAACCTCCAAATCATTATGCCCACCCAAATGCAAGATGCTGCTAGCAATTAAAATACATTCAGAGTAATATTGATTTAATATGTTGTCCTTGTGATTCTTGGGGATGGAGTCTTTACTGGGATGCTGCATTAGATGCAGTCTAGGTTGTTGTTAAAGTTGGTCTAATATGTGCCATAGAAATATCCTACAAGGGATAGGAATACATAAAAATACAGTGCCACATTTCCTGTTATTTTTTATATGCCCAGTTCTAAAATGGTTATAATTCATGCAACCTTTACCTAATAATCTTTTATTTAACAATTATTTGAAATGAATTTCAGTAATTCTATGTACTGAGAATCAGGTTTCTAAAGTAGTTTGACTACATATAGATTGCTGGTGGCTTGATATTGAATTAATGAAAATGACAAGTGCTCCATATGAAAAAAGATAGTGAAGCTTTAAATCAATTATATGGCCCCTGTTTTACAGTCATTTTGCCTGGAAAATCCTCACATATCATGATTTCTTTTTAATTTCTTGACAATTAAGATAGAGCAATAATCTTTGGAACCCAGCACTGGGCCTTGTCAAAAAAAAAAAAATGCTTTAAAATACCAACCTTACACATCTGCATTTTGAACCTTTGCTTCTTGCCTGAAAACATACCACAAAGCAATATATTTTTGCCTTAATTTGATAATAACAATTTCCCCAGAGGATTTCAGTCAGCACGAATCTAGAGATTGTTTGAAAAGGTGACAAGGCACTGCGAAGTCTCGCTGTCCTCTCACATTCCCAAGTCAGCACCTTCTTTTACTAGACTGCTTCAAATTAATCAAATTAAATTTATATGAATACTGGAAAAATCGTGAAAGGTATTAGACATGTAATTTAAAATTAATATCTTATAATTATTTATCATGTCATATGAGGAGAAATTGATTTTTTTGTCTGGGAACTGTACATTACAGATGACTTAAAATTATCACCATAACCCCAGGGAAATTCTTTGCTCAACACTGGCAAAATGGAATGGGTTGTACGTTTCATTTTCAAACACAAACTACTGAAATTCACAGACAATGAGATCCTGCCATTAAATGGGAAATGTGCTCATTTGAGACTATTTCTGGGCTTTTTCATTTGCATTACATTTTAGAGGAACAGCCATCTGTGACTTAACCTGTTTAGAATTCATGCTGTTGATTTTTTATTTTATTTTGCACTATAGCAGTATTTTTCGCCTTCACCCTGTCTGTCTAAGTATTAACTGCACAAAGCTGCTACCCCGAGGCTTACGGAAGTCACCAAGAATGTGTTTGGGGCTGTTCAAAGCTTTTAGTTCCTTTTGGTCATGATTGCACATTGACTATCATTTTCTATAACACTGGGCAATAGTTTGCCAACCATAGCATCCAAACAGCAGTCAATATTTGTTTTATTATACCCTTGAGCAAAAAGGTTTTAAAAAGAACTACTGTCATCTGTTACAGGCTTGTGGTTTGTAATGTCGGCAGGCAATAGTTTCTACTCTACTGCCTGCTTACATCACTCACTGAAGACCATTGACAGCTGATGTCTATTATAGGGCACAAGCAACAGCTGTTACTTGAAATGTGACCATTCCTCAGTAAATCAGACCAAGCATTTCAAAGCAAGGCTATTGTATGTTAATACTTATAGCTCCTATATATTCCCTATGTTTCCTCTTTGGTGTTTAATCAAAGGAATTGCGTCATTTATTATTGAGGAAAGAAGAGACATTTTCTTATCAAATGCTATTGACGTTTATTTTCCAACGTGCCCTACTGATAATCAGCAACAATGGCATAGTTTGCACTGCCCACACAGTGTCTCGTTCCTCTGGATCTAATCAGATACTAAAATGGGCAAAAACTGATCTGGGTACAAGGAGATTATGTTAGGTGGAAAGATGCAAATTTTGATTAAAGGCATCAATTCTAGGATGAAGGTAAAGGGCAGATGGTTGATTGCTGGGGGACTGGAGGCTGGAGATGGCGCATGACCTGGGGTTCTGGCCGCTGTACCAAAGCCCTGAGATGTTGAGGTCGCTGACAGACAGGGTGAGACCGGCAAAAAGCGGGAACTGCACATGCACGGAACCTCGGGGATAGAAATCGTTACTGATAGAGGAAGGCTCAGACCATGCAGAGGTCAAAACACAACGATGCCACTTCACATTTGAAGTATTGGAGGTGTGTGGATTACTGTTGGTCAGAGAATAAAAATGATGTAGGAAGGAACTACAGATATTGGTTTATACCAAACATAGCCACAACATGTTGAAATAAGTCAGCAGGTTAGGCAGCAAGCATGGAGAAAAATAACAGGTGATGTTTCGAATCTGAAGAAGGGTTTCAACCTGAAATGTCACCTATTTGTTTTCTCCAGAGATGTTGCCTGACTCGTTAAAGTTACTCCAGCATCTAATGTCTATCTTTAGAGACTAAGGGTTCATGGATTATTGGGTGTGCAGAGATAGAGGGTGTGAAGTAATCAAATGCTTAGGTTTCCGCAGACCTCTGTTGGAATAACATAAAAGCAAAACACTAAGGATGGGGCGTTAGTCTATGGTCACTGCTGCTAAATGGAAGCATGAATCCCACATTGCTACTTGTATACACAGACCCTGGCGTCCAAATAATCACTGGTGTTTCTTGCACTATACTGCATGAAACACTTAGTCACTTTGAACAGTACCGTTTTGGTAATCACCAGAGTCAAGAGCCAAGAGTGTTTTAGTGTCATGTGTCCCAGAAGAACAATGAAATTCTTACTTGGTGCAGCACAACAGAATATGTAAACATAGTACACTGTGAATAATAAACCAGAGAAAAGGTTCAGTGTGTATATATACACATACTCACAAATACACATATTTATACACAGACACACGCACGCACACATACGTACACACAAAAAACAAACAACAAACTATAATAGTAATAGTACAAAGAATAGTCTACGAGAGCTACTACAATAATGGTCTCAGGCACATTGTGCAGTGCCCTGATACTTTTCCAGTGTGACAAAATAATGGTTGAATTACAGTAATGCGATCATGAGGCCAAGATGCAAAATCTAATCCGAGCTCAGAATATCAATCACTGTACACCCATCCTAACCACTGGTCACAGAGCACTGGAGTAACTCAGCGGGTCAGGTGGTTTCACTGGAGAACATGGTCAAGCACCGTTATTGGTGGGGACCCTGCTTCAGACGGAGATCCTAGCCACTGTACGTCATGCAATGGTGCAATGCCAACAGGGTACGTTTTTATGCCATATTTTTATTGAGAACTTCATCTTGAACAAAAAAGCCCATAGGTCATAAGTGATAGGAGTAGAAATAGGCCATACAACCCATCAATCCTACTCTGCCATTCAATCATGGCTGATCTATCTCTCCCTCCTAACCCCATTATCCTGCCTTCTCCCCATAACCTCTGGCACCCGTACTAATCAAGAATCTATCTATCTCTGGCTTAAAATATCCACTGATTTGGCCTCCACAGCCTTCTGTCGCAAGTATTAATGATATTAAAATTAAAGTCTACTTTCATTGAAAATGCTAGAACGCACTGAAACTGATATGATATGAACTTTAATTTTGACGAGGATTGTTTTGTGGAAACAACCTCTGATCATCATGAAAGTCTTTTTGTGATTGGGTAATGGTTGCTTAATAATATCGCATCATAATGTAATATTCTCAGGTGACAATTTAATTTGCGTTTTGATTGGCGAATGGTCTGCTATGATAAATCTGGACATCCCAATAAGTTTATGTCCATCTCTTGTCTCTGTTCTGTGTTAGGGATGACTGACAGATACATCAGGTAATATAATTACTCCATCCACAGCACAAGTCTCATTCTGCTCATGAATCCTTCACCACACGGGGCTGTTCTGGTGAGTTACAGACTCTGCACTAAAAGTCTCATATATAAACACACACACATAAATGTATACACACACACACACACACATATATATATATATATATATAAGTATAAATACATACGCACACATACATATATATATATATGTATATATAAATACGCACATAAAATATGTACACACACACACACACACACACACACATACACACACACATACACATAAATGCATACGAATATATATAAATAAATATAAATGCACACATAAATATATATGTACACACATACACACACAGACATATATATATACACACACACATATATATATACACACACACACATATATGTATATTTATATACATACACACACACATTTATATACATAAATATTAATATATATGCACACACATATATATATATATATAAATGCACACATAAATATATATGTATACACACAGACATGCTCATATATATATATATATACATACACACACACACACATATATACACAAATATTAATGTACATTCATATACATCTATATCAATATATATACACACACACACACACACACACAAGTATATATAAATATATATATAAATGCACACATAGTTATATATGTATACATACACACCTAAATACATAAATAATATATTGAGAAATTGGCCTTGTATATATAAAGATGTACAGCAGTTAAAGATGTTACAGTTTTGGGCCATGAATTTATTTGATACTTGTTTTTTTTTGTGAAATGCCTGATTTTTCTCCCCCTTCCCATTGTGCTGTGCACAAATCACATAGTACTCTGTGTTTTCGCTGCTTGGTTCAGAGGCTGTGGTTACCAAATAAATAATTATTTTGAAAAATGCTGTCGGCTGTTTAAATTGCCTATTTTTTTGTAATAAAGAAATCTTCATTAATATTTTATAACGCAACTCAATCTTCTAAAAACCATTTCATTTAAAAAAAATTAAAATCTCGTCATCCCAAATCTATTGTGCTTGAGGGGCTGCCAAGCAGTCTCTGGCAGCAAAGCTCTGTGACTGGGTGGGGGTGGGGTGGTTGGGAAGACCATCCTCTGCTTTATTTATACTTCTCACTGAGTTTCCACCAAGATTAGTAACTCCATCAATATTTACGGTTTAGCCCCCTCCTATCACATTCGATAAAATGCTTATCATTGCATCTGTTTTGGTTAAAGTCACGCATAATCATGAAATATGTGTATTTATTTGTTGATCGGAAATTCAGATGGCTTTATGTGTCACAGGACAGTATAGCACAGGAACAGGCTCTTCGGCCCACAATGTCCGTGTTGAACATGATGCCAAGTTGAATCTCTGCCTGCACATGGTCCGTTTCCCTCTATTTCCTGCCTATCTAAAAGCCTTTTAAATCCCCAAACCTGCCGAGTTACACTTCCTCAGTGGAAGAAACAGGGAATCAATAAATTCTTTCTCATTTGACGAATCGGTGCTCTTATGCTGAACCACTCTTGGAAAGGGGGGCATAACATAATAAGTCCTACCTTCATAGACTGAGAAAAGATGTGCCCATTCAAAGCTGGACATCCAGAAATGTCACGGTCCATCATCAGCAGCAGAAGCACAATTCATAAACATGTGCTCAATAAATGCTCGACAATGTATGTCACGGTGGCACAGCAGTAGAAATCCTGCACCAGAGAACCGGGTTCGATCCTGACTACTGGTACTATCTGTATGCAGTTTGTATGTTCTCTCTGTGACTGCATGGGTTTTCTCCAGGTGCTCCAGTTTCCTCCCAAACTCTAAAGACGTGCAGGCTTGTAGGTTAATTGGCCTCGGTAAAAAATTTAAATTGTCCCTAATGTTTGTAGGATGCTGTCAGTGTACGGGGATCACTGGTTGTCGTGGACTTGGTGGGCCTAGGAGCCTGTTTCCGTGCAGTATATCTAAAGTAAACTAAACTAAAATAAAATATCTCTCACTCACTATTACCATCAAGATGGGAATCAATTATGACTCAATGATGAGTACAGAAGGGCAATCTAACGGCAACAAACTTATCTAAATGGGTTATCTACCTGGTAAGCTACAGGGTTCCACCAGCAACAGTTGCATACAATGGAAACATAGAACCATAAGAAATTAGGTGCAGGATGGTAGGCCAAAGTTCTGCTTCGAGCTGCACCGCCATTTAATACAATCATGGAGTCTGATCATCCAACTCAGTATCCCGGCCCTTCGGCCCTTCTGCCATACCCTCTGACATCCCCTTGGCCACAAGGGCCACATAATTCTCAAGATAGACCCTCTTAAATATAGCCAATAGTCAGATAGAAACTGGGGCCTGAACTACCCTCTGTGGCAGAGAGAGGGTTCCAGAGATTCACCACATAACCTGGTGAAAAGCTATAGGTGTCTCCACCAGCAACATTTTGTCACATACAATGGACTAAAACCTACTCTAATATAATCTCACAGCCAATGGATTCTGCAGGTCAAAGTAATTCATATATACAGATGGAAATTCAGTCAGTGCATGTGTGAATTTGAATCAGAGAACAATTTTGGAAAGCAACACCTGATGTCATTTACCTGGATTTGACACAGCGCCTTCCAGAGGGCAGCAGGCCGAACAGTCCAAACGCAGGATGGGAGCCCTTGCCCTGCTAAGGCAGCGGGAGGTGGCCCATCCATGCCAACCAATTTTTGCGCTGTCCAGTTACCCTCTAATCTCCCTGTTTGCCCACAAAAGAACAATGCTGTAATTCTCAGTAGATAGACTCAAAATGCTGGAGTAACTCAGCGGGATAGGCAGCATCTCTAGATAGAAGGAATGGGTGACATTTTGAGGCGAGACCCTTCTTCGGACTGTCATGGGAGAGGGATATACAGAGATAAGAAGGCGTAAGGTGCAAAAATGAGATAAAGGGGATGGAGATCAAGGAAAAATGTAGAATAGATCATTGTTAGCTAGGAGAAGGTAATAACAAAGCATAGAGAGATACAATGTAATCGAGGACAGTCAGACTGGTCATTCACAATCTTGTTTATTTAAGTCTGTCTAAACTTTTAAACTTGTGGTATCTGATTCCAGCACTCCCACTGTCAATGTGTTACAGATATAAACCACATTCCGTGTAAAAAAACCCTACCCCTCAAATCCCCTTCAGAACACCTTGCTCTCACTGTCAATGTGTGCCCTCTAGTTCTTGATGTTCTAGCCAGGTGAGTTGTATAGATGAGGTTGAAGCATCTGCAACTGTGTCCACTAGCGGTGCTCAGTCCCACCAGAGATCCCACCATCATTGAAGTCAGTTCCCAGCCAATTTGATTCAGTCCACATGACAGCTAGAAATGGGAGAGAACTGGATTCAGCAAATGCTGTGGAAATAGATGACATTGCAACTGTAATGCTGCAACCTAGAAGTAGCCATGTCCATGTCTATGCTGTTCCAGTACAATTACTGGCATCTTACTTGACCATGTGGACAATAACCTAAGTATATCCTGTTGACAAATAGCAGGATAAATCCACTCGAGCCAATTACTGTCTCAAGCAGGTACACAAAAAAGCTGGAGAAACTCAGCGGGTGCAGCAGCATCTAAGATGCTGCTGCACCCGCTGAGTTTCTCCAGCTTTTTTGTGTACCTTCGATTCTCCAGCATCTGCAGTTCCTTCTTAAACACTGTCTCAAGCAGTCTGTTCTCAGCCATTGCAAAGTGACAGAAACTGTCATTGACAGTGCTAGACAGGGAACTAACTCGCCTTCTCACTGATGCTCAGTGTGGTCTTCACCAAATCTGCTTGGCACCAGATCTCATCATGTACCCTGTTTTAAACGGGGCTCCAAGAACAGCGAGTTGTTGACCTTGGCATCAAGGCAGCTTTTGACTGAAAGTCTCATTAAGCAGAACTTGGTAGCACTGAAGTCAGTGGACAGCAAAGGGAACGTGCTTCGATGGTTGGAATTATAGATATGTTGCCCGAAATAACATGGCTGTGATTGGAGATTAATCATCCCAGCCCAGGACATCACTGCAGATGTTCCTCCATGCAGTGTCCAAAGCCCAACCATCTTCAGCTGCTTCATCAATCACTCAGAGGGTGGTGGGTATGTGAAATGAGCGGAGCTAGTTGAAGCACGTCCTATAACAGCATTAAAAGACACTTGGACAAGTACATGGATAGGAAAGGTTTAGATGGATATGGGCTAAAAGGGACTAGATTAGATGGGGCATCTTGTTTGGCATTGACAATTTGGAACAAAGGGTCTGTTTCCCTGCTGAATGACTCTTTCTTTCATCATAAAATCAGAATTGGGCATGTTTCCTAAAAAGTGCACAATGTTCAACTCCATTTACAACTCCACATCAGATGAAGTAGCCCGTGCTGACATGGGCTGACAATTGCCAGGTACATCTATGCCATGGAGGAGACCGGTAATGATATCTCCAAGAGGGGATAAGTGTTCCTTCCCATCCATATCCTGAGGGTCATCACAGATCAACTTGCACCCAACCGGACCAGCTACTTTTATTATGGTGTCTAGAACAGCTGGTCAGTTGCTGGGTAAACTGCAGCAGGCCATTCACGTGTGACATCCCACATCCTTCGTAAATCTAAGAGAGGAGCAAAATGCTTGGGCGACTCAGTGGGTCAGGCAGCATCTCTGGAGATAAAGGACAAAAAAGGATGGGTGACGTTTCATGTCGGGGCCCTTCTTCAGACCCAAAATAAAGATGGGTCTTGACTTGGAGTTCGGAAAACGATGCGTTCTCTCCAGATTCTTATTGATTGGTAACTTTCAAAAAGGAAGAAGTGGAAATAAATACAATTTATTATTTTGGTTTAAAAAACCATACACATATCAGTGGGAGGTTTTGTCCTAAATGTTTACAAACCTGACATTGCTGTTGCCACTAAGTTGGCCCATTTTAAAAATAAGATGAATTCAATTGTTATTTAGCACAAAAAATAAATAGGGATCCCTAATGGCTGGCCTGGTCAATATGCTGCCCACCCTGTGACAGAGACACATAGACGTGGACGCCAAAGGCTTTTTGTCGTTGCTTATGTCTTAGAAATCCTTGGGGAGCTTTATCTCATCCACACGAGATACACTTAATGGATGGATGGATGAAATTCTGCTGGGTTTCGCCCAGAGAGAAGAGAGAACACATGAGGCACAATGAATTATGGAGGCCTGCCTTGTTGCAGGGATAAATGTATTGCCAGCTTGCCCTCTGAATATTCTACTTAACCTAGAGTTATTTTCTTTTGCAGAGGAGATGTATGTGAAGTATATTAAATTTAAACTGAATTCAGACTATTATAATAGAGGGGAGTTCTTTAATATTCTCCACATAATAGTCTGGTGGCTTTCTATCTCTTCAGGAATGATAAAGTTTCTGTGTTGAAAATCATTAAAGTGAAGAATTAGGTTAAATATGGCTCACTGCAGCTCTAAGGCTAAGGTCATTCCTAGCTGCCCAGAGAAGAAACATTTAGAACCCAGACCTAATACTTTGTAACATTCATTCAACCTCAGTCCACATTTCACTCAAGATTAGGCACTTGAAAACATATAAATACTGAAAGCAATGATGTTTTCTTTTTGTGTGTTCCATTCATTTTGCCAGCTTTAAAAGGTGTGGTTTTGGGTTTGATTTCCCAGAGCTTTACTCAAGGGGAATGTACACCTCTGACACACAGTTCTCGTTTCAGAGACATTACTGTTTTACATTAAAGCTTCTGGAACCTGGACTTTCCCTCACAGCTGCATACTTCTTTTTTGCATGTGTAGAATAAAAATCACAGTAAATATATGATTAATAATGGATACTAAATTGTAAATGTCAATAAGGATTCCTGCTGCATGTTTGATTCTATTATATCAGGTCGCCACTGATGGACACTTGTGCTGATAGCTCAGGCTTGCTTTCTTTTAAAACCTATTACCATTCAGCATCTGGACATCTCCGATGTGAGCAAGCTATTCCTTTCGTGATCTCGTCAGTGATAATGAATTATATTTTTGGATCGAAAATAAATAAAAATGAGAAAAGGCAATCATAATGTGTCATCACCGGGCACGTCGTTTGAAAGACCTGGCTGTTGTTGACAGACAAGCTGACATTAATAAAGACTTGTCTGCAATGTTTGACGGCACTGGGCCTGTACTCGCTGGAGTTTAGAAGGATGAGGGGGGACCTCATCGAAACTTGCTGAATAGTGAAAGGCTTGGATAGAGTGGATGTGGAGAGGATGTTTCCACTAGTGGGAGAGTCTAGCACTAGAGGTCATAGCAGAATAAAAGAACATTCCTTTAGGAAGGAGATGAGGAGGAATTTCTGTAGTCAGAGGGTGGTGAATCTGTGGAATTCTTTGCCATGGAAGGCAGTGGAGGCCGTCAATGGATATTTTTAAGGCAGAGATAGATAGATTCTTGATTAGTACGAGTGTCAGTGGTTATTGGGAGAAGGCAGGAGAATGGAGGGAGAGATAGATCAGCCTTGATTAAATGGCGGACTAGACATGATGGGCAGAATGGCCTAATTCTACTCCTATCACATGACCTTATTTATAAAGACTTGCCTGTGTAATGGGATAACAGGTAGTACTGTTGGCAGACAGCCGCAGGGACCTGGATTTACCAATGACCTCAGATGTTGTCTCTCAGACTGTACTTTCCTCAGAAGTTTCCTCCCGGTGTTCTGGTTTCCCATCGAAGGGCTGATAGGTTTAAAGGCAACTCTTAATTCATATAATTAATAAGTCCATAAGTTCTAGGAGAAGAATTAGGCCATTTAGCCCATCAAGTCTACTCTGCCATTCAATCATGGCTGATCTATCTTTCCATCTCAACCCCATTCTCCTGCCTTCTCCCCATAACCCCTGACACCCGTACTAATAAATAATCTGTCAATCTCCACCTTAAATTATCAATTTACTAGGGCTCCACAGTTGTCTGAATCAATGAATTCCACAGATTCACCACCCTCTGACTAAATACATTCCTCCTCTCTAAAGGTAAGTCCTTTTACTCTGAGGCTATGACCTCTGGTCCTAGGCTCTCCCACCAGTGGAAACATCCTCTCCACATTCACTCTATCCCGGCCTTTCACTATTCAGTAAGTTTCAATGAGATGCCCCCTCATCCTTCTAAACTCCAACAAGTCCAGGCCCTGTGCTGTCAAACACTCAGCATATTATTTCTGGGATCCTTCTCGTAATGGCAAAACAAAATCAAAGAGGAGTTGACAAGCATGAATGAGGAAATAAGTTGCCAGGGTGAAGGGAAGTAAGGAGTTTGGACCAATGTGAGTTGCTGCCTTACAGTGCCACAGACTCAAGTTCAATCCTGACTATGGGTGCTGGCTGTATGCAGTTTGTACATTTTCACCGTGACCTGTATGGGTTTTCGCCAGGTGCTCTGGTCTCCTCCCACACTCCAAAGACGTACAGGGTTGTAGGCTAATTGCCTTTGGAAACATTGTAAATTGTCCCTGTAGTGTGTAGGACAGCGCTAGTGTGCGGGGATGGCTAGTCGGCACGGACTCGCTGGGCCGAACGGCCAGTTTCGGGGCTGTATCTCTAAACTAAAGTAAACTCAACTAAAGTTTAAAACTATTACACTCCAGCTTCTTAGCCCAGGAAAAAATCCCCATGCTGGTGCTTTCATTTTTTCTAACAAGCGTGGATAAAATTCACCATCATTTACCTTCCACATCAAGACTTTAGGTATAGATTTGGGGCCATTAAGTTTGCATTATGAAAGCTTAATCAAAAACAGATGATAAAATGATTCTGCAATAGTTCAGGAATCAAATAATTTAAAACAAACTTGGTCCAATGTCATGCGATTATATTATTGTCCATTATGTAACACTTCCTGATTTGTACGTCAGCATTACATTATGTAATCACTTCTTGTTAGGGCAGGTGTCAGGGTTTATGGGGAGCAGGAGAATGCAGTTGGGAGGGAGAGATTTAGATCAGCCATGATTGAATGGCGGAGTGGACTTGATGAGCCGATATGCCTAATTCTACTCCTATCACATGATCTTATGACTTCCATCTTCAAGCAGCATCAATAAATGTCCACTTCAATTGAAACTATGCTACTGGACCAAGCAAACCTACTTAGAAACTCACCTGCACCTGAAGAAAGGTTTCGGCCCGAAACGTTGCCTATTTCCTTTGCTCCATAGATGCTGCTGCACCCGCTGAGTTTCTCCAGCACTTTTGTCTACTCACCTGCACCTAACTCGATCTCAGCCATCAGATGGCATTCATGAATTACTCACATTGTAATCTGTTCCAAACTGATTCGATTGGATTGCTGACTTACAGCTGACTTAGTGCTTTCCACTATTTTACAAGTTTGATACAAGACAAATTTTCTCTCAACAATTTTTGTGTCAGGACAAAGTACTTGTATGGTTGTTGGTTGTTATACACTTGACATTTGTTGTCTCGTAGAAGTATCAATATTAATATAATCAAGGTATCTGAAAATAAGAATATTTTGACCAGTCGAATTGGAGAGGGATTATTTATTTACTTTTCATTGACATTTAGTTTTTCCACAATCATTTTCATTTCCTTCTTTTTTCTCTTGTAAATCCTAATCCATACTCAGGTCCAATTCCAAAGGAGGTCATTTTTAAGTGGGAGTAAATAGTGAAAGTTTGAAAACAATTGACCATGGGATATTACAGTCATAGCTTTAGCCAATATCTGCAGGTGTGCATTTTGCATCCAGATCAATGGATAACAAACAGGAGCAAAACTCTGGTTGATTTTCCCATTCGTACTCCAGCGCACCAAGAGCACATGTGAAGCCCCCTCCACTCTTTTGATCGAGGTGCATCAGTTAACATGGGACATGAACCATTGATAGAATTCAGGACTTTAACTTGAATATACGTCGAAGATCACACAGAGGTTCCTCTGCCCGCTGAATTAACTATTTAAAACAACATTTATGTGAGTCTTAATACCAGACGCAGGAACAGCTTCTGTTATCAGGTTTCTGAACACCCTTCCATAAGTCAGGGTACTGTCCTATTCATCTCTACTCCATTACACACATTGGACTTTGTCTCTGGATCTGATGCGCTGTGGGAGTGGCGGCGCCTAACGGCAGCGGCTCGACTACAGTCGTCTGTCTTTTTTTATTTTTGTCTTGTTAAATGTATGTCTTTGAGTCAGTTTTTATTTATTTTTTTAGCTGTGTATATGTGGGGGGTGGTGGGGGGCTGTGGGGGAAACCGTTAATCTCTTCCTTGTGCGGGGACCCGACTATTCCCTGTCGGGTCTCGGATGTCGTTGGGCCTAACACCGTGGAGCCGGCGGCGACCTCCGGCCGGGACTAACCTGAGGGCTCCAGTTGCAGAGCCTGCGGAACTGACATCGCGGAGCTGGCCAACTTCGGAGCGGGAAGAGCTGTGGTGGCGTGCGGCTGCGACCCGACTTTTGGAGTTCGGAGGCACCGGCCGCAGACCCGGTGGACGGGAACATCGGGAGCTCGCAGGTCCCTGGTGGGAGACCGCTTTTCCGAGCTCCGCAACGGCGACTTCTCCCGCTGGAACCGCGGGTTTAAGGACATGGAGCCGGGGCCTAACATCGCCCCGCGTGGCTTAAACGGCCTCAGGACTTACCATCGCCCGCCGGGGGCTTTAACATCAGAGCCCCAGTTCGCCTCGACACTGCAGTTGGACTGCTGGACCACGGGAGAAGGAACAAAGGGAAGAGATAAAGACTTTGCCTTCCATCACAGTGAGGAGATGTTGGAGACTCACTGTGATGGATGTTTATGTAAACTGTGTTAAGTGTGGGTCTTGGATTGTTTTGTAATGTAAAAAACTGTAGAAATGGAATTTCGTTCAAACCTAGGTTTGAATGACAATAAATAGCATTCTATTCTATTCCACAATGCTGAGAACTGTATTCTACACTCTGTATCTTTCCCTTTGCTCTAGCTATAGTGCCGTGATTGTAATTAGGTACTGTATTATCCAATTTAATTGCATCCTCTCCCACCCTTCTACTCTAGTAAGGCATTCCTTAAAAGCTGCCGTATTGTACAATGGCTTCATGCAGCACATTCTACTGATAATGCTTGTTGTAGCACCTTGTGATGCTTTGCTACATCGAAGGTGCCATATAAACAAGTTGCAACCGCTGGTGTTAGATATAGATGTGAGATGTGTTCCATTCCCCAGTTCTGATTTCCTGCTCGGAAGAAATAAAGTAGAAATATATAAAATGTGTAAAGCGAATAAGAATCAAGAGTATTTATTTGCCATATTTACCAGAACAAATAAATTCTTACTTGCTGCTGGTTTATAGGCACATCAAACGTAACAATAATAAATATACAATAAATGTAAAGGAAAACTGGACGTTAGTGCAAACATCAAAGTACGTTAAGCAATCACAGTAGTGCAAACAGTGGAGCAACTGCCTCACAGACCTGGGTTCCATATAACCTCAGGTGCTGACTTTGTGGAGTTTGCACATTCTCCCTTTGACCATGTGGCCTCTGTAAATTGCTCCTAGTGTGTAGGGAGTGGATGGAAAAGTGGGGTAACATAGAATTAATGTTAACGGGAGATGGATGGTCGGCCTGGACTCGGTGGACCAAGGGGCGTGTTTCCTTGCTGTATCACTAAACATTTACTTTCTCATTCACTTCCTACAAACTAAGGGCAATTTACCGAGGCCAATTACCCTACAAATCTGCATGGCTTTGGGATGTGGGAGGAGTCCAGAGCATCAGGAAGAAACCCATGCTGTCACCATGAGAAGGTGCAAACTCCAGACAGCATCCGAGTTTAGTATTGAACTGGGCCTCTGGCACTGAGGCAACAGCTCTACCAGTTGCACCACTGTGCCGCCCTATAGCTTTATGTGAAGCATCAACTTGACTGTGAAACATGAATGAATGATAAAATTCAATAACCCGTCCTCTATCAATTTCTGTAGTTTCTACGGGGCAACAACATTAGATTTTCAGCACTGCAAATTGGTTGGGTTACCTCTCAGAGAGAAACACTTATTCACAACAGAACAGACCTGATTTTCATCCCATCAATTTCAGGTTCCATAATGGTCAGACTCTGCAGAATTACCACTGAGGTGTTAAAGCATTTAATTTTAATTGTGTTGGAGAGTTATAAGTAATAATTGCCCTGACCTTCTGGAGGTATTCTCCTGATGGAACTTTAACGGGAGATTGGTGGAATCCCAAGAGAAGCAGTGTGTGGAGCTGAGGTTTCTCAAAGGCTTTGACTGTCCCATTGCCAAAGTTAGTGAGGTATGGGGGGAGGAGGGGGTGGGAGCAGCATCTACAGATCTATGTTTAGTACGGGCAAGTGTGAAACACATTCTCCGCAGCTTTTAAGGATTTAAGCAAAAATTGTTGGGGAAATCTTGCATAGAGTGTCTACCTCAACATAAAAATACATGCAAGATCCTTTTGTTTAGTTAAAATTAATTCTTGCCCTTGTGTCACTTGATTCAGGCATGGATATTCACATAGATATTTTCATTCACAAAATACATTTCTTGGCACCAACTATTTTGTTACTGCTCTTATATTATTGATGAAGTAAAACTGAAAGATGTAAATAGGGAACAAAGATGATGAATGAAATTTACATTTTTTTAAATAAAAAGTCTGCTCCCAAAATTGTGGTTAAAAAGAACATTAAAAATTAATGTTCCTCCATTTACGTCAATGGATCCTTTTCATCTTAAGTATTTCCTTGTCATAAGAGTTATGTCCTTCTAAATTGCAGTTTTAAGAAAGCGGTCATTCATCGAATATGCCTTATCTTGCCCTCTGTTAAGGTAAGTTTTTAGATATCTTTTCCAGTATGGAATTAGTGGATGGCAGGTCAGAATTTGTTACGGAAAGCCAATGCATCATATGTGCTGAGAACAAACTGATGTTGCGCAGATACATCTCAACACCTTTTGTGGGTTTTGGCTGTAATGTTGTTAAGGCGTTCAACTTCCTCGAGTATATTTTAAGACATGTTTTAACTTGTGTTGAGAAAATAGAGATATCAACTGCAAGACACCACTGACAAACAAAATACGATATTTGAATTCTCACACTTCAGTTAACACCTTCGAATGATTTTCGCTGGCTGGACCTTAGCTACTGCCCTTTATCAACAGTTGCAAAAACACAATTTACACCATGCCAGCCCACACATGTTCTGGTGATTATTCTAGCTCACTATAGCAGAGATCCATTAGACGTCGCAGGCATCTGCATATGCACAGTGCATACTTCCAAGATGCAGCTTAAAATTCTACCAGTGCCACTAAATTGAAAAAAAATTGTCCTGCAATTGTTTGAAGGAATTTAATGCATACAAATCTCAGCGAGCGGGACACATGGGAGACAGTTTCACTAATCGGGCATGAAAACAACAGGATGAAACTACGGCAGTCATCTGCAGAATCAGCCATGTGTGCTGTTCACAGCTCAGGACACAAGCAAAACAGCCCCATCCTAATTGTAAATTTCATCCAAACAGAAATTAAACATTCCATCACATAAAAACAATATTCATTAAGGTTGCTTCTAACAGACAGATTACAATACCTGAACACAGGAATAATAGTTGATTTATGAGCTGCATAGGATTAACAAAGGACTGAAAAAACAGGCATAAAAAAAACCCCTAAGTTTATACATCAAGATTTTTTTTCAGCCTTTTTTTCTTACGAGTTTGAATTAAAAAAAAATATTTGTTTGGGGTTAGTAGTCATTCACAGCCTGGGTGGAGCATGTAGCTCCAAGCTCCTTAAATGCTTTCTGCTCTGTTTGTAAATGGCATAAATTTATTCACATTATTTTGCATTCTTGATGTATATTTATTTTCAGCTAAACTGTGCTCCATCAGAATTCAGTCTCCTGGATAAAATGCTGCTGTTGTGAGCACCACTTCCATCTCTGCTGCAAACTGTTTACAGTCTCCAGGCCTCCCACCTCTTCCTTGCATCTCACCGAAATGTGGTGTGACACTTCTAAATTTCATGCAATTTCTTGCACAGCAGTGTATGAAATAAAACACGCAGGCGGCCAATGTCTTTCCCAATTGTTGTGACGTGTGCTGAGAGGGTAAGTAAAATTAACTGAGCGAAACTTGGCCTCTGCTATTAAATCAACATTTCCTGCTAATAAGTGAGATGGAATCTCAGCTTTTGACTCTCCTTGAACAGAATAAACAATACGAATATTTCTGAAATGATTATTTTCATCTGCACAAAATCTCTTTCCAGAAAGTTTGGTTTCAGTTGTGCAGCTCTATTTATGCTGCATCTTCTGCTCTTGTTTTGTTTTCCCTCAAATTATCCAATAGCAAAGAGAATGAATTGACATTGAACCCCAGTAAACAGCGGATGTGATTGATAGAAAATACAGTTCTTTCCCTCCACTGCCGGAAAACTGTATTCAAGCACATATGCATAGATAGGAATAAGCATACCTTGTGTACATTTCAAAACTCCAACAATGATATTTCACACTAGCAAAATTAAAATGTACATAGATGTTAGAAAAATACTACAATGCCACACACTGCATTGCAACTGTTTCAAAACTCCAACAATGATATTTCACACTAGCAAAATTAAAATGTACATAGATGTTAGAAAAATACTACAATGCCACACACTGCATTGCAACTGTTTCAAATGTTTCACCTAATGAAAATGAGCATGTCACAAAAATAATATGTGGCTTTAAATCATACCGCCCCAGAATGCAGGGACTCGGAACAATAGTTTTAGATGTACTGATGATTCACATGTACTCTACTGGTCTGGTGTACTGCATTCAGTGCCGGCGATATGATCTCCTTTTTTATTGGAGTAACTCTGTTACTCTAAGTCTGTCACTCTAATTCTTCATCCCACTCTCACTGACCCTTCTTGCATTGCACGAACAGGGCCCAGTCTAACCTTGAACAGCAGTGCCTGCCTTATGGTCTGGGCCTATTGTTGTCTGTGGGACTCAATATTGAATTAGACAACTTCAAGAAACATATAATTCCTTATTGTTTATGTCCGAACTGGCCTGTTCTGTAATGTTATGCACATTTACTATTAGCCACATTATTCACTCCCAACAGACGCAGATTGTCATCCTGGACATTTCCAGCATTCTCCTTTTGGTGTAGAAAGGAACTGCAGATGCAGATTTATACCAAAGATAGATTGCAGTAACTCAGCGGGTCAGGCAACATCTCTGGATAAAATGTATGGGTGATGTTTCGGGTCAGAATCTTTGTTCAGACTCTGATTGTGAGGAAGGGTTCCAACCCGAAACGTCACCTATCCCTTTTCCTGTCATTCTCCCTGTGGTTTCAGGGTCAGCAGAGGCAGGGTATTTGTCTCTTTGGTAGCTGCTGCCCTGCATTTTACTACCAGGCATTTTCTGTTTTTGTATTACCACGACTAATTTTCTGTTAATCTATGTTTTGGTATTTTTTTTTTGTTCACAGCTCCTTCGTTTTTCTATTTGACCACGGGTCTAATGTTTTTGTATTAATTACGACTAATTTAATATTGGAATGCTGTTCCTCACTTAAACCTAAACAGACTCAGACATCCAATCAAGAGATATAAATCCCATATACAAATATCCATCCCTCTAGCCTCCTTGCTTGCAACTTATGAATGTTCTCACATTCTCAGCTGATTGACCTGGGTATTCAACTTGCCCAAATGGCAGATTGGTTTCCTTCTCCAGGGGACTGCTCCCCTGATATAGGAGCGACCATCCTCTCACCAATAAATTTGAATAATAAAAAATTATAATAAAAAATTTTACATAACACAATTAGAACATGGAAACAATTAGAATTTAAAATTAAACCCTATCTCTTTTAATACGATAGTCAATTTGACTAAACCATAAATAGACAAAATTTATACTTCGAAAATGTTTGGGAAATTACTATAATTTCAACAACTACATGAAATATAATTTGCATCTTCAAATTCGTGATTATCTGAAACACACACAAAAGAACAGCCATTTTGAAGCAATGAAACAAAGGCGGAATCAGCTAATCTGACCCATTTATAGAAATACCTTCCTAGAAGAGATTGGGAACTCCACTCACATGTGGGATAATCATTTTACAGGTGCATAAAGCTGCCATACGCTCATCCAATTGTCTCAAAACTAAATTAAAAATATTTAAACATCTTAAAGATGCAGTGGTGTGGACAATGATTGCTCCCATTCTTGGCACGTCAATCCCAGATGAATATTAATTAATTTGAAAGGACACATTGTAGGTGTCCCGTAAAAACTCTGAGGTAGACACACTCTGAGCCATTTTCCATTATCAGTAATACTTAATCATCATGTTCATAAATGTTGGCCCATTCGGCCCATCAAGTCTACTCTGCCATTCAATCATGGTTGATCTAACTCTCCCCCTCAATCCCGTTCTCCTACCCGATCCCCATAACCCCTGACACCCTTACTAATCAAGAATCTATCTCTCTCTGCCTTAAAACATATTAATTGACTTGGCCTTCACAGCTTTCTGTGGCAATGAATTCCAAAGATTTACCACCCTCTTATGAAATATATTCCTCCTCATCTCCTTCCTAAAGGAATGTCCTTTTATTCTGAGGCTATGACCTCTGGTCCTAGACTTTCCCCACTAGTGGAAGCATCCTCTCCACATCCACGGTAGACAAAAGTCTCAGCGGCTGCAGCAGCATCTATGGAGCGAAGGAAATAGGCAACGTTTCGTGCCGAAAGCCAAGGGTTTCAGCCTGAAACGTTGCCTATTTCCTTCGCTCCATAGATGCTGCTGAGCCCGCTGAGTTTCTCCAGCACTTTTGTCTTCCTTTGATTTTCCAGCATCTGCAGTTCCTTCTTAAAAACTCTCCATATCCACTCTCTCCAGACCAGGTAAATGTACATGGTAGACCACTGCATTAGAATATACATGCATCGGCTAAAGCAAATTGTTGATTGACTTCTATAATGTCACTTACGTACAAATTAATGTTGCTTATCTTGTTCTGAAAATGACTCTACACTCAATTCTGATTTTGTTGCCTGGTTTTCCCTTTTCAGCATGTCACCATTCCATCCAGAACAGGCAGCATTCAGCTGTCATTTGGATGTGCTTGCATGTCCACTGTGGGCACCCACTTATATTCATTCAGCATGGAGTGAACAAGTGATCCAAGTAAACACTTGGGCTTCGCACCAAGGTTCTTTTCAGTCAGGTTAAGATGATAATTGAGGCATGTCCAGAGGGCCATATTGCCCTGGATAATTCTGAGCAAGTAGGGACAACTGACATTACTCGCCTGCAGTGGGATTAGTAGTCTGTGGAGCTGCAATTTCTTTAATGCACGTAAACTAGAAACTGGTGAATACAGACGGTCTGAACCCCTTTAGGCCTCAAGCAGAAACCAGTTTAGACCTGCGACACTGGAGTGAATATGAATGACAATTACATTTTAAATTTGTATAAGTTTGTGTCAATTCCAAGAGAAAATAATGCCATAACTCAAGCAATCTGGCCAACAAACAGCAAGATTAAATCCATAACGTTTGTATGTAGACATCAGGTAATTTCCCAAACCCCACGGGATTAGTTTTTATGCAATGGGTCTCAGTTGGATGAATGATGGTTGACTAATTAAAAAAATAGATACACATGGAACATCAGCCCACGTAGATAGCACAATGGGCTAAGAACCCCCATCCCGCTTGGATGCATACTGTTTTGTGTGCAATGGGCAAGACACTTCACCCACCTTTGGTAATGGAATGTTACGGCGGAGGCGTGGTTGACTTTCAAGGGAGATGCTAAAAATGCATTTCGTTGTCTCTGTACTGTACACTGAAAATGACAATAAATTGAATCATTTCATTTTATTTTTTTTTTTTTTAAATCCACGCTGATCATTGATCACCCATTCACACCAGTTCTACATTATTCTACTTTTGCACCCACTCCCAACGCAATAGGAGAAATTAATAGTGACCGCACGTCTTTTGGATGTGGGAGGAAACTGGAGCACCCGGAGGAAACTCACGCCGTCACAGGGAGAACGTGCAATCTCCACGTAGACAGGACCTGAGGTCAGGATCGAACCCAGGCCTCTGACACTGTGACGCAGCCACTCTACCAGCTGTAATACTATTCTGCCCATCTGTAGGAGGTGAAGGAGATGCTCGAACTATTGTTAAATTATCTGCTCAACTGCCATTTACTCATTGGTTTCTAACATTACATCAAGACTCAAGGTATTTGCTGGAGCCCCTGCAACACGACAAATTGATTTTTATTTTTAATTTGACAATTGATTAGTCTCTTACACTACCCAGCGGAGGCATTCATAGTTTACATCAGAAAAACATGAAACAAAGAAAAACAAGGCTGGAAAAGTGTATTCATCTATGCAACTGCTACTTTGTCAAGTGTGGATTTCCCTCTGCAGAAAGAGAATCGTTTTAGAAGAACCCAATCTTTCTTTCTAAAAAGTGTCTGATTTTGAAAATGATGAAACAGTATCTGTATTATAAATAATTCTGCTTCTCAGTGGTGTACAACTGCTAGACTGGATCAGAGATGACCAGATCAACAATTTGGATTCCACTTGTGCAAAGTCCTGAACTTCCTGTAAGATGCTTGCAGCAGAGCACCAACATGCAATGGTTCAATGGTGCTTTATACGTCACATGTGCAACTGCACAGTGATTCCCTTTGCATTTTTACACATGGAGGTACTGCCATGTTTATCCGCCATTTCCCAAGTCCAGTTTGCAGCTCACCTTGAAGGTGCTGGAGACAATACCCTGGTTCACTCTCTTACCGGCCCTTGTCTCCAACGGCTCTCTCTCGGTACCAAGACTCTTGTTATCATGCACACATGGATGTCTGGGCACTGACGCAACTTACTTCCACTGAGTTGGCCCCCTTTATTAAAATACAGTATATAATGTCACTTAAGTTACACCCTGTTTAAAATGAAAACAAAAGTGCTGGATATACTCAGCAGTTCCAGCCGCATAGGTGGGAAGAGAAGCGGAGATCATGCTTCAGGTCGAAGGCCTTCTTCAGAACTCCAATGCCTAATCACAGACAAGATGGGAATGAGACACCAAAGAGAGTGAACAAGGCAAGTCAGGAAAGCTAGTTGGGGGGCGGAGTAGGTTAGACATTCCTGGAATAGAAGTTGTATTCAATTTAACCTGTAAGTGAAAAATGGTACATTGTTTCCTGGTCACCCATGTAAAAATGGAAACATAGAATCATTATTGACACATGAAGCTGAGTAAATGGTAGATAATTTCCTTGTGGAGGAATTATCAGGCCCATTTCCTTGCAGTTTCCCTGAAGACTTGTAAAATTATTTCCCCTTGAGGCCCATCCAATTCCCTTTTGAAAACCTTTACTGACTTGGTTTCCACCTACCCAAGAGTTCGAGACACAAGAAAATCAGATGGTGGTTTACCAAAAAAAAATCCATGTTCTCCGCATATGTTGCCTGACCCACCGGGTTACTCCACCGCTTTGTGTCTATTTATTTTACCCTGTCGGTAATTAGTTCTAGACTATGACCAGAATTGGATGTTGTACTTCAGTTGTATCCTAACCAGTATTTTATAAAGATTCAACATAACCTTTCTGCATTTGTCCATTCTGCCTCTATGAAGTCCAGAACTCTCCAGGGTCTACTTAAAGTTCTCTCAGCACATCCTGCCACTTTCAAAGAAAGATGGACCCAGTTCAGTTCAGTTAATTTTATTGTTACGTGTACCGAGGTACAGTGAAAAGCTTTTGTTGCGTGCTAACCAGTCAGTGGAAAGCCAATACAGGATTACAATCGAGTCGTCCACAGTGTTCAGATACACGATAAGGTCATAACATTTAGTGCACGAAAGCCAGTCAACAATGAAGTAGATAGTTCAGGACTGCGTTCCAGTTGCTTCTAGGTTTCTTCTGTTCCAGCACACTCTTTCTCCTTCAAGTCAAGGTGCCCCGGTGTTTTTACCCCTCCATTAATGTAAATATTGTGGTTCTAACCCACGGTAGCCTTTCATAATTTTAAACATACTAAAACAAAATTAAATATAACTGATTGATTGATACACCATGCACCAGACCATACAGTACATGCTCAATGCTATGGCTCGATCAGTGGCAAATGATCTTATTGTGACAGCATCCAACAAACTAATGACAGAGGGTGGCAGCCCAAATATTGAGAGAATATTAGCTGCAATTTCATGTGCATTTATATATTTCAGATAAGTCATGAACGTGGATAAATGCTGCATAAAACATTCAGATGGCTCTCAAAAGCGGCTAAGATTCCATTTGTAAGATTTTGCATAATCTCTTTAATTAGATTTTATAAAAGTACCATGTAAAACTCATGTGGAAAAAATATGCATCCCTATTCAATAAATGGAGTGTTTCCATTTAAGAATTTCATGTGATTTTCACAAAAGATTTATGCCGTGCAAACCGAAATTTAGTATTTTAGCATAAAACAAATGTGCTTGCTTATTTTGCAGAAAACATATAATCCCATTATTAATGGTTTATTTGAAATGCTCAGAGTAAACCATTATTTAACATATGCACATCTTTATGGTACTACTAAGCATATCCACACACATGTAAGCAATACATTTACCTGTCTATAATACAAAAATTAGTCAACCTTAACTTTTCTAATGCTATACATTTTTAAGAAAGTCTCATCCTCTCAAAGGGCCTCACAATGGGGCATTTAAATTTATTCCATGGTGCTTTTATTCAAACGCAGTGAAATCCTTCTCTTACACACAGTCCAGTACAATATTCCCAAACCTAAGCACATCCTTGATTAGGATGTGTACAGAAATGTGTACAGAAATAGTCTACTGAGCCCGCATGCAAGAGACGCCGTGTGTTGCCGCCATTTTCAAAGTACAGTCTATTTTTCAGAGCTGTGCCTGATCCAGGCAAGCCCCAGGCTGCTGCAGGCCTCTAGCCATTGACTTTCTTGGACGCAATGTCCCTCTCCTCGCCCGACCATCTTCGTGCCTCAGAGGCGCTACTCGCAGGAGTCCTTGAGGGCGCGATAGGCCAGACTCCTCTCCTACCGGCCTTGCTCCTCACCCGTCACGTCTGGCTTGGCAGCTTCCTCCTTGTAGGTGTTGTGGGTTTTTTTTGTGTTTTTTTTTAAAGCTTGCATCAATTTTATTTTGAATTACACGGGAAGACACTTTAATCAACATTTTACGCCAGAGGCAAGAACGCTACCCACAAAAAAAGCCAATTACAACAGTTTAACAATAGCCCCCCCTTAAATGACGAACCAAGTGCAGGGTAGATTTTTGTGTAGGAAGGAACTGTAGGAGCTAGTTTAAACCGAAGATAGACACTAAAAGCTGGGGTAAAACTCAGCGGTCCAGGCAGCATCACTGGAGAGAAGAAATGGGTGACTTTTCGGGTCGACTCTGAAGAAGGATCTCGATCCGAAACGTCACCCATATAACCATATAACAATTACAGCACGGAAACAGGCCATCTCGGCCCTACAAGTCCGTGCCGAACAACTTTTTTTCCCTTAGTCCCACCTGCCTGCACTCATACCATAACCCTCCATTCCCTTCTCATCCATATGCCTATCCAATTTATTTTTAAAATACCAATGAACCTGCCTCCATCACTTCCACTGGAAGCTCATTCCACACCGCTACCACTCTCTGAGTAAAGAAGTTCCCCCTCATATTACCCCTAAACTTCTGTCCCTTAATTCTGAAGTCATGTCCTCTTGTTTGAATCTTCCCTATTCTCAAAGGGAAAACCTTGTCCACATCAACTCTGTCTATCCCTCTCATCATTTTAAAGACCTCTATCAAGTCCCCCCTTAACCTTCTGTGCTCCAGAGAATAAAGACCTAACTTATTCAACCTATCTCTGTAACTTAGTTGTTGAAACCCAGGCAACATTCTAGTAAATCTCCTCTGTACTCTCTCTATTTTGTTGACATCCTTCCTATAATTGGGCGACCAAAATTGTACACCATACTCCAGATTTGGTCTCACCAATGCCTTGTACAATTTTAACATTACATCCCAGCTTCTATACTCAATGCTCTGATTTATAAAGGCTAGCATACCAAAAGTTTTCTTTACCACCCTATCTATATGAGATTCCACCTTCAAGGAACTATGCACGGTTATACCCAGATCCCTCTGTTCAACTGTATTCTTCAATTCCCTACCATTTACCATGTACGTCCTATTTTGATTTGTCCTGCCAAGGTGTAGCACCTCACATTTATCAGCATTAAACTCCATCTGCCATCTTTCAGCCCATTTTTCCAAATGGCCTAAATCACTCTGTAGACTTTGGAAATCCTCTTCATTATCCACAACACCCCCTATCTTGGTATCATCTGCATACTTACTAATCCAATTTACCACACCTTCATCCAGATCATTGATGTACATGACAAACAGCAAAGGACCCAACACAGATCCCTGAGGCACCCCACTAGTCACCTGCCTCCAACCCGATAAACAGCCATCCACCATTACCCTCTGGCTTCTCCCATTCAGCCACTGTTGAATCCATCTTGCTATTCCTGCATTTATACCCAACAGTTGAACCTTCTTAACCAACCTTCCATGAGGAACCTTGTCAAAGGCCTTACTAAAGTCCATATAGACAACATCCACTGCTTTGCCCTCGTCAATTTCCCTAGTAACCTCTTCAAAAAATTCAAGAAGATTAGTCAAACATGACCTTCCAGGCACAAATCCATGTTGACTGTTCCTAAACAGACCCTGTTTATCCAGATGCTTATATATATTATAGATGCTTATATATATTATAATTCCCCATTCCTTCTCTCCAGAGATGCTGCCTGTTCCGCTGAGTTACTCCAGCTTTTAGTGTCTATCTGCAGGGTAGATTCCTTCTGGATGTTGCAGTCTGACAGGGTGTGACCATCTTCCACCCAGGTCTTGTATTCAACTGCATGGGCAGCTCTCTCCCTGCAGGCCCCGGTCCACCGGGAAAGGATTGAAACAATGCAACATTACCGCAGAAAATGTAAGCTTGCTATCAACTGGAAACTAATTTGCAAAGAGTTTGACGAGGGTACTTTCTTCAATCTAATTGAATTTGGGAAAAATATTTTTTTGAAATGATGTTTAATTTTCCAATAATTGATGACTGACAAACTGAATAAAGTAATAAACTTAGATATTGATTTTCCTGGTGAAGTTGAAAACTCACTGATTGGTACAATTATTTAATACTTTGTTTGCAAAAGACAGACTGTATTCTACATCTTAAACACTTGGAAAACAAAAATCTAAAATGAAGTCTAATTCTGAGCCTCACACTTTTCTCATCTGTATTTTTCTGCAGCTTCTCAATTACCTCTCGCTAGCTGACCCAGGGAAGGCAGGATAAGGCTTTCAAAAAGAACCAGGGTTCTTTTACATTGTCCATTTTTAAGGCTGAGATTGGCAGATTCGTGATTAGTAAAGGTGTCAAGGGTAAGCACAAGAATGGAGTTGAGGGAAAGATAGATCAGCTTTGATTGAATGGCAGAGTGGACTCGTTGGGCCAAATGGCCTAATTCTGTTCCTATGACTTATGAACTGGCAACACAAATACTCAGAAAGAGCTGGGGAGATTAAGAGTGGCGTGAGTCTGGAGATAAAGAAGCAAGTCAGCAGCATCGAGGAAGACAGAGCAAAGATGATAATTGCAGGAAGATAAATTATTTTTATTTTTTATAATGAGCAATGCCACAGGAGATCATTGGCTGAGTTACACCATATAGTATGTGATTAAATGGTAAAATTGACTGTGCTGTAAACTAGAGAGCAACTTACTGATTGCTGGATAGAACTGACAGTTGTTGATGGTGACTATTCTGCTATCAGGTTTCACAGTTGGCTGAACAAGGGCACCGACAGTAAAATATATCATTTTTGCATCTCAGTTTGCCCAGGCCACGCTCGGACTCAGCAACAGGAATCGAGCACTGACTTGGGAGAAATATCATGTACTGTGATTAAAATAAACCAATGTACAAACTTATTTTCCAAAACCTTTGAGAATTATTTAGTTCAACAGCAAACCACCTTGCCGAAATATGTAATATCTGTTTTTGTACAATAAATGTTTACATACGTCTGTGTGTTAAATGTCAGCGCTAAAAAGACTGGCTCCAAATCAGGCTGTGGATTAAACATGACTTGCCATATCACTGACACAGGCAGTGGACAGTGTCCATTGTATAGGCGTGTTAAACATCTAAACATAGCCTAGATAGTTCAGCACTAATCTGAGACTTAGAAATCTAGGAATTCAAGTACGCAATACTGGTTTTGCAATACCTGTAGCAAAATATTTTTTTCTGAAGTGAAATGTGATAATCATTCACTTTGACAATCTACGTGAACATTACTGGGTACAAACCTTGCATTTGTGCCCCAAATTTCCCAGTCAGGAGTGTGTGGGCTGTCTTTTTCCAATCTAATGTCCTTTTAAGAACACTGCGAGGAACATAGAGCATGTCACTGGGGAAGCACCCAGGTGCTTTTGAGCTCCTGCAATTTCCCAGGTTATTCAGTTGTACATTGTGGGCTCCTGCCATCATTTTTCCAATCTAATGTCCCTTTTAAGACCCCTGCAAAGAAACAGAGCATGTCCAGCCCGGCTTGGAATTTACCCATCTGGACTTAGAACCAGAGCCCAATGCTCCCAAGGTTATTGCTGCTCCTTACATAATTGACCAACCCATCTTCTGCCATATTATTGTCCCTCTGTTATCAGCTCTTACCCAGTTATCTCCCCCCCACCCCCTTAACCCCCAGTCCCCCCCCCCCCCCATTATTGAAATGCCAATCTAGATCACACTACGCCCCACATCCCCAGTAACACACTGGTGGTCCTGATCTTTTCACCATCAGACTCAACAATACACTTGTTAGTCTTGCATTCCTCTCCACTTCCAGGATTTATGCTTCAATGCTGCATCTCAAACACCAGCCACAGCACAGGTCCAGCTGAACATGTCGCTGCCAATCCTTCTCTCTCATTGGAACCTGTGCTGAAAAAGTATATCTAATATTTTCCTCAATGGGCAAATGATTGAAATGTCCTTTGACACCATTTGCTTTGACCATCTCCCCTAAGGTGCATTAGAATTTCCAGGGAGCATTGTTTTAACATGACATATCTAATAGGGCAAATGCTTTCTGTTCTATTCAGTCAATTTTGAAATTGGGCCTTTACTGCAGATGTATTTGTAAGCACAATTATACACAAGTGTGCTACTTAAAACAGCATTACAATAATATGATCAAAATGTCAATGACTCAAGGAACATATCAGTGTCAAAACTAGATTAACTTCACGTCGGTGTAAGTTTTATCTTATGAAAATAAAACAGAGTGTACTTGGGAATTCTATGATTGTGAATGGGATTGCATTAAATGTGGTTTAAAAAGTTCAATGTTCTACATTCACGTCTTAAATTTTATTATAAAAATGATTTTGTGCACCATTTCAATGGAGCTTTTCAAATAATAATAAAAATGATCCAAGATGAGATTAAAGAATCATACGTGGAGCAGCCCAGGTACAGCGGGGACAGCAGCAACCAAAATCTAATCAAACAGTGGCATGAAACACTTGAAATGTTACATAATAAACTTAAGCAGTAAATTATGTATCTTACTTTTAAGCTTGCATTCAGCAATTGAGCTTGAAGACTAAAGTGCTGAACCTTGCAACATTAATGGCTCTGAATGCAACGTTTCAGTGTCGATGTGCACATACACTTACGTAATAATGAAACACATACTTCAGCCTTCAGCTCAGACCTAGCACCCATTATGAATGTACATGCTTGCAATATGCTGGTGTAATTGCTCTTTCATGCCTGCAGTACCTCAAATTATGAAACTAGTATTTTTTTTTAAATGAGATTTGCCCAAAAGCCAAATAAATACTTTCAAAGGAATGTGGGACAATCCAGTTGAAATTTTTAAGATTAGCATTGGGTGTGCAATTATAAATGCATTGTTGTGTTGAATTCTTTATTCTTCGGTGAATGCCAGGTTTGAAACTACCTCTGCCTCAGTATTTAAAGGTTTGATGTGACCAACGCAACACTTCAAAACTCAAGGCGCACATGATATAAATTGTCATCCTTTTACTGAGTTTACGCAAAAGCTGAGCTTAGTTTTAAGACAAAAAATAGTTCCGAAAATGTCAGATAGTACAATATTTTAAATGCAAACTCATAACAATAGAACGGCTCATTAGGAATAATCCCCTCCCTCCCCCACAGCCAATACTAAAAAAACATACAAAAATAGAAATTCAGTGAAATTCTTTGCCATTAATCTTGAAAATCAACAATAAACCACTGACTCTCCACATTCTTGGGCTTATGACTGATGTACAGATGTTGTGCTATTCCCTCTCTCCAATAGCAGGATCAATACAACTGCACGATATTCATGCGCATGGTAGATTTCTTCTGCTATTAGTTTTCATCTTCCAGTCACTATGTGTCAGGCTTCAAATTACCTCATAAAGTTTATTTAGTATTCCATGAATACATAACCAGTTGGCACAACGGTTTTTCATCATGTGTTTGAGATGGGAGTTCAAAAATCGATTACACTGCCGCTACTTTTCACAAACGTTGCTCAATAGGTTGTAGAGTGTGCCATTCATGCATTATGATTTATGACCAGACTGCAAACAGTCACTGATATCCATCAGAGTTTGTGCAGGCTGTGCTGTTTGCAGTTAAGAGTTTCTCAAAATACAGCCAAAGAACATTTCAGATTTAAAAAAAAAGATGGCCATTTGACTTCTTCCAATTTGCTGATGGGACCCAAGGTGTTTTAAAAAAAAACTTGAACGTTGGTGCTTTTCTTTGTTGACACCGCCCGTTGCATTTTTGATGGTTGTGCATCTTACACAGCACAAATTAAGCCATTTCTTGGGACACCTCTGAAAAAGAGAAACAAAACTGGAAATATAACTGAGGTTAAAATACAAAAAAAACAAATGTCATGACTTTCACTGTGTTATTTAGTTTTATCAGTAAATAGAGTACAGCATCTAAGGTTGCTGATTCTTTTCTTTAATGGACAATATGAACATACAGTTTAACCCACAAATAAATTTGCATCTAAATATGATAAAATAATGTTTCTTCAGACTTTGCCTCCCCATCTCAATTTTCCTCAGCTAAAATATGCTTCAAATTTAGAGATAAATCAGCAGATGTAAAAAAGACTGGAGATGGACCAAATGCAATAATTTAACAGCTTTTACTATTACAAGTGTGCTATATTATGTACTATGAGAGCTTTTTAGCTTTCTACTGCCTTGCTGTTGTATTTATTAAAGTATACATTATAAAATGATGACTGGTGTACAGATTTCTGTAAATATTTTAGCCATGTACTGAAATAATGCCCTGAGGTTACAAGGGAAACTAATAGCCTGGCTTAATTCAGACAACCCTGAGGACATAATTGCAAACTGAAGGTACCTTTTGCAGCTGATTTAATACTGTAGTTCAGAGGCCAGAAAATTACAGTTCATTATTTCATTGTTCCCCATGACTCCAGACACTGTGAGTAACCAGAGCACTTTTTCAGAACAGTTTACTATTGCTTAATTCTTTAATTACTCGATCATTCTGTAAAACTTCAAATAAATGCATTTAATCTATGTTATTGAATGTTGATACTGAATGTTGGTATCGTCCAAGATTTGACTAAAAGGAGTGATCAGATTGTCCGGAAGCCATCCATCGCCTGATCTTGCTGGCTGCAGTACATGCCTGTCTTTACTTTCTCCATTTTTAGAGGACTGAGTGACCATGCTTCTGCATCCAGCAAATAACCACTGGGCTAAAGCAGCCTTTGAGCAGCCAGCAGATCACAGGTATGTTCCCCTGAACAACCCTCATCGGCCAGTCAAAAACTGTAAAAGCCTCCATAAATGTTTTAAATGCTTGTCTGATAAAGACTTTTTTTTTAAAGTATTACAACTGAGTTGTCATTTTAAAAAATAAAGGCATATTAAAAAAGCAATAAAAATTAATTAAGTAAATAATTTGCTTTTTCCCCACAGTTGGTGACACCATGAGATTATCATTCTGATGTCAACTCTTCCTGGTATAAGGTTAAGGACTGGATATGCAATGCATCCAGAGTCTCTTTTAAACATCTTGCCTGTCTGCCACTAGGTTCAATGGTGAGCCTCAATGTGCAGTGGATAATCAAATCCATCAAAAATATGTTTGTCACAATTATTTTGCAAAAGCCTTTTACATTGATAGAAAGAGAAATGTAAATCACAATATATGCAGATTAAGGATAAAGTTTCCAGAGGTGCAAAGTACTGATAGTCTGTGGTTCCCTTTGGCACACCAAAGACCTATCTATTCTACATATAACTACTGGGTAGATGTAAAATATTGTCAAGTTGACAAATAATTAAAATTACACTTTAAATAGTAATATTTATTATTACCCAGTCCATGCAGTTCAGAGCGAAACCTTGATTCAGAACAGTGGAAGAGTTAAAGTTAAACATTTCACCTGGAATTGTACAATTGTAAATTACAGGCTGTGACAGTTCTTTTTCCAATGATGATAGTGCCTTGAGGTGAAATGCTTCACCCAAGTAAATGGTTTAAAAAGATGCACTAGTTAGTTGATAATAAATCTAAATCCATTAATAATGGTCAATAGGTCGTGTCAATTGCCATTCTGCCATTACCAATGATTAACAAGATGTACAACATGAGAAATAGTTTAATCAGCTGATCGCAGATATGATCTTGGACAACACAATGGTGGGGGGAAGGTGGATACACAATTCACAAGCCCATCTTTGAACATAAGATTTACTTCACTTAAAAATATATTTTTATTAACATAATGCAAGTTTACAACTCACTTTATCAGGAGCTTTTTAGCGTAATAATGCTTTCACTCCAGTACAACCTCCTTACCATGACCATGTTATTTTCTGTTTCATTTCACATTTCATTTTTAAATAAATAAGTTACCCTTTCTAAAGAAACATCTGTTTTTTCTGCAAACTGAATTGATTTTTTTTATCTGCCTGTCCGCCCGCCTGCCCAACCCCATTTATCTGATCGTGGTGCCACTCCAGACACTTTTTCACCAGCTTCATCTTCTTCTACTCTGTATTAGCCATTGTCCTTGACAGTTCTGTATCTTGGATATCTTCTCAACACCACAATGTGAGCAGAGAGCAAAGAGGCAGTGGAGTACACAAACATGCTTTTGACAGTAATGGGGCTTACCTGTCACGCTATTAAAGACGTACTTTCAACAATACAATCTCTAAGTAAAGAAACAAACTTAGAATGAAGAGGTAGATTTCAATTGGAACTGCAACAAACAAATATACTGGGTACAGACAGGATTTATAACGGAATGGTTATTATTCAGGGATATACTATTTGTCCGGCAGGCCTATAATGTGCCTGTGAGAGCTTTATATTATTAGCACTGACACTGTTTGATAGTTTATTTTTCCGTAAATTATTCCTTTCCATTGTGTATTTAATGTTTCATCTACTTTATCTATGCCCATGCATACAAGATCTCACACATAAACCAATCGTGAACAGCTTTATACAACTTGTGAAAGGTGCAGATAGGAATAAATGTGAGAAAACAACTTAAACAGAAAAGTAGTAGATTTAGAATTTAAACCTTTAAACAGTATGCAAGCATACTGCAATCCAATATGTTATTGCCTTAAGGAATAAAATAAGAAAATCTGTTTTTTTTAAGATTCAATTTGTTCTGCAATATTAGCAGAGTGGAAAAGAGAGTTTGAATGAGGCTTTTAATAGACATTATTCAGATTGACCAATTATATAGGGCTTTAAAGACACTGATACAGAGAGAATGAGATAAATTTGCATCTAGTAAATTGGTTTCTGACAGGACTGCAACAACCTTTCAAGTTGGTGATGCATGGAAATTAGAAAAATTTAGCAGGCAACCAGCTCCACCACAAAGTTTTACGTTTATTTCGCAAATGATTCTTCCATTCCAGCTTGTAATGTTTCACAAAATTGCAGGTATTTGTAAATCTCTTGTTCTAAAACCTCTTTAGAGAAAAGGTGAACAGTGCTTGAAATCAAATACAAGGATAGAAACAGTAAAATTCACGACAGTGTGTTCCAATTGTTCATATACAGTGCCCTTCATAAAGTTTGGGACCCATCATTTATTTATTTGCCTCTGCACTCCACAGTTTGAGATTTGTAATAGAAAAAAATTACATGTGGTTAAAGTGCACAGTCAGATTTTATTAAAGGGTATTTTTATACATTTTGGTTTCACCATGTCAAAATTACAGCTGTGTTTATACATAATCCCCCCATTTCAGGGCACCATAATGTTTGGGACACAGGCATTTGTAATCGCTCAGGTGTGTTTAAATGCCTCCTTAATGTAGGTATAAGAGAGCTCCCAGCATCTAGTCTTTCCTCCAGTCTTTCCATCATCTTTGGAAACTTTTATTGCTGTTTATCAACATGGGGACCAAAGTTGTGCCAATGAAAGTCAAATAAGCCATTATGAGACTGAGAAAGAAGAATAACACTGTTAGAGACATCAGCCAAACCTTAGGCTTACCAAAATCAACTGTTTGGAACATCATTAAGAAGAAAGAGAGCATTGGTGAGCTTACTTATCGCAAAGGGGCTGGCTGGCCAAGGAAGATCTCCACAGCTGATGACCGAAGAATTCTCTCTATAATAAAGGAAAATCCCCAAACACCTGCCCGACAGATCAGAAACACTCTTCAGGAGTCAGGTGCGGATTTGTCAATGACCACAGTATGCAGAAGACTTCATGAACAGAAATACAGAGGCTACACTTCAAGATGCAAACCACTGGCAAAAATAGGATGGCCAGGTTACAGTCTGTCAAGAAGTACTTCAAAGAGCAACCACAGTTCTGGAAAAAGGTCTTGTGGACAGATGAGACGAAGATTAACTTATATCAGTATGATGGCAAGAGCAAAGTATGGAGGAGAGAATGAACTGCCCAAGATCCAAAGTATACCACCTCATCTGTGAAACACAGTGGTGGGGGTGTTATGGCCTGGGCATGTATGGCTGCTGAAGGTACTGGCTCACTTATCTTCATTGATTATACAACTGCTGATGGTAGTAGCATAATGAATTCTGAAGTGTACATGGACACATCCTATCTGCTCAAGTTCAAACAAATGCCTGAAAACTCATTGGCCGGCAGTTCATTCTAGAGCAAAATAATGATCCCAAACATACTGCAAAGGCAACAAAGGAATTTTTCAAAGCTAAAAAATGGTCAATTCATGAGTGGCCAAGTCAATCACCCGATCTGAACCCAATTGAGCATGCCTTTTATGTGCTGAAGAGAAAACTAAAGGGGACTAGCCCCCAAATCAAGCATAAGCTAAAGATGGCTGCAATATATGCCTGGCAGAGCATCACCAGGGAAGACACCTAACAACGGGTGATGTCCATGAATCGCAGACTTCACTCAGTCATTGCATGCAAAGGTTATGCAACAAAATATTAAACATGACTACTTTCATTTACATGACATTGTTGTGTCCCAAACATTATGGTGCCCTGAAATGATGTCACAATGCTCAAAGGCATTGTTGCCATAGAGGGAGTACAGAGAAGGTTCACCAGACTGATTCCTGGGATGTCAGGACTTTCATATGAAGAAAGACTGGATAGACTCGGCTTGTACTCGCTAGATTTTAGAAGATTGAGGGGGGATCTTATAGAAACTTACAAAATTCTTAAGGGGTTGGACAGGCTAGATGCAGGAAGATTGTTCGAGATGTTGGGGAAGTCCAGGACAAGGGGTCACAGTTTAAGGATAAGGGGGTAAATCTTTTAGGACCGAGATGAGAAAAACATTTTTCACACAGAGAGTGGTGAATCTCTGGAATTCACTGGCACAGAAGGTAGTTCATTGGCTATATTTAAGAGGGAGTTAGATGTGGCCCTTGTGACGAAAGGGATCAGGGGGTATGGAGAGAAGGCAGGTACAGGATACCGAGTTGGATGATCAGCCATGATCATATTGAATGGTGGTGCAGGCTCAAAGGGCCGAATGGCCTACTCCTGCACTTTATTTCTATGTTTCCCTCTCCCACCCCTCCCCCCTTCCCTCTCTACCCCACCCCCCTTCCCTCTCTCTCCCCCCGCCCCCTTCCCCCTACCCCTGTCCCTCTCCACCACTCCCCCCTCCCCCCCCCCCCCCACTCTTCCACTTCTCGCCCCTTACCCCACCCCCTCTCCCTCCCCCACCCCCTTTTTTCCCCTCCCTCCCCTCCCTCCCACCCCTTCCTCCTACCCCCTGTTCCTCTTCCACCACTTCCCTGTCCCTCTTCCACCACTCCCGCTACCCCCTACCCCTACCCCTCCCCCCTCCCCACTCTTCCTCTTCTCTCTCCTTCTCTCCTCCCCCTCTCCCATCCCTCTCCCATCCCTCTCCCCCCCCCTTCCCTCTCTACCCCACCCCCTTCCCTCTCTCCCCCCTTCCCCCTATCCCTCTGTCCCTCTTCCATCACTCCCCCTACCCCTCTCCTCCCTCCCCACTCCCACTTCTCTCTCCCCTTCCCCCTCCACTTTCCCTCCCCACTCTTTCCCCCTCTCCCCCCCCCACCCTCTCCCCCCCTCCCTCCCTCTTCCCCCCCTCCCCCATATCTCTCTCCCCATCCCCCCTCTCTGACCCCCTACCTCGCTCTCCTTTCTCTCCCAAATCTGTCCATTTTTCCTCCTCCTCCTCCCCCCCCCCCCCACCTGTGTGTTTGGGGGGGGGTGGTTAAGCCTCAGCCCCCCCCCCCCCCCAGCCCCCCCCCCCCCCCCCCCCCCCGCAAACGCCGTTGGGGAAACAGACCCAACGGGTCTGCACTTGGTCTAGTTTAATATAAATGTTGAAGCAGGAGGCAAGCAGTTCCTTCAGAAATTAGTGCCTTTAATTTAAAACCAAAGTTTAAAGACACCTACTTAGATAGATGAAAATTAATTGTTTCGGTCATCTAAGGTGGTAATTAAAAAGGCATATAACATATATGTTTTAGACTTTCAATTTTAGAGAGACGGTGCAGAAACAGGCCCTTTTGCCCAATCGCGTCTGCACCGATCAGCGATCACCCCGTACATCAACACTATCCTACACACCTGGGCTAATTTAACAATTTTTACAGCCAATTAACCTAAAAACCTGGATGTATTTGGAATGTGGGAGTAAACCAGAGCACCCGGAGAAAACCCACGCGGTCATGGGGAGAACGTACAAACTCTGTACAGACAGCACCCGTGGTCAGAATCAAACTCAGGTCCCTCTACCACTGAACATATGGCATAAAGCGTATGAGCAAGAGAATTAGAAAAAGTTAGAAGTCACAGCAATGATTAATAAAACAAAATGAAGATAAATCATGAGAATACAGTAGCCAGAAAAAATAAAATATGTTCATAAAAGTTTCTACAGATGTGTAAAATGATAAGCAAAAGCCACAATGGGCTCCATAGGGGTGAGAGCAAGTACAATTGTGAATGGGAGCAATGAGAAGGTGGAGACATTTAATATTACCAATGAGAAATGAGTTTTGTGGTTGTGAGGATCATTGGAAAGGCCTACATTTATTGCTTACACCTAACTGCCATTGAGAAGGATGTGCTGAGCCACCTGCAATTATAATATGGCTGAATAATTTGTGAGGCCTTTTCAGTGGATAGTTAAGACACAACCACAATGCCACACAACTGGAGTCACATCTAGGTTTTTACAATTCAAAATAATACTGTTAGAGATGTACAGCATGGAAACACATGGGACTGTTAAGATACCTCAAAGAAAGATCGGCAACTGGTTAAATGGATAACCATTCATTTGGATGTACATGAATCAGTGTAGGCCCCTCTACTCTCTCCAATTTAATAGATAACTGATTAAATGATGAAAATATAAGTTGCGCATTGGTAGGAAAATTCATGAAGCAGAAACTCGTAAATGTTTGTGAGAAGACAGAACTGGAAGCATGGCTTAGAAGCAAGAAATAAACATGCAGTTACAGCAAGCAATCATGATAGAAAATAAGGTACACAAAAATGCTGGAGAAACTCAGCGGGTGCAGCAGCATCTATGGAGCGAAGGAAATAGGCGACGTTTCGGGCCAAAACCCTTCTTCAGACTGATGGGAGGGGGGGGGGGGAGAAGGAAGGAAAAAGGGAGGAGGAGGAGCCCGAGGGCGGGGGGATGGGAGGAGACAGCTCGAGGGTTAAGGAAGGGGAGGAGACAGCAAGGGCTAGCAAAACTGGGAGAATTCAACGTTAATGCCATCTGGACGCAAGCAACCCAGGCGGAAAATGAGGTGCTGTTCCTCCAATTTCCGGTGTTGCTCACTCTGTCCAGGCGGAATATGAGGTGCTGATAGAATATAACGGTAGATAGATATAATGATAGAAAATAATATGTTGTACCTTTACTGCAAACAGGGTGGATTTCAAAAATAAGTAAGTCTTGCCAATATTGAGGAAAGATACATTGGCCTTGGAATGAGTGCAGCACAGATTTATAAGATTGCTGTGGTGAGGGGATTAATCTCTGCAGAGTAACCAAGACCTGTGGTCACTGGAATGTGGAAGAATGAGATATAATCTAATTAAATTGTACAAGATTCTGAGCAGGATTGACATGGTAGATACTAAGAAGCTGTCCGGAATGAGAGCGCATTGACTTCCGACAAGGTATCTTGGACTGGAAGAGTGATTTCTTTACATAAATGTTGGGAATTCACCTCGTATAATATTACAATTGATATATTTGTGAACAGTAAGGTAATAAAGGGACAGTGATTGAGCGAGAAAGTGAATGTGAGGTGCAGGTCAAATCAAGATGGTACTGATAATTGGAGCAAGCTTGGAGGATTGCAGGCCTACTTCTGCCATATTCATGCTCCTATATTCTTATTCAGACTAACTTTATAATGAAAATGTGGGGAAACTTTGTTAATCATAGCAAGTCAACAATTCTGTGTAATATAGTATTCCTTGCTTTATAGCTTTTCTTCATGAACTACTCCATCAAAACATATAGAACATGCCTGATTTTTAAACTGTTACTCATTTACAAAGACAAAATGATAATTAATTTGCCTTTCAATAAAACAACCAGTTGGAAAGAGGAGTAATTATCAAATTTTCTTTGGACAATTGATGGCGACAATACAGTTCAACATTGATTGGCATGATTTAAGATTTCTAGTTTAGAACAAGTTCAAAGATAATTACTGCTCCACACATACATTTTGGTTTTGCTTGGAACCGCTACTCATTATATTTTTGGATAACTTTCGTAAAAGACAAGTATTTATTTTCACCAATATGAAGCTCATAAGCTACAATCAAAACTGTCAGCCTTTTACATTTCAGAGTCATGGAACTGATCAGCATAGAACCAGGCCCTTCATCCCAACTTGTCCATACTAACCAAGTTACTTAATTGTGCCAGACCTACTTGATTATACCTGGCCCAGATCCCTCCAAACTCTCCTATCGATTTACATGACTAAGAGTCTTTTAAATATTGTAATTATACCCGCCTCAACCGCTTCCTTTGGCGTATAGTGTAAAGTACTTCTTTATAAAGAATATCCTTTCTTAAAAACTTATACTAAACAAAAATCCTGAAATTATATATTTTAATTTTTTTTAGTATTTTAATATTGTGTTTCTTAATTATTGCTAAATTCTGCAAGAACAACCTATAAAGTTGAGAGCGCATCTCTTGAATAACTGATAACATATTATAATCAAATAACATATAAAATGCATAAAAAGGGGGAGGTTATTTGCTAGAAAATTTCACTGGCTTTAAAGTTATTTGCTAGATAATTTCTACCTTGATCTAGAAATTAAGTAGCTATAAACAATCCTACCAATATTGTCTATAAAAAGCCTCTGATTGCAGAACTTCGAGCTACCTCTTCAGACAAAAAATGTTACAGGACATGTCTTCAATGCACAAATTAGCATAGTAATTTAACATTGAAACTGCATTAGATTCTTGACTCCTCACAAGCAATGCCATCGTGATCAGCCATTATTCATAAAAATATGCAGAAGCTAAATCGAGGAAGAGTTTAAAACAATGTGTTGGGGGAAGGACACAAGCAGCATGAAAAAGACAACAAGCTGCACAAAGGATTGAAAGGAGTGAATAGTATTAAAAAAATCCGGGGTCAGAAAGCTGTGTGGCAGACGAAGGTGGCAGTTAACATCCAAATATAGTTGATCGGTTGCAGGTACAGCAGCAAAATGGGATTAGGATTGTGTGCAATAATAGACATGGATCAAGCAAGAAGAGGAGAATGTGCACTGCATATTCTTGGCCATAATACATTGAGGAAGGGTAGAGAAAAAAACATGGAGGTGGCAAATGACAAAATAGCAAAGATACAAACAGAGCAACAGAAAGATGTTGAAAAATAAGTCTATTTCATTGAAATTAAGACATAAAGGAGTGAACATACTGCTGATATGTTAACATATATATATACTTGGCATCTTGCTTAGCGTGGACACTGTGGGCCATAAGGCATGTTCCTTTGCTGTACTGTTCTATGTCCTATGCTATATGCCAGTCAATCAAAGAATTGAAAGGAGATGCAGGTAGCATAACAGTACAAGGAATGGCTACAGAAATTAAGTGGTTCTTCTTAGCAGAGAGAGGTTAAGGCATCTGATGGAAGGGTTCAAAAACTTGAAGGGCTCTGCAGGCAAATTAAGAAAAAAATGCCCTACGAAGATGAAAGGTTGGTAAAAGGGAGGTGGATTTAAGGTAATTGGTTGAAGAGCCAGAGAACTGGAGATATTTTTGCAAGTAAGATATCAGGATCTGGAAATCACTGCAGGAAAGTAAATAATAACTTTCAGGAAGATTTTAGTTGAAATCTCAAAACGGGAAAAAAGTGCAGGAATATGGAGGAATAGTCTGGGGGATTGTTGGAGTGTTCACTCAAAGAGCTGACCAAAGATCAATGGACCAAATGGCCCCACTGTAATGCATCAATTTATGATTTCCTAGAATGCTTTCATGATAACAAAACCAGCTTAATTTTGAAATCATGAACTCTTTTAGATAATGACTATTTAAGCCCATGACTTTTGTACTGTCCTTACCGTTGAGAAACAGCCTCTGGTATTATTCCCAAAGTTTCGTTTTTATTATTCAGGTACTATTATATAATGCTTATCTTGGAAGTTCATAATTCTGATTAAATTTATGCTTGGTGAAATAGTGTCAACATATTCTAAATGGATTACATTTAATTGAGTAAATTATATATTAAAGATGGGGGGAAAAAAAATCATAAGGGAATATTGTATGAAGTTTTATTTTAAACACTATAGGAATATAACTTATTTTGTGCATTGCTATTCATTATTTGTTAAACAAACAGTGGGACACAAGTGGCATGTGTAACAGATGCACTATAGAAGTTGGCAATATGATTGTTTGGATGAAATATCATTGATATTCTGTCCCTTCCTATTCAATATTGTAACAGGACTTCTCAGAAATAGGCTGTATAGTGCTCTGTGCTATTCAGAGGTCAAGGATGCCTTTACGCAAGCACAAGAATTCCCTACCCCCACCCCCAACGCCCTGCAGGTAATATTTTGGCAACATGCATTTTCTAGCTATATGTTTTATTTGTCTCTGGTACAAAGTAGCTCTGCAATTTAAATTCATTGGATTTTCCAATCAGCCTAGCTCGCTCCACCAGAAACAATAAAACAGTCTCCGCCGTTCTTCTGCTGACTAGCCATGCAGCAAAGCAGCTCCCAGCTACACACATCAGTGGGCCTCTTGGAGACCAAAGCTATTCCTGTAGTGTATGTACGCTCACTGCCTACCAAATGATTAATAAATCTGAAGGGGAGACAGAAAGCAAATATATTTGCCTCTGTATTGTTAACTCATCCTATGTTTTATTGACAAAAAGTAAAGGCAACCATCAACCTGAAATATGTTGACTATAATTTCAGATTTTTATAGGCATACTGTTTCTGTGCTTCAAAGTCCATTAATAATGTGCAGTGCAAAAGCAAGATAAATCCATTTGAAAACTATGAACAGCACCATTAAATTCCACCTTTATTCTAATTTTTAAACAAAGCTGAAGGTAGCTGCACAACATTGCAATTTCTTTTTGCTTTCAGTGATAGAATTACTCTATTAATAAACTTCATTTTTGTAGCTGAATCCCCCTATCTTACAACATGGTTTTTATAGTTAGGGTGTATTAACAGGATTTTCTATAGCTATTTTAAATGTCAGAACCACACAACATCAAAACTCAAGGCATGTACAAAAATAACACACTTTAAAGGAATCTAGAGGTGGGACTTACTTTATGATCCAGTTAAATTTAGAGTTGGAATAAATAGCCAGTGATAGAGATTCCAAGGAAAATTACAGAAAAACATGTCATACTGAGTTACCTGTCATCAAATCTTTTCTTCCCATCAATAATTGATGTAGTTTTCGTACAGGCAATACTGCTACACATTGGGATACACGAGCACAATAAAATGTCTGCACATAAATATACATATGTACACATGACCTCCCCCCCCCAAAGACACACACACACGGAGGCGCTGCAAGTCGACTGCCTCGCCTGCAGCGGGTTCGTTGTATAGACTTTTTTGTTGTATGTCCAAAAGTATGTTTTAGTGTTTCTCTGTATGTCTTGTGTGGGAAACCGTTTTGAGGCACCTGCATCAATGGAGGTGCGACTTTCTTCCTTCTTCGCCCCCTTCCTCACTGCCTTACAGCTGGTTTGGTGCGGCCTTTCCTGGAGTCTTGCCCAGAGCTTCAGTGTTGGCACAGCGGGGACTTTAACATCGTGGACCACCTTGCCGGGGGTCGCCGGAGAAGCGCTCCGACCACTGGCCTGCGGCCTACAACATCGTGGAGCCTCGGTCTGTAGTGCTTCTGGTGCCAGGCGTGGAGTGGACCTTCCATTGTGGAACGGGAAATCCCTCGCCGGGGGTTGCCAGAGAAGAGCTAAGACCGTCGGCCTGCGGCCTACAACATCTGGAAGCCACGGTCTCTGGTAAGGAGGTGGCCGACTGGGTGTGCTCGACCTGTCCCGATGTCAGTGTTCTGACCATCCCGACCAGAGGGTTTGAACATCGGGCCGTCCATAGTGGCGATTACGGAGGGTCAGGGCCACAACCACGGGTGAACAAGGGAGGAGGAGGAGGAGGACTGTCTGAACTGTATTGCCTTCCACCACAGTGCAGAATGCTGTGGTGGATGTCTGTGTTGAATTATGTTGTGTATTGTGTCCTATTTTTAAATTGTAACGCTGCATGGGAAATTACATTTCACTTCACCTTATGGTGCATGTGACAAATAAATTTGAACTTGAATACAACACACACACACATAATGAAAACTCTTAATGATGGCAAACTAGGCAAAGTGTAAGGGCAAACATAGGAGACTATGAGATTAGGAGGGGAATGGGTAAATAAGTGTCAGAAGAACTGACTTCGAAAATATTTTAAGGTCACGCATTTTGGAAGTAAAAATAAAGAATGGAAATACGCTTTAAATGGTTTTGCATATAAAACAGCAGTTATGCAGACAGACATAAATCCTAAGAGGTGGTGGCCAGATTGAAAGAGCTTTTACTAATGTAAATTGGATCTCTTCACATTGGTATCAAGAGATGTTGAATACAGGTTATTTTGTACCATGGCAAGTTGTAAAATTGAACTCAATAAGTCTATTAATGAATTACCTGACACGTGAAAACAACTCTGATGCCTTGTTATAAAAAACATGTTCAAAATAGGAAATAAGGTATCATTACCATTGTCTTATGCCTTGACTTTACACCTTAATATTTTCAAGGCAAAATAGGGAGGGTAATAATACCAGCTTGGCAATATTTTCTACAATGCGTATTTTCCACAATGCAATATTTTCCACATTGATTTCAGCAATGTGCTCAGTAACTATGGTCTAGAGCAAGGGTTCACAACCTGGGGTAAATTTACCTCCAAGGGGTGAATTTTGCCTTCCCAGGGGGTTCTGGTACCTGTACATCATTAGTTTTTCTGGTCATACCTGTACATCATTAGTTTTTCATAAATAAGTGAAATAACATTGTTATGTGCTATTAAAGTTACCAGGGGTAAACGAGACGAAAAAGGTTGGGAAACCTTGGTCTAGAGAATGAAAATACAGAACAGTGGAATAACAATCTTTAAGAGTTACTGCGAGATGATTTTGCAAGCAACAAATAGCAAATGGGTCCAAGTATATCCCAAAGAAATGTATAAGAGAACAAATTGAAAATCTCTATCAGAACATTCTCTAATACTTTGTAGGACTGAAATAAAAAAGGGAACTACAAGGTTCACAAAAAATAAACTGACCTTGGGGTAGGTGCAGCACAGGATCATCAGAATGATGCAAGGATAGGGAGCAATATTATTGAATTATGACAGCGGGTCTCAAAAATTTCTTGTACTCCCTCACATGCAAGATTGAGTCAGGCTGTTTAAAATACTGGATCAGATTATTTAGGTAATTTCAGCACTTTTATGTGTAAGTACCAGCAATGTTTAGGGTTTTCACGTGAATATAGAAGGATGCTCTCAGTTGGTTTCTTCTGAGGAAGTATAATTGGAATATATTCAGTTTCCAGTTCGAAGTTCATAGGTTGTGACAACACTACACAGTACTAACCTCGGCAACTGTGAACCTCGATGAACTAAGGACTTGGGTTTTTGCACTATTATCATGCTTATTACTTTATTGGATTAAAAACATTTTTTATTTCTAATCTGTGTGTATCACATTTTTTGGCCTGTAAAGGTGCTGCGAGTAAGAATTGTATTGTTCTGTTGTTGGTACATGACAATTAAACACTCAGCTCTTGAATTCCCAACATTAATGGAGAGGAATCTGCATTAGCACCCAACGGCAGGTTGCATCCAGATAAAGGACTGCTCTCTATTAATCTTAAAGGAGGGGGAGGACTGCAAGGAATTATGGCAGGCAATTGCAAATATAGATTTTTTTTTAAGTTCATTTATTTTTAGTAATTTTATGCTTTGTGTGGTGTAATGTGTTTTAATCATTTTTATTGTTATTAAATGTTTGGACAATTTCATCTGCAGGCCAAGACTTGGCACAAAGCATGGATAAGCCATCTGTCAAAGTTTGCTTCAGCATTTCCTACTCTCTATACCCAACCCTTATGTGAACCCAGTAAAAACAGACAAAGTGCTGGAGTTTCTCAGCAGGTCAGTCAGCATCGCTGGAGAACTTGGATAGAGGATGTTTTGGGTTGGGACCTCTTCAGACTGATTGTACTGGGGGCGGGGGGGAAGTTGGAAGAGAGGTGGGGCCGGGCCAAAACATGGCAAATGACAGGTGGATACAGGTGAAGGAGAGGGGGGAATTATTTGACGTGGGTGGACAAAGGACTGAGATGGAACAAAAACAAAAAGCTGTGAGATAAAAAGATAAGGAGGGAAGATGTCCAAAAATGAGGTCAGAGGTAAGGATATAGATGGAAGGGGACGGGAGAAGGGGAAAGGGTTGTTGTTGATTAGTCACCTAAAATTAGCGAATTCAATGTTTATACCATTGGGTCGAATATGAGATGGGATCCCATTATGTTGCAGCCAACCCTGTCAACACACTTGTAGTAAGCTGGCTCTGGATGCTTGCCCCTGCCTGGGTGACAAGTCAAAATCTTGGTCAGAGGACAGAAGTGAGCGTGGGCAGCTCGCTGCTCTCAAACTTTCTAGACCAAGGAGGGGGATTCAAAATAGTAAAGGAGAAAAAAGAGAACAAGCCAAAATTAGAGCCAGCACATTTAGTCATAAAAAGCAAATAGCTTTTCTTTCCACAGAAAATGTCGAAAATGATGGGTTGATTGTTGCTCTTAAGATTTGAACCATCTTTTTGACAATCTGTGGAGCAAAGTCAAATACAAATCAGTTTGTGAGACAAACACAGATTTGTGGCACAAATCAGCAGAGAGGCTGAATTGTTTCGCCAGGTGTTCCTACCTTCCAAAAGATTAACTGGAAGTTAAATCTCTGTACTGCTTAGAGAACATTTTCAAATCACTGCAATGCCGACACCCATACTGGTTAGATTATTAATAATGCATTAGTTATTAGTCTTGTTTTAATATTGATAAATTCACAACTAAAAAACAAATCACTGTGGATTGACTGTTCCACTTTTAAAGAAACCATTTTTTGAAAGTTCAAAGCTTTATATATTGAACATGAAAGCAGATGAGAGGTCCAACAGTCCAATTGTATTAATTACAGTTTCCAGCGAAATTAAATTCACTGAATGAAAAAATAACTGGATCATGTGCTGACTTTTCTGTTTGACATATGTGCATTTTTTAGAATACAGTCAAACGATCAACGCCATCAAAAGTTTATGATTATTAAAGCTTCTTCATTCTCGGATGGGCAGGAAGGAACAGAAAAATTAGCCCGAAAAAGAGAGCCTTTCTGTTTTCAGATCATTCATGTAAATTCCAGTGTGTGGATTTATTATGTAAAGGTAATTTCTGGTACACTACTGGAGCTATAGCTCATTTGCAGTTGTCTCAAGAGAACTGCGGATACGACAATGCCTGTGCTACGACAATGCCTTTAAGAACATAGCACATAACTATTTTGCAGAAGGGGGCCAGGGTTAAAACTGGCGCAGGCTCAGTGGCTATATTCATTTCCATGGCAGGAACAGTGCTGAGGAGGATGGGCAAGTTTCAGGTAATTAATATTTTTCCAAATTAATTGGTTTTGTTTAAATATATGTCACAGTTTTAAAGTATTTTCTATTGTTTTATTTATATATTTAATATAAGATTATAAAACATTTGATTATTTATCCAACACTCCAAAAATCTTTTGTGAACTTTGAGAACTGGTATTCTGGGTGGCTGTGAATGAAGGATGTGATTTAGTTTTGATTTTTGGGGACGGGGCATGCTACTGCTTCAGGAAGGTCCCATGCTGTGCAGACTTTAAAGAGACAGCTTCAGAGACCAAAACTGCCTGCTTAGGCAGGCGCAGGTGGGAGTAAAAGAATCGGAGATGCACCGCTCACTGAGGTGGGTCAGACACAACTGTGCTGTGGACTGCTTTTATGTTAGAAATAGCGTAGCAAGACCTTTATTTCACTCACACACTCTAGAGCGAAAGTGAAGGGTTAAGCTTCAACCACTGAAATTCTGGAAGGAGGAAAGAAATTATCTCCGAAGGGCAGAGATGGCTCACTGACACAATACCCATCCTTGTACCACAGTAAAACAGGCTAACGTTAGCAAAGTCTAGTCGACTGCATCTGGCAGACGATACAAAGACTTGCATGCCAATATAATTTTATTACTTCCAGACACCAATTAATGTTCAAATGCACAAAAACCTGCTACTACGTGCAGGACTTAAAAGAGTGCTTATACAGATGTGAATGCACATTATTTTACACATTGAAGGCTTCTATCAGCAAATCAGTAGTCTGCTTGGCCATGAATCACTGTCAACTGCAGTTGACTTAAACTCACTGATCAAACCCATCACACAGCACTAAACAGTGGCCTGGAAGTGAATGTTTGCTATCTGATGCATATGGATCACAGTGAACGTGAATAGTTTGATCTGATTCTCACATCAGCAGCATAGCAGTTTGTGCTGTCCATTGAGCAGAGTTTTGCATCTCTGAAGGTTTTAAAATATATTGAAGGGACTTGGTACCAGCTCATGAACATTACTATCACGAACATTACTGCAATATATTCAAAACAAGTTGTAGAAGATGGCCAGCTAAGAATATCCAGATTAAACGGTCAGTCATCATTATTACACAGCTGATGACAAGAAAAAAAAATCTCTCCAACCTTTTGACCATGTTTCCCCCTGGTCTTTGAGGCGTTCATTGTAATCAAACCCTTTCACCAGCCCCACCTGCTCCTCTGCATCTTGGCAAAGTGATGATTTACCAGAGGGAAGCTAGTGTATATGTTTTGATCACACTATTTTGCTGCATTGGAGAGGTAACTTAAGATTGAATAGCACTGATGACTGGGAACTGCCTGATTTCATGCTTTATCTGGCAGTGATTTGCTAGTTATGCATGAGCTATGGTCTCAACGTGGGAATTCCTGGTCTGTATAGCTCAATCTGTTAACAAACTGAATTTTGCAGAATGGCCAAGGAGAAAGACCATCACCACTCTTAACATTTATTTTGAAGATATTTCCCACCAAATACAATATTCTTCAAAATGATGCAAAGTGGCAGCAGTAACTTAACACCAGTAACCAGGTTTAACCACATCCCAATATACCACAGGGTACAGAAAAGCCAATGAAATCATGGAAAGAGTAACAACGTGATTTCCGAAACCGTCCTCTTTTCTCTGTGCACGTGTGAACATGTGCATGTGCGTGTGTGTGTGTGTGTGTGTGTGTGTGTATGTGCCCGGGCATGCTTGTTGACTCACTAACAAGAGACATTTGTAACATTGCTCTTTGTAACGTGAAATATTGTGCCTTTGACTTCCAATTATTGGCCTTTTTGCATGAGACACAAGAATGAAATATTGACATACAAAGACAATGATGGAAACCATTTATCCAAATTATAGACAATCAAACAAATTTGGATTCCATAAATTATAGCTGAAAGATACTTTGCTTTCCTTTCACCCGTGTTAAATTATCATGTTGTGTTAGATAACTGCCAAAAATAATCCAATGAGCAACTGGCTAATGACATTTTTTTAAATTTAAATTATGCTGTACAGAAGATTCTCGTAGTGACCAAATAAATGTATCTATACATAATATATATATTTATATAATACATTTATATACATCAGCCAATTAACCCCCCCCCCCCTCAATTGTATCAACCAATCACTGTCCAGGCATTGTGCCATCCCCACCTTTCCCAGCTTTCTCACCTCTATTACATCAAATTACACATAGAAAGGTCCCAATCCAAAACATCTTTTGTCCATTCCCAGCACAGATGCTGTGTGAACTGCTGAGTTCCTCCAGCACTTTGGTTTTTGCTCTAGATTCCACAATCCACTTTCATGTGTGTGTCCTTTCTACCACTGTGATGTGGGTGTGCATGTTTTTGTTCTAGTGGGCATGCATTTAGCAAACTGTGCAAATGTTTACAAGATATACCCGTCCCCCCTCCTGCCCCCCCATCCATGGAGCACCCACATTTTCCCCAGCATCTCCCAATCACTGCTCCTTTTTTTCCTCCTTTACATTCATCTCCCACCAACTGTCCTCCCATCTCCGAGTTCATCCATTTCCCTTTTATCCCATCTCTTTCCACTCCCCCGCTGCCCCTGCTATCCATATATTACTCTGTTGTTGCATTATACTCCTCTTCTCGTATCATTTGCCAGGCTTTAGCTCATGCCCACCTCTCTTTTCCAGCTTTCTCCTCCCCCCACCTCTGTCCATACTCCATCCGGCTGAAGAAGGGTCTAGACCCAAACTGTTAACTAATCATTTCTCCCCAGAGAGGCTGCTGCGTTCCTTCAGCACTTATATTTTGCTCTCCCTGGTATAAAGGCTGACATTACAAGATATACCCGTCCCCCCTCTCGTTCCACTCCCATTACTCTGCATTAGAGGCTCAACAGAGATATGATTTTTTTCAGCGAGATTTCAATGGATTACTGTCATTCAAGTAACAATGAATCACTGTTTTTAGCAGGAAATTGTAAAAAGTTGGAAGGTACAGGAAACTGGAAAAAATTGATTTGTGTTTCACTAATCAAGAGTAAATCAGGTTCTCTTAACTAATGAGTTTGAACCTTACAAGCTCAGCAGTGGATGAATTACTCTTCAGAAAATCACCACTGTCATATTACATCCCATTCACTTATGGCATCAACAAACTATTTTGAATATGGCTCCAAAGTAAAATAGATCTCCATATACGAGTTGCCGGAGGAGGCAGTAGAGGCAGGTACTATCGCAACATTTAAGACAGATACTTGGATAAGATATATTTAGGGTGATATGGGCCAAATGAAGACAGATTGGTCTAGTGTATTTGGACATGTTGGTCAGTGTGGGCAAGTTGGATCGATGGGCTTGTTTCCTGTATGACTCGAAACATGTCTACTTTTCCTACCACCTCATGCATCCTCACTTTCCCAACCTGAAGGCAAGAGCTGGAATGACTATCAGGTAATTTAGCTCTGTTTCAATGCAGCACAGTGGGAGGTTTTCCTGGGATGTTGTTGAACTGTCAGTAATTGTAGTTAGTGCAGTAAAATTTAAACCAACTTTGCTTTTATGCTCAGTAAGGTAACATATACCAAGTCTGAGAATGAAAATGTATTTTGCTTTGCATGCCATTATTGCACCCTGATGGCACCAAATATTCTCAACAGAAGGTACAGAATGTCCATATGTAGGATAAGATTCCCTTCACTCTTAAAGAATCCAAGACACAGAAGATAACCCCACGTTAGACAAAGGTGATGTATTCTTTTATCTCAAACCAAACATCCTGTATGGCTCCATTGCCTGAAATTTTAATGAAGACAGAACTTTTAGCTGTCCCTGTGTTGTCATTATAACTGCACTGGCCCAAAGACATACAGACAAAAGAACAGAGAGAATTTCATCCCTTGAATTTGTAAGCAGAACTCGAATAAAATGTGCAGCTCTGCACACTCTCCGGTGCTTGAATGAAATGACCATTGGAAAAGGCTGTGATGTTAACTATTAGCATACAATAAGCAAGCTCTATGATTAACGATTCACTTGGTGATGTGCGATTATGTGATTTACAAAATACCATACTGCAATTTAAAGAAATGAAAAGACTATGATGGTTTAAAGTCTTGATTTGCCTTCAATATACCAATTTTTTGAAAGGCTACAACCTTAAATGTTTTTTATCACTTACCAATGTAAAAATATTTTGTAGGCTTTTCTTTGCAAAAAATGCCCACATTGCTTCCATTGATTCATCAATCAGGTGTCTATGGCATTGCTACAGGATGAACCTGATCATTATTAGTAAAAGATTTGTTTTCCGTGAATAAAATCAGTGTGTGAAGCATTGATTATCTAATTGAAGGAAAGTTTTTGAAATCATTACAAGAATAGTTTAAAACAATTAGAAATAATTTTTCAATGTTTAAGTCCTTGATATGTTCACAGACACATGTGGTCTTCTACGTCCTTTCTATACTTCTTTTCTAAAACAATAGCAGTGGGTTCGTGAAACCCATGCAGATTTAATTTTATATACTAAATGGGTAAAAAAATACAGATAGCAGGAATTTTATGTAACTTTGTTAAACTGCCAAAATGAAGGCAATTATAAGCTAAACTATTAAAAAAAAAGAGAAACAAAACACTGAAAATAGAGAATAACAGGAAGAATATAGATAAATAATAGAAGAAAATTAAAGTAAAACTTTCTGGTTTAGAAGATCAAACCCAATTAAATAAAATGCAATCGTCTCTAAGTCCTTAATTCTCACCCTGCTGAATAAACAGGAATCACTCGTGACAATATAATGCTGTGTTCTTCAAAGGTGCATAAAATATTATTGCAAAAGGAGTTAAATCTGCACCCTACACATAGAAGAATTCTGTAATTTATGATTGCATTGTTTATTAGATAACACAGGCTTATTTAGGGCAGAATATTTAATGGCAGGTGGAAATTCCTTCATGCAGCACTTGTCCACGGGCTTTGACATTTTTCTGGCTACAAAGTGACAGCTGACAAAATCATTTGGGTCCACAAACGGCCACTAGGCCACAGGTCATTTGTCTAAGAGAGCCCAGATCCAGGATTCATTACTTGAAACACTGCAAATGACACGGCCCTTCAGGCAAGCACTGCACACTCTACACTACTGCCGCCACCAAATAAAAAAAACATGCAATTTCCAGCAGCCTGAAGGAACATAGAAAATAAACTGCAACTACATTAATTGCAAATTGGAGATGCTGCCAGTATTTTCTTTCAAGTAAAATGAAGAATAGTTGTTCTTTGTGTGCGACAAAGTGGAACTTAAATGACATTCAACGGCTATAAAGTTTAAATTAGAATGACAGAAATGTTGCATGCACAATATTATTATTTTTTTTGTTATGGAGAATGCTGTCCACTTCCTTAACTATTGAAGAACATTTTGTATTGGTGCACAGAAATATTTAATGTAGAATAGCTTTTATATCATGAAACCAAGCCAAACAATACTGCATTAAGCAATTCAATATTCCAAATTTCCAATTGTTAACAGTACCTATATTATCAAGAGTAAATGGTCTCTTTACATGTGAAGTGGATTTTGGTACAGAAATGATGCTTTAGTACCCGGAAGGTTATGAAAAACTAAGTGGAGAAGGGCAAACTAATCAGTCTGCATGCCCTTTCACCCCCAGGACCACGTGCAAGGCTAATACGTTCTAGCCCAGTCGGTTTACAAGTGACCCAAGGTCCCATGCTGACAAAAGGCCTATCTTCCCTGAGCCTAAATGATTTAAGTTCTAATCAAACATCATTTATACTACATCTCATAGCTGTCTCTCGAGATCTACTCCCACGTGAGCTGTTGCCATGACAACTGGTGTCTCATTTCAAATGTGTCAGGTTATATTATTGTCTTCATGGTTCTCTGATAACCTGCATCTCTCCAACATGCTTTTCTCATTCCCAGGAGAAACACACAGCTACCCTCGAGTCTGTTTGTGTGTTTTTGTGTCATTTTATTTAGCTAGATATGAAAATGAGACACAGATGTTTTGTCTGCTATCTCGCTGCTGACTATTCTGGCGGTATAATCGGTCTGCTCAGCCACTGCTGTGTTACACACTGACCACATCTACACAGCTAACTGCAAATGCTGTTTTACATACTGGAAAATCAGCTGTCAGCAGACCTGGGTAATGTAACTGAACCAATGCCAATGACAATTTGAAAACATTCAAAAGCAGTGTACTAAAATAATCACTTCTTCTGACACATACTTGCTCAGAGCAAAATGCATCAATTAATTTTTGGGGTGGGGGATTAACCTCTTTGTTATGCAAAAGCCATCATTACAATACCATGTTGTGGATACCACCAAGATGTTAGTAATTTTAGTCAAGCAGTATTTTTATATATCTTCAGCTGAGTTGCATTTCTGAAGGGGGTATTTCTTCCAATGAATCCAAATCAATAGGGAATGACATTTCTTTTGCAAGATTTAGAACAACACTATAAACTGAAATGCAGATTTTAGGCAATGAAAGGTAGACAATTTGATCAAATCTAGGTACACGACAGAACTAGATGAAATTGCAACACGGGTCAATAAGGCCACTAAAAAAATCAAACCAGGCACCAAGGTTTATGTCTTGAGGGATAGAACTGAAAAGTAGATAAACTTCTATTGAACCTTGGTTACAGCACATTTGGTCAATCGTGTGCCAGTCTGATTGCCATATATTAAAAAAGCAAAGATGCTAAAAGACTTACTGGAACAACTTCAAATTTTTGAGGTTATATCTATAAGCAAAGTGTGTGCAGGATTGGTCTCTTTTCCATTGAAAAGGCTGAAAGCTGTCAGTATACAAAGCTTTTAAAATTGTGAAGGATTTTGATAAGGGAGGCACAGATAGCGTTTGCATTTGTTAAAAAGAGAAAAATTGGAGGACCACTAAGTTACCAAGAAGTCATATAGGAAATTCAGTACACATTTGTTCAAGCAGGATGGTGACAAAGTGGAAGTCATGACAAGTAGTTGAAGGGGCGGCAAGATAAACATGAGGGAAAAGTGAACAGTGGGTTATGCTGATAATTGATCTAAATAACGAAGTGTAGGTAGACATGTGAGTGGGGCTTGGCAGGTCAAATGACCAGCTTCTATGCTGTGCTTTAAATGGAAGAATGTTCCGGCTGATGCTTAATAGGTTAATATTAAACCTAACATATTCCCAATAATACCAAGCCTTCCTGTAAATAAGCATAAAACACAAATGGAAAAACATGGGTGGCATAGAAGCGCAGCAGCACCAGACACCCAGGTTTGATTCAGACCAGGTGTGCCACGTGTACAGAGTTGTATGTTCTCCCTGTGACTGCATGTTTTTTCTCCGGTGCTCTGATTTCCTCCTCCATTCCAAACACTTGCAGGTTTGTAAGTTCATTGGCCTCTGCAAATTGCCACTAGTGTGTCGGATGTGAAAGTGGGATAACATAGAACTAGTGTGAAAGGATGAACGGTGGTCAGCATGGAGTCGGTGGGTCGAAGGGCCTGTTTCCACATTGTATCTCTCAACTAAACATTACTTCAGAGTGCTGACCAGATAGCCCTAATTTTGCAGCAATTATTTTCAGTTTTATATTATTTGAAATACTGAACACAAATAACAGAAAACATAGGTAAACAGTTTATTCATTTTGTTAATTTGCATAGGAAAAAATAAGCTGTTGAGACTATGACTTGCTCCAATACAATATCCAAAATCAATACAATATCCAAAATCCACCAGCCTATGTTTCTTTGAAGTGAAATTTCAATTAGTTAAGAAATATACGCAAGCTTTACAATTGAAAACAATTGTGCAAAATCTGGTGAAACGACCACAATTGTAATAAAGTTTGTGTAGAAATTTGTCCTTGGTTACACATGCAGTGTACAATATGGCATCACTGGATGTTTTTTAAAGTATGGTTCTATTAACTTCAAATCAACTTAATTTCAGGAATGGAGTACAACACACAGCTGCTACTCTTTTGCATGCTTAGTGTAAATGGCTGAGAACTTATTTCTGCGTGTTAGCTTTTGAACGTGGCCTTGATTTTGTGAACTATTCTAAACCCAGAAATGGTCACAAAGGAGCACCTGCCAAATGAATAGGCTAAATAATCATAATCTTGTCACATCCTTGGACATCACTGGCTTGTTTATATATGTTGTTCTGATAACATGAAAGTTCTTTCATTTGCAGCTCAGAAATACTTTTACAGATTCATTGCACACATTTTGTGGGTGTTTGCCTTAATTGGCAGTAAGTAGGGAAAACTTGATCAGCTTTCACTGATAGGAAACTGAGGTCCTGTTGTTTTAATTAATATAACTGATTCAATAATTACTTATAAGCCGATACTTAAATAAGGAAAGCCTATGCTTCATTGCAAGGTTGTTGCATTAAACCCAGCTTTGAATATACTTCTAATTATCTAACTGAGCTGGGCGTGTGATTTGATTTTGAAATTTAGACTTCACCTTTCAGTTGTGCATATCTTCGATTTCCCCACTTGATTAACCTCAACTCCAGATGTGAAAGTAGATAACCCACTACTTTGGAAGTGTCATTAGTTGTTAAATTAGCAGCATTCACTAGCTGCATGCAAGTGTTTTGGGATAAATACTCTCTCCAATTTTTCTGCCAACTTCTCTGTGGGTCAAAGCTCTGCCTTTGTTGCAAACATAGCAATATTGTTTTGAAATGATAAGCTAATGCTGCCTTTTTGAACAACTATTAGATTGTGCAGAGGAGGTGGTTCCACAAGTGCTCTTTAAGTAAGGAGTTCCAGGATTTTAACCTGGCAACAATACATCCAATGATGGTGTGGGCATTCCTATGATCTGCTGTTCATTCTCTTTCCACCTGGTGAAGAGTGAACACTTGGAAGGCGATATGAAAAAACCCATGGCAAGTTGCTGCAAAGCATCTTTCAGTACAAATTACAGCCACTATATTCTGATAGTGGATGTTTTTCAAGGTAGTACTCAGACTGTCCATCAAGTGTACTGCACCGTCCTGCAGTTCATTTGATGGACAAAAACAAATGATGCTGGAGTGTATTGCCAGCAGCTGGGCAGGATTATTTTAAGACATCACAAATCGGGTCTGTAACTTACAGGCTTCAGCACCATTTAGATGAATTAGCGATCTTACGACCACCCACCGGCACAGAGATCGCAACCTTCTGACACACAGGCACGGTAAGTACATTTCCTGAATCTGCCGGGGTGATCTCCATTTTGCCTGGAAATGTGTTCGCAGAACCCAAAGATTTATTGATCCATCACATGGAGTGAATGAGTTATCGGGAAATGGGAGTGGTGGCTGCGCCTGCTTCATGATAAACTCATCGTTATGCATGTACTTGGTGGTATTGTCCAACTTCTGCTCCCCGTACCTGGAACATTAAGTGCCGTCCTGCCTACTCCCAAGATAATTCATCTGTATTGCCAATAGACGGTAGTAGACTCCAAGCATTCAGTTAGATCTTGAGGAACTGTAGCCGGGGTCATCAAACACCAGAAAGCACACTCCAATTCCTTCTCCATCATTGCAATGGACTTCAATGATCTCTAGCTTGAAGAAGATAATTCAAAACTACCTTCAGCACATCTCCTGCAGCAGTAGAGGATCAGAAACTCTCGACCACTACTACTCCACCATCAGAGACATGTATCGCTTCATCACTCACCACTTTTGAATCACCTACTTGGGCTATGTCTTCTTGCTCATAGATAGCGACTGAAAAGCGCGGCTCCGGCGAAGACGATTGTGCGGAGCTGGTCAGGGAGGCAGAGGAACCACTCTGCAATTGCTGTGACTTGGCAGACTGGCCGATGTTCAAGGAGTAGGCAATGGATCAAAGAACAGCAAAGAGGAGGATGACTGAACTTTGGGCCTTCCCTCACAGTGGGAAACTTTGATTCTGCTGTGTGGGGGATGTTTATGCTAAAGACTATCGTGTTCTGTTTTTCTCTTTTTATTCGTATGGCTGTATGGTGACGCCCAAATTGCATGTACTAATTGGTGCATGTGACAATAAATGTCTCGTCTTGTCTCTTGTCTTGGACCTGAATGAATACACCATGGTTTATAAGGAAATGTGTGGAGGAATGTGTTCCTACCAAGGTCAATGTTCTCTAACCAGAAGCCTAGGATGAACTGGAGATGCAGAGTTGAGTGAAGACCTGATTTGCTGTGTTCAAGTCAGGTGATTCAGAATTATACAGGTCCAGGTACATGGTCCAGCAGACCATTGCGAGTACAAATTGACACTTTGGAACTAAATTGAAGGCTCACTCGGGCGCTTGGCAACTGTGGAAGGGCTTGCATGCCGTAACTTTCTACAAGGCTCAAGTGACAGCGATGTATCATTCCCAGACAAGCTCAAAGCTTTCTATGTTCACTTCAAAATGGAAAACAATGATTCAGTCTGAAGAAGGGTCTCAAACCAAAACGTCACCCATTCCTTCTCTCCAGAGATGCTGCCTATCCCGCTGTGTTACTCCATTTTGTGTCTCTTGGAAAACAATTAAGTACAGTGCCCACCATAATGTTTGGGACCCAGCAATTATTTATTTGCCTCTGCACTCCACAATTTGAGATTTGTAGTAGAAAAATATCACATGTGGTTAAAGTGCACATTGTCAGATTTTATTAAAGGATATTTTTATACATTTAGGTTTCACCATGTAGAAATTACAGCTGTGTTTATACATGTCCCCCTATTTCAGGGCACCATAATGTTTGGGACACAGCAATGTCATATAAATGAAAGTAGTTATGTTTAGTATTTTGTTGCATATCCTTTGCATGCAATGACTGCTTGAGGTCTGTGATGCATGGACATCACCAGTTGCTGCACCAGTTGCTGGGTGTCTTCTCTGGTGATGCTCTGCCAGGCCTGTATTGCAGCCATCTTTAGCTTATGCATGTTTTGGGGGCTAGTCCCCTTCAGGTTTCTCTTCAGCATATAAAAGATATGCTCAATTGGGTTCAGATCGGGTGAGTGACTTAGCCACTCAATAATTGACCATTTTTTAGCGTTTGAAAAATTCCTTTGTTGCTTTCGCTGTATGGTTGCGATCATCGTCTTGTTGTTGAATGAACCGCCGGCCAATGAGTTTTGAAGTATTTGTTTGAACTTGAGCATGTAGAATGTGTCTATACACTTCAGAATGCATTATGCTACTACCATCAGCATTTGTATCATCAATGAAGATAAATGAGCCAGTACCTTCAGCAGCCATACATGCCCAGGCCATAACACCCGCACCACCATGTTTCACAGATGAAGTGGCATGCTTTGGATCTCGGGCAGTTCCTTCTCACCTCCATACTTTACTCTTGCCATCACTCTGATATAAGACCTTTTTTCCAGAATTGTGGTTGCTCTTTTAAGTACTTCTTTTGCAAACTGTAACCTGGCCAACCTATGTTTGTAGCTAACCAGTGGTTTGCATCTTGCAGTGTAGCCTCTGTATTTCTGTTCATGAAGTCTTCTGCAGACAGTGGTCATTAACAAATCCACACCTTACTCCTGAAGAGTGTTTCTGATCTGTTGGACAGGAGTTGGGGGATTTTTCTTTATTATAGAAAGAATTCTTCTGTCATCAGCGGTGGTCTTCCTTGGCCTGCCAGTCCCTTTGTGATTAGTAAGCTCACCAATGCTCTCTTTCTTCTTAATAATGTGTCAAACAGTTGATTTTGCTAAGCCTAAGGTTTGGCTGATGTCTCTAACAGTTTCATTCTTATATCTCAGTCTCATAATGGCTTATTTGACTTTCATTGGCACAACTTTGGTCCTCATGTTGATAAAGGTCATGGAAAGGCTGGGTGCTGAGAGCTCTCTTATACCTGCATTAAGGAGGCAATTAAACATACCTTAGCGATTACAAATGCCTGTGAAGCCATGTGTCCCAAACATTATGGTGCCCTGAAATGGGGGGACTATGTATAAACACAGCTGTAATTTCTACATGGTGAAACCAAAATGTATAAAAATACCCTTTAATAAAATCTGACAATGTGCACTTTAACCACATGTGATTTAAAAAAAAAATTACAAATCACAAATTTGTAATACAGAGGCAAATAAATAAATGGGTCTTTGTCCCAAACATTATGGAGGGCACTGTACCTTCACGAGCCCACACAGTCCCTGATAACCCTGTACATTCAGCGTCCAAGGGTAATGTTAGATGATCTTTCTCGAGGGTGAACCCTTGGAAAGCATATGGCCTCGATGGTGTACCTTGCCGCATTCTCGAAACATACACGGGCCAACTGGCTGGAGATTTTGTGGCCATCTTCAGCCTCTAACTAATATAATCGAAAGTGCCCCCCTGCTTTAAAAACACATCCATAATCTAAATGCCCAAGATGAGCAAGGTGACATGACCCGACAACTGCCGACCAGTGGCACTCATGTTGATTGTGATGAAGTGCTTCAACAACTTGGTTATGATGCATATCAACTTCTGTCTCAGTAATAACCTGGACCCACTTTGATTCATCTCCCAGCACAACAGATTAACAGCAGATGCGATCTTGCTTGCTCTCCATTCTGCACTGCACCAGGAACACATTTGTCAAGTGGTTATTCATCAACCACCGCTTGTCGTTCAGCACCATCAACCCTTCCAAATTCATCAACAAACTCAGGGACTGGGTCTCTGTTCTTCCTTATGCAACTGGATCCTGGATTTCCTCATCACAAACCTCAACTAGATTGGCAACATCTCCTCCTCTGTGACCATCAGCACAGGGGCAACTCAAGGCTGCATGACTGTGCAGCCATACACAGTTCCAACATAATCTTGATATTCACTGATCTCACTAGCATTGGGCAGAGTACAGGAGGGAGATTGTTAATCTGGTTCAGTGGTGCCAGAATAACAATCATGCACTCAACATTAGCAGCACCAAGGACTGATTGTCGACTTCAGGAATGGAAACCCAATGGACCATGCATCTGTCTTCATCGGCAGGAAGGCAGTGGAGAGAGCGAACAACTTCATGTTCCTGGGCATACACACCTCTGGTGATCTGCCTGGCCAACACCACTCCAGTCACTGTCTCTTCTCACTGCTATGAGCAGGAAAAAGGATACAGGAACCGGAAAACTACAGACCCTTCTTCTGAAACAGTCTGCAGAAGAGTTCCAACCAAAAACATTGCCTGCCCATTCCTTCTCCAGATGCTGTCTGACCAGTTGAGTTCATCCAGCACTTTGTATTTTGCTGAAGGTTCCAGCATTTGTAATCTATTGTGTCTTAGAAGAATTAAGCAATTTAGCAGACATAGGCTGGCATAATGTACATTTAATAGAAAATACTATTCATTAGCAAAGATTGGATTCACTTTACATCCAGCATTAAGCAAGTAATTTGGAAAAGGATTATATTTAGTTAATCAAACGCTTTTGTCTATTTAAAGAAACATTGCAGGTAGTGTAGTGGTATGGATTCGAAAGAAGTGTTCAAAAAGGTAAAGCAATAAGCAATTGATTTGCATATTTTGAATGTGAATCAAGGGTTGCCTCTGCTGGGCTAAAGCCTCACTACTGTTCTGCCAAAGGTTTTGGGTGAGTGGCCAGCAGCCTGCAGCAAGCCGGTAATGATGGTGGACAGATGACAGCACCAGCAGCTTAAGTGCACCATTAGCACAGGTGAATCTGTTGTCGCTGCTCAGTGATTGGGTTTTGATTCACTAATAAAGTCACAACTTCCAAATTAACATTGACTTTGGCAAAGCCCAACTATGATTAAAATTGTAGCAAATCAAATTCAATACCATCAAAGAAATGTCTCAGGTACATAAAGGGTCAATCAGGAAACAAAGTAGCGGGTGTCAACATTATTTGTTTGTACTTATTCAATCACAGGCTATTTAAGCATGACATTCATTCTGCCATGCCTTTTTATGATATTGTTTTTGAAGTAAATTCTTTTTTCTAAAAGTGTGGTCCATAGCATCACATTCTGCACGAAAAGGTTTAATAAATAAGAATGAATCTATATAAAATCAAGGAGCAAACAAATATTCCAAATGGATCAGTGAGAGTTAATTAGTATTTTGATGTGCAGATAGGCAGTGCTGAAACTTAAGGTGAATTCTTTATTCAACATGCAAAGGCCAGGAAGATGCTTTTTGAGGCAAGAAGAAAGGGCAAATGAAGCAATTTACTTAGCTCTCATCAACTGGCTAACATCTAGGTGAGAATCGTGCTACAGAAATCCTTGCTCAAAAGTTGCCCCATCACTTTCTTGGTCAAGAAATGCTATAGAAGTCATTTTTCTTGATGTGTATTGAGCAATGCTGTAAAAATGCTATCCGACAGAAGAACATTTGTTTTTGCAAGCTTAAAAGAACAAACATGTGACTGAAAAATACATAGTGAATGCCCTGATGGAAACTGACAAAATAAGCAAAATTGCTTACAGAGACAGGAGAAACTGCAGATGCTGGAATCTTAAGCAAAACACAAAGTGCTGGAGGAACTCAGTGGCTCAGGCAGCATCTGTGGTGGGAATGGACAGCTGCCGTTTTGGGTCGGGTCCCTTCTTCAGACTAGGGCAATTTTCCCTAATTTTCCCTTTCTTCACGCCTCAAAAAAGGCTTATTGAAATAGTGCACAGAAAATATATTAAATTGAATTATATTCAAAGTTCGATTTATATAATTTTCTCCTCTATTTTGTTTAAGAAGTTTACAGATACTTGACATCGGTTAACAGGGTATAATTAATGAAGGCATTCCTTTATAAGTGGTCCTTTTTTCCTGAGCACCATTTGATTTTCAATGTATTTAAATCAGTCCTGACAGCTCTTACTTAATTACAGACAACAAAGTGGGTGAATTTAATTTCTAGTTGGACATTCCAATTAGAAGACCAACTCTATTTGCAAGAAGTGAAATTTTAGAGTACAAGTAGGAAACTTAGATTCAGCAACTGGAGAGCGATTCTGTAAAGGAAGCTTTCACAGAGACAGGTTGCCAACTCAGCCAGCAATAATAACGAGAGGTAAGTATCCCTTTGAGATGTTAGGTCAGTAATAAGCGATATTTCCCCCTTTTTGTATTTTAATTAGAACCACAAGGAACTAAATACTTTGACCTTGAAATAAGGATCAATTGTGGTACCATATTTCTGACTGAACTATAAATGCAAACCAACTGTTTACATGAGAGAAAGCTGCATGATAGTACATTAAAGCTAATATTACATCATGAAAAAAAAAAATCCCAGCAAATTAAAAAAGGAAAAAAAAAGTATATGGACTGGAAGACATTAAACATAATGTAAGTTAAGAAAAGATAAGTTATAATCATCACTGCAGGAACATTGCGGACTAGAATTACTAAACCAATAAAGGAGAATGTCAAATGGCCAATTTCCTTAAGCTTGTAGATAATACTACTGCAAGCAAGATATCCACAAGGCTCTAGTGTGTGTGCTAAAAGGGGAAGCAAATGCACATTTGTTTAAGAGTCACAGAAAACTATTAATGATCAATGCAGAGAAAGTTGGAAGAGTGATCTAAATCACGTAGAAAGAGCAAAAACAGAAAGTACAGATAGATTTTTTTCAAATGTCCAACAACAGTTAAAAACTGAAAGAATGAGTCTTCACACATGCAAAAGTTAATTTTCAGAAAAGGATATGGTGATTGGCTGTAATTAAGGTTGATCATGCTGTTAAACAGGATAATTGGACTGAAATGGGTACGACTTAAGTTTCTGGGGACAGATTTTGCCAAAATCTACAACTTGTATGACGCATGAGTGGATCTGAAGATTAAGCTATAGAGTGAAGTTCATTTTAATGTAGATTCTGGATGAGTAGCACAGGTTAGGTCAGGAATTCTGGATCTCCACATTTAACTGTGCATGTATAAATTTGTTGTCAGATATGTCATAAATAATGCTGACCCTTTAAAAAAAAAAAAAAACAGTAAATTCCTTTCAAGACCTCCAGGACAGAGATTCATTGGACTTTCACGAAGAAGTGATGTAAAGGGAGTAGAGTTAAACTGCATCTCCTTTTGGAAGGTCAAGACTTCAATTTCTTAATTCATGTCGCTGCAAAGAGAGCTTTGCAAGCATATGTAGTGTCATTTAAGGGCTCCTGCCCTTTAATAATATCAAGGCCAACATGCCTTGCGAAATTATAAAATAGGGACTACAACAATCACGGCACAGAAAAAACAACTTGTTTTCTTTTCCATCGGCAAACATATTTCTAAGAGATCTTTGAGCCCAATTATAATAACAGTGAAGTTGACCAAACAGAATATTAAAATAATTATTCGGGGTTTGTGAAATACCGGATAAAATGAGCGATACATTTGGGTTTCAAGCAAGTTTAGTGCCAATGCCGGGGATAAGATATGATTTATAGTGCCTTCTCTCCATTCTTTAGCACCAATTATTATCAGATTTTATTAATGGTAAATTATGAAATGTTTAGAATAAAATACTTTAAAAAGTGCCCTTGCCATGTGGGTGTTAAAACCTCTTTCTTCAATACACGTGGATGCCCAAGGATGTGATATCAGACATTTCTCTTGCACTGTCAGATTTAAGGCAGTCATAACACACACTTTTAAAACTACTGAATGCTTTAGCAGAATTAGAACCAACTCAGCCCATCATGAATATGCTGGCTCCCGAGCAGAGCAATACAATAACTCAAACCTCTGGCCCATTCTCTGCAACCTTGTGAGTTTTCATCATCATTTACTTATCTAATTCCCTCTTGAAAGCCATAATGGAATTGCCGCCACCAAATCTGCAGGCAGAGCATTCCAGATGCCAAGGGCATGCTGTGTTGAAAAGGTTTTTCTTTCTGTCATTTTATTCCCTTCCCCTTTATTTATTTTTACCTGCGACCTCTAGTTGTAGATCCCTCATCTAAGGGGAACAGCTTCCCACTGCTAGCTCTGTGCAGACCCATCATTCACAAACACCTGATCTCTCTTCCGCTTTTATGTAAACAAGTCTCAGCAACACTGATCTATCCTTGTATCTGGTCCCTCATCTAAAGACTATTTTTGTAAATAGTTTTTGGACTCTCACTAATTCCTTCAAATTGAAGCTCTAGAGTCAAGCAGAATTGGACACAACATTTACGTTGAGTCGGGGTCAGTGTTTTATAAAGGGTTGGCATGATGTCCCTGCTTTAATTCTCTTTATGTTAATATTCTGTTGTTAAAAAATGTATATAGTTTATATCTTATGAGCCACTGTCTCAACCTGCCAGGTCACATGCAATTACTTATGCATCATACCCCTGGGTCGCTCTGCTCTGCACCACTTTCAGAACAGTATCCTTGATCCTGTATTGCCTCCCCTCATTGTTCCTACCAACATATGTTACCTCTGATTTTTCTGCACAGAACTGCATCCATTCTGCCCATTGCACTGCCTTGTTTTTAAGCTGTCACAATTTATTGCTATTCTCTTTGCAGTTCACAACATTGCAAGTTTTGTATCATTGACAAGTTATAAAATGTGTAACGTTTGAATGTTTAAAAGTATTCCATCAAATTTTTCCAATGCTAGACACTCCTATGTATAAAAATATCATTTTAATCTACCCTTTTGGTTCCTTTTATAGTTTGAAAACTTCAATCAAATCATCTATCAACGTAAAAACCAGGGAATACTACCCTGTCTTCTTCCTTCTTTGATCACCATAAATTACCTTTGAAATCCAGATAACATTTGGGTGAATCAATATTGCATTCCCTCCAAGAAATATATCTTTGTAAGAAGGGCTTCTCAGTATTGCTCATGGTTCCTTGGGTGCAGTTTAACTGTTTGGCTGTGCTTTTACTCCCTTCTGCTCCAACCCAGTTGATATGAAGGTCAGTATTCCAATGGCACTGCTCTGTATTCAACAATGACATTTTGCTGAATTGTCTTCATGGACCCTAAATCTCTTTAGACCTTCACTGGCTCTAGCTCTTCACCAATCAGGAAAATCTAAAACCACAACCACAGGCATCCTTCTGATTTGAACCTGTTTGGAAAATAACCTGCACTTGCTACTTGACAAATAGCTAACTTAGAAGACTGGTGCCTTCTCAAAGGTTGACTGATAAATTATTAAAGATCATTTTATTTTTGTCCTTTTATTTATATCCTTTTATTTTTCACACACTCACCAATGTGTCAAAGCTTTAACTTGTTTTATTACTTAAAACTGTTTTCAAATCGTGCTTGAGTTTTGACTGAACATCTAGAAATAGCACATACATTTTGTGTTAATTTAGAATTAAAAGTTCACCTTAATTGGTAAAGATTTGTTTCGATGGACATAAGAGGGCAGTATATTCAGTGCTCTGACTAATTTTTTATACATTCACCAACATCAGAAAAATAACTGAAAACAATTAAAACCTCTATCTAAATCTTTATCCTGGCGTAGGATTGAGGCGGTAAGTCTTCAATGAAATACAGAGGAATCCCAGAAAGATTGGACCTGTCACTGTTCTATTTCAGTACAGCAGTGGGGGAAACTGACCAATATAGTCTTCTGAGTCTATCCAAACGCCAGAGTTGACATTTCATTGCACATGTAGAAGTCTGGGAACAGCATAACCGGCTGAATGCCGGAGTTATGGGAATAGTCAGCATGGTCAAGCCTTTATCTATCCCATTCCCAACACACCAACTAAACTTTTGGTATTGGTTTATTGTTGTCATATGGACTAAGTTAATAGTGAAAAATTTGCGTTTTGTGTGCTATGCATGCAGATCATACCATATACGAGTACCTCAGGAAGTACAAAAGAGAAAAGAGGTCAAATGCAGAATATAGCATTACAGCTAGAGAGAAAGTGCAGATTAAAAAAAAAAAGCACAAGGGCCACAATGAAGTATATTGGAGGATGATTAGTACCTTTCAAAAAAAATCTAAGGTACATGCCTTCATATTTCCGGATCTTCTGTCTGACAGAAAAGGGAAGAAGAGAGAATGGCCAAGGTATGAGTAGTTCTTGATAATGTTAGTTGCCTTCTGACTCAACGTAAAGTGTAGATGGAATTGAAGGAGGTGGTTGTGCGGAGAAAGCTGTGATGGACTGGGTTACATCCATAGCTTGGTGCAGTTTCTTGCTATAACAAGCTGTGATACATCCCTATAGAATGTTTTCTTATGGTGCGTCTGTAGAAATAGGAAAGAGTCATTGGGAACGTGCCAGATTTCCTTAATCTTCTGAGGAAAAAAAGGGGTTGTTGCACTATTTTGGCTGTATTATTAAAGTGGTTGGACTAGGCCAAATTATTGGTGATGCTTATTGGTGATGAATAGACCTGGAAACTTGAAGCCCTCGATCATATCCACTTCAGGTCCATTAAGGGAGGCTGTGGTGTGATTTTACCTCGGTTCCTGAAGTTGGTGACCAGCTCCTTTGTTTTGCTGACATTGAGAGAGATATTGTTTATTTGACACCATGCTGCAAGGCTCTCTCCATCTTCTTCCTCTACTGTCTCGTTATTGTTCGGTATCTGAGCCATTATGGCGGTGTCACCGGCAAACTTGTAAATGGAGTTGGAGCAGATTTGACCACATAATCTAGAATGTAAAGGAAGTATAGTGTGGAGCGAGACAGCCTTGGGAACACGCCGTTGCTGAGAATTAACATACCTCATAGCTCAAGACTGCATGCATGCTGAATCACCATGGTCTTGTATAACTGCAGTAAATCATTCTCATTCAGCAATTCAAAGCCCCTCCTAACAATAGGAAACATACCATTTGCTTCCTAATTGCTTTTGGTCCTTGAAGTCCACATTTCTCAATCTTGCACTATTTACAAAACACTTTTTCATTTTCCACTCTTACTAAAATGCTAATTGGACTACACCCCAAGGTTCTGAAAGAGGTAGCTTCAAAGATTTTGGAGATATTAGTAGTGATCTTTCAAGAATCACCAGTCATAAATGGTCCTGGAGGACCGGAAAATTGCAAAGGCTCTGCCCCTGTATCTCAGTCTGAAGAAGGGCCTTGACCCAAAACATCACCTATTTCCTTCTCCAGCAATGCTGCCTGACCCGCTGAGTTACTCATTTTTTGTATCTATCTTCGTTTTAACTCAGCATCTGCATTTACTTCCTACACATCCCCGATTCTATATGTACACACCGTACTGTTCAACCTCATGTATGGAAGCTTATTGGAAACCTTCTGAAAATTTAAATAAATCACACCCACTGCTTCCACTGTACTCCCCGTCCCCCAAGAAATCCAATAAGGTCAGAGAAGTACCGGTAAACATAAACCTGTCACTTCTACATATGAATAAACTTTCTGGATAAATAGCAGATTTAGATAATTTAAATGTGAAATTTACAAAGCTGTTTGGTTGGTAAATTTAGTTCTAAATTTGGAATATTTAAAATCAAGTAACGGCTTGGATTGATAGAAAATATTAAATATGATAAATTGACATTGACTATGTCTAACAGTGGGATGATCGACTGCATTCACACTGGTATCTCAGACTGAGCTGCAGGAACATTTGAGGTTCTGGAACAGCGGCTCATCCAGAGCGATGTATGAGGTCAGAATTATGTTCAAAATGTAGTCTTAGGAAATGAGCTGTCAGACTCAAGTCTCTACACGTACCCACTGATTATATCAGTGAACCTCTCTACAGGAATCTGTGGGCAAGGTGTAAAGAGAAACAAAGGATTTTAAACAGGAAAGACAGTTCCATAGGTGATGAAAATAGCTGTCTGTTCAGTTTAAAACATACGCCAGAGGTTCGTCAACTGATGCAGTCACAACGGCACCTCTAACAAATGTAGAATTTCTGTTTCATGCTACTATGAAAGTTTTTTCTTGCATAAAGATTGAGGGAAAAAAAAAGTTGGTAGTAAATAGATTATTGTTTAACATTAGAACAGTGCCATCTACTGGACTGTTAGCAGCATTGCAAGTCTTGCAGCTATTTCTTCGTTCCTTAAAGTTCAGGTGGTAGTCGGCTGACTGCAGTCACAAAGATATATCGGTGTTTGCCATTTTAAGTGTTAAGTCATTCCATGGAGGAGAAAAATAGAGAGCTAGGTGAATGCTTTAACAGAAATCATTCTCCTTTTTCGCATTTTCACTGCCTTGATTGTACAGTATCTCCTGAAACAATGTCATAGTTGTTTTGCAGATAGGCACAGGGGTGGTGATTTTCAAAGTATCAACCAGGGAGGAAGGAGTGTTCACACGCTGCCATTCCTGCTAATGTTCCAGCTCTCCTTAATCTTGACCCAGCTTGGAATTGCACTCTCACTAAAGAACAAATTAATTAACTTTCAATTACCAATGGAATAGCGTGTGCATACTCTTCCCATCGGTATCGTGATGCTCAGCAGTTTGCTCAACACAAGTGATCCAGGACAATCTTTCACCTCACTTTTCTCCAGGATCTCTCTGTTGTGGGAGCATCTATCGACAACGATCTGTAGCATGAAGCTTAGAAAGCAAATGGACAAACATCTTATCATCACATTTCTCATGAATAGTTTACTATTCACAGTTTATAATGAACTGGACTAAGAAAAAAGTCCAGCTCAGTTTTAGTTAAAGCTGAAAATTGACAGATTAAAATACACAGGAATGGGTTAAATTCTGTTTGTAAATGTTGAAGCAGATTTTAATTTTTTGTTATCAATGGTTACACTGAAATAGGCATGAGCTGATATTTGCCTTTATTTACTCAAACAGAATGTGCCATTGCCACCCATTTTTCTCTCCAAGAATGTGATTACATTACTCATCAGTGTCGTTAGAGGTAGCTTCAATGTACGCCATCTAAAGATCTGGGAAGAAGTAATGGAACGTTATCTGAAATTTTAATTCTGTTTTTCTTTCCACCAATGCTGTCTGACTTGCTGAAGATTTCCACCCTTGCCTGTTTTTGAGTTGAAGCCTGATGATCTGCAGTTTCTGGAACCTGTCCAATATATTTTTCCACAATATCACCGTGGATTCTTAACACGTTCAGTTCTTTTTTGCCGTTTTCAAAATAATCTGATGCATCCTTTTTGACTACGAAGTAGACTTTGTTGCATCTACCTACAATTTGCCAGAATACTAACCACTCATTTAATCTGCACGTATATTTTTACAACTGGATGCTTTCATCTAATCCTTCTAACTTTAACAAAGTTTTCAGTAAATTTGGATATACAGTTCTTAATTCCTTTACCATACAAATGCTATGGATCTCGAAGGGATGGCACTGGTGACATCCTGTCGAATGGAGAATATATTCAATTATTTCTACTACTTAACTTCATGGAATTGCTTCCAATTCCACGTTGCCATTCTTTTCCTATCATTTTATTGTGTGAAGCGATTATGCCTTGAATAGAATCCCTTGCATTGAATATAAACAGTATCAACAATCTTTTTTGATTTAACACATTAACCGGATAAAAAATGTCAATTAGATTGACACACTTTATAAATTTATGCTAGCTCTCACTGATCAATTCTTATTTGTTGCAGTGCTCAGTTTGCTCCTGACAGGCAAGTAACGTTGTCACAATGGGCATTAGGCTAATAGGTCTATAACTTCTCAATTTAATCACTCTCTCACTTTTAAACAATGGAGTAATGTTGCCAAATGAACTAAAGGATGAATTTCAAATTAAGATCACTTAGCAACCTTGAGTTGAGCATTTACAATTCTGTCATCTTTTAATATCTAATAATGGTATGGGATAGGTGATGATGGTGTTGGGTCCTGGGTCCTGGAGGATGGCCTGTCTCAGTATTTCCCCTTTGATCTTTAAAATCTAATAAGTTGATCTTTAAAATCTAATAAGTTGATCTTGTTTTATTTTTCCTCCCTCAGCGGTATGTTATCCTTTTAGTTAATTATGAAGATCAACGCAAAGAAAAAATGTAGAGAGCTTGCCAGTAATTGACTTTCAATTATAATACCCAGGATTTTGCACTAAAATTACAACTGATATTAAAGGCATAAATTGAATAAATGCTTTTATTAACCATACGTGCACAGTTAAATGTGGAAATGAGAAAGTACCATGCTCCTCCAGAGGCCTTGCTATTCTGGTATTTTCCCAAGAGACATAGATCAGTATAAAGTTGCCATGTTCCTTTATAGACCTACCAAACTTGGTAGGCAAACATGTTTGGTGCCATTATAGATCATTACCCCCACAAAACCTGTCAGATGCTTAACTGCTGTGGAAAGTCATTTCTTCAGATTTAAATTATTGCCGGAGATTTTGTAGGACAAAATATGTTTTTTGTATGTTATCTTCTTACATCTTACTTCTCCCACTCTGACTTTCTCTTGCTATGCAACTCATTAAAAAAAAAAATAAATCCCATTGAAGAATCACAAGATCACTAGCTCTGTTCATAGATATCTTGTAGCGAGCACCATGCCAAAATGTTCTTCCCATCATAATAGGATCTAGAGTAAAGCATGGATAGAAAGACTGATAGTAATGAATGGTTGGTGCCATTCATTCACCTCTGTCCACTAAATCCATTCTAATACCATCTGCATTTCTCTTTAAATAACCCACTTTACCCGTAATCTACTTTCCAAGCTGTCTTGGAATATTTGTCTTCATTTTCTTTTACAGCTCTTACTTTATACAACGCTCTCTTTTAATGCTCATTTACATCCATGTAATTGCACTATTATTTGTAATAGTTTCATAATTGTATGCATTCATTTGTTGTTGACAAAAACCAAAGCTTTATACAAAGCAAGCAGGAAGAGCTGTAAAAAGGAAATTGAAGCCAAATATTTAGGAATATGTATAAGCCTTGTTCCGAATGCATTCTGATCCCATATCTCCCCCTGGTCACCTACCCAATACACAAAGCCACATATACACACACACACACATTTCATCTGCAAATTTTGCCCGTTATTAGTGGCACAGTGGAGCAGTTGGTGCAGCTGCTGCCTCAGTGTCAGAAAATCGCATTCGATCCTGACCTCGGGTTCTGTCTGTGTGGAGTTTGTACCTTCTCCTTGTGACCACATGGGTTTCTACCAGGCACTGCTGTTTCCTCCCACATTCCAAAGGTGTAAAGGTGGTAGATTAATTGCCTTTTGTAAATTGTCCTTAGTGCTTAGAGAGTGGATGAGAAAGCGGGATAACATCGAACAAGTGTGAACAGGTGAACGATGGTCGGCGTAGATTCATTGAGCAGAAGGCAAAAAAAATATATACCAATGCCTATCCAAATCTCAAACCTCAGAGGATGCAGAGAAGATTTACTAGACTGATAACTGAGATGATGGACTTGGGGTACACGGATTGCTCTCTTTAGCATAGAAATAGTTAAAGGGATGTTGATTAGAAGCTTTCAAGATCATGAAGCGATTTGACATGAAGAGAAACTATTTCTTCTGGTGGAATTATTTCCAACAGATTTAACCTAACAGGCATATGTAACATGGCACTTTTGTTTTACACACCAACTTAAGAGCATACAGTAAGTACCCCAGCTGGGGGAATGGTGAAAGTAAAACTAATTGAAACCATCAACTGTGAAAAGATTTCATGCCCATTCAGTTACATTGCCCCAATAGTTCTGCCCTTTAAAAATAAAGCATCCATGATGCCATTGACTGATTGGTTAAAAGACACAACATGGAAACAGGCCCTTTGGTCCACCAAGTCGATGCCGATTATTTGATCTCCCGTTCATACTAGTTCTAAGTTATCCCATTTTAGCACTCCATGCACACTCTAGGAGCGATTTAAAGAGGCCAATTAACCTACAAACCCACATACCTTGAGTGAGGAGTGAGGGAATCCAAGCAGTCAGAGAGAACGTACAAACTCCTCACAGACAGCAATTGACGCCAGGATTAAACCAGAGTCTCTTGCATGGAGGCATTCTCACTGTGATAATTATCTTTGACTTGTGTGTCTCAGAGTATGTTATATGGTTACTGTTCTAATTTTCTGTGCTTTTTTTAAATATGTTCTTGCTGACAGTAGACACGCATACTTCAAGTGTTTTAATCTTCCATTCTTTTAGCATAAAAGTCAGTTCTTTTTTAATCAGGAAATTGTTGTGTGAGCTCTAATTTAGTTGCACTGTTGTACAATGACAAAACCTTTCCCCAAGATATTGGCTTTAAGCAGCTGTTGGCAGAGGGAATTTTGGAGCTCACAGCCTGGCAAGTTAAAAGGAACAGTCATTATTGATAGAGTGGTTAAACTCCAGGTTGGTTAGCGGGCCAGAACTGCAAGAGTGGAGATATTTCAGAGCATTACAAACCTGGATGAGGTGATGGAGATCAGCAGGTGGAGATGGGCAATGGCTAGATTTGTGTACATTTTAAACTTGATACATTACTTAACAGGTAGCCAATCATGTTATCATGCGGGAGCCGGTAAATGGAATTCAGTGCAACTTTGAACACCTGCAGCAGAGTTTTGAATGAGGAAGGCCAGCAATAAATTGAATCATTTCATTTCATTTCAGGTGGTGAAATTATGACATGGATTTGGGTTTCTGTAGCAGTTGATCGCAGGTATGGTTAGATTCAAACAGAACAAATGCTTCTACATTTAATCGAGAATAGATTTCTCAACCTAAAACGACAACTGTGTCTTACCCTCCACAAATGCTGCCTTGCCAGCTGTTCCTCCAACAGAAAAGACACAACATGCTAGAATATCTTAGTAGGTCAGGCAGTATCCCTGGCGAGCATGGATATGTGATCTTTCAGGTCAGGACCCTTCTTCAGGCTGATTCCAATAGTTTGTTTTTGCACCAAATTCCAGCATTGCAGCTTTCATGTCTCCTTCTTTTGCATCCACATTATCAATTTATACAATATTGGTACTTTCATCTTTTGATTTTTTTGTATTTTATGGCTGTTAAAATGAACAAGAACTTTTGGACAGTTTTTAATTCAATGTTAAAACTTTCAAGTCCTACTATATCCACACAAATGACTGGGCTTGTCCTTTTAAATCATCCAAGTATTAATACATTGAATATTTATGTCTTTTCATAATTCCATAACTGTTCAAAACTGCAAAATCACCAGAGTTTGGCTTTATTTCATAGTTTCTTTTGGATGTTCCCCTAAATTTTACAATGCCTGTTGCATTATTAAACATCTTCTAGCATTTGAAAAACTAATAGTTCTGAATGCTGCTGCAATAGAAGCTGTCAGTGAAACCAAACTCCTCTATAGCATGCAGATAAGATATGACCGCACATAGACTTTGGACTTGCTATTTATGAATGCCTAATTTAGGCTGAAGCAGTGTTGCAATGAGGGTATGCTTGTTTCAGATGGCAAATGACTAGACCATGTGTTTGATTTGGCCAGATTTTTTTCCTTAGTTAGCACCATCAAAATAAATCGTGCCGTTAACCATTAATTTAATTTACTTTTTGTGAGGTATTGCCATACCTGCTCATTTCAAAATGATGACAATATGAGGAGACCATGGTCAATAACTGACCACAGTTTGTAGAGAATGCAATACACTTCAATATAATTACAAGTAATATTTTCTTTTAAATGAAAAACACTGCTCATATTAAATGTGTATTCATGACTTGGATTGTGATTGCACAAGTAACAGAAATCAAGAACAAGCCAGATCCAATCCCCAGACCACACCAAGTTCACTGATCGTACCCTAAAAAATGCAGGAACATTCATCCTAATAACGATCCCCCCCCCCCCTCTATAGACAGGGGAACAGTCTGGGAGTTGTAATAATTTTATTCCACCTCAGTGCCATTATCAACCCAGCATTTATTTGAACAGTACTTTAACTGATATGAAGTCATTAGGAGGATCAATTAAGATATATTAGGGAAGGCAAGCTTTGCAAGAGCCATTTTAGTTTCCTTTTCCAAATGCACATTAACTTACCTAACTCGTGAAGATAAAGGTGAAAAAGATTCCGCTAACATTTTTCTTTCCGCAGATGCTGTCTGACCAGCTGAGCGTTTTCATCATTTTTAATTTTCATCTTATTTTCATTGCCCTGCAGAGGCTGGACAGATTTTGACGTGTCAGGAGTTGATTCATTCACCCACAGATGCTTGGCTACAGACCTACCCTTATAGCCACAACATTATAGCCTGGTCCATTTGAGTTTCTGGTCAATGGTGACCTTCAGGATGCAGAAGGTGGGGGGGTTCATCAATAATAATGTCACTGTATCAACAGCAGGTCGTTAGACTTCCTCTTGTTGCAGATAGTTATCGTTTGGCCATTCTGTAGCCACACATCAGTCCAGGTGTCTTACTAATTACTAAACAAAGACATGTATTGTGTAGGAAGGAACTGCAGATGCTGGTTGAAACCATAGATAGACCCAAAACGCTGGAGTAACTCAGCAGGTCATAGGTGATGTTGAGTCAAGACCCTTCTTATTGCCGCATTTGGGGAGGTACTGCACATGAAATTCAATATTGTGCCATCATCAAACATCCCCTTGTGATGGATGGTGATCATTATTGGTTGGTGAAGATGCATAGGCCAGGAGACTGTCGTGAGGAACTCCTGTAGTGATACTTGGTCAACAATGATTGACCTTCAAAACCAACATCTATCTCCCTTGAGTCCTTTGAATGATGCATTATCTCATGGATGCCCACTGACCAGTTTTTACCACTGCTCCTTCATGCTGCCTTGATATCAAAGGCAATAAAGCTCCTACTTTATCTCTGGCACTCAGCTGTTTGGATCAAGGATGTGATGATGTCAGGTATACAAACTGGGCATACGAACAGGTTATGGTAAGGTATGTGGCCCTTGACAGCTTTATCAATGACATTTTCCATCACTGTTGATGATTGAGGGTAGACTAGCTGGATGGTAATCAGCAACATTTGATTGTCCTGCTTTTTATGAACAGGACATACCTGGGCAATTTTCTATGTTGACAGTTAGTACTGATACAGCTTTGACAGAAGCACGGCTTGTCCTGTAGTATAATCGTCCATACTACAGTTGAGATATAATCTGGTCCCAGACATTTTGTTGCATTGAACACTCTCAACAATTTATTCTTTCAGGTGCTGCAAGTCAAATTGGCTGAGGTCTGGCCGGCAATTGTGAGTATCTCAGGAGGATTTTCACGATAGATCTTGCACTGGGAACTTTAAGCTGAACATTGCTGGTCCTGTTCGCTTTGAGGATGATGATTTTCCGAGGTCTTCTTTTGTTACCTGTTTAATGTCCACTAATATTCATGGCCAAATGTGGCAGATCTGCAGAGGTTTAAATCTGATAATTACTTGTGGATCGCATCGTTTGTTTATTGCATGCTGTTTAGTGCTCCCTTTTTGTTGCAGTTACACCAGGTTCGTAACTCATTTAAAAAAAGTTACCAGTCTTTTTGCAGTCCTCAATCAGTTGATCCAAAGGATGAAGTTAACTGTGGTCGTGAATATTTCTACCTGCTGCTGATGATCCAGTGCAATTCATAGATATCATGTTTTGAACTGGGGTGGAGATCTCTTGTAAAACTAACCCAAGATCAGAATGCGGTTTGACCATGTCAGACTTTTGTTTGACTTATCTGTGGGACTCCCAATTTAGACACCTAATGTTGATGAGGAGGGCCTTTCAAAAGTGAGTGTGTTAGGAGATGCCACTGTTCGAGAAAAAATGAAATTGGACAGAGTGCCCAGTCATCAGTGCTATTCAATCTTAAGCTACTCCTCCAATGCAGCAAAACATAGAAACTAGCTTCCCTCTGGTAAATAGTGACTTTGTCAAGGTGTATTGGAGCAGGTGAGGCTGGCAAAAGGGTGTGATTACAATGAATGCCTCAAAGACCAGGGAGAAACATTGTCAAAAGGTTGGAAATATATTTTCCAGTCATCAGCACCTCTTCTATGTGTTGTTTAACATAGAAGTGTACGGATTCATCAGTTGACAGAGGGTGTAGGTGGTAAACAGAAGTTTCCTTTATTCATGTCTGCCTAATGCTTTGCGTCTCTTAGGATCTTGTGTCCTTGTTTTGGACTTCCAGGACTATAAGTTTCTACTCCCACCAGCAGGTGTGTCTTAGTTGTCGGATAGGCCAGCCCAATGTCTGTGAGGAGTCCAGCATGATGTTTTATGGGATGATTCTGTGAGTACAACCTTGTCACACTGTTGTTCGACTAATCTGTAGCACTCCTAATTTAGACACCTGATGTTTATGAAGAGGGCCTTTCAAAACCGAGTGGGTTGGGTGATATTTACCTAGTAATGCAACTGCTTTAGCAAAACTGTTATGGGACAACTAAATTGCAGGATGGGCTCAAGAGTCTGAATGAGCATAAAACGTAATACTGCAAAATCCTCCCAGGTGTCAATACATAGAAATATTGTTTTTAAGTGAGACCATTCTTGAACCATTTTTTAGACTTTTCATTCTATACAGGCTAAACTTTAATGAGCCATATTACTGTCAGGGTGAAACAACTTAGTTTTTTATTTATAATTCTAATATAATTATTTTGTCAATCTAAATGCTGGATCACAAAACTTTATATTCGTGGTTTCAAATAGTCAGAGGTTGCATTCATGCACATGTAGTTAAGAGTCAAGAGTGTTTTACTGTCATATGTTCCATACAGAACAATGAAATTCTTACTTGCAGCAGCACAGCAGAATATGTAGAACAGAATATGTTGAACAACTGAAACAATGGTAAGTTAAAAGGATCAATATTATTTCAAATGCAACCATAGTTGACAGAACAATGATCGCCACAGGCAAAAGTTTAACCAAGTCAGAGTAATGGTAGTAAACAAAAAATGAAAACATTATTTTTAGTTGGTATTGTCTGTGTATTGTAGAAGAATATTACTCCGTGATCCATATGCACATTTATTTCCAGTTCATATCATTCAGATTATATCTGTTTTATGGATATAATGTGGCTGAAGTTAAGTAGACAATTTGATTCAAATATAATCTTAATGATTAAATTGTGGAATACCCCAGCAGATAATGTGTCTGGATAGAAATGGTTTAGACAGGAAATGTTGAAATGAACACTTTTACGGTTGGAGTTATAAAAATGTGTCAGATTCTAAAACAATAACCAAGGGAGATCTCAAAGCATGATTCAGGCACATGTGGCGAAAAATATAATTCTAGGCAAGCACAAGCAGCCAAACTACAAATGATTCTTGCGATTTAAAGATCAAGTATGATACCTCAAAATTACGATTAGAAGCCAAATATTTTCATGCAAAAGTTTTTTAGATTAATACGTAAATAATAAAAATACTATAAAATGCACCAGGCGGTAACTTGGCAAAATCATAAATCACTGAATGTTTTCATGAGCAAACATTTTATAACCTAATGATATAAAATAAATATATCAATCATAAATATAACCGCGGGACAGAGAATGGCAACTGCCAACTTATCCCAGATCTTTTTCAGTATATTCCCAGTATATTTAAAAAATCAGGAATTTATAAAGCATTTTATCCCTTTAAGGACCTAAAAAATAACTCACTAATTTGCTACATCAGTATATTCTTTTATTTGAGTCTATAATGTTCATTGCCAGCTATTCTCATTTCTGTTGTCAGAAATTCAATAATCGAACTGTTAGTCTTTGTCTGCGCATTCAAGACAGTCTGTATTTCAAACAGAAAATTAGTACACTCATTGGTGTCCCCCAGCAGGACTAATGTCAAGTAAAAGAATGATCAATCAGCACTCAAACACAATGAAGTGTTCTTAACATTTCAGCAACAATGCTCAATGTGTTCACAACCACCTCCACACCGCACCATGATTGCATCCTTTCCATTTTGACCCTTGCTTTTTCACCCCTAACGTCAAACCCAAATCATTTTTTCTGATTCTCCCTTGCAGCAAGGACTGACAGGTGAGAACGAAGCCCTTGAAAATCATCCTCTCCAATTCCCTTCATACGCATCAGCCAGACAAGCCTGGGTGATTTCTAGCTACAAACTGAGAAATTACCATTTGAAAAAAGTGCCATCAGACAGTCTGTCTCGAGGGTGAAAATTAAAATCTTCTACCTTGCAAGATCCAGAGGGAATTCATATTCACAGAATTTCAACCCTCATCATCAGAGGAGCTTGCTATAGAACTGACATCTTTTCATTTCATCAGGCTTATGCTAATTTTAATAGTACATGCCCAACTTTAATATAGAAACAGGTTGAGCAGCATAGCATGCATGGCACACTATTCAACACTAGAAAGTATTGTTAATATAACATGCTTAAATAATTAATTTTATAAATTATGAAATCAAACTTAATTTTTTGGTTTGAATTAAGTTTATGTTTTAAATCAAACAGGGAAAATATGAAATAGTAAAAAGTGATATTTTAATACATATATACATTATTTTTCTGGAATATAAAAGTGACCATAAACAATGTTATAATACTCCAAGTGTTTGGTACTTGTTTTAAAAATGCCCAAGGTCAGGTTAGAATTAAACCCTTGAAATCCAAGAATAGTATATTTGTTGTAGGAATTCTAAAATTAAGGCTGCAGTTCTTTTAGACTGTACATAATTTTCAACTATATATTGAACAGAGCATAACGCAAAGCACTGGAGCAACTCAGGCAGCATCTATGAAGGATTTGGATAGGCAACATTTCGGGTCATAACGCTTCTTTGGAGATGCTCTGAAGGATTCTGACCCGAAACGTCACCGATCATGTCCTCCACCAATGCTGCTGAACCACTGAGTTACTCAAGTGCTGTGCTTTGCTCAAGATTCTAGCATCTGCAGTTCCTTGTGTCCCTACATAGATTTACCATTCCTGTCCTATTTTCGATACGGTTATACAGCTCGCAGCCTTCTCCAACCAAATAAAAATGAGAAGTAAGGAAATTAATGTGCAAGCATTGCTTTGCTGCTCATGTTTATGTTGAAGTCATAAAGTAACTTAGTTCTTTGACATAATAATGAACAGGTATAAACCTGACCAAAGTGGGAAAAAAATTTCCACTCCCTGCAGAAAATGCACAAACGAACAAGCATTTGCCTTTAACTTCATAGATTTTTATTTCTAGTATTGTAGGCTTTTCATGCTTCTTGTGTATTGTTTTTATTTATGGGCTTTAGCAAACAAACCACATTAATCCGAGCTATTGCTGCTTGTTTAATTGCTTCTTGGTAAATCAACGATTTTTTAGAGAAGTTTGGCTACTAATACATTTGTAGTATTATTATAATTATTATTAACAAGATATATTATCATATCTTGTTTACAATCTGACACAAGATATTCAATTAAACAATATCCATGGTACGTCATTGGACCTCATCAGTACCCGTTTCCTATTCGTACGTTGTACTAAAACACGCCCAGATGATGAACTGAAGATTTAGATATATTATTACACCAAGAGCATTTTTTCTGAAGTTTAATACCTCATGTAATTTTGTATCTTTGTGGTGTTCTCACTGGAAGTATGCCCATAATTCACAGTATTTAAGTCATCCAATTATTGCATACATCATGTCAACAACATCAACCAAGGAAGGGCATATATATTGATTTAGTCTTTTCTTTGAGATATCCAAACATCTAATATTGAGTGGGAGGAAAAGACAAACAGACAAAAGAGTGCAAATGGTTTTGCTGAAGGTTGAAAACGAATGAAATGGATGATGTGCGAAACAGAAAGTAAAGATTTTTCAGCATTATTACTTGGTATCACAATTACATTTTCATGTAGAGTCAATGCAGCAGTCTAGTGGCATCTAAATGAGGGACTAATAAATAAACTAATAGTTATATCTATCCAATAATGTACCAACTTTCATCAAGTAGCTTTTTGTTATTGTCAGCAAAATACAAAAAGTCCCCAAAGTATGGATGTATTGTAATCATCCATGAATGTCACTTATACTTGGCTGTTCTATGACATAATTCTTCACTGCTAATTATGCATACCTATAAACTCACATACAAACAATCCTTCTTCCTTATTTATAGAATACTTGTGCAAACTCTAGATATTCTCATCCCTTCTACACCTACATGGACTTTCTCAAAAATCAGCGAAACTAAAACAAACCGATTTGCTTTATTTTGTCAACTAAATAGGCAATACCTTTTTAATTCACATCATAGCCAAATATTTTTTAATTCCAACCTATGGAATTATTTTGTGGAATAACAGTGTTTACATTTAAAAGAGAAAGTCAATCACAAACAAAAATGAGAAATTTTTTATGTTAAATTTACAACACTAATATTTCTTACCTGATTACTTGGTGGAAATTTGCTGCAAGCGATGTATTTTCAAAATTGGCATAAGAAGGTACTTTTTAAAAATAGGTTAGCTGAATTTATAAATGCCCCAGCCCATCACCAAGTAGCTGAGCGGTAATCTGAAAACAGGTGTTCTTGTGAAATAGGATTAGCCCGTAACCATTATATCATTTAAGAATACCGTACAAACTGTAACATAACAAACAGCTTAACATTTTACCTGCATCCAATCTAACAATGCTTCATTTCTTTCTTCCCCTTTTCCTCAAGGACATGGGGACATTGCATCCACCCAGTAAACTGTGTGCATTTCTCTCCCAAATTTCACGTGTTTGATTTATGATTATTTGCACATTTGGTTATTTATTCTTTTTAAGAACAGACGTAAACATCTACAAAGAGCTTGCAGGAGGTCTGTTTTAAATAGACATCCTGCATACCAAACAATATTTTGTAAGATACCGCAGAAATCTTAAAAGCAGTAAATAGGACGATGAGAGAAGTGGCAGGTAACTTTACACACTCGTTACACTAGTGTAGCATTTTTCATTATTACTAAACGCATTATCGTATGATTTTTGTTTAGAAAGGCAAGTGGAGAAAGCAGAACCAGTCCAATAAAGGGTATAAAACAGGAAAATAGTATTTTATTTGAATCATATTTTACAAACTACGACTGTGACCATCTGCACTATGCATCACATTGAAATTGCCCCGCATTAAAAATTCACCATCAAGTGAATTTTCAAGGGATTTGCAGTAATTAGATGACAAAATGCTGGGAAATCTCAGCCGCACTGAAGATGTTACTCCGGGGTCAAAGACTCAACACTTTCAGCTGGGTAATTTGTAAGTGTCAATCACGCTCAGCCATCAGAGAACAGATCTAACGGCTGAATTCTAAGTAACTTCACAACATAGCCTTCAGCTATGAAGCCTGCTTTTGAAGTACAAGGGTATTTATTACAGAGGCCAAATTTGAAACAAGCTACATTTAAAAAAAATGCACATTATTATACCGATGTGGATTTTGAAGCACGCTGCTCATCACCAGGAGAAGCAGGGTTGAATCTATCGCCACATTCATCCTTTACAATCATCAACATCACCTCAAAAACATGAGAGCAGTAAACACATCTTAATGTTGGTAAACAGACCCTCGCCCTAAGACCAGGATCATTATCTACATGACAAGAAGCTTACAACATGTTATTTTAAGTGGCTCACTAACACATCTGTTGTTTGGCATGATACTAAGTTCTCTTACACGGCATCAAATTTGAACACGTAATTAGCTGCGAAAAGCAAAATAGAGTATTTGTGATAGCAACCACAATTCCTTATCACAAATTAATGATGCTCATTTCAAATTGACATCTCCATTAATAGGGTAACTGCATTTTCCCTTTCCAGGTCAAATGAAACCAGACTAAACTGACATATCCTAAAGCTACAGTACATCAAATGTATTATGCAAAAAAAAAAAGTCTGTGTGGGTCAAAGACTATGTAAATAACATTGCAGCACCTACAGGAGAAACCTTATCCGTATTGCAACACATTGCATAATGTTTTTCCAGAAGAGTTAGGGGAAAGAGACCGAGAAAATGTTAGTTTCACATGCCATTTGAAAGTATTATAATTTTCATTAGAATCAGAGAGTTATACTGCATGGAAACAGGCTCTTCGGCCCAATTTGTCCATGCCGACCAAGTTGGCATTATGGGATATGCCTGCATTTGGCCCATCTCCCTCTCAACATAGAGGGATATCGACCTTCCGATCCATATGCTTGTTCAAATGACGTTTGAAAGTCGTAATTGTATCCCTTCTGTAGCTTCCTCTGGCAGCTCGTTTTATTACAAATACAATACAATACAAATAAATTGTATTGTATTGTATTGTATTGTATAATAAAGTGCTTAAAAATATAATTCCCAATACTACTTTGCACTTAACAGTTGTAACGTGGGTCAACGCAAATTTCAGCTTGCTCTCTAGATCTTTTTGGAAAAGTAATTTATTGATTATTCATCGAGCGTTTTCCTTTTCTTTATATCTTCTTGGACCATTACTTCAATTGTACCTTTTCCCACGTTTGGTTCTGGCTGATCTACTTTCTTTCACAGAAAACTATTTCCAACTTCTGAGTGACAATGAAGGACCAATGTACCAGAGAGAGTTAAGACTGAGCATGGTGCTTCATTAGTTTCCATTATGTTTGAATATCGTGTCTTCAAATGTTTTTGTAATAGTCAATTGCTAATAACGTTATTGCTGAGATTTGATATTTTAAGGGAAAACTTACATTGGTCCTATGTATAGGCCATGTACTCCCTCAATTCACCAGCTTCAGTGTGGCTCTGGCTGCCAATAGGTTAATAAAACCAAGCTAAATAGAGTGCCCTGTTTGACATATTTCCCTGTGAAGAAAAGCCTGGCATCTGTCTTTTACATTTTCACAGCAACATGGATGAGATCAGGAACTCACTGCCTTTAGGATTAAATCGATGATGTATCATGTTTTCTAAAGAACTATGCCAATATCTTACTGTGGAAGGTCAACAATTTAAAATAATGGAGGTAATCTGGGAGCCTCCTTACAAAAACAATGGAGAAATCATATTCCACACAAGAGCCACATATCCATAAAAAGATTCTAATCCACATCTCAAACTGATTATTGTGGTCATTTATTTTTAAATGTTGAAATTGTGATATCAACTTGTGTAAATAATTAAGCTGCAAGGAAATTCATATAATATTGACATTTGTTCATCAGTATTTTTTATTTGATAATGATTTACTGATGGATGTCTTTGTTTTTGGTAAATGAATTCACAACACGCATAAATCCAATGATGGTTTACAGAGGTGCAATCAGACAAAAAATATGGAGAGTGTGGGAAGTGGGTAATGGGAAAAGGTGAGAAAATGCTTGATTGAGAGATATGCTGAGCCTTCGGAGTTTAGCATTTGTCTGTATTTTAATAAAGTTAAAATACAGAGATGTGCTTTGGAGGTGCTTTTTGCTACTGCTGGTATGTAATTAATTGTCTTTTCAACGTGTTTCCTTAAAATCTATTTTATAGTTAATGAATCTTGTGTCATTTTTCAATCATTCAATTCCCTCGCTGTAAGAGAAGGCAAATAGCCTGCCTATAGGTCATTTCCAATGTTGATAAGAGGTTGCTGTTTGCTGGAGTTTGCTGCCATATCAAGGCTCTACCTTTGCCTACTAAGTCACTGCAATTCAAAACTAATTCATGTGTGAAGTGCTGCGATTCCCTGTCAGCATTCACAGATGTTTCATAAAGCATGAATTGTTTAAAAAAATCCCCAGCAAATGTCATCATCCAAAAGTATAGTTGCAGCAAGAAATTCTGCTCCAGAAATACAGCACAATTTTAATGAGCTTAACCAGTTATTCGCATCCACTCCCAGTCTCAGTCTTGTAATGCCAAAATCCAATATTTTAAAGAAACTGATTAAATGAATGTAGATTAATAAACAAATGCTTAAATACTTAAAACAAGTTCAAGTTTGTGTCCTTAAATTATGACAAATTTAAATTAACTCTACTAACACCTTTCAAAATTCAGTAACCTTAAATGTATTTTTCAAGCAGAGTTGAACCATACTCTTACAGCTTGTTCAGAATGACTTAAAATGCAAAATAATTCATGAATTCTCACATCTCTTTTTTAATTGCCTCACTTTTGTAGGTGTATTTTCACCATTCTTTTTAAATATGCAGAGGACCATTTGTCATGAATGAGTAATTACTCTGCATTATCTATGAAAATATATAAGTATGAGCACGAGCCAGTGAATAATGAACACTTATTTTATTCAAGTGTACCGATGAGTTTAGTATATAGAGGATCCACATTTGAAAGCAAATGCAGCCATTTCTAAAAAAGCGAGGGTGCAAACAAGCTTGCTGTACAATAAGTAGAATCCACATCCCTAATACTCATGAGGGAATAACTTTAAAAGAAGTCCATCCGACTCCTAGGGCCCAACAGTGTGTTTACGGCAAGAGAGCAAATTGCTTTCAGTATAGAAATTCCAGCCATAACATATTAAAAAAATTCCACATATGTATAAAAATAAACCATCCAGAGATTTTGAACTGAGCAGAAACAGATCCCATTGTTAGATATAACTTTATATGGACTGTACATCCTAATACTCATTAACAGCTTAACAAAAAAAGGTTTAAATGACTCATTAGATTCTGTCACGTGATCAATTTCCTTTCGTATTCAGAGGTTACTCAGTGATTTCATTCTATTTCTCCACATGGATTCTTTGAGGAAAAGGAAATTCAGGTGTGATTTTTTTGACAACTGTAATGTGCTTGTAGTTGCATTAAGGAAAAAAAAACACATTTCATTGTGTTATGCACAATATTATTTATTGAAGCAACTTCCTAACATACAATTAAAGTTGAAATCATAGGTGTTAAGTTTCCTTTCAACATTCCTGCATTCATTTCGATTAATTAGCCTGCAGAAGCCCACAGGTAGTCCAAGGTTTCACTGAGCTTGCTCATTCCCTGATCTCATTCTCTACAGATCTGAAGACTGACATCTCTGGCCAGATATGGACAAGTGCCCAAATCCTGAATGGTAACACGGCATTGAACTGGCATAGATAGTAGAGAGACAAAAATGCTGGAGAAACTCAGCGTGTGCAGCAGCATCCATGGAGCGAAGAAGGGTTTCGGCCCGAAACGTTGCCTATTTCCTTCGCTGCTGCACCCGCTGAGTTTCTCCAGCATTTTTGTCTACCATTGAACTGGTATAATCAGAAGACGTAGAACAAGGCCTCCCCTGAAGGACCGGAGGGCAAAGCCTTAGAATAATTCGACAAAACTTTGGAAAGGAGATAAGGAAGAATTTCTTCAGCCAGAGGGTGGAATTCCTTACCACAGACGGCGGTGGAGGCCAAGTCATTGGGTATTTTTAAAGCAGATATTAGTAAAGCCATCGAACGTTACAGGGAGAAGGCAGAAGAATGGGATTAAGTGGGAAAAATAGATTAGCCATGATGGGATGGCGAGGAAGACTTGACGGACCAAATGGCTTAATTCTGTTCCTATGTCTTACGGACCATTGGAAGCCGCTGGTTGAACCTCGTGGTTACGGACAAAGTCCCTCGAGTTTAAACATTATAACAGATTTGTTGTAATTATAACAGGGTTGCTGTAGGACTCCCCATCTGGCAATTTCCAAGGATTGCATTGGAGAATTACCAGGTTGATTTCAATGGGTATTCAAGCTCTGCAGATAATAGGGCAAAAAGGAAAGTAAATTGTTTTGATTTACTAAGTGTGCTTTGGGTTAGCTTTTAAATTATTTCATGTAGTTTTAATAATTGTTTATAAGATTTTAATCATGTAAAATTAGTTTCTTAACATTTATGTTTCTAAATTAAATGCAACGCTAGTTTTGACAGAAAGCAAATCTCCACCTCCAAGTTGGTCTTCCGTCAAAGCTAGTCGGGGGCCATTTGCACGAGGCAATTTGAGGTCAAGTTGCCAATAAAAATCTTGCCACCAAATTTGAGGTTGTTAATGCCTTGTAACATTCCAAAAGCATTCAAAATGTATTAACAATCTAAAAATAAACAGACTAAAAGACAAAGACACTTAAATCATTAAAAACAGGAAAAGCACAAATAATTAAAATTTATAACAATTCACATTTTCACTCATATTTTACAATCACTATTCAAATAAATGAACTTAACGCTCCTGCTCCAAGTCTATCTAGGCACAGGGTCTAAGAGTAGTATAAGTGATAGTGAAGTAGAGCAAGCTTCTGCCTTATTGTTAAACTCCTTGCAAGGAACAGTGATGGCATGCAGCCAGGAAACGATTGGCAGAGCTTAGTGGGAAAGTTTAGAACTTCTGCATTTACGCTCGAGTCACAAAATTTGCTGGCTCATCAGAATTATGCATATGGTATGATGGCCGAATATTCAGTGGAATTTTCTGTCAGCAACTAACTGCCCATGTTCGCTGACAACTACAAGCATCAGCAAAACAGAATCATCAAACTTTATTGGCAAGGTCTGGTCTAATAAATTGCTCGGTAAGATTATAAAAGACTGTGGACAAGTTAACCTGCAGAACAGCCAAAATCAAACTGAACAATGACATAGGTATAAGAGACTGAATAACATACTCCTGCTTGTGTCCATCTAGCTTTCTTTTTATTGAACTTGGCAGTGAAAGTTTACCGGGAGTGCCTTTTATGAGAAAAGAAAAAGTCAGCCACTTAACATCAAATTAAAGTCAAGATTATGCTGGAACCGGTGGTCACATTTCTACTGGTTTGTTTTTTAAGGCAACAATCTCAAGAAAGCTGATTCCAGTCCTGCTGGTGATACAGCACTCAGTGTGGGGCCTTCAGGATGTAAATAACATTACTTATGAATGTAAATAACATTACAAAAATTCAAGCATAGAAATACTGAAATAACTCTGGGTAGGACATATAGGGTAGGTCTGATGGGCACAATCCACTATCAAAACTGCCATAATATAACTACTGACACATTATGGGAGTTTACTATTGGAAATCAGTGGCCAGTACCTTTCAGGAAACTTGAGATTTCAGAGCTCATCACATTTGTGTGAAAACCTCTATCTTGACTATTAGTGAAATGGCAGCTGTTCTGCCTCACATGAAAAAAATAACCGACCACTACTGGAAAAAAAAAACAGTCTTTCTTTTCTTCCCTATGGCCCTACATTCCTGGTATAACTTATTGCAGGATTTGGGAATTGATCCACCTGAGCAAATGCTGTGGAATTTCAATAAACAGATCTGTGTTGCTGAACTCCTTGGGACGTCTAATGGTAGACTGTCTTGACAAAAGTACTTTCTCCTGCAACCGCAGAAGATGCAATACCTGTCACTTTACCTCCCCCCTCGACTCCATCCACGGACCCAAACAGTCTTTCCAGGCGATGCAGAGGTTCACTTGCACCTCCTCCAACCTCATCTACTGTATCTGCTGTTCCAGGTGTCAATTTCTCTACATCGGCAAGCCCAATGTTATGTTCTTGCTCTTATGTTCAAATCATTTTCTTATTGAACCGGAGACTGAAAATTTCCAACAGTGCACCACCACGTAAAACTGAAACCCACAGCAGATTGAAATGGTGGTGTGGTGTGCAGGGACAAAATAAATGTGGGAGCACTTCTTTCGCTGCACAACAAGTGTAAATCTACACCACGTTTTCATTGTTCTACCATGAGACCTGTGCTGAAACCTAGATTGACAGGTCAGTTTCAAAAACCTAGGTTGATGCATGTCAGAGGCCTCTTATCACACTTGTCACTTTTGCAAACTGCTTTTGCATTAAAAACAATGCTGCAATTAAGTATTTTTATGAAAAATAACCTTTTCCTTCATGTAATTAAAATTTTAACTGTTTTGGTTCTTGTGTCTCAAGTCAAGACTCGAATATATTTATAATAAAATTAAGTTCATTTATCATTACTTCATCAGCATCAGTTTTTGTGACTGAAGATAGATTCAGGAAAAACACGAGTGGCAATATTGAATGTATTAATGCACTAACAAAACAGGTATAATTTGTGTGTGATGGAAACCAGCTATAGATGAGATTATTGACTTGAAGAAAAACTGATGTTCTTCCAGAAAATTTCTGTGTAAATGGCCATGAGGTTGGTAGAATAAGCGAGTTTGGTATTTCAACTGCGCATGCTCAGGTCATAGGGCACTCGAGATAAACATTCTCGGCAGCTGAGCTGCTGCGTGTATGCAGACCTGCGTTTCATTGGGAGTCAACCAGATATTTATGGCTGCCAAGGAGAACAGGGAGGCTGCAAGAAAGGGAGAAACAATGCACATTCACTCAAGGTGATATGCAAGTCCATGAGATGTATGCCAGGGGAAGGTCCAAGGAATGTCAACAGGACCAGGAGATCTGCCAAGGTCACCTGGCAGGCTCTGATTCTTGCAATCTTCCCCAGCAGTGGGAATCATCACAATGGAAAATCATGTCCTCACAAGATATATGTTCTCCACACATTCTTTACACTTGCAGTGTGGAGAGCATCTTACTGATCCCAGTTCTTTACGCAAGGTGCCAATCATAAAGCAGCACAAAGATGCAGCAATTTAAGTCACGGAACAGGGACTCAATGACTCATGTGTAACATTCAAAATAAGTGCAGAAGTTAGTGCCATTTGGACTCACCACCTGGTTATCGATATACTATTTTGGTGGCAATAACTGGCTTGCATTGGGTTGTATGATTTTGTAAGCTCTTTCGGAGAACCTTCCCATTTTTACTCCTTTGTTGCTTGTGATGGTAATCTTTCCTTCGATTTGGCTGAGAGATGAAATTGTGGATACTTTCCAGAGCCAGCAGCCGAGTAGTCTTTTTCCTTTGGTCTACTTGCTCCTATGGGTCAGTTCCAGTGCTCCTTGCTGCTCTTCCTCTGGCACTGTCTTCTGTCCATATTGTTCAAGACTGAGTGGCATGATGCACACACCAATGAAGTCTCTGTAGTTGTCCTCAAAGTACTGCAGGGCATTCCCAGAACGATGTAGACACCACAATCCTATCTCAAGGAGATCAAGTGGACTATATCGTACATATGAGTCTCATCGTATCTGGACTCAACTGTTGTAGTTGAAAAACATGCAGGTGTGGATAGTACCCGATGTAGAAGATAGTCTTGTACCCAAGGTCCATGCTGCCCATAGTGCTGGGTGCTGAACATCTTTATTTTCGTTTATTTTAGCTTAGAGATACAGCGAGGAAAGAGGCCCTTCGGCCTACCGAGTCTGCACTGACTATTGATCACCCTGTACATTAGCACTGTCCTACAAACCAGGGAGTTTACAATTCATCGAGGTGTACTCCCAGCTACGGTGTCCAAACTGTCTTCCACCAGTTTTGAAATTGCCGAGTCAGGCTTTGGGATGTCAGCCAAATAGCAATAAACCATTTCAACGTATTATTTCTGGTCGATTCAGATGTTGCAATATGATTGCAGTGTCAAACTTTGTATTCCAAATCACATCGACAAGACGTGTGATATCATCAGTGAGCGTCTGATACTAGTAGTCAGGAGCACGGACCGAAAAGCATATACAAGTACGTCCCAGTTTCACGATTGGCCTGATTTCATCTAGAAATGAATGGCCAGAGCAGTGTAATCTGCTCTGGGCAAAATTAAATTTTGCATGATTGGTGTCTATGGAAAGTACAAGTTTGAATAATCAATAGCTAGTAGTTGATAGTTTACGTTATTTTTACCTGTACCAAGGTGCAGTAAAAAGCTTTTTTTGTTGTGTGTTATCCAGTCAGCAAAAAGACCATAAATACAATCAACCTGTCCATAGTGTACAGATACAGTACAAAGGGAATAATGTTTAGTGTATGATAGAGTCCAATATAGTAAATCCATATTCATCCCAGATACACATAAAGGAAGAAAATAATTTTCAGTTCTCTCTTCCAACAAATGATTTTTTGTTCCATGAAATGAAGAAGAACTTAGCTTTTGAAATACTTTCTGGGTGGCTCATAGATCCCTAATAGGTCAATTCAAGGTTGCTGTTCTTGTTAAACTGTGTTTTGCCTTTCCAGAAGTCTCATTAAATTAATTTCTTAAGTTACACTGATATAAAGAATGATTCATGATTTTTAAAAGGAAGTAATTAAGTGAGCTTTTTCAAATGTGAAGGAGTAGCTTGAATAAAAATTCATCTTTAAATTTAAGCAAATAAATTATTTTTTGCCTCTGAATCTATTTTGGGTTTATTTTACATTCCATACCTGCATCACAGTTTTCTCTTACATGTTCCTTTTGCTAAATTTTATGTTCCCCGCTCAATGATCTTGGCCTGAATTCTGCCAGGAATTACCAGCTTGACTACATGGAACTAATGGCACTGCTTAACATGATGTCAGTAAGCTTGCTGCTGCTGCTGCTGCTGCTGCTGCTGCTGGGCACCTCATGAACGCCACCAGCTACGAAACAGCTTGTTTAGATACCTCAACATTTACACTGGTGAATCTGCCAGGTCGGACCTGGTATATGAGCAGAGCACCACTCAATTGCTTGTATGGTGATTACCAGCATTGTTAAGAAGAAGCCAAGGTTATAGTGCTACATTTTTTAAATTATTTGTTTTGTTTCATAATGTTAATTATTTGAAAGTCTTACATTTTTTAATTTTTGTCCTTCATTAGAAAAATAATCACTTTAAAATATTTTAATTATTTAATTCAAGTAGACGTTAGAAGCTAACTTCAAAGCCACTGAGAAACTTTGACAGGTAGGTGTGACTTTGCCAGCTGATAGGCTTCCAAAGGAGAAATGCAACAGAGCTTTTTCTGGCCCACCCATATTTTCCCTCTATTTTATTCAAGTCTCTGCCAGTGCTCAGGGCATTGCAACTCTGCACACCTGCACCACGGGATTTGGGTTTCTGCATCTGTACAAGTTCATGAGAATGGGGAATGTAAGTGGCTGCCCTAGGCAGCAGTTCCTACCAAGGATCATATGGCCTTTTATGGATTATGTTTAGTTGCTACTTAATATAAATAAATCAAATCTGAAAAAATGTACTTGCATTTTTTTTAACCAAAATTCAGTATAAAGTTTGTGAAAAGCATCCAGATAATATAATGCAACGCAAATATTTTGGAATTGGGGATCGGCAACTATGTGGAAGACAACCACATTGAAAATGACAATAGGAAAAACATGGCATGCTGAGATACTGTAAATATCAAATATTAGAGGGCACAGCTATAAAGTGAGATAGGGTAAAGTTTAAAGAAGATATGCGGAGCAGGAATTGTTACCCAGAGGGAGCTGGGTACCTGGGACGCGCTGCTGGGTGTGGTGGCGGAGGCAGATACGATAGTATTCCACATCGTATCTGCTTGGTATCTCCAAGAGACTGGTGGATAGGTACATGAATGTGCAGGGAGTGGAGGGATATGAATTATATGCATGGATATAAGAGTTGGTCTTGACTTCATATTTCGGCACGGACTTGTGGGCTGAGTTACTCCAGCATTTTGTGACTATCTTGTGGGCTGAAGAGTCTATGTCTATGCAGCACTGTTCTGTGTGAGATGGATAATGTATACATGACACAAACATATACAAAGAGAAGACAAGTTTGCAAACACATGCAAGTTTGACATATTAATCGGATAGATGGGGGTCATTCATTGTCTATATAACATTTTTAATAAATCCTTATTGCAGGAAAAAAGTTTTAGTTTCATTTGAATTATTTTATAGAATCAGGTACAGGCTAAACTTCAGTTGAATATTGATTTCATGTCAGACATATCGCCTGATGTGACAAACCATCAACTCTTCTAATTGTGCAGATCACTCCGCGGGAAAGATCAAATACAGGTTTTTCTAGTGCTGAAGTAAAACAGTATATTGTGCCTACTAGCAGTACTTATGTTTGTTTAAAAATAAAAGAGAACTAAGCAAATGTTTCAATCATATAAAAAGAAAAACATGACATATTTGTCCATTTTATCTTCAAATTAACTGCAATGGTAGAATGGAAATGCATACTAGTTTGTCTTTGGAGATATCCACAAATATTCACACTCTCAGTTTTGAAAACTGGCAAGCCCATGTACATTTATATGGGATGGTCTAGTCAAAGCTTGCGTTATGAACCAATTTAATCACTAGAAGATCTTCTCTGGATAAGCACAAACCTACAAGTCGACAGAATGGCAAGTGCGGACCCTGGAAATTTTGGACCATTGCTATAATCCAATTCAAAATATCAGTGCATATCATATCATACTGTAAACATATAATTATATATTCAACAAATCCTGTCTGCGCCACAGAATAGTTCCAGCATTTTCTGTTCTTATTTCAGATATTCAATACCTCCAATTCATTTTTTTACAAATTGACAAGGCACTAGCTTAGGCCCATCAATTACATTACAATAACTTTACTGTATACTCTTGTTGTTGTCATTGGCACCAATTATTTTCATTTATTTTAAACAGTTATAGATCCCAAAAGAGTAGATGGTCATTTTTCTTTTCAAAAACACATTGTTAACAGTTGAATATTCCTGTCAAAATAACAGCATGGGTAATGGCACCAGCTACTCTATTTGCAAATGCTACAACTTCAGGCAAGGAACAGATGTGTAGTTAAACAAAAAGAAAACAAAGCTGCTATTTAAGTTCTGTTGCTGCACCATTAGTTTTGTGTAAAAGGAATCTTGCTGTTTGGCTTATTCCTGAAGGAATTAAGTTCCTCGAAAGGCACAATAGATATAAAATAAGTTCACCGTAGATAGTCAAGTTTGGTCCATTGCAGGCTCAGAACCCTTAATAACAAGCAGTAACAAGCTATAGTTATTTTTTGTTTTGGTGCTGAAAATGTATTTGTATGAAAAGGCAAATTTATGCTCAATACAATTTAAACATAATTCTTCCTGGTAAGCATTTTTTCCACGCTCTGTTAACTCTATATTCCCCTTACTTTTATTTTCTGTACCTGATTCGGCATTGAATTTGCACAAATCATTTGCACCTTTTTTGGTGTTGTGCTATTCATTTTCCAATTTTATAAATCTGACCGTACAGGAGATGCAGCCAGTAACACCTGCACTTTTAGCATCTGCCATCCAAGAATTTAAAAAACCTTAACGTGCAAGAATAAATATAACTAATGACAGATGTGACTGAATGCCCAGCATTAGCAAGTTATGGCCCATTAGCAAAACATCAAAAATCACTATATTATACTTCTTCACCAGCTTTAGTAGCAAGTTAACTAAAACCTTCAAAGGCCAGTTTTCGTCATTTCTTTGGGAGTTATAAACAAAATAGTGAAGGCAGGCCAAATTCTACATCTCCATCCTTAAAAAAAGACAAATTGCTTAATGTTGCATTTATGTTTATAAATCTAGTCTTATGTACACGGTATAGCAAAAAGTCATTTTAATGTCGAAGAGTGAACATTTACTTCTAATTATATGCACTCTATGTAACTGCAGAATGATTTTGAAATAAAATATAGAATAAAACTATACCTACTTTCAAAAGGATAAATAGTGATTAATCTTTTCCTTCCACATCATCCATAATTTCATCCAGGATTTCGACCCGTTTCTTCTTATTTGGTGAATCTATTGTGAATGAACACACAGAAAGAATAAAGAGAATTTAATAGAAGATATGAATTTGAAGACAATCAATATGCAATAATTAAATTTGATTAGCCCCCACACCCCCATTTCTTGAATCTCATTTGCTCAGCAGTAATAAATAGGCCTTCCATACAATAGGCTGGGAAATTGGATTTGGGGAGTAGTAATAGTGGGATGCCTAGAAATAGAACAGTAAGCAGCAAAGCATGAACTGTCTATCATTTACATCATTAACACCAACAATAGACTGGCATGCTCCTGCAGATGAGCGACTGATTAAACCAATGGCTATTAATGCTAGGGCACAATGATAGATTTAAATTTTAAGGTGAAGGAAAGAAATGAAAATTAAATACATACAACTAGGTTTCTCATTGTTCAAGGGCAGCTTCAGTATGCGGGTCATTTTTGAGAAATTCTTAAGATAAAGGTATTAATTGGTTATGATGCTCCTATTTTTAAATTGTAAAATTATGCAGGCACTTTTGTAATTAATTACATACAACCATCACAACATCTTATTTGGAATAATATTGTGAAGAATCTTAAAAAGATTCAGATCATTTATAAATGGCATTTAGTTTCCCCATTTGTTACACTTCCAATTAGTAAACACAAATTATGAATAAATTAATTTTCCTTTATATAACTGAATTTCTAAAATAAGTAAATAAGCCACTACGTTAAAAGGTAAAATAATGCACACATATTGCTGTATATATGCACATACGCAACACTGCACATATTACTGTATGTTGATAATATGATGCATAAATCATGTCCAACTTTTTTTTTAACCCAATAAATCATTAAGTTTTTATTAAATGAGACACAAAGTCAATGCTAACTAAAATGCAAGAACTGTATAGACATATTATTCTTAATCTTATGTTTCCATTTATGGCTAGTATTCTCACCTAATTCATTTGATGCAATGGATACTGCAAAGCAAAAGGCTTCAGTTTTTAATACAAACCTTCCAGTTCCAGCATTCAAAACCAACTAGCAATACTACTCTTGCAAGCAGTCAGTAATTATGTGTGTGTGAACAAGATAAAAGCAATTTCCAGCATGTACTGCTGCTATAGGAACCTTTTCTCAGAGGTGAGGCAGACAGTAGAGCTTGAGAAAGATTTAATCAGAATTTACTACTTTTTTTTGATACAGAATAAAAAGTTTACTTATAGAAACATGCAGGGTTTTGAAGTACAGGTAGGTTTTATTTTAGAAAAAGGATGATCAGATGTGATTTCCATTTAAAAAGAGGAGGTTTTCTTAATTTATTCAGTTAACAATAATTGGGAATTACGTAAAGATATATCATTTGGATTAACAATGTGTTCCTATCTTTAAAAGTCAAATTCTTAAAAGACTTAACAGTCATTGCATGTCACATGCTGGGAATTGTTTTTATCTTGTTCATGCACAAATAATTACTAATAGCTTAGTGGCCAAGTTTGCGGATGATACGAAGATATGTGGAGGGCCAGGTAGTGTTGAGGAAGTAGGGAGGCTGCAGAAGGAGTTAGACAGGTTGAGAGAGTGGGTAAAGAGGTGGCAGATGGAATATAGTGTTGCAAAGTGTGTACTTTAGTACTAGGAATATAGGCATAGACTACTTTCTACATGCAGAGAGAATTCAGAAATTGGAGGTGCAAAGGGACTTGGGAGTGCTTGTGCAGGATTCCCAACAGGTTAATTTATAGGTTGAGTCAGCGATAAGGAAAGCAAATGCAATGCTAGCATTCAGTTCGAGGAGATTAAAATATAAAGGCAAGGATGTAATGCTGAGACTTTTATCAGGCGCTGGTGATGCCACATTTGGAATATTGTGAGCAATTTTGGCCCCCATATCCGAGGAAGGATGTGCTGGCTTTGGAGGGGGTTCAGAAGGGGCTTACAAGAATGATCTAGTAGATGATTGTGTTAACATTGAGGAACATTTGATGACTTTGGGTCTCTACTCGTGGAATTTAGAAGGATGTGGAGAGCATCTCATTGAAATCTACCCGATAATGAAAGGCCTGATGGATTTTCAGAGAGTGATATAGCGTGTATGGGGAAAAGGTGTTTCCAGTGATGGGAGAATCTACAACCAGAACACACTTCCTCAGAATAAAAGAATGGACAAAAGGAGGAATTTATTTAACCAGATGGTGGTGAATCTGTGGAATGCGTCAGCACAGACAGCTGTAGAGGCCAAGATATTGGGTAATTTAAAGCAGAGATGGATAGATTCTTGATTAGTAAGAATGTCAGTTTAGGGGAGAAGACAGGGACATTGGATTGAGAGGGAAATGCAGATCAGCCATAATTGAATGGCAGAGCAGAGTTGACGGGCTGAAAAGTCTAATTCTGCTCCGATGCCATATGGTAATGAATGTTATGGTGTGCCATCTTTGATGAAAATGTAATGTTTCAGTGATTACAACGGATTTTGAAAGCAATGCAATTTAACTCAATGGTATGAATGAAGATATAGTAAACAATTTTAAAGATAGCAAAGGTAAGTATAAAAAAAGGATGAAAATTAGGAAAGAACATATGGAGCAAAATGGATAGCAAATGTTAATGAAAATTCAACAGTTTGTACAATGTTTTGATACTCAAGACATCTATAAAATTGGACAAAGTAATCAAAAATAGATATTTGTAATTAATTAAATGCCTTGTTCATCAAATTATTATTGAAACTATAACAGAGTGTTACTTAACTGTGTGTTATATGCTAGTTGGAGTCTAGTAATATAATCTATTGTATAACTTACAATGTTATCACATTATCATTTTAATTTGTAGCTTCTAGCTACTCAGAATGAGTAAGAAAAGGGTGATGGAAAAGTTAACAATGGATATTAACATGGGAAGTGGCAGTAACCATTTTAGCAGTTTTAAGTTGATTAATTTTATGCCCTTTCACATACAGGGGTTGTCAAAAAGTCAAATTTATTTTGGGTAATATTGACTGTTAAGAATCATCGGATTAGTCAAGAGTCAAGTCAAGAGTGTTTTATTGTCATATGTCCCAGATAGGACAATGAAATTCTTACTTGCTGCAGCGCTACAGAATATGTAAACACAGCACTACAATCAGCTATGATCTGCATTTATAGACACAAAAACTATTATCTAGAATGTAAAGACATTTCATCTAATTTCGTAAAATGTTGGGCATTTAATTATTGAACCAGAAAGACGATCAGATTTTTGATAGGGGTTATCTATATATAAATTACTAATACTCTCATCTTGTTTGTTTCTGTCTGTCTGTCTGGAGTGTGCTCCCGGAACTACGCCAAAACAGTACACAATAGCGCTACAATGTTTGGCCCATCTTACTCACCATTGTCCTGTGGTGTGTTGTAATCAGGTTTCTTTTAGATTAATGGTATATTTTACATTATTCACATTTTAAACTTTACAAAATCCAGTTTGATAAAAATCTTATCATCATTGTGACGTATAACGTCACAATGGGATCTGATCAACATAAACTGCCTGTCAGCAGTGTTTCCCTCCACAATGATATCACAATGGGATCTTATTTACATTTTTAAAAAGTCCTTTTAAAAAACACAGCAGAGTTTCATTCAGATTGATGTTATATTTTACACATTATTCACATTTTAAACTAAAAAAAATAACTTTTCTTTAAAAAAATCAAACTTTTCATTTTTAAAACTGTTACCAAATGACAGAACACCCAGAGCAATGGGAGATTTGTAATATTGTTGTAAGGAGAGGGAGGGAGTGGGGGAGGAGAAATGTTATTTAAACATTGTGTATAGTTGGGGAGTGGGATAGGGGAGAGGTGAGGAGTGGGGGCGCAGGGAGATAGAGGGAGAGGAGGGGGTAGGAAGGGGAGAAGGGTTATGGAGGGAGGGAGTGACAGTGTAGGGGAAATGAGAGGAAGGGAGAGGTGAGGGAGGGAGTGGGGGAGGGGAAAGAAGAGGGAGGGTGAAGAGGAGGGGGAGGGAGTGCTGGGGGAAGAGGGAAATGGGATATGGGTGAGTGGTGGAATATTGCGTTGGGGGATTGGGTTGCATTGGGGGAACGGGTGAGTGGTGGAATATTGCGTTGGGGGAACGGGGCCCAACGGGTCCCACTTGGTCTAGTCTAACTTAAAGCTTGAACGGTATTTGTTTAAACATCATAAATCAGACTATAGGGTTTTTGCATAATCACGTGTCTGATTCATATGGGTGTACATTCAACTGCCCTCGCATCACACTTGCTGGGGCCCTGGACAACACAATTTATTTTGCTGTAGTTCCAAGCACAGTCTTTTGCTGTGAGGTTGGCTACAAACACATTAGTACACTGCAGGGTTTCTCCTAGCACACATTTAAAATCAGCTTTAAAAATATTACGATGATTAAAATTAAGAATTAATGAGATCTTTCCCATTCCTTTGAAAGAGTCAGCCATTTTTATTTAAAAAACTCCTTTGAAAAGAACCTCTAAATGAACTTGATTTAAAAACTAGATTTGGCACCAATTTATCTTTTACAATGTCATAAGAGATCAACTAGCAAAGTAGGAAAAACAGGTTTCACTTCCTGTCAACTTCTTAATAAGAGATTATTTTGGGCACTCTCATTGTGGAAACTGCCTACTAAAATAGGAAAACAATGACATTTAAAATAAACAATCAACAGTCCTTTGTTATACAACTTCCTGAAGAGTGAAGAATATCAATCTTCTCTTCTACCCAAACTTTTGTCGTCAATCAATTGTACTTGAGTTTAATGTGATTGAATTTATGTATTCACATCTGATCTGTTTGGATAGAAAACACAACAAAGTTTCTCACTGTACCTTGGTACACTTGACAGTAATAAACCCAACCTCACATTGTCCCCTATTGGTTCACAATGCACAACACTGTAAAATTGTCTTCTCAATTCTTAATATCTCAAATCCGATTGGGCCAAAAATGGTATCATTCACGTTCTTATCATTAGATTAAGAAACAAAATAAATAAACATAGCTAACAATGAATCATAGTAAAATATTTAACAGTAATGAGGGTCACAAATTGCAAGCTTGAAACAATTAAGCACAACAAATTAACCATAAAATTATCACTAACCCATCTCCAATACTCAGAAATGCAGTCTGATTGTTCAGACAATATTGAATAGTGTCCTGCTGATGGTCTCAAGATCTGGAAATCTATGTTTCTCGACACCTATTTTTCTCTATTAGGACGTTCCTTAAGGTCTGCTGCTTGGTTTTCCACCCTCATACCATAAATTGTTCACCATCAGTTTTGTGTCTTATAATACTGCAAAGCATGTTGTGATATTTTGATTATATTAAGGGCATAATGTTACTGGAAGAAGCTATTGACATAGACATAGACATTGGTAGCACATGCTCTGACACGCCACTACATACATACAGGTATTTACAAACACCAATAGACATTGGCAGGTAGACAAAAATGCTGGAGAAACTCAATGGGAGAAGCAGCATCTATGTAGCGAAGGAAATAGGCGACGTTGCCTATTTCCTTCGCTCCATAGATGCTGCCTCACCCGCTGAGTTTCTCCAGCATTTTTGTCTGCATTCGACTTTCCAGCATATGCAGTTCCTTCTTAAGCAATAGACATTGGCATATTACATGGTAAAGTATTTCTGTCTTTCAGAAGTGCAAGCACAAATTAATTTAGCGCATAACACATGTTAGGCATTAAAAAGGCATGGCTGCATGATAATAAGGATAGGGAACTAAATGTACCAGATTATAAGGTCAAGGTAAAGGAAAATGGTCAAGGGAGGTGTAGCCATGGTGATTAAGAGAGGCCCATTTCAATTAAGGCGACAAAATGAGGAGTAAATAGGAAGTGGAGACTCTGTGATTAGGACAGCCTAACATCCATGGCTGGGAAATTACCAGTCAATAATTAAGGACTGAACACTTTAAAATTTGGTGAGAGTCTGCATCGAATTGTTAATAGAAGGTCACGATTAACACAACCGATTGATTTTTTTTGAAGAAGTGGCAATTGTCGACAGGGGAATGGATTCTGTTGTTTCATATAGAATACCAGAAGACATTTGAAAGAGTCCATCATAAGACTGATAGCCAACGTTAAAGTGTAATGAAAACAAAACTTTGACTAGGTGAAGAAACATCATGAAAATCAGAGGGGAAAAAAAAAATTGGAAACGCAATTCAACAAATTTGATATGTTCACTTTTTAATTATAAACTATATTCCGAGCATTGGGCCAACAGTACTGCATTTATAAACACCAAATGTTTATGGACCAGAAAACCAAATATCTTAGTTTGCTAATGACACAAGGATTAGCAGGATTGCAAGCTCTGCAGATGGAAGAATGAAAAGAGCAAAGTGCTATTAATAAATAAAGCAATCAAGCAAAATTATGGTAAATGTATATCAATTAAAGCCAAGGTAAAAATCAACCTATTTGAAGCTAAAATGATAAAATGCACTATTTTCTAAATTGTAAAATAATTAGACAGTTGAGTCTACAGACACTGTATCTGACCACGTGGGTCATCAAATATTAGGGATAGTACAAAAATCAAACAATCCACATAGTTGTCTTTATACAAGTCGTGGAAGACAGATTATGCAAGGATAGAAGCTACGCTGCAACAATGAAGAGTCTTAGCTGATGGAGGAAGCAAACTAAGCATCAAATTTCATAAAGTATTATTTTCCTTATACTTAGGAAACACAAATGTCGTTGGAAGTAAAGGATTTAATGGCAATTACTGGTTACTTTTGAGAAACGTATAATAACCCACCTTCCCGGACAACTGCAACATTTAGAGTGGAAGGTTTCCTATGGTCCTAGATTCTGAGCCATTTAAATAACAATAATCAACAGTAATAGCATAACAATTGGAGGAGAAGTGCAAGTTCAAATGTGCTTGATGCCCTTTTTCATCTAGTTAGTATGGAATAATATAAAGAATTTATGACGCAGGCGGTGGTCATTCAGCCCGTCATGTCCATGCCACCAAAAAATGGACAATGGGTGAATCCCACTTGATGTATCCCTGATCCACGATACTGCAGACTGTGGCTCTTCAGGTATTAATACGGACCCTTTGGAAATGTGGCAAGGGCTTATCCTTCTTTTGTGTTTTCAGACAGTAAAGTCAATGCAGCCACCATTCAATTTCTTCAACTTCCCTTTTAAAATTAACTTAAACCCCCAAACCCTCTGGTTTCTGATGCACCTCTATCCAGAGAAGTAATCCCCTTCTGTTCACCATATTTAGGCTGTCTATAATCTTAAATAATTCAAATTGTTACTCAGTCTCCTGTTTTCCCCAATGCAAACATCCTAACCTGGGCTTTCTTAAACGTATCCGTAATTTTCAAGCCCTGTCAAAAGTCTTCAAAGTCCCTGATTATGCAATTCAGGATCCGCAGGCTTTTTTTGTGCTTTCATAACCTTTGTGTGGAGTGGTGATCCAAAATGAGCAAAGTACTTTAACAGATTGTCAATGCTTCATACTGTACTCGCATGAGCTCCGTGGTCTTGACTTCTATGTTTCAGCCAATTGAGGCAAATGGCCCATCACTACCTTTTCTACCTGGCATGCTATCTTCAGGGGTTTGTGATACCAAGTTCCCTGCATGATTGGTTTATCATGTATTCTCCACCCCTTTTCCCCTCCCTGATACATTTCAATCCAGAGAAATGAGAAGTAATGTAACTATTCCATTGTTATCCTCTTATAGTTCGTTACTTTCTCTCCCACTATCAATCAGTTTTAATTTTAGTATTATTTTGAACTTCTTAATTGTGGCCCTTCCATTTATGTCCAAAACAATTATGAAAAACAAGGGGACCGAATACAGAGTCATATGAAGTCTCATTGCTCTTCAGTCTCAAAGACTCCTGTTGATCATACACATAGGATTTCCACAACTTGCAAGTTACCCTTGGATACTCGTATACCTTACTGAGATTCTAATACATGCTGTAGTCAGAACTGTGTATATTACTTCAAAGCTTTATCCTCATCAATGCTCCTTGTTATGTCCTAAAAATAAATCAATTAAGTTAGTCAGATATGAATTTCCCCCAACAAATCCACACTGACTGCTCTTGATAACCTGTGCCTGTCTAAATTCTGATTTATACAGTCCCTTAGATTTTTTTCAACAATTTGCCCGCTACCAATGTCAGATTGATTGGCTTGTAATTGCAAGGTCTATCCTTTCCTCCCTTCTTAAACTATAGTACCACATCAGCAGCCTTCCAATCTCTGCAACTCTGTCTAAAACTACAGAACATTGAAAAATGGTAGTAAAAAACTTTGCTAGTTCCCCTCTTGCTTATTTTAGGAGTCTGGGGTGTGATTTTTCCATTCATTAAAAAAAAACTGAACTCCTTGCATATGTTCTCTCTTTTTTATCCTTTCTATTACTTCACATTACTTCCTCTTAATGCCATCATCATCCCTTTCTACTGTTAAGACAGACGGAAAGTATTCACTGGGAACATATATGACTTCCAGGCCTACAAACTCAAACTGCCATTCTGGCCTCTGGTAGAGAATACTGTTTCTTACTTATCCTCTTTTCCTTTTACCAAGAACATATTATGATTTTTCTCGACTGAGAGTTGAGAATAAATCCAGCAATTAAATCTGCAGCAGGGTGATGCTGGGGGAAAACAAGCTTGAGCAAGGTACTGGTGAATAATAGCCGATTGTTATTTTGCAATTCTTCCCTCCATGTGCCAGCGAGTAAGAATATATTAATGCAGCAGAAATTGCCTGGAATTATGTGTATGGTGATTTGAGGACAAGTCTGGGCAACTTTCCATTTTGCCAGTTAGAGATGTTGTAAATTATTTCCAACCTGGATCGAACTGATGCTCTTCCAGAGCACATGACCTCCATCACCACAGTCAGGTCACTGTCAAGGTTCACAGACTTTGCGATATCCAATGCACCCAGACATATCCTGATACCATGAATGGAGCTGGCTTAAGGCTGGCATTTGCTGTGGTGAAAGTCTCAAAAGAAGGCAGAGACACATGATCCATACAGCTTTTCTGGGTGAAAGTGGCTCCAAAGGCTTCTAATTTGATTTCTGCACTCGCACTTTACCTGCGCCTTTATGGAGAATGAAATGTTTAAGACATTTTCCCAAACAGAAATGCAAAATTAGTTAGAATTGAGTAAAGAACTGCCATTCTAGAAAATGATAAAACACTACGTAAATCCTGGTACAAATCCTAAAATTAATTTCAGAAGAGAATAATGGAGTACCAATTTTAATATTCAGCTTGACACATGAAATCTGAGCATAGATTGAGGATAGAACTGATGAAATAATGAAAGAGGATAGAACTGAACAGAACATTTGTCACGTTTTATGTTAAAATATTTCCGGGGTGTACTGAAAGTTAGTCACAATGCATTCTACACTTGCTTTGAACCGAAGGTCGGTGGAATTATGTCATCTATTCCAACAGTTTAGGTTGCACCTGTTCCTATGGTTATTGTCGCAGATGTCAGATCGGTCTACACAAGAATGAACCCATGGAAGGCAACTAGCTCTGTTAGAGTCCACGGCCGTGTTCACAGGACCTGCCGGGAACCAACTGGTAGGAGGATTTACAACATCTTTAACCTCTTCCTACTCCATTCTCAGGTTCCCTTAAGAAGATCAATACCATCCCCATGCTACAGAGGGGCAAGGTGGTGTGTCTTGATGACTACTGATGAATGGCTTTGAAATTTACCATGACGTGCTTTGAGAGGCTGGTCATGACACACAATGTCATCTTCCCGACATGCAGTCTTGATCTACTGTAGCTTGCCTACTGTTGCTACAGGTTCATGGCAGACACCATCTCCCTGGCAGACACAAAATGCTGGAGTAGCTCAGTGCAACAAGCAGCATCTCTGAATAGAAGGAATGGGTGCCGTTTCAGGTCAAGACCCTTCTTCAAACTCATCTCCAGACCATCTCCCTGGCCCTACAATCAAGGCTGGAACATCTGGGTAACAAGGGCACTTACATCAGACTGCTATTAATGACTATAGGTCTGACTACACCACCATAATCTCAACCAAACATCTCCATATTCATCTCCAAGCACTTGGAATCAGGACCTCCCTTGGCCACTGAATCCTTGATTTCTTAATCCATTGACCACATTCAGTGAGGATAAGTGACAAAACATCCTTCATGATAATTCTCAGGGATGCTTCCTATACATTATGTAGTCAAATTCTGCTCTAAACCCATTTACAACTTTGCAAACAACTCAAACAACTATGAGACAAAGTACAGGAAGGAGAATGAGAACTAAATAACACGGTGCCACGACAACCTCTCCCTCCATGTCAGCAAGATGAAGGAGGTAGTTACTGACTTCAGGAAACGAGGTGGCGTATATGCCCCAGTGAGCATCATGGTGCCAAAGTGGAGATGGTCAAGAGTTTCAAGTTCCTGGTCAAGTTTCAAGATGGTCAAGAGCTTCAAATACCAACAATGTGTCCTGGACCAACCACGTTGAAGCTACGGCTAACAAAGTACATCGACATCCCAATCTCCTCAGTGGAGGAAGAAAGTTCAACGTATCTCCAAGAACTCTTACCAACTTTTACAAATGACACGTAGGAAACATCCTATCAGGATGCATCAGTTTGATTTGGCAACAACTCCTCTGCCCCAGACAACTAGAAATTGTCGAGTGTTGTGGATGGAGCCCAGTCCTGCACTGTGTGGTCAAGGTGGTTGTGGTAGTCAGTTGGGTTGTAGTAGATGATAGTTAATAGACTGTACCCTGTGATAGAGACAGAGAGAATGAAACATCGGAGAGAGATGCCAAAGGTAATCCAAGGGAAACTGAGGGCAGGGTGAAAGATTGTGGTGAAGTTGATTTAATCAACAAGTCCTGCACGGATGTATATGCCGATGTAGCAGACAAAATTGGGGAATGGTGCCAGAGTACATTTGGAACGAGGTGAGTTCAATGTAACCAACAAAAGACAGGCACAGTAGGGGCCTCTGCAAATGCCAATGGCTACATCTATGACTTGTAGAAAGAGAAATTAAAATCAAACTTGTGCATGTAACAATAAACTCAATTTGACTTGAATGACTGAAAGGTAGGAGGCCTCGAGCTGATTTAGACCGTTGCCTTTCCCAGGGTCTTTTGTTCAGCCTGGGGTTCTTTGAATGTTGGACTATTTGGGAGGAAACAAATTTGACGATTATCATTGTTTACCTAAAAGTAACTGCCAACAAGGTTGGCCGTAATTTCCACTTGGACAACCAACATGAAAAACCTTGGTGATATCGCTTAGCTCTGTTCTTTAGTTGTGTTTGGGAAGCTGTTGAGGTCACTTCCCATTCCAAGCAAGGGTACAGTATGTATGGGAACTATCATCTCTCGAGTGTGAAACAAAGGAAGTGACTACATCATCATCGGCAAGGGCTGATGAACACAGAAAGGAATGCACCGAGGGATCCACCTACTGAACAAAGTAGGAACTGCGGCAGACAGTTTCTTGACTGCATATTGTGCCTGCAAAGAATTGGAAGATCCAGCTCACGGGCAGGGGTACATGAGATACTGGCTCCTTGAGTAGAGGAGATAAATCACATGACAGATGTGACAATTGCTCAATAGCACACTATTGGCATGAAGTCACTGTTAACAATGTCCTGAAGTATGACTATTCAGTGTGCCCTCATCCTGCTGGTTCCATTGATATGGTACACTGTGCAAAAAGGTTCAGAGCCTTTGCACAGGGGTTTTGTGCAAACATGAGTCCTGTTATACAGCAGTTTAATCGTTGAACTAGCAAGTAGCATTCTGGACAACTGATCCAGAGACACTAGATCAAATCCTACCATGCCAGCTGTGACATTTAAATTCAAGTAATTAAACAAATCTAGATTTAAAGAAAATTTCTGTAACGGTTATCATGAATTATTGAATTGGTGAAACACCGATCTGGTTCTCTAATGTTCTTCACTATCAGAAATCTGCCACCCTTACACAATCTGGCCCATATGGAACCCCAGACCCACTAGTGTGGTTGACTCTTAACTGTTCAACCCTTTTTCTCACAGATAGCGGTGAGTTTGTGGAATTCTCTGCCTCAGAGGGCGGTGGAGGCAGGTTCTCTGGATGCTTTCAAGAGAGAGCTAGATTGGGCTCTTAAAAATAGCGGAGTCAGGGGATATGGGGAGAAGGCAGGAACGGGGTACAGATTGGGAATGATCAGCCATGATCACATTGAATGGCGGTACTGGCTCGAAGGGCCAAATGGCCTACTCCTGCACCCATTGTCTATTATTTATTTTCTATTCCCTCAATCCAGGAGCCAATAAAGGTCATTGCCAAAAATTTAAAAAAAAACCCATCCTGATAAGCAGCAGCAAATGATGGTGCATTCAAGTAAGATGAAAAGGTGTAACATTTGGGGAATTTTAGGCACTGCAACAGGACAATAATATTGCTGCGTGTCTAAGACCACTTCTTAACATAATTGATGGTTGAATTTACATATAATACTATTAATGATCTCCTATAGACCTTCTCTCTTTTCTTCTTGTAGAGGTTCCCTTAGAGCTAAAATGCAGCTCTACTTGAACAGGCCACATAGATACCACTCATGTAATGGAATGCCATTATTGAAATTGAATGTAGAAGCATGAGATAATGGTGATCAAACCTTGATTGCTGCCACTTTAAATGATTTCATAAATTTCAAATACAGCACGACTGACATGATCATATATTGTATTTGCACGTTTACTTATAAACAATGTTTTAATCCTCTCTGACCTATTGCGCTAAATCAGCTTTGAGACTAATTTTACAGATTTTAAAATATAAATTTCCTGTGATCCAATTAAAAATTCAACAGATGTAAAAACTACAGTAGATGCCAGTGGTTTAATTAAATAAGAAACCTACATTTAATCATTGAAAGTTAACTGAAGAAAACACAGCATATGAACCGTAGTCTGATAAACAAGTGTTTTACAGTATTTGCTTTGCTGCGAAATGTGTAAATAAGTTTTTTTTAATCATTTATGACTTAAGCTGCAGCAGAATGATGATAAATAGTGCAAATGTTAGAAAACATCAATGAAGTATAAATTACAGCTTTGAAAAAAAAATGCATTTTGGTTTTGTGATGGCTGCTTCTTTTTTATCTGTTTCCCTAATTCTTCTCTTCCAATTATCTTTCTAATGCGACAAAGGCAACTAAGAGGATCATATATTTCTTTAACCTTCCTAAGTCGATGTTTCCTACTGAGCTGCAATCATTTTGTTAGTTTAACCATAAAGCACTTCGTATTTTACTCCAAGTACGACAGGGCCCGGATCCCAAGATTCAATTTGGGACACACGCGTGGTGTCTTGCTTTCATTCTTCTCTCAATTATCCCCCCGTGCACGGGTGACCCTGGTGCACTTTCCGTGCTCACGGTGCTGCTTGTTCTTTTCGTCACCGAGGCATCGGAGACAGGTTCCTTTGACATGCTAGCGGCTGTTCTGCATCATGTATTCGATATCATTTGCTGCCTCCGTAGGACCGCCTCGTATGTATGGATTGGCGATTTTCTCTTGTGGCTTGGTTCCAGCACTGACTCAGATCCGTGTTGTAGGTAAGTGGCCTCGAATTTGTTTATCACATCGAGTCACTTGCGATCTGATACCGTCGCCGCCCCCATGTGTATGCGAGCCACCTCTCTCGCGCTCGGTTGGTATGAGGGTGATCAGTCCCCCGCCCGTGGCGCCAGGCAACCCCGTAGAGGCTCCCACACCAAGCCGTTCTGACATGATTCTCGCTACACCGAAACTTTCCTGCATCATAGTCGCAGAGCCCCCGGAGGCACCCTCAGCAGCGCTTCTTGCTGGAGTTCAGTTCTACTCCTCCGACTATTACACTTTTATCATTGTTCTTCTATTGAGGGTTGTTAGTTTAGGTATGGTAGAGTGTTCCAACAAATTAATTTTGTATCTTTTCTTATCTCCCCTCATTCCCATCCCCACCTCTCCACCCCTCGCCCGCTAACCGCCTTCCCCCCCCCCCCCCCTCCCTCCCCCCCCACCCCCTTTAGTACCTCTCCTCACCCTCCCCTCCCTCCTTCACTTTTTGGGTTTTTTGGTTTTTTTTTTTGTTTCGTGGTGGTTGTCGGTTGTTTTTTTTTTTTTACCCGTCGCCAACACTTACCAACCATGTCTCCATACGAGCATTTCCGCACCAGAGACCCCAGGCCACCAGCATGTCTCCCCCACCCCCGCCATTTGTGTCCCGAAACCCTCTTTGAAGTGCACGGCTTAAAAGATTGAGCACTTCATAAGACTTTAGATATCTGACCCACACTCAACTATAGACCGCAATGCAACAATTAGCAGTGAAACACAGCTTTATGGAAGTAAGTGTGCGAAAAGTAAACAAAAGACCGTGGTAAGGTGCTACTCTCAAAAATATTCGTCAAGAAGACTTTAAAAGCATCGAATAAAACACTCGATCTGTTGACACTGCCATTTTTTTACTGACCAAACGAAATTACGATGCTTAATCAACACAAGGGATATAGTGTATACATCTGACTTCTTCTATTCGGAGCATATAAGAAGCTTTCTACTGAATTATATCGTGAACTATTCAATAGCTCTAGTTTATCGTACAGGAAATACTCGTCTAGAGGACAAGTAGTATGAAAACCCTAATCTTTTATGTGGTTATGGGACTGAGGCATAAGAGTGCCCGCAAGGTTAAAAAAGTGGCCCTAAATTAGGGGAATGCGACAAGGACATACTGTACAACAGAATTAAGGGCAGGCAGTTTGTAGTGAGGTTAGGAATAAAAATGTAGCATTAGAGCAGAACTGCTATTGGGTTATTAAGTCCACATCAAGATGTGTGAGCAGTAGACTGAAAGGACCATGCATGAACACGTGCGTCAGAAATTCAGGAGTGCATATGTCATGAGGGAAGAAGATGATGAATGGATGCTAACGAGTTCCTTGGGAGCTTACTGAGAGATTTTTGTCCAAACAGTTACAGAATACACAAAAGACGAAAGGTCAGGCATATGTCACCGGTTTGGGGAAGCTGAGTTTTTAGGCTTGATACAAAAGGGCTAGGAGATGACAGCAGCTTAAAACAGGAAATAAGATGGATGTTAAACTGAGGGCCATGAAATGCTACTTGGTGAATAAGCAGAGGTAAAAATGAATCTATAGGAGCATTATCCATACAATTAGAAAAAAAAGCGTCACAAAGAGGAGGAAGATGAGAAGGGAATATATGCCTAGACGCCAGTATGAAATGGGATCAACCTTATAAATCGGTACTGAGAAAAAGATACGTGGCTCATCAACAAGATCGCCGTGCGGCCAGGGGGCAGGGGGACGGGGGAAGGGGAACTAGTAGTATAATTCAGTATGGGCCATGTTGATATTAAGAAGGATTATGAGTGTGCCCCGAGTCCTATGAGAATGATCAACATAGATGCAGCCTCCCCAGGACCCCACCCGATGGGCATCTATCCCATGTTATAAGAGAAGGCGGGCCGGGGAGGCGGGCGAGGGGAGACTTGCCTAGGACCTTGATGACAGCAGGACTTTGGGATACTTTAATCAGAGGAGCCAGTGAAGGCTCCCAACTCGAGCTGGAGAGATAGCTAATGTAAGCGGAAGGAATGAGAAGACACGTCGACGGAATGAAGGAGTCACGGTGAGCTCTGCGGCATCAGTGGTAAGTATAATTAGTGGGAAGATTCTGGCAACGGACTTATGTATACTGACTAAAAGCTAGACATATAGGTACGATAAGTTACACAATCTACGATTTTGCACACAATATATCGAATGAGCCCATCCTGTATTAAAATCTGATTCTCGTTTTTTTGAGGAGGTTGTAACTAGCAACGCAGAGACTAGCTAAGTAGCTGCAGCCCTCATGAGATATGTGTTTACATGGGACTTAGCTAATAGCTTCTAAGATAAGTCCCCTGTGGCTAGTCTGATCAAAACTTCCCAAATTAAGGCAGCGCATGGCATTCCATGGGACTTAGCGTAGATCAGTTTCAGAAACTTTCTTGGCACTTATAGAAGCAAGCTAGGCAGTGGAAAGCCCTAAAAGGGCAGAGTTAGTCTAGAAGATGTGGTGGTGCATTGCTGACGGTGATGTAAGGGCTCGTCAGCTGAGCAATCTGATCTAGTCTGAAGACTACTGTTGTTAGTGATATACAGAAATAATTTGACTAAAAAATGTATGGCGACAGCTCCGATTTAGTAAGTTTACAGGACGATACAAAAATGCCTCTGAATCAAGGTCTTCGACCACCCAAAATGTCATCCCATCCTCTCTCAGGCAAGTTGCGTGCCCTCGACCGCTGAGTTTATCCAGCTTTTCTGCATATACTATCACTCGTTTAAACCGCATCTGCCAGTTCCTTCTTACACAAAACTATGTATGACGTGGTCAGGAGCAAGGGTGTCAAAAGGATTCAACAGCGCCCATATCAGATACAGTTGGAAAGTGAAGGTAGAATTTAATCGGGATATAAAGCTGAGGTACTGAACATATGGGAGGTCAAATGCTGAGGGTAAAGATATGATATAAATGAAGCGACCAATGAGGAAGCATTGAAGTACAGAGGCCGCATTTCAGAGTGCTTGTTTTCACAGAAGGTAAAAAAGCCAGTGTAAGAAGGAATTGCAGATGCTGGTTCACACCAAAGGTAGACACAAAATACTGGAGTAACTCAGTGGGACAGGCAGCATCTCTGGAGAGAAGGAATGGGTGATGTTTCGAGTCGAGACCCTGTCTGAAGAAGGGTCTTGTAAGAAATTTAGTCCGTTCATCCTTCCCCACATGTACCTTTAGAATTTTTCTCCCCATCCACTCCTTTGCCTCTATTATTTATATTGTATGGGAACAGTAATTGAGCAGACCATTATTTCAAGCTGACAGCATTAATGTAGGGATTTTGAAATTCTTTAGATTCACTTCCATAACCTCTTCAATTCTGGCACTTAGCAACAAGGGTTAGGGGTTTTACTAGAGGCTTTGCCTCGTTTAGTAACAACGTTTAAAGCTAGGGCCTATTTACACGTCCAATAATACCTTTCTGCCTATGATCTAGCCCCTCCATAGAATCGACAAGACCTACAAAGTAAAACAAAACTCACTTAGTCTTCTGCCAAATTGCCCATTCATTCTCGGCATTAGCAAGGTTGAAATACAATTTAAGCAATTATTTTATCCATTATGCCATTATATTACTGCCAACGCTTCGTAAATTACACGTACATCACTACCTTAGTAGCTGCGCTAACCAAAACATCCACACACCCTAATCAATTTCCAATTGATACAATTATAAATTTAGAGTAGTTGATGATTTTGATTCTAGATTGTATGTACATTGAAATCATTGCAAAGCGGCATCCCACCACCTATCCTTCTACAGTATAAACATTCTCTACTGCAACAATCCACCTTTTACAACCACTCTAGACTTTCTGTCTTGCAATCATCTCTCTGATTTATAACAATATTGCCGTCATGTTAAAGCTTCATAAAACATGCAGTTCAGTTATGAGGCGCATTTGGAAGTATTCGTGTGCCCAATCTGGTCGCCTACGTACAGGCGGCCAGGATGCAGAGACTGCCAGCAGAACGCAGAAGAGAGTTATCCAGGAATAGCCTGCTGGGATTAGAGGGGATTAGCTATAAAGCGAAAAGCACTAGCGACTGCCGGAGGTTAAGGACAGTCTATACGGACTGCGACTCTTTCTCTCCTTTCGGGGAGCAGCCCTGAGCACGTGATAGAAGTAGACGTTTATAAAATTATGAAAGTGTCGCCATAGATAAGTAAAGTCATGAAGAATACTTTTCCTCGCGGGGGCGATAATGTCATAATACGGATGGTCATAGCTTAGAGTGGAGGAGCGGAAATCGTTTAGAAGGCTGAAGTGGTTGAATGGGGGCAGTTTTGTTTTTGAAGATTGTGGGTAGGTGATGCCGCCGAATCTACGCCCTGGCCGTGATGAAACAACTATGATCAGTGGGCATTTAAGAGCCTTTTAGGGATAGGAAAAACAATGGATTATACAGAGAATGGAGCGGATATGGAATCACAGCGTTTAGGACCAGATCAATTCGGATCAGATCATTTCATGTTTGGTATAGATATCATGGACCACAGGTCTGCTCCTGTTCTGTATTGTTCTCCGTATCATTTGTCTATAATGAGGGACTTTTTCAAAGGCTTTTGGAAAATCAAGTTAAAATTACCCCAGCATTATTTTCTACACTTAATTACATCCTCTTGTATTACTTCTGGTTAATGTAGCACTTCATTGGGATCACTGAAAATAAGAAGCATTGCATTTAGAGATAGCCTTGAGTGGGAGACAGAATAGTGAAAGGACATGGGATGCAAATTACAGTGCCCAAACTCAAATGACTGAAGTCATGAGTGTACACATTTACAAATAGGCAGAATTCAGGAAAATGGTGTTTTGACTTTGGGGGATTTTCAAGGCTTGAGAATGATACAAAAATAAGGATCAAATCCCTTTGGTTATGAAGGGATTTGAATACACGTAATAGCGAATCCGTTTCCATCTATGGTAGGAGTGATGGAATACATAAGGTGCTGGATAAGCCTCAAAATTCCCTGCAGGGATGAAGGAGGAAAAATAAGGCAGCAGAAACATATGCACCTGCAACAAACAAGGTGAGATGAAGTGTTCAGGGAGGTATTAAGTTTATATTGTTATCCAAATGTGACAAGATGGAAAATGTTACGGGAAGGTGTGAAAATAGGGGGCAAGTTTTTTAGAATAGAAAACAAGTCGGGTTACACAATCTTTCAGTTAAAGGGGATCCAAAAGCAGGCGGCTGAATCCTACCCCCTGTGCCAACATCAAAATGAGCAGTGTACAAGTACAACAATTGGAGGGCTGGAGAGAGATGGAGGGATAACATTTTAGTAGCAGGTATTCTAGGTACTTGAGGTCAGAATCCGAAGGCTTGTTCATTCTGATGTTTAATTGGTGAAAGTTAATAGTTATATTTGTGCTCACACTTGAGTGTGAAGCAGTGACTGGCTGATAGTTAAGAATGCAACCGTGCAACAAGAACAAGCTCAATACACAAATAAAAGCACCATTTAGTCACATATCTAAGATGCTTAATGACCCTGTCCCACTTGAGGAAAACCTGAACAGAAAACCTCTGGTGACTTTGCGCCCCATCCCAAGGTTTCCGTGCGGTTTGTATCAGGTCTCTCTACCTGCTTCCACTACCTGCAACCTCCGGGCAACCACCTGCAACCTCCGGAAACCTTGGGTGGGGCGCAAAGTCTCCAGAGGTTTCCATTCAGGTTTCCTAAGTGGGACAGGGGCATTAGGGATTAATCTCTCCAATGGAATTTACGAGGAATGAAAAGATATGCCTCGCACAACTAGATTATACAATAAAATGTAGTAAAAGCTACATTGAAAATGTACTTGTTGAGTTGTATTTGTGGGTTGTTTATCCAAGCAGTGCCAATGGAATTGGATAGATCTTTTTAAGTAGCAGTGATGTACTGCAACCAATCTTACAAAAGAGAAGCTAAAGAAATATAGATTTTTCATATATAAAGCAAGTCAATGAAGTTGAAATGTAGAATACATTAGATATTTTTGTGTGGCTTCTTGCCTATTGCAAAGACAAACTATAAATATGTTTGTAAGTAAATCTGATCAGTGGATGTGCCTGTTTAAAGTGCAATATTTATTGTATGATTTGACAGAGGACATATTAGTCACCCTATGCATTCCCTAATTTGAACATATATCAGGATAAATTATTAAAACAGGACAATGCTAAGTCGTTAATCATAGTTATTAGAAAAAACATGAGAAATTAACATGCTATTCACACTAAATTTGCAGAAGTTTGACCCATAACAGGAGCAACTTAATCGGTCTCAAACCAAGCTTGCTGCCAAACAAAAACATCTCATCAGCTATTCCCATGCCCATAGGTATTGCTGACAGAGCTCATCTCCAAGCTGTAAAAGGCAAGCTACTTTTTTTTAAAAAGCAAAGCAACGTGCAAAGTTGGCTGGAGGCTGTGATCCTCACACTGTAGAAACTTATAGAGCTGAACATAGGAAAAGTGACATGAGGCAGCAACACCCTTCTCAAATATCGAACAATGGACATGCAGGAAAAAATCTGTGGAATAGGAGGCCAAAGACAGGAAAACTCACCCTCTGAATATTACTTGCATCGACACTGCCCAAAAAAACGTATATACTGGGTAATTTACACAAAATCATTTCTGGAGCACAACTTAGCGGGGGACAGGAAAAACTATAAAACTGTTCTGCCAAAAATGTTCCGCCATCTAACATACGCTGGTATAGCTGCAAAAAAGCTTAGTGTAGAAACTCAGATCCTGGAATATATATAGGGCCCAATGAATGCCTAGGGGGCCTACCGGAAGAATGCTAGTATACCAGACAGCAACATGAGTATAGTGAAGGCTAGTACTCCTTTTCTCTTCTTTTTGTTTCCACGATCACTGGCATCCGTCGCATTAACTATGGCCTTGCGGTGTGGTATTTTAACCTTCTCTGTTATGAGTATCACCAAATGTAAACTTAAAATTCCAGCCATCTTCATGGAGACACTGGTATTTGTTTTCGGAGCTGTGAACAACAGGGGGATCCGGGTAACTACCCCTACTAAAGTGATGCTTACACCGTGAGAATCAGAAATTTCGGTTAGGATGAGCAAATACCCGCAGGAGGTCACAGCAAAAACAATGTTATATTGTTAACAGACCCTGCCCCTGGGCTAGCCCCTGCGAATCAATTTGATACTCATAGTTCAGCGATACGACTGTCACAATGTTAGATGCCCCGACGCCTATTTCGAGGAAAGTTATCTCATCTGTTCTTATTTGGAGGGATTGACGGCGTAATACCATCAACGGAGCACACACAACCTCAGGCCCGAAGACATGCCCACCGCATGCGTTCAGTATTAAATTGGTACTTACCCCGGCATAAAGGTTAGGAGGCTGGTAGTACTAATGCTGAAGTGGAGCGCAGAAACCGCGAATCAATCGCAATGACAGAAACCATATAGGTTAAAACCGGATACCAAGATTACAACATCCGGAGTGGGGCTGCCAAGGATGTTAGAATCATCAAAATAAAAATGGCGAGCGTTTGATGGCAGAGACCAAATACAAAAAATGCCTGTTCTTTCTATGTAGTAACTACATTAACCTAAAACTCTTTCAAAAACAACTGAGACAAGAGATTAAGCGATGACCTGCTTGGAATCAATATTGACAAAAAGATTTGGCTGTCCTCATTTAAATGCCCCGTGGGGATCGTATATGATTATAATGCAATGAGCCCAATAATCTTTATTAGCAAGGCTATGACGCCAATGGACCATTAATTTTCGTGTAATTCTTTCTGCATTCTTAAAAAACCTATTCATAATAGGAAAATCGGGCAATTAATTCCATTAAGCCTATGCCTCTATACCATATCTACCCCAACCTCATCGTCCTTAGAAAAGAAGTAATTTTCAAACTGTATATCAGGGACCTCGCACTTTTCACTCAGGAGGTAACTAAAAACCCTCATGGATAAATACATACTTTATAATATAAGTCATTACAATAACAAATCTAGCTTCCCTGAAGGATGATGAAACTGGATCACCACACCCAGTTTTTTATAAATCCACCTCTAATGTAACTATTCATTGTTTTAGATTTGGAACGCTGAACAATAAGCAGGTTATTCCATGTCTAGAACCACAGACCTCAATACTACCCTAATTTTTGTTAAATGGCCTGTATGTAAATGCATCTACTAAGATAGTTATCAGCAAGGAATGATGCAAATATTCTTCCTGGGGCTTCTAATGAAACTACCATAATATATGTTCAGTGCAAACTAATATTAGAGGGTTAATGTCAAATTTGTTATATTAACAGGCAGTCCAGCTTTTGACGTAAATAAAAATATTTATTTTCCCATGACCAATTAATTATTCTGAGTATGAGGGACCACATCAAGGGCCTAGAAACATACTTAAAGCCAATCAAAAACCACTTGTGGAATTCCCAATTACAACCCTAGGAGGGACTAAGAATTATAGCATGAAGACCCATTTCAGCTAAGTCGTGAAAAAGCATTGCGCGTCTCAGGTTTGCCAGAAACCAGCATGTTTAAGTAAAAACCCTGGAGAGCAACATAGAATAGAATGGAAAACACATAAAATTCCAAAAACAAAAAGATGGAAAGAATGGCAATAGCCACCTAGCCTCAGGGGTCATAGTAGTTCGACGTGCCAAGAGACACATGCAGCAGGCATATGTCCACAAACAACATAATAGCTATTTTATAATTATTTGCAAAGTACAAAACTGTATTCAAACACTTACCATACAGTGAAAAACTTCTGGAAAACGGGAGGTATTAAATGCCGTTAGTAATCAATTTACAACATAACCAGAATGTGGAAAAAATCGATTGCCACAGGAACCCACTTAAAAAAAACCAATGAATATATAGCCCATAATGACAAAAAACTATAACAGGGAACACTAATCTTTCAGAAAATAATAACTGGACACACTTCTCTATGCTTATCCATCATTACTAGGCTCAAATAGCCAAAATAGCTTTTGGAGTGTATGATTGACATGTCGTCGCATATATTGCTCAACCTAAATAATGGTATAGGAGTAAAATGCCTTTAAATTATCGAAGGAGTGGAGTAGGTAGGAACACGCGTTCATTGAACCTTTTATAGACAAAAAGCCATGCATGCCATTACATGATGGAACGGGCAGTGATTGCAATGGATTATTCTCCTATTGTTCTCAATGAGGCCAAAGTCATATAAACAGGGGACAAGAGGTTTGCCAGCTAATAACAGAACAAAAAGATATGTGGATAGTGCCTTCATTCTTTCTCCGGAGGCTCCAATGCCCGACAAAAACCTGTAACTGGTTTTAAACAGATGAAAAAATACAAAACAGGTTGCAAATGTGGACTATTTCTGATCTCTGTCAGAAGCGATCGTATAGCCACAGATAGGCAATCGATCCTAGGGGGACCCGGACCACTCCTTGGTAGAAGTGTGTAGGGGACTTGTGTGCTAGCAACAGCCCCCCCCCTCATTCCCCCTGGTTTAGATTTAGCTCTATTCATTATTTGGCACAAAAAATGACCAGGCATTATGGATTTCAGAAATTGATTTGGTACCCACATAAAAAAAGGGACTGTATTTTATTGCAGATTAAGGCAAGATTCTCCAGGTTACATTTCTGTACGTTATTCCAATGCAATCAAAGGGAAAATATAGTGAAAATCTCGAACCAATGAAACAATTTATTGAATGAGCATTTGACTATCACAATATCCTAAAAAAACCCCTGCGTTGTTCCTGTAAGACTGTTCCCGAGACCTGAGCCCTAACCACACGTACCAAAACCGTAATTTGCATAAAGATCTTAGCCACAATAACCTTCGTTAATCAATACAAAGTAACTGTCATTTCATAACAAGTTGCAATTATTAATACAAAACACATCAGCCCACACTGTCCCACGAACCATCCCAAGTATCCATCTGCAACCAATCTATTTTACAGCAGAACTCGAGAGCTACCATAACCCTTTGGGATTGCGTGATTGATTCAATCCACCACGCCTAGATAATTTATGAAATTACTTGGTTAAAGCTCTCCTGTCACTTAATATGTTGTCAGGACAGACACATTTCAAAACTCCCACCCAGCCCCCAAGATGAAAAAATTCTTCCTTTTATTCCCGTCAAATAAACCATCAAGATTCATTTCAGTACTCTCCGCAGTGACTGGAAACTCCATCCCAGGCAACTATCTAGTGAAACTGCATCTAGCAACCTTCAAGGCTGCAATCACAGCCTTTCTGGGACAACCAAAAACTACGCAAAATATTTGAAGCTATATGGCTTCATCAGCTATGTTTAATTTAAAGCCCTGCACTGCCATAATATTTGCTATTTTATGTTCCCAGCCCCACTAAGAAAACCGTTGCTTTCCAGATATTGCCCTCTTAAACCACACAATCTCTATTTGGTCTGCAACTTCCTGGGGGGTACACCACCAAATATTTTAATAATCGTTTTTAAAAAAACACCAATTCAAATGTTGGATTGTGGAACATACTCAACTGAGCACAAAAATGTACTAGATACACAAGCTGGAAATTGATTTTTAAGTAAGAGTATTTGTGGGTATTTCAGTTACAATCGTTATTAATGTTTTGCTTTACAGCTTCCAGTAATCAATCAGCATTGCCTGTAAACTTATCCGAGAGCAGCATGCTCTTGCAACATTGGATACTTTAAATCCAAAAAAGCGATGGCATGGGTGGTTTCAATAAAAAATGAGTCAATCAATTAGACAAAACAGACATATAGACACAAAGCGGACAGGAGCCAGGCCATTCGGCACCTAGAGCTGAACACGCCATTTCAATGTGATCATCGCGCACCCGCAAATCATTCACACTCAGTACCCCTTGTCCTGTACTTTCCCCATATTTCCCCTGCAATCCGCTATTATTAAGAAAGCCCTGTTCTAAGCTCCCTCTTGAAATAATCCATTTTGGAGAGGAAAAACACCATATTTTATTTCCGTGGTTTTAAAAGGATATAAAGCTTGTTTATAGGACATGCTGTCCTTTAGGTGAGGAACCTAGAGTGCTTACTTCCTTGTCCATTTAATTATAACACATTTTAACAAGTTTTTTGGTACCACCTGGCATTGTAACTTTTTACTTGATGGTATGATGTTGTTATAACTTGAACTTTCCCCCATTATGTCCAAGCTCCGCGAATCATCCCTCCAACAACTCTGGATAAACATGTTTAAAGTACCTGAGATATTTTCCACAGTAAAGTTGCACAACATAAAATTGCAAAGTCTGCGATAACATGTGAGGCCACATTATTATGAATCTAATAAATAGGAAATTACGAATCAAATTACAAAAGAAACTGGCTTGGCAACAGTCAATTTTCCATCAACTTTAATCTACAGGGTAGTTTTATGTATTCATGCAATTGTAATTATCCTAAGAAAATGGAAATTTTATGAAAAAAAACCCGTTTTCAAAAAGAAAAATGGGTCAGGCAGCCCTTAGCAATAGAGTTCAGATTCTGCAATTAACAAAATCATTCTCCCCGTAGGATAATAAAAAAGTTAAAAAAAAAAAAAATCTATGAAGTTATTTTTTATCAGTGAATAATGTTAGAAGCATTTGAAACTCAGAAATATAAAATAAATTTATTATTGGATTTCATATTTTTGCTCTTATTTCACTCCCGCCGCCGGGAAGCCGATATAGGAGTCTGAAAACTGTGACATCCAGATTTGGGAACAGTTGATTCCTATAACCATATTGACCTACTTACAACCAACAACGTCCCAACTAAAAGTCGAGCCGACACAAAGTTTTGGTTAGCACTAGGTACTTCAGACATTGCTGTATAGTTTTACAATATTTGTAGTTTTTTTTAAATTAATTTGTGATTGGTATTTTGATCTTTTACTTTATTAGTATGTTATGAGTTACCTGTTGGTTCTAAAATCTATCGGCTGCTGCTGCAATTAAAGACTTTCAAAAGTTCAATTTCGGTACCATTTCACCAATAAACCACTCTTGACGTTGGCCAAAACTCAAAACTGAAATTGCTCGCATGAGGAATTTATGATGCCAAAACACAATGAGCCTCGGGAGACGACTAGGACATAATGTTGAAGGAAAGGATCTGGACCCGAAAACATCCACCCGTCTCCTTCCCTCTGTGCTTGCTGCCTCTAAATGCTGCTGAGAGAACTCCAAGCATTTTGTGTCTACACTATTATATTACACAGCCGCACTTGGTGTATTACCAGGGGCCGCCGGACAAGTGAGCTGCCTCGCCAACTGTCTTTTCTTTTCTGGTTGTTATTTTAGAGGCACGTGTTACCAAGTGAGTTTTAGGTGTTTCTCTGGTTGTTTGGTGTAGGGGTGGGAGCGAGGGTTTGGTGGGAAACATTTTTTCAAGTCTTCTGTGTCATATCCTTACACGCCCTCCCCCCCAGACTTGGGGCCTATAGCATCGCGGAGCAGGGCCCAGCCATTTCCTTTGTGAGACCACCAGCTCTTCATCGCCCAAGGGCGTGATGACGTGGACTTTGTTTCCCAACATCGTGGGCACGATGCCAACTGCTTTCTTATGATTCCCCTCTGTCCTGGGACGGATGCCTGATATTGGTGATTGATCTCCAACCCAGGTTATTGGCCCTGTGCTCCTTGGACTGTAACATCTTGGAGCCGGTTGTTTCACGCTCGCCTACTCTCAGACCATCGCGTCACTGAGTTTAGAGTTCGGGGGCTACCAAGCTCGTGATGAGTGTCATACTTTTAAACCGTCATCACGAAGAGGAGTCATCATCCAACCCTCATGCCGGAAGCAGTACATCTCAGATCCCGCCATGTTGGGCGGGAAGGAGCCATTTGAGTGGGCCCAACCGCAAAACCACGCTGTAATGCCACAGTCATCCCCGACGGCGGAGCAAGAAGAGGAAGAAAGTAGGGAGCAGAGTGGACTTTATTGCTGCCACTCCCAGGTGAGCACATTGACCACCCTTCCTATTTTTGATTTTGTCCGTTTTTCATGAACGTGGAGAGGCATTCCAGAGCAGTTTGCTGTGTGGTCGCTGGTGTTTATGTTAAATTTTATCTTTATTGTGGTTGTGTGTCATCCTAAGTGCCTTTCACGCAGGTTGGTGTTGGCCAGTCCGGCAACGAAAACTCAAATTTTCACGGCAGCTGATGGTAGGATGCTGACAAATAAAAACAAACTCTGGGAAATCTCTTGAAGTCTTCAGTGACTGATGGATTTTGCATGGGGAAAATAAAGAAGTAACGTTTTGAACACGTCTCACGTTGTTAATCGAACCTTAGCAGAAAAAAGCCTGCCTGGAAAAACAAAAGTTGCCATGTAACCCCCCCATACCACGCCAGTCCTTCCCTCTCGGCCTTCGTAAATAGCAGACTATTCCACCTGTACTTTCCCCATGCGCATCGCCGTTTTGTTTCATTGCTTCGAGATCCATTACGTTAATTTCTTCCCGTCCCCTAGCATATTTAAGTGCTCCCCGAATCTCTGCCATCCTGTCTCCAGCTCCCTAAAGTTACAGGTTCTCATGTACCCTCCCCGGGACTGGTTTTCTTTCTTTATTCTGTAGCCTCTCATCCGCCTCCTCCTCCTCCCTTTCCTAGGATTTTCCTACTCCCGATTCCTTTGTCTCTCCAACCCTCCTCCCGCTCATTCCCCCTCCCTCCCTCCTTCTCTCCCCTCCATTCCTTTCTGCTCCCCGTTTTATTTTTTTACCTGCTTTCATTTTTTCCAGTTACTCGTATCCTTCTTTATCTTTCCTTCCTTCCCTGTTTCGATTCCTAGCTATTCTCGGAAGCATTCGATTCCATTCCACTTGCCTGTAAGTTGTTCTTTCTTGGTCCGCCTCCTACAATTCCTAGGATCCGTCCTCCCTCCTTCCTCCTTTTACCCCCCTCTCTTTCTCCTTCCTCCCTCCTTTCGCTTTTAATCTCCTATTTTATCCTTCCTTCTTCTTTGACTATAAATAATCCACCCCCCCCCCCGCTCTTAGAAACTTCTTGGTAAATGGTTTAGTTTTTTAAAAAAACGTTTTTTGTTTGCGCTTCTGCTCGTCCTTCTCTGTTTTAAATGTTTTGTTTGATCAACCAACTAACCAAAACAAGTCACATTGGATGTGTTTTTTTTCTGTGTGTAGCATATTCTAAGTGCTAATTCTCTTTTGTACACAGAAGTTACAGATTATGCTGAGCCTTTATTACCGTCATTCAATCCCAGTCTAAGAATCTTTCTTTCAGTGCAGCTATACTTTGCTGAAGTATGTAATCCATTATCTATTAGTGCATTATTTTTCTAACCACTTTCATTTGACAAGTACTGCTATAATTCATATTAAACATGTTTTCCAAAGATTTTAAAGCACCACTAACCAAACAAGTCACATGACAGATTTTTCTTTAAATCAAGATCTATGTTTGGAACAAGTATTATAAAATTTAGGGAAATTGCCGATCTAATGATTCGATACTTAAGTACATTGCAGATATAGTTTGGAAGCAAAACAAAATGATGAAATCTCAATTACATTTTGTTTCTGACAATAAGCTTATCTAAGCATAAACAAAGCACACTACAATGAAGTGACCTTTGAAAAATGAATGAAATAAGGTTGTGATTTTAAAGCCAAAGTTCAAATCATTTGTTTAAGCTGAATATCAACATTACCAATTCAGTCTAGGGAAACCTTCAGTTATTATATGGACATGTAATTATGTTCCAACATAATACAAGCACTGCTTTGAAAGCTTGGTTTTCACAAAACTGAAAGTAACCACTTCCATCGGGAAATATAACAGTTTAAGATTTTTCTGTTTGTGTAAAAATCTTTATGAGATGAACAAATGTAGATACAAGAGCCAATTCATGCTGCACAGCGAATTTATTAAAAAAAAATGTCCCTCAACATGAATTCAACTCTTAATAACAAATGGTGAGACTGTTTGCATTCATGTAATCAGAGACATTTAAAAGCTATTGAAATTGCTGTAAAAAAAAAATCACATTAATTCATATCATATTAGACAAGAAATAATTAACATAAATGAATTAAAGTAAAATAACTATGGAATAAGTAATTGAATTCACTTGCCTCTGCTCCTAACTTACAGGTTTGGAATCTCATTTGGAATGAAAGGATTTTTGATCCTTTATCAGATCTGGCTTAGGCAATGAAATGCTGGATTCAAAGCATGATTGGGCTCACCAGCGGACTCCACATGGAGGCTGAATCAGCAAGCCATAGCCAGCAAGGATGAAGGCATTCAGTAGCTCCCACATACGTTTCACAGATGTACATCCACTCACCTTATGCCCAGGATATGTCAAATGATAGGTGCTGGCATATGTATGGGCTTACTTTCAGTCCGGTGACCTTACTAAAAGACATAGGATCACTTGGGGGCACCAAGGGAAACAGGTTGGTATGTTTCCACTTGACAATCTTGAATGAGGTGACATTGTTATAGGATTAGGGGACAGTAATTTAAAGCTAAGATATAGAGGAATGTTTCCTCGTGGAGTATAGTGAATCTCTGGATGTGTAGAGGCTGATTAGGTAACAGAGAAAAAAAAGAGAAGAGGAGACAAGGCTTGGGGAATCCAGCCATGACCATATTGAATGGTGAGCTCAGGGGTTCAGTAGCTGACACCAAGTCCTATTTTCTTATGTACTCCATATCTCCAGCTAAAGAATGAGGTAGCTATATAATATGCAAGTTATTACTTCTAATTTATTAGAAGGCTAGATTTGACACAATCGAGTCGGCTCATGAATAACAGATTTGTGCTTTCCCAAGTATCAAAAATCCCTTATTGTACATCCAAGCACACACCAGAAAAGATCTCACAATTCACCATCCATCAAGTTTCACAGATTAAATTAAATTTTCATTGAACATTTAGACTGCACTGCACATGAATGTATCAATGTAATAAAATAAATCAGACTGGCTATTGTGAAAGTGCTTATTATAGATATTGACTTTGAACTTTTGTTCCCTGGAATGATGGAGAAAGGAGCTTTCTTTTACATAAAGTATGGAGTCAGGGCAGTAAAGGCCAAAGTAACTTGTTTGGGGATACAGTTCATGTGGATTTAATGAGCCAAATAACCTTTTGACAGGTCACCAGCCTCAAAAATAGCTCTGCTTCTCACTCCATGGATGCTGCATAACCCACTGTGTTTCTAGCATTGTATGTTTTCTCAGTAGTCACGTTTGTTTTACAGAGCGTGCCATTTTCAGAGAATGTTTGTGATATAATTTATCATTCCGTAGTATTTCCAAGACAAGAATTGTATAACCTGGTGTACAAAACTTTTGAAATACCTACTTACACTTAGCAATAAATATATTAACATGAAGATGACAGGAGATAAATCCAAAGTGGGACTGCAAGGTGTTGCAGTGGTAGAGTTGATGTCTTACAGCGCCAGAGACCCAGGTTCGATTCTGACTACGGGTGGTGAATGTACAGAATTTGTATGTTCTCCCTGTGACCGTGTGGGTTTTCTCTGGGTTCCTCCCATATCCCAAAGACGTGCAGGATTGTACGCAGGATTAACTGGCTTCTGTAAATTGTCCCTTGTGTGGGATAGTGCTAGTTTATGGGTGATCAATGCTTGGCGAGAACACGGGGTTCCGAAGGGTCTGTTTCCATGCTGTATCTCAAAACTACATTTTCATCTATTTAGAATACATAAAAGGTGAAACATAAAACATAAAAGGAAATAAGTAAAAGATGGATAGAACTGACCATCAAACAAGTATTCACAAGAGCAGATTTACAAATTAAAAAAATCTTATAGATTTCATGTTTAAATAAAATTATGTAAAAGAATGTAGCTGGATATTTTTTCAGAAGACAATGCAATATTAATATCAACCAAAATGTTTCTAATCAAATGGAAATAATAATTATTATAACAATTATAATTATTATTATAACAATTATAATTATTATAACAATATTTTTAATCGAATGGAAATATTTCAATGCAGAGCCAAAATTTGGTCCCAAATTAATCACAAGATGAAATGTACTATATTTGATCCACCCCTCCAATTTCAGATTGTATTCCTATTCCATGTTAGATAAAAGAGCCTAAAGATCTTAAAGATTTCTTTACAACCTCTTTCAACAAATATTGCACATTTGCTTGTATGATATCACAAACAATTTGATCCCAAGCAACTTTATTTTCTAGCAGATCCAGAGAAGATCAAATAAATTATTGGGAAATCATTGATCTGAATAAAGCAAGCAAACCATCCCAAATAAAAGCTTAGCTCAAACTCCAGTGACAGAAACAAAAACATGGAAATTCAATATTAGGTAGGAACCTACACATTAGAAATTTAAAAAAATATTCTAAAGTGGGTGTTGCCGTTAACAAAAATAATTATCAAAATATCTAAATGATTACATATGCTGGAGACTTAAAATAATATTTAAGTCCCGGAGTTATGCAATACAGCACCAGGTACTTCAGTACACCATTCCCACATTGGCATAAGGCACCCATCTACACTAATTTTATGTCATTCATTTTAGATTCCCACCAACCTCCATCCCCCATCCCCATCACTCCTTTCTGATTCTTAGGGAATGAATCACTCAGAGCAATTTACAGTATCTCAATAACCTTCAGGCATGTATGAGGAAATCAACGTGGTCACAAGGACAGTAACCAAGTCAAGGATTAAACCAGTCTCTGGAGTCGTTATGCTGAATCACTAACTGGTGTATCAACAAACAATTGCAGAATCAACACCAGCTGATCTTGATACCGGGTTTTATTTGAAATTATCTAAAAAGCGAAAGAATATGCACAGAAATAGATGGGTGTGGTACAGTTGGGATAATTCAGGGATAAATAAGATGGAATCCTACTTTAAAAAATTGCTTCTAATCAAATAAATCTGAAAAGGTACTCTAAATATGTTAAAATTAGTTCCAAAGCATTGCAAAAAATAATGCATAAACAGATTCATGCTTAAACTATATTATGCACTTTAGAATATTTTTCAATTTTAAAGGTGTTACATAGTTGGCAGTTAACTGTAAAAAATCTCTTATTGTTTGACTTATAAAATGTCATGCAATTTATCCTTAACCCATGTGGCTGCATTCTCTATCAGACCCGTTGAACTATTCAAGTTATATTTACAAAACTACAGAATAATTAATCTGAATGCTTAGAAATACTGCATCTTCCCCTTCATTTAACATTGAAATCATAGTAAAGAACCATACTGTTCCTGAATAAATGTAAATCATAAATAAGTTATTGTTATAATTTTACCATTTAAAATTGCTCCTGCTTATAAAGTGAGTAAAAACATTAAACTGGTTCATGTTTCACAATATTTCAGATTACATGGCTGTAACTAAAAAGCAATTGAAACCCCGCGGGCAACACATTTTATTTTCTCCGTTTGGGGCCTCATCAAATCTTGCTGTTAATACAGTTCTCCAGATGAAAGAAATACACATCATCAGATCAACAGTGCATCAGATTTGCTGTTGGCAAAATAACCTAGTGAGAACTCATTTCTCCCTGGTCAGGGTACTGTGAATTGCAATATACTAATAAGCAAGGAACAGAGCTTCATTTTCTTTCCAGGTGAAAACACCAAGGGAGCAAGAAAGGTGCAAAAATTTACACCTTCTCCAGTTTAAAATTAATTTTGAGAATAAAATAATTGTCCTAAATGTGATGCTATAAGCAGCTATGGTATGGATGCTATGTTATATTAGCAACTGTAACTTAAAGAATTAAAAAAATATTTTTGGCCACAAAGCTTTATACCAGTTCTGAATAATAGCACAAGTATGAATCATCAATTTATGTCAAAAATACAGAATTAATCTAGCATTGTAATGTCTCATACAATTCCTCCATTTTAGTCATCATGTTTTTGGTAATAAAATATTATTTTGTAAAGAAAATAATCCTAAAGCTGTAGAAGAACTGCACTGAATGATAAAGTCAATGTCATGCATGAGACACATGGAAATCTCAAAGCAGGTAGACACAAGGCAGGCCATGTGACGGCAATAAGCTCATCCTTTCTTGCATTACTATACATATTAACCAGAGGCTATTTAATATTCACTTGCAAATATTTCAGATGACTAAATGGCAACACTGTCTATGCTAATGCAATATTTGAATATATGTCTATAAATAACTGGAAGTCGCCGCAGTACCGTATCACTGCTATTTGCCATGACAATCACGCTCACTTCTAGCACTTATCAGGCAGGTTTATCACTTGCACTGCAACACTGGAAAGTAACGATGAATAAAATCTGAACAATTTGCCTGGGGAACACACATCAAAAAGAATTTTTGTTCTGGCAATAAATAGCTACTACTAAATCATTTTTGAAGGAACTAAGAAAAAAGTTGTATATTCTCACAACCGTCTGATTGTAGGGCTGCCACAGGGGCTAAAATCTTTGGACTCTAGTACAAACTAAAAAAACTGAATTGAGTAAGATTAGGCTCCCTCACTCACACACATTTATCTAGGTTGGATGCAAAGGATTGAACAAGATGGACCCCACCCCCACCTAACCCCCCTCCCCCACCCACCCCACACACTGGAAGATGTCCACTGAAAGTAGGCCTTAACTGGCATATCGTCAAAGAACCACCAATAAACTTCCTTGACAACCTTTACAAAAAGGCAAGGCTGCCTTCTGACTAAGTCTTAGTGCCTCTGTAATAACATAACATTTTGAATCATTTCAAAAAGGTTGCTTTAATAACTAATAAATCAAAAATGTTAAATACTAATTAAAATATTAAACCATTGATTATTAAAATTTTAAGAGTGGAACCTTGTGCAATACTGGTAAAAAAGCTGTGGTAAATCACAAATGATCTAATACGATTTTCATTCAGAAAAATGTTGAGTATGCAAAATGCTGTACTTTTTATAACAATAAAAATCCTTTGATTGTCCAGATATAGCCAAATTCCATGAATGAATACAAATTCAATTGACCTGCCACCATAAAAAGCATTAATTCTAGCAGTCACATATAAACAAGCATGTGATGGTTTGAATATTGGGGAACAAAACTCAACTGAGATGATCACAGGCAAAATTCATTATGTTCCAAAAAGAACGGCATTGTTCTTAATTTTCCTAAAGCAGTCTTGTGTACATGTAATAAAAAGCAATGCTGGATATTTCTACCAGTTGTATGGGAATTATACTGCTTCAGTCGTGGTTGAATCCCTGCAGAAATAAATTGTTAATGGGTGAACAAGTACATTTCATCTGCTCTATCACACAGACAAGGCATAAGGATTCCAATATAGTAAGAGAAAATTATGTTTATCTTTCATCCCATACTTTCAAAAGCTTAATTTGTAGTCAGACTGGTTTGGTGGCATGGACCTTTGTAAAAAAATTGAATGAGTAGACCACAAATGGGTAGGAAAGTAATGAAAAGGCATTGTTTGGAAAGGGACGTGCTTGTATTTTCCAATTTACACTCAGCTCTCTCTCATTAAAAATAGGGATTTATGATAAGGTATACTTTCACAGACAACAGATAAACTCAACCTACTAACCTCCTTTATGAATGGAGAGTCAACATATATAGCTCTTAGGGCTAACGGAATTAAGGGATATGGGGAGAAAGCAGGAACTGGGTACTGATTTTGGATGATCAGCCATGAACATATTGAATGGTGGTGCTGGCTTGAAGGACTGAAGAGCCTACTCCTGCATCTATTTTCTATGTAACATTTGATAATCGGGCCACACTCAAAACTGTTTACTTCTCAGTTAATAACCTGTGCATCATCTACCAATTTTACACGGAGAAGATAGCTGAGTTTTTGGATCTAATTTACCTAGCCTACATAGTATTCAGGAACTTGGATAATTCTTCAATCCACATTAACAAACTTTTCATGGATTAAAACTTGACATGTGGAAATGTTTTGAGAATCAATATTAATGACTAATTATCTCCCTTTTAATACAACTACACACACAATAATTACTATTCACCAAAAAGGCAAGGGTAGGATTTCAAACAGTTTAAAGGGAGGGATCATGGAGTGCATATTCAAAAAGTTAACAATATAAATAGACAAGAGTACCTTTTAAAATTTAAGGGCAAAGATGTTATACTGGAACAGTAGCATGGCTATTGTTGACCATTGTGTGCAGTTATAATCACCTCACTACAGGATTCTAGTCATGGCATCATGTAAAACGGAGTTTATCAAAATGTTTCCAGAGTTAAAGAATTCCAGTTTTAAAGTGAATTTGGCGAGGTTCTTTTTTCCCTCAGAATAAAGAAGGCAGTAGGAACATTTAACTGAAGTACATAAAATCATGGAGGAGCTGAGATGGTGTGATTGCTTTCAACTTTTTAACTTTTATCTGTCTTCACTATTTTTTGACCTCTTAGCTATGAGACATAGATACAATAGATAAGAGATAAATGTGAAAGAAGGGCTAAAGGGGATTTAAAGAGAGAAACATCACTCAATGTGGGTAGGGTTTCGAACATAAGTGGTGGTTGATGCAGGGAAGGCAAACATGCTTTAAAAAAAATCGGGAGGATATGAACCACATAACTTACAAGGATAAAGCCTGAAAACTGAAATTAAAACAAAATATCATAGAAATGTTCAGCAGGTCAACATCTCTCTCTACAGGTGGTACCTGCTCTTCACTATTTCCATCAGTTTCTGTTTTTATTTCAGATTTTTACCATCTGCAGTTCTTTTGCATTTTTGAGAATTGTGAATACAGGAAAAGCTTAACTCAAAGTTTGCCCATCATGGAATGATTCTTCTTTGCCATGAATTGCAGTTGTACTTAATGAAACATTGAATCGATCTATGAATGGAATTGCGTGCATACACATATTTATCCAAATCATCAACATAATATTCAAGCATAAATACACAAACATAAATACATCAAGTAGTAAGGCAGAATACAAAGGTGTCATCTATTTTATTGACTTTCAAATCTACTCCGAGCACTGATCAGTTTGGACTGGCACAACACAGACTTCTAGTTGCACTCTCTGGATTATTTAAGTATTAATTCAAAGAGATTCACTTTCCAATTAATTTTTGCTTTGCTGCTGGGGAAGTCCGTTTTTCGCAATATTCTCAAAAGTCTGACATTATGGTGTCACTGTATTTAAAACTGAAAGAATGAATGAGCAAAAAAACATGCCAATGAAAGATGTTTTTCAATGTGCAACTGATGAATCAGCTGTCAAGGTCAATAGAGAATGATGTAAATGCATCATGCAAATGTATGCAGCACTGTATGATTTCATCCCTAAGATACATGCAAATACTGAAGCAACCGCAAAAATAAATCTTCACATGGCTTTCATATTCTAATGAAAATATTTGATTTATATTGGGAAACAAATAAAACTACACATGCTGGAAACTGAAACAAAAATAGAAATGCTGTAAGAACTCAGCCAGTCAAGCAGCATCTGTGGAAAGTGAACAAAGAACATTACAGCACAGGGGCAAGCACTTTGGCATCAGTCTATGTCGACCACAATACCCAATTCCATCTGCCGGTGCATGATCCATAAGCCTCTGTTCCCTGCCTGTCACGTGTCTGTCTAAATGGCTCTTAAACATTACTATCATATCTGATTCCAGCAATACACCTCTCCCTATTTCACATCCCCAAGCAGCACACTTCAGATGTCCTTCACATTCCATGTAAAAAAATATGCATCATACATCTCCTTTAAAACTTCCCCCTCTCACCTTCGTTTTATGCCCTCTAATATTTGACATTTCCATTCGGGGGAAAAGATTCAGACCGTCAACTCTACCTATGCCTCTCAGAATTTCATAAACTTCTATCAGGTCTCCCCTCAGCATTCGATGCACCAGTCAACATTTCTGGTCAATATCCAAAGAAAAACACAAAGTTTTTCCCAGTTTAACTCAGCGGGTCAGGCAACATCTCTGGAGGACATGTATAGGTGACGCTTTGGGTCAGGTCTCTTCCTGCTTGTCCATCCAGAGATGCAGCCTGACCCGCCAAGTTATACCAACACTTTTTTTTTTTGGTAAACCAGCATATGCAGTTCCTCGAGTCTTCAGGTCAAAAACCCTTCATCTGAGACAGATGAAGACACTGGGGTCTTTGCACTTGAAACAAACAAATTAGTGTTAGTCTAAAAGCATTAAGCGAGAAAATGGTAAATTGGCTTTTGTGATAAGGGTATGGGAACAGAGGAATAGGGAAGATTTCCAGGAACTTTACAGGGAGTAGGAGCCATTTATGCTTAAGTTAGTTATTGTTAGTATATTATAGCCATCTCTTCTACATCCCGAGTAGTAATGTTAATCAAAAGATGGACATTGGAAAGTTAAGAAATTGCCATTACACAGCTTTGGTGAGATAGACAATAGACATTAGGAGGTACACAAAAATGCTGGAGAAACTCAGCGGGCACAGCAGCATCTATGGAGCGAAGGAGATAGGCAACGTTTCGGGCCGAAACCCTTCTTCAGACTCCATAGATGCTGCTGCACCCGCTGAGTTTCTCCAGCATTTTTGTGTACCTTCGATTTTCCAGCATCTGCAGTTCCTTCTTTAACACAATAGACAATAGGTGCAGGAGTAAGCCATTCGGTCCTTCGAGCCAGCACCGCCATTCAATGTGATAATGGCTGATCATCCCCAATCAGTACCCCGTTCCTGCCTTCTCCCCATATCCCCTGACTCCGCTATCTTTAAGAGCCCTATCTAGCTCTCTCTTGAAAGCATCCAGAGAACCGGCCTCCACCGCCCTCTGAGGCAGAGAATTCCATAGACTCCCAACTCTCTGTGAGAAAATGTGTTTCATCGTCTCCGTTCTAAATGGCTTACCCCTTATTCTTAAACTGTGGCCCCTGGTTCTGGACTCCCACAAAATCGGGAACATGTTTCTTGCCTCTAGAGTGCCCAAACCCTTAACAATTTTATACATTTCAATAAGATTCCTTCTCATCCTTCTAAACTCCAGCGTGTACAAACCCAGCCGCTCCATTCTCTCAGCATGTGACAGTCCCGCCATCCCGGGAATTAAGCTTGTAAACCTATGCTGCACTCCCTCAATAGCAAGAATGTCCTTCCTCAAATTAGGGGACCAAAACTGCACACAATACTCCAGGTGTGGTCTCACTAGGGCCCTGAACAACTGCAGAAGGACCTCTTTGTTCCTATATTCGACTCCTCTTGTTATAAAGGCCAACATGCTATTCGCTTTCTTCACTGCCTGCTGTACCTGCATGCTTACTTTCATAAACTGATGAACAAGGACCCACAGATCCCGTTGTACTTGCCCTTTTCCCAACTTGACGCCATTTAGATTGTAATCTGCCTTCCTGTTTTTTATTCCAAAGTGGATAACCTCACATTTATCCACATTAAACTTCATCTGCCCACTCCCCCAACCTGTCCAAGTCACCCTGCATTCTCATAGCATCCTCCTCACACCTCACACTGCCACCCAGCTTTGTGTCATCTGCAAATTTGCTAATGTTACTTTGAATCCCTTCATCCAAATCATTGATGGATATTGTAAATGGCTGCGGTCCCAGCACCGAGCCTTGCGCTACCCTACTAGTCACTGGCTGCCATTCTGAAAGGGACCCGTTAATCCCTACTCTTTGTTTCCTGTCTGACAACCAATTTTCTATCCATGTCAGCACTCTACCCCCAATACCATGTGCCCTCATTTTGCCCACTAATCTCCTATGTGGGACCTTATCAAATGCTTTCTGAAAGACGGTGCTCCGGTGGCTGAGACGGCGTTCTGGCCCGCGGGTCAGTGGACGACGTCGTCACCAGCTGCGTCCGCTGGACTGGAGGGCGGCAGCTTCGACCACCCCGGGCTGCGGTGTTTGAACCGGCCCGTTCGCGGAGCTCGGTGAGCCGCGGGACTGATTTACCATCGCCTGGTGGGGTATCGCCTCAGCGCAGAAAGAGAAGACGAGGGAAGAGACTGCAGCCCTAAAAATTTTGCCTCCATCACAGTGAGGAGATGCTTGGTGGACTCACTGTGGTGGATGTTAATTTGTGTTTACTGTCTGTTCTGTTGTCTATTATTGTATTATTGTATGTATGACTGCAGGCACGAAATTTCGTTCAGACTGAAAGTTCTGAATGACAATAAAGGAAATTCAATTCAATTCAAGTCCAGGTACACTACAGCCACTGGCTCACCTGTGTCCATTTTCCTAGTTACATCCCCAAAAATCCAGAAGATTAGTCAAGCATGATTTCGTATATCCATGCTGACTCAGACAGTTCCTGTTACTGCTATCCTTATGCGCGGCTATTTAATCTTTTATAATTGACTCCAGCATATTCCCCACCACTGATGTCAGACTAACTGGTATATAATTCCCTGTTTTCTCTCTCCTGCCTTCCTTATGCGCGGCTATTTAATCTTTTATAATTGACTCCAGCATATTCCCCACCACTGATGTCAGACTAACTGGTATATAATTCCCTGTTTTCTCTCTCCTGCCTTTCTTAAAAAGTGGGGTAACATTAGCTACCCTCCAATCCACAGGAACTGATCCTGAGTCTATAGAACATTGGAAAATTATCACCAATGCATCCACGATTTCTGGAGCCACTTCCTTAAGTTCCCTGGAATGCAGACCATCAGGCCCTGGGGATTTATCAGCCTTCAGTCCCATCAGTCTACCAAACACCATTTCCTGCCTAATGTGGATTTCCTTCAGTTCCTCCGTCACCCCAGATCCTCTGGCCACTACAATATCAGGAAGATTGTTTGTGTCCTCCTTAGTGAAGACGGATCCAAAGTACCTGTTCAACTCATCTGCCATTTCCTTGTTCCCCATAATAAATTCACCTTTTTCGGTCTTCAAGGGTCCAACTTTGGTCTTAACTAATTTTTTTCTCTTCACATACCTAAAGAAACTTTTACTATCCTCCTTTATATTCTTGGCTAGCTTACCTTCGTACCTCATCTTTTCTCCCCGTATTGTCTTTTTAGTTATACTTCTGCTGTTCTTTAAACATTACCCAATCCTCTTGCTTCCCGCTCATCTTTGCTACGTTGTACTTCTTCTCTTTTATTTTTATACTGTCCCTGACCTCCCTTGTCAGCCATGGTTGCCCCTTATTCCTCTTGGAATCTTTCTTCCTCCTGGGAATTAATTGATCCTGCACCTTCTGCATTATTCCTAGACATACCTGCCATTGTTGTTCCACTGTTATCACTGCTAGGGTATGTTTCTCACAACATCATACTTGCCAATTTCTAACTGAGCCTCAAGCTCGTACTTTATTTCTTATACTTCGCGCATTCATATACAACACTTTGACCTCCGTATTCACGTCCCCCCCTCGCACCGCTCGCAATTGGTCCTGACCTTACTCTTTTATACCTTCTCGAACTTTCCTTCCCATTAATTCGAGAATCTTTTGTAATTTTTCGTGTACTCAACTCCAACTCCAACTTTATACTCCCAATTTGTCAATCTCTCCCCCCCACTATTTAGTTTAAACCCACACATGTACCCCGAGCAAATCTGCCTGCCAGAACGTCGGTCCCCCTCCAGTTAAGGTGTAACCGGTCCCTTTTGTACACGTCACCCCTACCCCAAAAGAGATCCCAGTGGTCTATAAATCGAAATCCTTGCTCCCTGCACCAGCCCCTCAGCCACACATTCAGATCCCCTATCTCCCTGTCCTGACTAGCACGAGGTACTGGAAGCAATCCAGAGATATCCACCCTAGAAGTCCTGCTTTTCAGTCTTCTTCTTAACTCTCTGAACTCACGTTGGAGAACCTCCTTCCTCTTCTTCCCGATGTCGTTTGTGCCTACGTGCACAACTACTGCTGGCTGTTCACCTTCTCTCTCTCAAGGATGTTCTGAATTTGGCTTGTGACATCCTGAACCCTGGCACCAGACCATCCTCGCGTCTCGTCTGCCGCCACAGAATCTCCTGTCTGCTCCTCGGACAATGGAGTCACCCACCACTGTGGCTCTGCCCGACGGCGGTCGAGTCCCATCTCTAGGATTGGAGCCACCGACGTGCCCGCCATTCTGACTGGAAGCATCGTCTCCCCCGACAGTTCCCAAGAGGACGTACCTGTTTTCATGAGGCACAGCCAGCTGGGTCTCCTGCACTTCATGGTTACCACCCTTTCTCTCAGTCACACACCTTCGTTCTTCCCGTATCCTCGGCGTGACAACCTCACTGTAGGACCTGTCCAGGAAACTCACATTTTCCCGGATGGCCCTGACGCGATCCAACTGCTTCTCCAGTGCCCCAACACAGTCCTTCAGGAGCTGATGCTGGAAGCACTTGCCACAGTTGTAGCAGCCAGAGGCTCCATCCGTGTCCCTGGGCTCCCACATTCTGCAAGCATCACACTGTCTCATCTGTCCTGTCACGTGTTCACCGCGTCCCGTCCTCTCCAAATTTTTGCGTAGCCTCCTCGCCGAAGATTCTCGAGCCAAAGACTCACACTTTACTCACAAGGCCGCTCCCTCACTGCCGCTCCCCTAGAGCAGCCTTGCTTATATTGACTGATAAATTGCCTACTTTACCAATTTACAAACTAAATTCCCCCTGTGACTTACTCACCTTTCCCACGAGTTTCAGCCAATAAGCTCTTCTCCCTGTTTCTCGCTGATTGCTGCTTGTCCAAGATCCACATAAGCGCTGGGATAACACTGGCTTTTTGGCGCTCTTTTTAAACTGTTTTTCCCCTCTGACACACCTTTCCCACGGGTTTCAGCCAATAAGCTCTTCTCCCTGCTTCTCTTTGATTGCTACTTGTCCAAGATCCACGTAAGCACTGGGCTATCACGCCTGGCGTATGGAATATCGTTGAGGTCTCCACAAAATGAAGAATAGAGTCATTGTGATGGTGGCATCGGACGTCTGATTTTGGACTAGTTCCTCAACTTGGAACCAATGTGAAACCGAGCGGCTGACTCCATATTAATTAGGGACTACAATAATTGGACATTTCATTGGAAAAACCTGAGATTGACTACCACTGCTTCCTCTTGATGGAGTGTATAGAAGTACTGAGATACAGAGAGATTGTTTCACTCAGACTGAATCTTTGGAACTCTCTGTTGCAGAGAAATATGGAAACTTTAATGTTGAGTACATTCAAGGCCAGGATGCATGGAAAAGGGAATCGAGGGCAAGGGGAAAAACATCAGAAAGCAATGCAGACTCGAGGTAGAGGAATGACCATAATTTTACCGATGGTGAAATAGGAGATTATGGTCCACTGCGCATATTTCTTATGGTTTTGAGTCTTTAGCATGGGGACAGAGATGAGACAAGAGAAAGAAAACAATAATGTCCAACACAAAATCTGTGCTACATGCAATACTTTTCACATATATATATATATAAACTATTACATACACCAGTGAATAGATGGAACCATTTCTTAGTTCACACAACAGTAAAAAAGCAAAATATTGCTGATACTGAACATTGAAAAGAAATACAAAATGCTGAAAATATTTAGCAAGTCAGGCTGTATCTCTGGCTGTAACAGATTAATAATGTGCTGAAGTCACTTTCTTTAAGCAATGGGCATCATCATGCCAATCTCGACAGTTTTTGTACTCATCCCTACAGTATAGGTACAGCATCTGAACTAACCATCTGCAGCTCTGCAGGTCAGAATGAACTCCAGGCCACACTGATATGAATATTCCGTGAAGCAGAGCAGTCTGTAAGTGGCAAAGTGGTGATGGACTCAAGAAAGTGAAACTGGAGATGCTGGACCTCTGTCAAAGGTTTTAACCATTTCCAAGAGGTTTTAGTTTTGTTTAGAGATACAGTGAGGAAATAGGGCCATTGGCCCACCGAGTCTGCACCACCCAGCTACCCCCATACATTAACACGATCACACACACATGGGACAATTTACAATTTTTTACCAAAGCCAATTAACCTACAATCCTGCACGTCTTTGGAGTGTGGGAAGAAACTGGAGTACCTGGGGGAAACCCATGCAGGTCACGGGGTGAACGCATAAATTCCATACGGAGAACACCCATGGTCAGGATCGAACCTGGGTCCCGGCCGCTGTATGGCAGCAACTCTACAGCTGTGCCAACGTGGCACCCTTGTCTTTGACAATCAGCCAATAAAGGATAAGTGAGAGATTTAAGTAAAGAAAATATGGGAAAAAAATTAACATATTTTCACAAGATTACAGTTCAGTTATAGAGATTGAGTAAAATAAAAACTCACTTGAGTTCTTACTTGTGTCAATGTTTGTACTCCAATTCAATTACCCCAAATGAATGGGATCTCACTATGCATATAAAACTGAAGGGTGATCAAAAACAGTGTAAATCATGCTTCTCAGTTCTGCTTGACTTCATTCTACTCCCAGAGTTCAGACAAGTGGGAAGTCAGATTAACCAACAGAGAGCTAAACGTTTCTCCATGGAACTGGCATGGAATTATCAGCACAACATGGTTTGTCAAATGCTGCTTGACATGGACTTCTGACATTTTCTGTTTTGCTGTACAGACCATGCTCTCTTTCATGAAAATTATAGCAAATGGACAGGTAATAGTAACTGAAATAAGCTATGTTGAAATTCACATTATTAAATATATTGCAAGGGAGGAGAAATAGTACTTTCTCCTTTGGAATAAACAATCATGTCAAACTTCCTCCTCTGTTGCATTTTTTATTTTTTCTCATTCCCAGTGCCTGGTTGTATAATTTTTTATCGTGTGTGTTAATACTTTGATCAATGCTGCGAGCAACAGCATCCTCCACAATCATTTCCAGATTTCACCTGGCAGGAGACTGCAGATGGCTGTTGGCAGCAAAGGACTGAAATGTTGGCAGTACACCACAAGAACAAGTCAATAGTAATTTAGCTCTGCCTTCACAAAATGTCCTCGTGGCAACCATCAGACTCCCTGGAGTCTAAAGACTGAAAGCTTGAATCACTATTGTTATGTAATACATAAAGGGTAAAAGAAAAATACAGGTGTCTAATCATACATCAGAAATTATAGAAGTGGATCCACAGTCACAATATACAGCTCTCCTATTTAGTTCCCCACAAAACATCATTGTTTCTTACTCTATTACCCAAACTTCCAGTGTTGATAACATGCGATAACGAATAAACGGACCATACACACATTTAAAACAATTGTATCTTCTTTCATGATTAAGATTTAGCATGAAAATCAAATTGCATAAACTACTTGATGCACTCATAATATCGCTGTAAATTTTGTTTCTCGAAGGTTGAACAACTCTTGACCTTTAGGTCTTTCATCATAGTAATTCCTGAGGTTCTTTGCTATACTTGCATTATAGTTGGAATGGGAATTTTGAAGATGTCGCCTGCTAATGTTACGGTTACCTGACACTGTATGGATTCCATTTGGTAACGGAAACAGCAGGATGCATACAAAGCTGAATCGATAGATCTCGAAGTCTGGTTGGAATGAGTTAGTACTGACTTCAACCATAAGCTGCAGGCTAAAAAAACGAGAATGATCTCAAGACTATTTACCCAGACAAACCCCTATCTCAGACTGACGGGTAGTACCGCACACGGCTTATATAGCACACCAAACGCTTAAGCACGACTGTGCAAAAAAAAGTTTAGCTCACTCCTGGTTCACAGTGCATGCTGGGTCGGGAGAACGGGGGAAACTACATAAAAATTATTAAAACAATGGACTCTTTGGACTGAAGACCAATTGTTCAAGGATGAGTAACTTTGCTGTTGGCCAATTTGTATTAAAGAAGTTTGTTCTGAAAGTGAATTCAGACTTTATGTGCAGTCTTTCCATCTACAACATTCTGCAAACGTAGCATTATAATTCACCTTGCTGCACCCACCGGGCATGTTAAATAGCAGGTTTACTCGCATGCCAGGATTTCTTTCACCTTCACTTGAAACTATTTCTGCATTTTCAGAAGAGCCACACTATCTATCTTCCATCTATCCATCCATCCATCTATACTATTACTAAAAATCTCATCTTGACCACTTCCGGTCTGCGTTGTAATTAAATTTGCGCAAAAACGATCCCCCATAGCGCTACGATTTTTCGCCACCTTACCCACCATTCTCCTCTGCTGCGTCAAATAAGTTTTGTTCTGTTCGGTGAAATAGTACAATACTTATGAAGGTTTAAAAATCATAAAAACCGCCCCTTCTGGAACCCGCTGTCAATAACGTGGCGAGAATAATAAGCTGAAGGGGCGCAGTGTGTTGAGTAGCTTGCGGAGAGTCAGACTTGTGGGCTGCTTCTGCAGCGACCAGCAGGAAGCTGCTGAGTTGAACCGAGATCTGCTGCGTGAGGCCAAAAGCTGAAGGTGCTGGGTGAGCAGAGTGTGAGCCCACACCCCCCCCCCCCCCCCCCACCCCAACTTCCCTCTCCCACACCCTCCCTCCCCCCTCCTCTGTGTGGTGGAATATTGCTTTGGTAGAACGGGTTGCGTTGGGAGAACAGTGAATGGTGGAATATTGCGTTGGGGAATGGATTGCGTTGGGGGAACCAGGCCTCCCGTGTGACTGGGACCCAATGGGTCCCACTTAGTCTATAGTCTATTGCATTGTCCTTTATTTAGTAAGAACACAAACTTATGCAGAAGCAGGTACAAGGTCCCTCAAGTCATTTCAGAGATGCAGTTATTTAATGGATCACTGATTTTAGACTTCATCTCCATTTTCCTGACTGGATCACCAAAACGCCTTAAATCCACAAATCCCAAATTTGCAGCTTTATTTTAATGATTCTGCAACCATAATTCTCTGTGGCAGTAAAGTTAAAAAAAAAAATCACAACCAGCAGAAGAAACAAACTCCTCTTCATCCCAGTTTTAGTTTTTCATCCCACTTTTTCTCCTGTGTCTGGATTCCTTCAGCAGGGGGACAATCGTCTTTAACTAATCCTCCAACTAATTAGCATCTAACTAGATGTGGTCCTTCAGGGGACCTTTACAGTACAATGAGAGCTTTTCCTATTCTTCTAAATTCCATGAAGCATTTTGACTCATCTGTTCAACCTTCCCTCATAAGACAATTACTTCTCCCATTGCACGGCTTCTAAGGCAATTTTACATTTTATTAAGGACATCAAAACTGTTTCTAATTCTCCAAGGAGTCTTACCAAAGACCCATATCATTCTAATGAGACTTTCCCACTGTGGAAGATGACTTTGTTTTCCATTTATGAGAGGAATAATTAAGGAATAATTTCTCAATCTCTATGACTATCTTTTAGATGTCAAACATGTAGACCATCAATAGACACAAAAAGCTAGAGTAACTCAGTGGAACAGGCAGCATGTCTGGAGAGAAGGAATGAGTGTCGTTTCAGGTCGAGACCCGAAACGGCACCCATTCCTTCGCTCCAGCTTTTTCTGTCCATCTTTGGATTAAACCAGCATCTGCTGTTCTTTCCTACACGTGTACCATAAAGTCCAGTAGTTTTGTTGGTCTATATTCTCATTAATTTGGCAAGTACTTCTTTCCCTAATCCCCTCAGGACACTGGATGTACATGGAAAGTATCCAACTAATATGGCAAAGGTTTAATACTAAAATAGTTCAATGAAACTAGCAGCAGTGAAACTGCTCGGATTGACATTGCCAAACACGAGTGTTGCAACTCCAGTAATATACTACAATCAGGACATTGCTGAGTTGAATGTTTTTCATATCAACACCCCAGTATTTTTTTAAATGTTTTTCATATCAACACCCCAGAAATTGAGATGCTGGAATCTTGAGCAAAACACAAAGTGCTGGAGTAACTCAAGAGTGTCAGGCAACATCTGTAGAGAAAATGTATAGGTAACGTTTCATGTTGGCACTTGAAATATTGTCTATCCACGCCCTTCACAGATGTTGCCTGACCCGCTGAGTTAATCCACCATTTAGCTTTAATACTTTGTTTTGGGATGTTACACATAATTGTAATAACATTCCCAGCAAACAAGTAAATTAAAAACGAGTGAAAGAGACACAACAGACATTACTTGGTCAGCTCATGTCCAACCTTGAGTATTTCCGAACAGTTGGTTAGCGGATTATCGGAGTTTTACTATATATTGTAGCCAACCTGTACCACAAAGGTTGCTGGTCTTTCCTCAAAAATTTCAGTGCCGCTTCCTTCAGCATTTTCACCTACAGATTTTCTATCATGTTGTTGACCTCGAAGAACTTGTCCAAATATGCCAAATAAACACTAAATGCTTCTTTCACTTTATAGAATTTGAGAGCTTCCTGCAATCTCATTTTGAGCCCTTTGTTGTATGTATTATTATTTTAGTTTTGATGAATGTCTTATACCATGCTTTTTCAATTTGTACACTCAACCAATCTTTTCCAGAGCCTTGGACTGTGTGTATCCCACTCCATTGCCTGTATAGCGTATTGTGGACACTTTTAAACTAGTTGAGAGTAGAATTTCACAAAATCAGTGAAAACACAATCAGATCTTAATCAACCACAAGAACACAACTGCTTATTATGGTAGTTGTCTTCAATTGAATCTGCCAACAAAGGGAACAGTGTTGCAGTAAGCAACCAAGTGTCTTGGATTCTGAAGGTAGTTGCAACATACTAATTTTAAAGCAGCTTTTTCTTTAATAGCTAAGAGACATATACCACATCCACTCTCTATCACTAACTATCCATGAATAATAGCGTTAACCATCATCAACCCCCTCTCAAGAATATGACCATGTCACCGGTCTATATCCCCCTCACTGTAATCGGATTACTGACATCACCCTTATAGCAAAATAGTGCTTATGAAAATCACAAAGGACATCAGCATGCAGCATCATTCATTCCTGCCCTCTGTGACTGCTCTGCAGCCTCTGACCGTGAACTACATTATCATCCTTCAACACATTTACTCCATCATCCTCACATTTAGGAAATGCCTTAGCTTGTTTCAACTCCTATCTATCAATCTCAAAACAATAACTCTTTTACCCATCCTATTATCTCTGGAAACGACAAGGATCCATCTCTGCCATTCTCATCAACCCTTATTTTCTTCACCTTTGTGTTATCCCATGGTGAACATTTTCTGGTGATGATACTTTGACCTATTCCCTCAACAACTTAGTTAACCCCTCCAGTGAGTTTTTGTTGTCAGACTACACGTTTACAACCCTGCATGAGTCAGTGTTTCATTTGCGGGAGCTGAACTCCAGGAATGAGGAGCGATATAATTATGATAAAGCCCTTTAAGGAATTCATGCATTCAGAATGCAACACAAGAGTAACTCTTGGAGTTTAAAGTACTGCCTTTCCTGAATTATAAATTCAAGACGATTTCAGTGAAACATAAGTATTCATGTTTGATGGTGTGCTGAACACTTCAACAGGAACATTGTGCATAATTGCCCAAAAAATAATGACAACACGCAAACTCAACAAATCCTTCCCGAGTAGCAAATTGGGCAGTTTGCATTAGGTCTAATGGCTGGCCTTCAAAGAAAGCCAATAGCTAACTAGATAGACGAAAGCCTAAACATTATATAAATGGTATATGCATATCAGATTTCAACATTTACATTTCTGTGAAGACTACATGAAAAGGCAGAGCAAATAAAGTGAATACTATGCAAGAATAACGGAACAACGTGGAGGTTGGCAACTGAAGACTTTCAAATAAGGCAAGGGGTAAAACAGTAAGAGTTTACATGGAGCGTACTAGCATGACAGATATAATGACTGAGAAAGTAGTCACGAGTGGATGAAGACAAAAAGTGAATTCTGCCCTTCTTCATGCTTCTCAGACTTCACAACATACATCTCAAGGGACTGTAAAAGGGACTAATGCTGTGTCTGCAAAATCTTCCAAATTCACTGAAGGAGCTTGGTCATACGAGGGGATTACTGGGAACTTTAAAAAAAAGGCTCAAGGATATGTTCACAAGTTTCCCTGAAGAACTACAACATCCCCAACAGCCAATTGGGGACCTTCGGTCCATCACCACTCAAAATGGAGAAGGGGCATCTGGAATGGTAAGGAGAACCTTGAATTCATGCATCATAAGCACAAATAATTATTTAAGTGTCAGAAAAATGTAATTTCCCCTTTAGTCTCATTAGCCAATTCTAAACCTACAAAACCATGAGAAAAGAAAGAAAATGTGAATCCTGAGGACGCGCCTAAGAAGAAGAAGTTACAACTCTCAGGTTGGAGGATGCATTTAGGAGTGCAACGCTCCAAGTTATTACTCAGGGTGAATACAAACCAACCATGGAGTGAATCACAAAATCAGTTCAAAGCTCCATAAATCATTCTTAATCAGGGTTGGAAAGAGAGCTGGGAATGTGCTGTGTTTTGCAGATGACTCTGTGGGTCAACTCAAACTATATGATTTCCAATGCTGATTAGGGCTTTAGAGCCAATACTGAATTGAGTAGAAAAAACAGTGTTATGGGAAGAGATCAGCAATCTTCAGAAGTGGGAAGGTGGATTTGGAAGAGAGATTTAATATATAGAGACTGCATATATTAATAGCCCTGTCCCACTGTACGAGTTCATTCAAGTGCTCTCCCGAGTATTAAAAAAAAATCTAACTCGTAGTAAGCACGGAGAATTAACATAGTAGATATGTCGGAGCTCGGGGACGCCTCATAGTGGCTCGTAACGCTAACGGCAGGTACTCGGGAAACACAGTAAGCTCGGGAAGACTCGTGAAGATTTTTCAACATGTTAAAAAATGTCCACAAGGGCCCAGAGTACCTACGAGCGGCCATTACCGTAAATCTCCGAGTTCGAATCAGGGCAAACTAAGGAGAACTCTTTGAATGAACTCATACAGTGGGACAGGGCTTTTAGATAATAGCACAAAATGGTAACAAATGAAATTGTTGAGAGAAGCAAGATAAGAATGTAGGGCGACTTGGACAGGATGCGTGAGTGGGCAAATGCATGGCAGATGCAGTTTAATGTAGATAAATGTGAGGTTATCCACTTAGGTAGCTAAAACAGGAAGGCAAATTACTATCTAAATTATGTCGTTGGAAAAAGGGGAAGTACAACAGGATCTGGGAGTTCTTGTTCATCAGTCAATGAAAGTGAGCATGCAGGTACAGCAGGCAGTGGAAGTAAGCATGCAGGTACAGCAGGCAGTGAAGAAAGCGAATGGCATGTTGGCCTTTATAACAAGAGGGTTTGAGTATAGAAGCAAAGAGGTCCTCCTGCCGTTGTATAGGGCCCTAGTGAGACCTCACCTGGAATATTGTGTGCAGTTTTGGTCCCCTAATTTGAGGAAGGACATTCTTGGTATTGAGGGAGTGTTGCGTAGGTTTACAAGGTTAATTCCCAGGATGGCGGGACTGTAATATGCTGAGAGAATGGAGCGGCTGGGCTTGTATACTCTGGAGTTTAGAAGGATGAGAAGGGATCTTATTGAAACATATAAGATTATTACGGGTTTGGACACGCTAGAGGCAGGAAACATGTTCCCGATTAAGTTTAAGAATAAGGGGTAAGCCATTTAGAACGGAGACGAGAAAACACTTTTTCTCACAGAGAGTTGTGAGTGTGGAATTCTCTGCCTCAGAGGGCGGTGGAGGCCGGCTCTCTGGATACTTTCAAGAGAGAGCTAGATATGGCTTCGAAGGTAGCGCAGTCAGGGGATATGGGGAGAAGGCAGGAACGGGATACTGATTTGGGATGATCAGCCATGATCACATTGAATGGCGATGCTGGCTTGAAGGGCTGAATGGCCTACTCCTGCACCTATTGTCTATAATAGTTTTCCATTTTCAGCTGGAGTTGGAAGTTCTTGGCTTCAATGGAGAGGTGAAGTTGGATTGCAGTATAAAACACAAAGTGCTAGAGGAACTCAATGGGTCAGGTAACATCTGTGGAGGAAATGGACAGACACCATTTTGGGTCAGAACCCTTCTTCGCATAGATATATGGCCCTTCTTTTTGTATAAATGGATACACGTGGAAGAGAGAGAAATCATAATGATCTCTTATTTTCCTTACCCGAGTAATGGGAATGGTACACTGTATAATCAGAGCCATGAAAAAAATGAATACTCCATATATTAAGGCCTAAACAAATAAAAATTACCAATAACATACTGGTGATATTTATTTTCCAAAATATATCGTGTAATACTGTGGTTTGTTGGGAACATAATAAATGTATTTGGCTTGATAGCACAGGAAAGTAGCAGATGTTCAACATATCAAATCATATCATATAGTATCAAATAAATAAATTCCATGGAGATGCTAGAGGTTGGAAAAGAACCTTGAAACTATATTTAAGAGGGAGTTAGATGTGGCCCTTGTGGCCAAGGGGATCAGAGGGTATGGAGAGAAGGCAGGTACGGGATACTGAGTTGGATGATCAGCCATGATCATATTGAATGGCGGTGCAGGCTCGAAGGGCCGAATGGCCTACTCCTGCACCTAATTTCTATGTTTTTATGTTTCTATGAAAACAATCACGTTAGTTTTACTTACTTTACTTTATTAATTTATTGAACATGTTAAAAAATACAAACACAAATAAACTTGTAAGCAATAAAAAAAGAAAATAAAACACAAAGGAAAACAAACAAATAAGTAACACAAATAATACAAGTAACATCGTTCATGCTCAAAAGGGGCAAAAAGAAGTTCGAAAACTTTTCTGGTCCTACCCCCTCTTATTTTCTATACATTTTCATTGAAAAATAAAATAATGGGAACAAATGGACCCAAAATCTGTTGAACAAGAAATAACCAAACAGAAAAGAAAATCACTGGTCCAGCTCATAACCATTCAATCTTTTGTTTCTGAAGAGTGTTTTTAGTTTGAATAGAGTCTTACATTTATTTAGCTCATCATGGCAGTTATTCCAGAGACTAACACCCTTTGCTGTAACACAATGGAGTTTTGCATTAGTTCTTATTGCCGGTTTTTCGAATATATAGGTTCCTCTCAGGTTGTTTTGCTTTCTCTCCGTTGGAACAACCCCTGGATATTACAAGGCAATTGCTGATTAGCTGCCTTGAACATAATTTGGATAGTTTTATAATCTGTCAGATCTTGAAATTTTATTGTTTTTAGTCTGATAAATAATGGTTTTGTTGATTGTCTGTAAGTGGTTAGTGGACTGCAAACATTTGTTGCAGGCTTTTGATGAAAGGCAACTGCATGCAAGTCATGATGCAGGATTTCGACCCAAAACAATGACAATTTCTACCCCCTCAACCTCACAGATGCTGTTCGACCTGTGGAATTCCCCCAGAAAATTGCTTATTGCTCCAAACTCCAGCATCCGCAGTCTCTTGCATCTTCAACTGCCGTTCAGTTCTGGTTATTGCCATTATGGTATATTTGATTAAAGTATTAGATATCACAACATAGATTGATTTTGCAGTAAACGTACAGGTCAGGGATTTGGTAGTAAGTAGCAAACTGGTAGTCTTCACAATAATCTGATGATTACATTGGTAAGGCCTATACTTTTGGTGCTGGTTGTAGTCAAGCTTCAACTAATTTATTGGGCAGCACAGTGGTGCAGCTGATCGAGCTGGTGCCTTTTAAGGGGTTGTCTCACTTGGGCGACCTAATCCGCGAGTTCTGGTGAGTTTGCCCTCGACTCATACTCGCAGCATGGTCGACATGAGGTCCTAGGAGGTCTTTGTAACTCTCCTTCATGCTTGAGGGTAGTCCCCGCGTACTCGAGGCCTCAGCTAGGTCGCGGCGTATTTTTCAACATGTTGAAATATGCCCGCGAGTAAAAAAAGGTCGCCATGGAACAAATCTATACTTTTTTTGCTCGTAGGTTTAGTCGTGGTAGGTCGGCATGTTATTCATAGGCAATCAAGGGTAGTCAAAGGTAATCAAATGTAGTCGAAGCTAGTCTTCAACATAGTCGAAGGAGGTCTTCTACATAGTCGAAGGAGGTCTTCTACATAATCGAAGGAGGTCTTCAACATGACGTTTTTTCAAACTCTTCTAAACTTGCGAATCAGGTCGCGCAGTGGGACAGCCCCTTTACAGCGCCAGAGACCCAAATTCAATCCTGAGCACAGATGCTGTCTGTGTAGATTGCATGTTCGCCCTGTGACTGCGTAGGTTTCCTCATCTAGTTTTGCCTCACATCCCAAAGAAGTGTGGGTTTGTTGGTTAATTGTCCTCTGTAAAATTGCTCCTAATGAGAAAGTAGGATAACATAGAACGTGTGTGAATGGGCGATCGATGGTTGTTGTGAACTGGGTGGACCTATTTCCCTGCTATATCTCTATAACCAAAACTAAATCAGTTTGGATCAGTAGAAGAGATGGCCTGACTCCCAAGGAAATGTGAAAAGCCATATGCGAGCAAGAAATACTGTGAAATACTTAGTTGGGTTGAAATTCAATAGTGCAATTTTTTTTTCATTAGTGTGTGTGATTAATGCATTAATTTGCAATTGTGTTAATTGTGCATGTTAACGGTGATTAATTAATTGCCTTTGGCTCCCAGCTACTTTGGAGTCTGAGTGTTTACCTAAGCAGTAATAATGACTTTGGACATCACCAAACAATCATGGACCTCATCCATCAAGTGTAACTTTTTCAGGATATTTTAAGCAAGACATATTTGCAAATACCTTGAGTTCACTTCACGATATTTCAACTCCTCCTACTCTGGCAGAGTAGACTGGCTCACTGAGGGCAGTTTTGGAATCTGCACATTAAGCAATACATCCAGCAAAAATAATAAGCTGCTGTCATTTTGACTATCACAATAGCAGGTGTTGATAGTTTTGCTGTATTTGCAATTGAGAAAAACAGGCTAATAATAAATTGAATCAATTCTTCAAAGTTACAGTTTTCTAGTTTTGTTTGTGATTTTACTTCACTCACACTTTGAGGATAAAGATTCACGTTGTTTGAAAGAATTGCAAAGAGTTTATCAGCACAGTCAAACAGTGGAAATAGAATATTTCTTTTGAGTATAGTAGTTAGCATAAATAGCAAATAGCATCCTTGACTGGTACATCGTTTTTTGACACAACTATCCAATCTTACCTTGTGCTGCGCTGTCAAAATTACAGGAAATGATCAAAGATTTTGACGCCTACCAATTTTGATTTTGGATGGGTGGGAGGGCACGCAAGATGGAGGGTGATGAGAAGGAGGGAGGGAGGGTGAGAAGGAGGAGGGAGGGTGACAAGGAGGGAGGGAGGGGAGTAGGAGGGAGGGTGAGATGGAGGGAGGGTAAAGAGGGAGGAAAGGAAGAAGGAAACCAGACAGAAGAATAGATAAAAGCCCAAAAGAGATGGGAAGGGAAGGAGTGAATATGCCCAGGACCATTATCAAGAGAAATATTTTCCTTTCCTTTCTCCTTCTGCCGACCAGCAAAAACTCAACCACACCATCTCTCTTACACTTGGAGCAGACACAAAGCTGCTTACATCGCTCCATTAATGCCCTACAGTGTGACTTACGATACCTTTCTAAATAATACATCTCAATAATTTTCACCCGTTGAAGTACTAATTTGCAACAAAATTTGTTTACCATAGTAATGCTCGGCTGTTTTTCGGCGTAATTCCTCCAATGTATCTTCAGAGTCAGCCCATTCCAGTACTAAACGTCGACCATACAAGTGAGTACTGTGGCAAAGAGCATTGAAGGCTTTCTGCAGGGAAAAAAATGGATATTTCTGACTTCCTATCAATACATTTTGTACTAATTACTATTGTTCCCATTCCCAGAAACGTCACAAATCATAAAGAACAATTAAATAAACTACTGACATGTCTATTCATACAATACGTTTAACACTAGCATGGAAAACAGCTGCAAGAGCAGAACTACTTAGTCTTATCATAAAACAAATATTTGTTCCACAATTGGCAAGGAAGCATACTATAAATTCAACCACGTTGGTACAAACATGCTGAAGAAACAAAATGGTCACGTAAAATGGCAAATCACCATTAAGCTGAAGAAATAAAGTATGAAATAAAATAGACTGAAAAATGTAACTGCTGGAATTAGTTACCACTAGCGAGAGTTAGTGAAGCCTGCTGGATAATCAGAATTGCTTGATGCACTGTCTGATACTTTTGACTGATCTAGAAAAGCATGCAGTGCATTCAGAAAGTGTTCAGACGCCTTCACTTTTTCCACACTTTGTTACGTAACAGCCTTATTCTAAAATGGATTAAATATATATATATTTTATTATCAATCTACACACAATACCCCATAATAAAAAAGTGAAAACAGGTGTTTAGAAATTTTTGCAAAGTAATTAAAAAGAAATAACTGAAATATCACAATTACATAAGTATTCAGAGATTTTACTCAGTACTTTGTTGATGCATCTTGGACAGCGATTAGCCTCAAGTCTTCTTGGATATGACACTAAAAGCTCGGCACACCTGTATTTGGGTAATTTCTCCCATTCTTCTCTGCAGATCCTCTCAAGCTCTGTCAGGTTGGATGGGGAGCGTCGATGCACAGCTATTTTCAGGGCTCTCCAGAGATGTTCAATCGGGTTCAAATCCGGGGACTAACTGGGCCAGTCAAGGACATTCACAGACTTGTCACACTCCTGCATTGTCTTGGTTGTGTGCTTAGGGTCATTGTCCTGTTGGAAAGTGAACCTCTGCCCCAGACTGAGGTCCAAAATACTCTGAAGCAGGCTTTCATCAAGGATCTCTCTATATTTTGCTCCGTTCATCTTTCCTTCAATCCCGACTAGTCTCCCAGTTCCTGCCGCTGATAAACATCCCCACACATGATGCAGCCAACATCATGCTTCACCGTAGGTATGGTATTGGCCAGGTGATGAGCGGTGCCTGGTTTCCTCTAGACATGATGCTTGACATTCAGGCCAAAGAGTTCAATCTTGGTTTCATCAGACCAGAGAATCTTGTTACTCATGCCTTCAAACTCCAAGCGGGCTGTCATGTGACTTTTACTGAGGAGTAGCTTCCGTCCGGCCACTCTACCATAAAGGCCTGATCGATGGAGTGCTGCAGATATAGCTGTCCTTCTGGGAGGTTCTCTCATCTCCACAGATTGTCATAGCAAAGGGTCTGAATACTTATGTTAATGTGATATTTCAGTTATTTATTTTTAATTACTTTGCAAAAATTCCTAAACACCTATTTTGGCATCTTCATTCTGTGGTATTGTGTGTAGATTGATGATAAAAAAAATGAATTCAATCTATTTAAAAATAAGGCTGTAACATAACAAAATGTGAAAAAAGTGAAGGGGTCTGAATACTTTCTGAATGCACTGTATATCTAGAATTTCATTGGTACCTGCAAATTATACTGGTTTTGGGGAACATTGTCAACAACCGAAGGGGTTTTAGGGAAAACGTTTAAGCAGAGAACAACGGAAACCAAAAGTCTACACTAAAACTCGGCCAGGAATTTATGACTAATCTGCTGAACAGACTTCAAAACTTGACTGCCTAGAAATTAGCTGGCACCTAGACAGACATGTTAATTGAGTATAGCAGAGTACGGCAATAACCCCTTCAGCCTTCAGTCTGCTACTTGACAATTCAGTAGTAGTTCCATGCAAAGTATGGGGTGCTTCAAATTTGGCCCATTACATTTACATTAACATTGGGAACTGAGTGGAAGTTAAAGTTGTATCAAGCACAACATTTTGATGACATTCCCTGTTACTATTAAGATCTTCTTGAGTCTGTAATGATTTAAACTCTTCAATACTTAATTTTATGGTGATATCAATCACCGCATCCATAACATGGTAATATTCCAATTTTAACGCGATTGTTTGACAGGATGTTTAGGGTGATATGCTATATTTCCCCATTGGTTATTTTTGTTAGGGTGTAAATTATAATCTATTCTTTATTAGCTTATTACAGATCAAAGGCTCACTGCAATCTACATTTTATAACCATATCATCCTTGATAAATATTTGGACAGGGTTAAAATGGGTTAAAGATTCACGATATATTTCACATTTAATATTTATCACAGGGGGGTTTGGTTTACTGTTGTATGAAACAGTATTTTTGTCTGGAACAGACTCTTCTAAAAATTGGTCAAGTTAAGCTGCTTGGGGAAGTTTTGACCACAGCGAATGATGCTTAATGGTTTAATCACTGCCTACTTGAAGCACTTTTGTTCGCTATATTATACAGGGGCCAAAAACAAATAGAATCTGGAGGTATTTTGCTCAAGCTTCAAGCTGGCTTTGACTCTCCAGATCTTCACAGAGTACCTCATCAAATAAAAACTAGGATCTGCTTCAAATCCATTGCAAGCATTTACAAATATTAAGAACAACCTGAAGAAGGGTTTTGGCCTGAAACGTTGCCTATCTCCTTCGCTTCATAGATGCTGCTACACCCGCTGAGCATTTTTGTGTACCTTCTGAAATTAACTTAGATATTCTTAACAAGTTCACCTAGAAGGGATGCCTACCTTAAAACTAACCAAAACCTATAGGTTATATAACAATAGAGATTTAAATTGAGTAACTAGCAGTGACAACTCTTTGGCATTGGTTTTGTGAGGGTAATCTGGACAATCATGCACTGATGCACAAATGCAGAAGAATTACACTTGCTAACTGTTCTTTACCATCATTTTCCTAACTGTTAGACCTGATGCAGGAATAATCTCTCTATTCATATGTCTGTAGATGGATTAATTGAAAGAACAGAAATTTAGACGTTAATTTGTTTTAATTTATTGTTTATAGATTTATAATTGCTAAACTTGCTAGATTATGAAGTGTCTGTAAATTTTAGCTTTAATTTTAGTTTTTTTAAGAGTAGAGATAGCATGGAAACAGGCCCTTGGGCCAACCGAATACACGCCAACCAGCGACCCCCATACAGTAGCAATATCCTTCACACTAGGGACAATTTACAATTTTACCAAAGCCAAATTGACCTACAAAACTGTATGTCTTTGGAATTTGTTTTTACTTTTTAATTCATTTTACTTATTTGTTTAATAGATTTTTATTATTTCATAAGGGCCACATAAATTGTGGGGTTAAGTTAAAATTGTAGAACTGTTTGACAAGGGGGGGCAGTTGAACTTTTTCCATGCTTTATCTAAAGTCAATCAAACGTCTCACATCTTTCCTGTAATTTGGTGCCCAGAACTGCAAAAAATACTCCAAATATGGCCTAACTAAAGATTGATAAAATTGCAAAATAACTTACCGACTACTATACTCAATGAAGGCAAGTGGGAGCGATGAATTTGAACGCTGAGATCTCTCTGTATATCAATGCTGTTAAGGGTCCTGCCATTTTCTGTACACTTTCTTTTTACATTTGACTACATGGAACACCTTTCACTTGTCCACATTAAACTCCATCTGCCATTTCTCTGTCCATATTTCCAACTGATTTATACCGTGTTATCCTTAGACAACCTTCCTCACTGTCCATAACTTGGCCAATATTCGTGTAGTCTGAAAACATACTAATTAGCCAACCTACATTTATATATGAGCCGACCACTGCGGAACACAATGGGTCACAGACGTCAGGTTAACATATCACCTCTCCACAACTATCCGCTGTCTTCCACAACTAACCTAATTTTGAACCCAATTGTTTATGAATCCAATTATAGTGGTTTAAACGTTAACTTTTAATTATTTTATTAATTATTGAATTTTTTAGGTCATTTTTAAATGTTTACGATCAACAATGGCATTTAAAAACAGTGGAAAGACCATTTGCAGCAGCAAGTTGTGAAAAGCCACCAGGGTGAGGTTCAGGATGTGTAGTCTAATTCCAAGTTGTTGCTATTGGCTCACTCCAAATAAACCACAATCGCAAATGACACGTTTGGTTATAGGACCAGTGTAAGGGATGAACAATGTAATGGGTTAGATCGAGCAACATCCAGCCCATAGACACAAAAAGTTGGAGTAATTCAGCGGGACAGGCAGCATCTCTGGAGAGAAGGAATGGGTGACATTTCGGGTCGAGACCCTTCTTCAGACTGAAGACCAATTTATTCCGTAGTCACAGTGATCAAATCACTTTGTCAAGAAGATTTGTACCTAACTAGATTATCTTGCTGAATACTGTACCTTTGCTTCTTGTTTAGTGAGAAACTCAACAAATCCAAAGCCCCTGTGTGTGCCAGTCCCTCCCATTTTCTTAGGCAATCGGACACTCTTTATTTCTCCAAAAGTACTGAAATAGAAAAACATATTGATGAATTCAATACAGTAGAACAGTTTTACACTGTGTATCCAAAACAACCACTGTAGCTAAATGTTATGAACAGATTTGACATTTCTGAATTCTAGGCAATGAAATTTTAGTTTGTTTCACTTTAGAAACAGTACACATTAACACATGTTGATTTGGTGGTAATGCAATACGCATGTAAACATTAACAAATTTTAGACTGTTTTAGTGATTCATAACATTGTCAAATATTTACATAAACAAACATCACTTGTATTTAACTTCTATTGGATAAGGAAAATTCCAACTAGCTTGAGTAACTGATGTAACAGATCTGTGGAAACATCAATAAATTAACCTTAGATACACAAAAAAGCTGGAGAAACTCAGCGGGTGCAGCAGCATCTATGGAGCGAAGGAAATAGACAACTTCTTCAGATTGAAGAAGGGTTTCGGTCCGAAACGTTGCCTATTTCCTTCGCTCCATAGATGCTGCTGCACCCGCTGAGTTTCTCCAGCTTTTTTGTGTACCTTCGATTTTCCAGCATCTGCAGTATCCGGTGGGTGGCGCGACTCTCGTCAGCAGCGGCCTCTGCAGTCTGTCCGCGTTTTATTATTTTCTGTCTATGTTTTAATGTAGTTTTTGTTATTTTTTGTTGGGGTGTGTGTGTGGGGGGTGGGGGTGGGGTGGGGAACTTTTAAATCTCTCCCTGCACGGGAGACCCGACCTTTTCTCGTCGGGTCTCCGTTATCGTTGGGGCTGCAATGAGGAGCGGCCTCCAACAGGAAGAGACCGGGGACTCTGGTGCCGACGACTCACCGTCGCCGTCGCGGGGCTGGCCGAGTCCGGAGCGGGTGGAGCGGTGGAGGAGCGCTGCTGCTGCTGCGGCCCGACCGGAGAGTCGGAGGCTTCAACTGCAGGTCTGTGGACGGCGGCACCGGGAGCCCGCGGGTCCCTGGAGGGAGACCGCTTTTCAGGGCTCTCGCAACGGCGACTTCTCCCGCCCGAGTTGCAGGGTCGAAGAGCTCCTGGAGCGGGGCCTAACATCACCGCCACACACGGCTTGGAATGGCCGCGGGACTCTGCGAGCGCACGCCGGGGGCTCTAACACCAAGACCCGGTGTGCGACCTCGCACCACCCGGCGTGGCTTTAATGGCCGCGGGTCAATCGCCATCGCCAGCCGGGGGCTTTGACTCTGACATCGGGGGGGGGGGAGAGTGCAGTGGAGAGATAAATTTTTTGGCCCTCCATCCCAGCAATGTGATGGATGTTTATGTAAATTTTGGTGGTTTTGGGGCTATTTGTTTGTAATGTATGGCTGCAGAAACCATTTCGTTTGGACCTTCCAAATGACAATTAAATGTATCTTGTATCTTGTATCCTTCTTAAACAATAAATTAACCTTAACTGACTCCAAGTAACTGAAGTAGAGTTTTTTTTATAGAAGTAAAATGTAAAGACTATTATTGTTGTCCAAGTCACTGTACACCTCCCCAATATTACCTCCTTAAAACTATTTTTCTACCTGTAACCATCTATCACCTTTAATCTCCTACACCTGACGTTACAATTTAAAATAGTTCATAGTTGAGTACGATGCACAGGTGAAAGGCCTTGCTGTTTGCTAATAATGAAGATCCGAAAGATTATTTTCAATCACTTCAGCAATTTTGACAAACAGTCTCTTGTTGGTGAAATAAAGAGATAGGGACAGGTATGAAATATTACAAAATGGTCAGTGATTTAAGACGAAAGATGGAAAGATCTTTTTAAAAGGGATGAAAAGCAAACAGCAATTGGAACTTAAGGCTCATAACTTCAGTCACAATGCAAGTGCAATGCATGAGAAACATATGCTAGTTTGACCCTGACATAGCACATATCAGAAATCAGTGCTCAAAACTCATTAGCACGAGTACAGCAGTGCCAATCACGCTCCTTAGTATATTCACAGAAACCTGCATAGAAATAGGTCAACCAAAAGCACCCACTGACCAGGTACTAAATATTTAACACAAGTGAACAGAGAAAGATCATTTTGTGTGTTATCGAGTGGGCAGATGCTTATTTTCGGTACACAAAATTGCTGAAATTTGGTTGCATCATATTTCGAAGGAAATAGGATTTCGGGCCGAAACAGAGATGGGGGGTGGGGGGAGAAGAAACAAAGGGGAGGAGGACTGAAAAGGGTGGCGATAAGGGTGGAAATCAAGCATTTTTTAAATGATGGGTAGATTTATTTTTGGTACTGATTTGGTTGCATCATATTTCCATGATTTGCACCGAGATGGTCAAGAACAAATGGACAGTAACTGAAAAGTGGTGGAGATTAATGCTAAATCAGCTTTAAATGATCATTCCTAAATATCCTTGAAACGGTGCAGAGGATCCCCAGCTGACCGACAGTAATATTTATTGTTAAGGAAATCCCATATTGCTATTAGATAGGTAATTCTAGAATTGTGACCCAGCAACAATAACGGTTTAGCTTGTAAACTATATTGGAGGATACAAGGCAGCTACCGGATTGTTCCCCCTGAGCTTCAATAATGCTTTTATTTTCAGATGTGCAAAATGCAAACGCACAGTGATTTTTCTTTCTGATGAACAGTCCATTAGAACATTGCTATACCCAAGCACATGCTTTGGCGCCATTTTCAAAGTCCAGTCCATGCTCTAGTTGTTACAAGTGTGCCCGTTTCAAGCAAGCCCCAGACTGTCGCGTTCCTTCACCCACTGCCTTCCTTGGACGTCTGGATCAAAGAGTGAATCAATGTCCCTCTCCTCACCCGTCCACCTTTGTTCCCTGGGGGTGCCACCCACAGCCAATCTCAAGGGTGTGGAAGGTCAGACCCCAGTTCTCTCTGATAAGACACAAAAATATGGAGTAACTCAGCAGGACAGGCAGCATCTCTGGAGAGAAGGAATGGGTGACGTTTCAGGTTGAGACCCTGCTTCAGACTAGTTCCCTCTCCTCTCTACAGGGCTTGCTTGTTGCCAGCTGTGTCTGTTGTCGTCACAGGTTCCATCCTCCTGGTCTCTGTGGCTGGCTCGGTAGGCTCACCCTTCCAGGCCACTGTTTGCCGGGTCTTATGAGCAGGGGACCAACTCGACAACTACTCCCTGCAGGCTGTGGTCCGCCAGGTAGTATTCAGTCATGGAGGACTCGCTGGCAGCTTTCCCCATAGGCCGTGGCACTTCAACTGTTTCAAGCTATTGGCAGTTGTACATAATACTCCATCACTCCCCAAGGTTGTTAAGAAAGTATTGAAACACTATAGATTATACCCACTGCAGCTACCTTATATTGCTGGACACCAATGAATGTTCATATGGAGAAGGATACACATCAAGCACGATTCTGAATGCAGTGTTTGGAGCTGCGGTCACCTAGTTAATAAAATAACTTCCTTCACATCGTCAGATGGTGTATTTTGGACGTGGAAGGTCTTTGCTCAACATGGAGCTGAAATCACTGCTGAATAATATGCAAGATTTCTTCAATCCGGGCATCGCTGCTGCTGAGTACTCAAGATAGGGTCAAATTTACTTCATGTGCTGACAACTCCTGAGAGTATACAAATGTAGGGGCAGGATGTTATGTGGTCACACAACATCAATCACTCTCCAGCACATGAAATGAACTGGGCCAGGGGCTCCAGTGGAGCATACTAGCTCGATTCTGAGGTACTTCACCAGTCGACCCGAAACGCCGCCTATTACCTTCGCTCCATAGATGCTGCCTCACCCGGTGAATTTCTCCAGCATTTTGTCTACCTCACCAGTTGTGAATCTCAGTTGGAACTGCCTTTGAAATACTTAAGTCTTCAAGCACGTTATTCCTGTCAGGTTGATGAAGGATTGCTGTTCCAAGGAGCGTTTGGGTAATTGACCCTCAGAGCTGTTCTTCTCCATCTCTTTTAACCCCCTCTGGCAAGGGGAGCTCGCCACTGGGCACTGTCTTCCCTGTCCTGATCATGTTAGAGGTTCAGTTGGGTAAAAACATATCAACCGTCACCAGAGTTCTCAGCAAAAATTTCCACCAATTCTCCACAACTTGAAATCATTTCCAAATTTGGATGCAGCAGTCCTGGTAAATGTTGAGTACAAGAATAATATCACTTTTAATGGAATGCTGGGGCAGAAAACAATTCAAAATATCTCAGTTGGTAATCTACTTCCTTATTTGCGGCACTAGCAAAGTCACTGTGGATGGGATTGGTATATTTTACAAAAAACTTTTTGTCATCTAACTCATATATTGTTGCCAAAGCAGTAACGATTGGGACAATACTTTTAAGATGTAACCTACTGAAACATAATTTGTGTGCAATGATATTCCATCCCAAGAAAAGCTAATCAATATAGTTTTACGCCGGTAATAAAGATCACATTTAATGCACTACTCTCAAAGCATTTTTTAGCTAACAACTAACACCCATCTTTAAACAGCTATGCAAGTTTTCATGGAAAGGATAAAGTAATTTATTCTGCACTGATAGAAAAAAGGCAACGTTCAAGAACTTTGGCAGACCAGTTAAATTAACTTGCATCAAAGGTCCAACAAAAACATTGCCTGCTTAAGGAAAATTCTGACAGATCATTTGATCAGGTTTTGATGGCAAGTGTACTGAAGTACAGTGAAAAACTTTGTTTTGCATACTATCCAATCAGATGAGATAATATATAAAAACATATTCCTTTCCATTCAAAATAAAACAGAACCTTAATATAACTGATTTAAAATTCAATAGAAAATAGCAACTATGATCTACAAATAAACAAAGTATACAAATTACACAAAACAAACACCTGGCAGATTACCCCAAAATAAGAAAGGAACACTAGAATGATTATTCATAAAATAAGGACCTCCTTAATTATACCTTTTCTGATTTTTAACAGTCATAAATATTATCTTGCCCATGTACAATATACTTTAAACTTTAATTACATTTTTTATACTTAACAATTCAATATTGCATTCTGCATATTAGACCAAAATGAACCATTAGCCTAGAATTTGCAGTAATCATCGTCATAATAAGGAACTGAGAAACTGAAACTACATTCAATGCTAACCTAGTGCACCCAGCATGATCAGGCATTTATCTTCAGCATCTCTTGGAACACTACAGTGTACAAATTTGGGATTATGGAAACCACAAATGAATCTGCACGTTCTCTTTCAAAATTCTGCCTATGAAGTATTCAAGGAGGGAAATCTACGTTAAGTAAAAATGTTCTGCATAAGCTATCATGACTGTTCCGGCGCCTTGAACAATCATTCAAAAATAAGCTGAATGTCCCAAACTGTGCAACATCTGTGTAATGACAGAACCGATTTATTAGATCTAATAGGAGATGCGAGAAGGGTGGCTGAAGCCGAGGTTAAAGGAGACATCAAAACAGCTGCAAAACAGATGCAAACACAGTAAATCCACTTTGTTCTGTAGCCTTTTCGTGACCTTTAATACAATGAAAATTCAAATGTTAGGCTTCAAGAGATGCTTGCCATTATGAAATTGGCACTGCTAGAATGAAGGTACAAAGCATTAGTCATGTAGCTTTAAGACAAATCCACCATCAGCCACAGGGATCACAAGTGTAAGCACAAAAGAGAAAGCAGTGCTTTCAAAGCACGACAGCAAATCTGAAATGTGGACTGGTACTTTAAAATCAGAATCGCAGATAAAAAGTCATTGTTTAAGACCCTTAACACTTCCGTTTAATTGTAAACAGTTAATCGCATTTAATGAAATTGATATGTTAAATGTAGAATAAAATATAGAAGTCTGTACATGTCATATTAACAAGCATTAGAATTTAAAGAATGTAAAGCTTGCTTTCCATTCGACACTTGTTAATTAATTTTTTTATGTTTCTTGTTGAGTGAATTTAGAATATCCACTTCCTATCTAAGATAATATTAATATATTGGGACAATAAGGGGGAATGTTGTCCGTTATTGTCAATTGTCCACTTTAACAGAGTGAGGTATTATCATTGTATAAGCATTCTCGTCAGTGTTACCATCTCACAGAGAAGGAAATGGCTTTGAATTGAGCCTGAAGCCAAACACTTCCCCAGTCCGAGTGAGGCTCGGTTCATTGCCTGTGTAGAATTTTAAATCAGACACTGAGGAATGGACGGGCGCTGTGAATGTCAGCGAATTACAAGGGATATCCAGTAATGCAAAGTACCCCCACCAACACCCCACCCCCCTCTACCTGAGCCCAGACCCGGATCACTTCAGTCGGAATCAGCTCTTTCCTGAGAGAAGAGGGTAGTTCTGAGAAGAACTATTGGATTCAGGTCTGTACAAGGTGTTATTTAAATCACTTTTTGGCTCCTGCTTTCTTGGTTTCACTGCTTTCACTGATTTTGGTTTCGCCTGGGCTTTTATCAACTTCTTAGCCACTTTCGCCTCTTTGACTGCGGCCGGGGAGACAACATGAGCCAGGGGTGGCGTGGGCAGTCAGGGCTGCAAGTGGCAGGGGAGTCAGTGAGAGTCTGGGGTGGCGTGGGCAGCCGCAACTGTACGCAGCAGGGGTGGCAGCTCAAGCTGGGGGGGGGGCTGGGAACCGCAGTTAGGTCCGCTTGTTATAATCAAAATCCGTTACAAAGAGGTCCGTTAAAACGAGGGTTTACTGTACATAAATTGAAATCCACACCGAAGCTTTATTCATAAGTACCTCTTCAGCTATAGGGCTATTTGGAAAAAATATTTAAAATTAATTTCCGAATGTCAAAATTTCTCAACGTGAAAAGAAGACCAATGAATGATTTAGAACATGGGAATTACCACGAAGCAGCAAGGCAATTAATACCATTTGAAACCTAATCTGGGTTTATAGCCGTCATTCAAATTAAATTTCTGTTTCTTTTTCCTATCATTCTCTGACCTGAAACAGGCATGTTCAAACAAAATAAGTTCTTGTTATCCAAACCATCCACTTCTGTGAATACCGTGAACACTTCAAATTTTTTTCCCCAGTCAATTATTTTTCAATAATCCATCTACAGACTCTTGTATCTCCCAACCACCATTGTTTCTATATTTGATTCTATTCACTAGATATAAGGTGGCGCCACCGGGATGGCTGCCTCGCCAACAGTCTGTCAGTCCCCTTTAACTGTGGACTTTAACACCGTGAATCTGCGGTCTCCAGTAAGAAGCCACCGACAAAGGAGCTCCATGCTGCGGAGTGTTCCAATCTGTCCCGACGCCGGAGTTTCGATCATCCCAACGCAGACCGTCAGTAGCGGCAAGTGTGGAGGGTTCAAAGGCCCCGACCATGGGTGATCAAAGGAAGAAGATGACTGAACTTTATTGCCTTCCATCACAGTGAGGAATGTTTATTCCACTGTGGTGGATGTATATGTTAAATTTTATTTTATGTGGCAGTGTGTATTGTTGCTTTTCACTTAGTATGGCTGTATGGTAAACTCAAATTTCACTGTACTGTTCACTGTTGGTTAAGTGAAAATAAATCCGAACTTGAACTTGATAATCAAGAACGATGTTGCTGTATTGAGGGGTAGCCAAGTCTATCCCTCATTACTGGCAGCTGATGGGAAGCAGCTGTAAAGTGGGAAGCGGCTGTAAAATGACAGCACCGCTGGGGGAGAAAGAGTTCCTTTCACAGCGTGTGGGGAGTCTGGCCAGGGGTAAAGTTGCGAGGAGGGCAGGAGCATTGAGAACGAGGGGGTCGGGGACCATGCCAGCAACTCACTCACTCACCGCTGCCGCGGAGCTCCGGCCACACAGCCACCGCCACCGCATTGTGGCCGGGGAGGGAAGTGGCTCGGATGGCTGCGAGCGACCGCCCGGACCGGACAGCGGGACTGGCCGCCACCTCAGCGCCTTCTGCCGGTCCGCTCACCTCTGAAATGCTCTCCGTCTGAACACCTCTCTCCTGCCACTCGCCGGCCTAGCTCATGTCAGCAGATCCCCACAAATCCTTAAATTCCGACTGCCGCCGAAAGCAGGACATTGCCTCACTTGCTGCGCTGGGTGATACTGCATGGCATTCACTGCCCGGTCCGTGTCTTTCAATGTAGACCGGACAGTGAGGGGACCAGTCCAAGAGTGGGTCAGCGGGCGATGGATAACAGGACAGTGGGCGGTGGAGCTTACTCCTGTGTCAGTGCGAGTAACCTCAATTGGTCCCTTTATCGCGCTGACACAGGAGTAAGCTTCACCGCCCGTTGTCCTGTTATCCATTGCCCGCTGACCCACTCTTGGACTGGTCCCCTCACTGTCCGGTCTACATTGAAAGACACGGACCGGGCAGTGAATGCCATGTAGTATCACCCAGCGCAGCAGATGAGGCCATGTCCTGCTCTTGGCGACATTCGGAATTTAAGTATTTGTGGGGAGCAGCTGACATGAGTGAGGCCAGCGAACGGCAGAGGTGTTCAGACAGAGAGCACTGCCAGAGGTGAGCGGGCTGGCAGAAGGCAATGAGGTCCCGGCAGCCGTTCGCAGCCAGAGGTATCAAAGGTATTTTATTAGTCATTCACATACACCTAGGTGTAATGAAGTGAAATGCTTTTTGCCATTTTGCAGCACACAAAAAAGGAATACAGACATAACACCAATGAGAGTCTTAAACACGTAGAACATCCCCCCACAATGGCTCCCACCATGAGGGAAGGCACAAAGTCCAGTCCCCAACCCCAGTTCACCCATAGTCGGGCCCATTGAGGCCTCCACAGTTGCCTCTACGGAGGCCCGATGTTCCTGGCCGTTCTCATCGGGTGATGTTGCTCCGGCGTCGGGAGAGTCCTCCCAGCGGCCTGGGAACCCTGGATCGGCCGCTTCCGTACTGGAGGCTGCGGCTTCGGAAGCCGACAAGGCCACGCCGATTGGAGCTCCACAACTGGCGATCTCGTCGCGAGATCCCAGGCTCCCGGTGTAAAGTTCGGCCCCGCGGCTCCGCGATGTTTTACCCGGCGGTCTCAGCTCACCGGAGCTCCAGCGCGGCGACCCAGGCAAGGCATCGCCCGCTCCGCAATAGCGCTTCAGTGCTGTGCCGCCGCCGAAAGCCGTGGTTCTGGGCGGTCCCCGACAGGAAACGCCGCTCCAGGCCCGCTGGTAGGCCGCGAGGACGGGTCGAAGCTGCAGCCCGGAGAAAAGCCGCCTCTCCAACCAGGTAGGGACCCTGAAAGGTAGTTTCCCCCTCCCCACCCCCCACATAAAAAAAGTCTAGACCTCCAACACAACACTTTAACTAACTTAAAATAAAAATAAAAGATGAAGAGACACCCGAGCTACTTCCCTCCCCGGCCACAAGCGGTGACTCCGTGCCCGGAGCCAGAATCCCCACACGCTGTGAAAGGAACTCTCCCCCCAATTGGTCCCTTGAACTAGTATTGTCAGTCAATAAGATTGACAACTGATTCAACTTGTCCCGGCGTGCACCATTTTTCCCACCATCTTTCCACCTGCTGTCATCCTCCACCCATTCAGTAATTCAGAATGGAGGAGGTTTGGAAGCCTTGGGCAAATTTAATTGTTACTTTCGTTATTTTTATTTTTTATTTTTTGACATACCGAGTGTCTTTCTAACACTGTGTCTTTTTTGGGAAATAAAGAACATGAAATCCATCTTCTGTCAAAAATGATTTAAAAAAAAAATATATAGACACTCCTGAATCAGAAAAAAATTGCAGAACCCTTGTTAGGAGATCTGCGAGGTTATCATCAATTCGTTTAAAATCCTTGGAGAAAGCCTTGAGAAGAGGATTGGTCTTCAGTGGCAATATTAACTTCAATATTGACAGAAAAGGCGGCATTAATACTCCTTTTCATGTCAAATATGCAACAGTAGTTTTAAAATTGAATGATATACAATGCAGTGTAACGGCAGTGCGGTATAACCAAATTCACCCTTACAGAACTCACAAGTCACAGACAAAATATTTGAGAAACAGAACTAAAATGTGCTCTTATGGTGAGTAAATGCAAATAAACATAAAATACAAAAAAAGTGTAAATTTTCACAAAAGGGGATTGTGGGGCAGAAAATTGTGATGCGAGTGATTTTCTAACTAAATAGAGCAGGGTGATTTTGTAACTTAACGCCAAAGGAGTAAAAAACAGATGGTATGAATGCAAAGTGAGTTACATAAAGTAAGAAGTTAATTGCTGTTTCACAGGAAGTGCTTTGGAGCATTATTTCCACAAAAATATGAAAGAGCCAGGTGCGTTCCTGTTCTTTGATATTGCTCACTTTAGGGTACAAGCAATGGACATGGGACAGAAATGCCAGGCCAAGACCCAAATCTGGACCTTAAAATAAGGTTCGATTAGGTTCATGAAAAGTGCATTACAATACCATAAACACACACCTTTTTGTAAGAACATTTATTGTAATTTATATAGCATTTTCAACACAGTAAAATGTTTGAAGCCAGGCATAATATGATGTTGAGCCATAAACAGAGATATTGGTGAACATAACCAAATTAGGGTCAAAGAAGTGGATTTTCCAGGAGAAAGAGATTGAGGGATTTAGAGAGGATAACCAAGAATTTAGGGTATTGGCAATGAGTAAGCCAGTTCCAAATCCATGTGACTAAGTCACCATGAACACCGTGCATCTTAATCTTCTGGGTCAGCCTACCATGAGGGGCTTTATCAAAAGCCTTTCTAAAATCCATATATACAACACCCTACCTTCATTAATCTCCTTCGTCACCTCCTCAAAAAACCTAATTAAGTTAGTAAGATGCGGCCTGCTGCTGGCCAACCCTAATTAGCCCCTTCGCTTCCGAACGGGAGTAAATAATATCTCAAAGAATTCTCACCAATAGATTCCCTACCACTGGCATGAGGCTCACTGGCATATAGTTTCCTGGATTCTTTCTACATCCCCTCTTAAACAAGGGAAAAGTAGGTATTCAGATTGTACCAAGAGGAAGATTGTCATCTTAGATAAAACTAAAATTCTTCCAATCAATATGATCAAATAAATTCTTCTTGAGTATGGATAATTAATGAACCAGATTATGTTCCACTGTGGATATAACTTCAATGAGCTAGAAAACACAAACAATCCTTAAATTAGGAATTTGACAGCAATATTAGGGTGTTTTAGAATTAAAATGAACTTGTAATAAAATGATTTATATTATGGGCAAAGGCAGAAGATTTAATAAAAAGTATATTTATTGTGACCAATTGTTATGGTATACTGGCCTTTTGCATGCATCATTCTCAAAAATAATCAACAAAATGTTTTTACAACACCATGATAAATACTGTTGGCAAATAATGGTCTACTCTGATGCTGTACTTCACCATTCAATGACAGTGCCTGTACCTGGTGGGATTCCCGAGCATCAAGTAGGATTAATGTAGAATTATTGTAAATGGGTGGTTGATGGCTGGTGAATACTCTTTGGAAGAAGGACCCGTTTCCACTGGATCTTAAAATGACTTTGTAACAATGCAATTACCACCTGGATCTGAGCCCTCAATGATTTGAATGGCAAAGGGTAGGGAACAATTTGGTATTCAAAGGGGAAGGTAAGCTACTTCACATTTCACTTTAATTAATGTAACGTTGCAATATCCTGAATATGCAAAAATCCGAAGGTATTGATCTTGACCTTGAATGTAATCAGTGATGAAGCCTCCACGGACATCTTGGACAAAGAATTTCAAAGATCCATTACCCTCCGGGTGAAAATATTTTTTTCATCTTGTCCTGAATAACCAATCCCTTACTTTTAAGATTTTGATCCCCATTCTTGATACCCTGGCCACGGGAATTATCATTCCTTTATTTACCTAGACAAGATCTGAAATGATTTTGTACATTTCAATGTAATCACCCCTCATTTTCACAAAGGGGGAATGCATAGCAGAAAATTGTGATGAGAGTGATTTTCTAAATAGAGATGGGTGATTTTGTAACTTAACGCCAGAGGAGTAAAAAACAGATGGTATGAATGCAAAGTGAGTTAGATAGAGTATGAAGTCAAGTGCAAATTGTTCAAAACCTAAAAGAGTACAGTTCCTGCCTGCTTGATCTCTCTTCACTGGATAATTCCTCCAGTCCCCAAATGAATCCGATGAATCTCTGTTGCACTTATTTTGTCACAAGTATAAGAAAAAGAGCTGCACCCAATATTTGGTAGGAGAAAGGTAAGAGAATGGGGTTGAGAAGGAAAATAGATCAGCCATGATCAAATGACGAAGTAGACTCGATCGGCTGACTGGCCTAATTCGGCTCCTATGTCTTGTGGTCTTTTTTCCTTCCTTGGTAAAAATCACCTACTTTAATTTGATGTCTTCCAAATTCTCGCATGCCACAAATATCATCTTCCAATCGCACACCAGTCACATCTTTCCGTCTCTACCCCTTTTCACTTTCCACAAGGCCCACTGCCTCTGCAACTCCTTGGTTCAGTCATCCCTTCCCAGTCAACCACCCTAGGTATTTTCCTCAGCAACCACAGGAGATGTAACACCTGTCCCTACATCTCCTTCTCTCCAGGTCTTACTGAGTTACTCCAACATTTTGTGTCTATCTCCTTTTCACGTCCACCAAGGACCCAACAGCCCTACAAGGTGAGACAGGGGTTAACATACACCTCTTCAAACTTTGTCTACTGCATTTGCTGCTCCTTTTGTAAGTGAGACTCATGTTGATAAGGCAACCATTTTGCTGAACGCTTGCGCTATGTACACTTATGCAACACTCAAGAAGCTTGCACCACTCAGACAGCCAAGCGCCTACTTGATTGACAACCCATTTGTGACTTTAAATCATTTGCTCCCTCCTCAACTGGGGAAAAGAGCCTGTCGTGTATTCTATCCAAAAAAATGGATTCTTCGTCAGCACACTCTAAAGGACAGCAGAAATAGCTCCACGCCACTCAATACACTGCATGCAGAACATATCATGTGACCTTTATGTCTGGGTCAAAATTTTGGAAATGTCCACATCATATGACAAAGATGTTTTTGGCCTCTGCCCTGACAAATAGATGTGCAGAGGTGAACTCTTAAAAGGTAATTGTTAAGTGCATGCTTAGTTTTGAAATCACTTACGATATCGAGATTCGAGTGACTAGCTGCTCTATTCAAATGCTTTGATAAAGCCAGCCCTTACAGTCAAAGCCTTCTGCCTCGCTTGCAAATGCTCCATGGCTCCTTCCTTAAATATCAATTCCTGATTACCACTGGAACACAGTTAATATTGTGATCTATTGTAATAATTTAGCACAGTTACAACAAAAACCTAAAAAGATTTACGAAAAACAACAATATTTATAACAATTGACAAGAACACTCACTGATGACGCAACACTGAAGGAGGATTGCAAAAACGAAGACAATTTCTCCTTGCAAATAAAGCACGTTAAAACAACGAGCTGAATTTACAATGTCCAGCTGTTTACTTTTCACTAAATCTAATTCTCCGGAATAGCTCTGATTAATTGTTTAATATTATTCAAATATGTATTTACTTACTTATCCACATTTCAATTTTCTTAATAGGCATTGCAGACACATGTTTTTAATTAATTGGGCTAAAATATATTAATAATGTTATTTCACACTTTTTAAGAAAGTTACCAGAACTTATTTAAAACAAAATCATAATAAAATCACAACATTAAGCTAGTGACGTTTAAAGAATCTTCCGAAGTTTGAATGACCAAGTAAAAGATCACTGTCTTGTTCAAAGTGAGTGTTAGAGTACTTGTGAACCTGTTCTGGTCATTGTCATGGGCAGGTACAAGCCCAATGATATTGATACACCACACGCCTATTTAAAAAAAATATCCTCATCACAATTGCATATTACTTTAATGGGGAAGATCATAATTGAAAATGCAAGTACAAATGATGATGGACTGGAAGATAATCTTGATATAGTTTATTTTGAAATCAGTTTAGTTGACTTTAGAGATACAGTACCAAGACCTAATAGAATTGTGTAAAGGTTATAAAATTATGAGGCATTGTTTAGTTTAGAGATACAGCGTGGAAACAGCTCTTCGGCTCACCGAACAGCCAGCAATCACCTCTACTTCAGTTAGGGATAATTTAGAGAAGCCAATTAACCAACAAACTTGCACATCTTTGGAATGTGGGAGGAAATCCGTACACCCGGAGAAAACCCACGCGGTCACAGGAAGAACATACAAACTCCAGACAGACAGCAGCCGCAGTCAGGATCATACTCATGTCTCTCCTGCCATAAGGCAGCGACTCTACCTCTGTGCCACCCAGTAGTATTATTTATACACTCACCACACACGTGCTTACACGTTGTTCAGCCAATTTGATTCAGTGTATACAAGGTACATTTATTCATTGAGAGGAAATAAAAGGAAACAGAAAGATGAAAAGCAAAATATAAGAACAGGATCCAGAGTAGGTTAATCAGTTCCTTGAATCTGCCCTCTATTCAATAAAATCATGATTAATCCAATATTGGCATCAACTCCACCTTCCAACTTTATTCCAATAACCCTCAACTCGCTAGTACAGGTGCACAACCTTTTATCCGAAAGCCTTGGGACCAGACACTTGTCGGATTTCGGACATTTTCGGATTTCAGAATGGAAGATTTTTAGCGTAGATTAGGTAGGTAGCGCGGGCGGCTTGAAAAGTCTGGAGCAGCTGCCTCCTCCCCGGAGACCGGGAGAATCATTACATAAATGTTAGTCAGTTAGTTTGGAGGGATTTTATGTGGTGATGGTGGTGTAGGGGTGAAGGGGGAAACTTTAATTCTTAGTCCCCTACCTACCTGGTCGGCGACTCCCAACCTCGCGGAGCTGGGGGCTCCGTCCGGCCGCGGGCGGCGCCGGTTGTAGCTCCGACCCCGGCAACTCTACCCCTGGCTGCGAGGCGCTCCAAATCCAGCGCGGCCCGCGGTCGGACGTCCCAGCTCCGAGAATGTCGGGAGTCGGTGGCGTGGCAGCGCTGGGATACCAGCAGGGAGCGAGCAATGCCTTACCGGGTCGCCGTGCGGCAAGCTCCGGAGCGCTGTGGCCGCCGACTCCCAACATTCGCGGAGCGTCGCTGGATTTGGAGCCGCGGAGCTGGGGGCTCCGTCCGGCCGCGGGCGGCGCCGGTTGTAGCTCCGACCCCGGCAACTCTACCCCTGGCTGCGCGGCTCCAAATCCAGCGAACCTCCGCGATGTTGTGTGTCGGCGGCCACAGCGCTCCGGAGGAGCTTGCCGCACGGCGACCCGGTAAGGCATTGCCCGCACCCCGCTGGTATCCCAGCGCTGCCACGCCGCCGACTCCCGACATTCGCGGAGCTGGGGCGTCCGGCCGCGGGCCGCGCTGGATTTGGAGCGCCTCGCAGCCAGGGGTAGAGTTGCCGGGGTCGGAGCTACAACCGCACCGCCCGCAGCCCCACCGGCCACAGCGCTGCGGAGCTTACTGCACAGCGACCCGGTAAGGCATTGACCGCTCCCCGCCTCTCCGACCAGGTAGGGGACTAAGAATTAAAGTTTACCCCTTCACCCCCCTTCACATAAAAGCCCTCCAAACTAACTGACTAACATTTAAGCAATGATTTACAGATGTTTAAGCGTCTCCCGGTCTCCAGGGAGGAGGCAGCCGCTACAGTAGTACAGACCTGGATTGACCGTGGGTCGTTTTGGGTCAGGTTTGGCGCCAAACGCGAGCTTTGGTGCGCAGACGACATCTGGAAAAAATGGCCGGTTTTCGGAGCTTTTCGGTTTCTGGAACACCGGATAAAAGGTTGTGCACCTGTATTTCAAAATGTCTATCTTCGCTGCCTATTCAATGACTCTCTCATAACTCACTAGGGTAAAGAATTGCAGCCTTCTCCGAATAAATTCCTCCTCATCTCCATAAGGGCCTATCGAAGGATGACCCTTATTTTAAAATTCTGCTGCCTAGTTTAAGATTCACAGGAGAAACATTGCTCAATATTTTCATTATTAATTTCCCCCCAGTCGTATTTTATGAAGATCATATTGTATGCACGTAAATATATTTATTTATTGCTCATATTCTATGTCGCTCTTTCTAGGGAGATGCTAACTGCATTTCATTGTCTCTGTACTGTACACTGCACAACGACAATTAAACTTGAATATGAATCTGAATCTGACCAGTCGTGCTTCAGTGAGAATTTTGATCCAATAAGTTCGACCTTTCTTCATAGATCATCCCTTTCATCCAAGGAACTCCTCTACTGAATATTATCTGCATTGCCTCCATTGATAGTAAAACATCCCTTAAATGCAGAGGCCAAAAATATATACGGTATTCTAGTTACAGTCCGACAACACCCCGTAAATTACAATTAAAAAATGGTTCTACTTTTATACTTGTAGTATAATACATTATACATTCTGTGTCTCCTTTCTTGAATTAGTTTCTTCAATCATGGTATTACATTTACATTTGTTCTATTTGCAATTATCACCTCCAGTCTGCACTTTGATTTGCTAGTATCATTAGTGTGGTATTTGCTTATGTCATATAAAATATTGTCAGTGTTCATGTGATAATTTGCTCCGTTTTCAGATCTACAGTTATGAAACATATCAATAGAAATCAGCAATCTTAAAACATATGGCCAGTTAGTAATGAATTAACTATATCCACAGGAATTTCACAAAAAAACAAAGTGTTTCAGGTACGGAAGAAAACAGTCAACGTCAAAGAGTGATAAAACATTTACTCTTCTGGAAACTGCACATATAGTCAGCTTAGGCACATATAGTCACCTCTGATTCTATCAATACCCGACTGCTGGATATCCACATATGTGTGCAAGAACCAGTGAAAAGGCTCCCAAACCATCACCAGTGGCATGATACTGAAGAAATTGAAGAGGGACTTTTCTTTTGAAAACTGCAGTCAATAGTCTTCAAAGATCTACTGCATCCTGGCCAAACTCTCACTTCACTCCTACCATATAGAAGGTATGAAAGAAGTCTGAAAATCGTGAAAACCTGGCTCAAGAATTGCTTCTTCCCAATAGCAATCAGGGTCCTGAACACCACCCAACTATGGAATAGGGACTGATTTTGGTTGCATAAGTAGTTTAGACTATTTTTGCATCAGTGTTAAACATTATCCATGTGTATTTTGATGCAGGCTTGTAATGCTGCTGCAAGGATAAATTTCATTTTCTGTTGATGCATATAACAATTAAACATTATTGACTTTTGACTACCCTCATTTCTTTTTAAAGTGTTGATGAATTTTCAGTTATAAATATGCCAGGTGAGGCAATCAATTTCACCTCATCGGCACTTCCGCGCCGATTGGCGAGTCAAATTTTCTCCCTTCAGCTGGGAGTCTGGAATTCCGACCTAGCCTGAGCCGGCAAATCCGTCCTCATAGCCGACTTCTGCGGCTGACTTTGTAAGCCGGTAACTTGATCCTTGGGCGGCCTAGGTGAACTGTTCCAGTACTGTTCGACTCCTCAGAGACCTCTGTTGCCCTGGCAAAATGGATAATCCTGAAAGGCTCTGGAATCAAGGGTGCCAGAAAATCGGTGGTGGTCCTGTATTTCCATAGATCATCTGCTTAACAATAGCACCTCAAAGCTTAGTTAAAAATCAAAATGGGTGGTGGGGCAGGATATGAGAGGTAGAAATAATTTTGGAAAAGATAAATAACCATATAGCAATTTTACGCATTAACTCAACCATGTGAAATGATAGCCATGACCAAGATTTAGCAATGGTGCTCTCCATGATGAAGTGAAAACCCTACAATTGTGATGCAATGTCATAATATTTCATCATAAAAGGAAACAAATGCCATCATAAAGAAAAATAATTTATACTAATCTCAGGTTTATATTATGATTACTGCTGTTTCCCAATTTCGACCACGTACGACTTCTATCTTGGGGCTGGTCCAAAAATTCGACATCATATAATCATAATCATACTTTATTACCCAAGAATGTTTTGCACCATACAAGGAATTTGATTTGCCATACAGTCTAAAAAGCAACAAAACACACAAAATACATGTTAACATAAACATCCACATGTGACTCCTCCACATTCCTCACTGTGATGGAAGGCAAAAAATAAGTTCAATCTCTTCCCTTCTTTGTTCTCCCGCGGTCACGGGCCTCGAGCCTTCCGTTGACGGGGCGATCTTGGCTTCCATAGCCGGCGGTTGGGCCATCCGCATCGGGGTGATCAAGTTCCCACATCGGGTGTGGAATCTCAGCTCCCTCACGCCGGTCGATCTGACCCCGGGTTGGGGCTGGTCAAAACCTTCTGCATCGTATGGAGCTTCCTGACATCGGTCTCTACCCGAGACTGTGAGATCCTCGATGTTGAAATTCGCAGAAATCCGTTGGAGCGTCAATCCCAGGCAAGGGATCGGCTCCGATGGCAAGTCCACCATGTACCCGCGGCGGGGCTCAAAGTCAGTCCCCAGCAAGGCCTCCAGCTCCATGATGTTAGAGCGACCAGAGATACGATCCGGAAACCAATCACATCCCCGGCAAGGTAAGAGATTGAGAAAAACTTTCTCCTGACCCCTCCTCCATCCCTCACATAAAATAAACAAGACAACATTCACACATTCATTTTTAAAACACACTAAAAATCAAAAAAAGACGAAAAGACAGACAGACTGTTGGCGAGGCTGCCATCGCTGACAGCGCCACACGGTGGGTTCAACCAGGTTCAGTATAGCAACTTTCCTACAATCATTTGGTTCTCGAAATAACCTGCACAGTCCTAATCCTGATTTCTCAAAGGTACACGATGGACCACATTTAGCCTTACCGTAGTCCTTTTTCGAATTGTTTTGAACTATTGACTTGTTTTTTGGCAGTCTTTTTCTTTTCAATGTCTTCAGAATTTACATATAATTTGTGTTTTTGAGCGGCGGCTGTATGCCTGTAATGGTGCTGCAAGCAAGTTAATTTTATGTGTGCCTCACTGTCCTTGTGCAAACTCAACTTGACTTAATTTAGCTTTATTCATGTAAAATCAGGGATTGAGGATGTCGAGCAGACTTCATTTTCTGACAATGCTTATTGTCATTATTTTCCTTCCCTTTAACAACTATATATTTAAATGTTACATACAAACTAAATCAGCAGAGATACAGAGAGAAGTTTGAAATCTGGTTCATGTTGAAGTTCAGTTTTAAAACTTGGGTCACAGTATCTAATCAAGGAGGCCCTCATCTGAATCTCCAAAGGATCTGCAATGTACATCTCACGTGATGATCAATTGGGTGAACTTCATGGAACATCCATTAAAATCCAAGGATGTGCTTCAATGACAGACCCCCTTACAATGACTTGGGTTCCTTAAATCGAGACTAAAGTTGCAATTAAATGAATAGGCAAAAGAACTTGGAGAGATGGATTACAAAACCTAGGTTATTCTAATTCCTAAAGTTTGAGCATTAGAGCTGGCCTTCATCCTCAGCATAAATAAACCTGCCCTTGTATTTGAAGCCCTCATTTTTTCTGAAATGCCTATTCATGCTGGAGGATTGCAGAAACATTATAAATCACATGCCACTGGCTTCCCCAAGGCCCCCTCTCCATTAGCATCATACACATGGCGGATGATACCATTTATAAACCATATGCAGAGGTGCCAATCAATTCTGTGATTAGATTTCCTATTCCAAAATTACAACGCAGAGCAAAATAATATTGTGCTCTGCAATGTTATTTCTAGCCCATTACTTTTTTGTTCTTTCTTGCCCGAAAATGGGAACGCAATGAGAGCCCACTCGGTGTGTTAAATCTCTATTTGTTTCAGATTCTCAAATTCTTAATCCATTTTGAAACAACTGAAACCTAACCTAATTATTTAATATTGTGAAAATATGAAACAAAATGATAATTATGGCCTTCCATGCATTAAACACAAGGTTAACATTTATTTCATTCTTTGTACAAAACTTAAGTTTTCCGATCCACAATGCAATAAACATAGCAAACAGATTTTGATTAAATTTAATTTGCAGTGTTATTGTGCCCTCTGGTGATTAAACATGTCTGATATTTTCAACCTAATTTTCTTCAGTCCGTGGCAGGAAAAGTAACATGCCTAAAAGTAGATTTCACCATGTGGTGTGATAATCGGGTGCTATGTTTGGCACATAGCCCCAATCGGAATAAAGACATTAGGAAAATTAACTAAGAATTGTTGGCTTGTTTTTCACCCATGCTGTCTAAAAACAGGTCCACAAAGCAGATGACTATGTGGATCGGCAGCTTCTGGGTCTTTCATAAAACCACAGAAAGTGGCCACTTCTACCATACCGACTGTGACATCTAACTATGTTAACCTATCCAACTATGTTAACATCTAACTATGTTAACCTATTTCAACGATTTAGGTGAGAATGTGAAATAAATTATTAATGAGTTTGCAGATGACAGTAAAGCAGGTGTCATTATAGACAGTGAAGGCAGTTATCAAGAATTATGACGACTGAGTAAGTGGGCTTAGCAATGACAAATGGAATTTCATTTAGATAAATACAAGGAATGCATTTTGGGAACTCAAACCCAAGTAGAACTTTCACAGTGAGCCCAGATGAAAATTGTAGAACAGAAGAACCGAAGGTTGCAAGTATATAATTCCCTGAAAGTGTCATCGAAGGCGGGCAGAGTGGTGAAGGTAGCTTTTGGCACGCTGGCCTCTATCAGTAAGCATATTGAGTATAGAAGTTGGGATGTTATGTTGCAGATATACAGTGCCCTCCATAATTTTTGGGACAAAGACCTGGCATTTATTTATTTGCCACTGTACTCCCCAATTTGAGATATGTAATAGAAAAAAATCACATGTGGTTAAAGTGCACATTGTCAGATTTTATTAAAGGCCATTTTTATACATTTTGGTTTCACCATGTAAAAATTACAGTTGTGTTTTCACATAGCCCTCCCATTTCAGGTTACCATAATGTTTGGGACACATGGCTTCACAGACGTTTGTAATTGCTCAGGTGTGTTTAATTGCCTCTCTAATGTAGGTATAAGAGAGCTCTCAGCACCTAGTCTTTCCTCCAGTCTTTCCATCACCTTTGGAAACTTTTATTGCTGTTTCTCAACATGAGGACCAAAGTTGTGCCAATGAAAGTCAAAGAAGCCATTATGAGACTGAGAAACAAGAATACAACTGTTAGCGACATCAGCCAAACATTGGGCTTACCAAAATAAACTGTTTGGAACATCAATAAGAAGAAAGAGAGCACTGGTGAGCTTACTAATCGCAAAGGGACTGGCAGGCCAAGGAAGACATGTGACAGATCAGAGACACTTTTCAGGAGTCGGGTGTGGATTTGTCAATGACCACTGTCTGCTGAAGACTTCATGATCAGAAATACAGAGGCTACATTGCAAGATGCAAATCACTGGTTAGCTGGAAAAATAGGATGGTCAGGTTAGTTTGCCAAGAAGTACTTAAAAGAGCAACCACTGTTCTGGAAAAAGGTCTTGTGGACAAATGAGACAAAGATTAACTTATATCAGAGTGATGGCAAGAGCAAAGTATGGAGGGGAGAAGGAACTGCCCAAGATCCAAAGCATACCACCTTATCTGTGAAACACGGTGGAGGGGATGTTATGGCCCGGGCAAGTATGGCTGCTGAAGATACTGGCTCACTCATCTTCATTGATGATACAACTGCTGATGGCAGTAGCATAATGAATTCTGAAGTGTATAGACATCCTATCTGCTCAAGTCAAACAAATGCCTCAAAACTCATTGACCAGCGGTTCATTCTACAGCATGACAATGATCAAAAGACATACTGCTAGAGCAACAAAGGAGTTTTTCAAAGCTAAAAAATGGTCAATTCTTGAGTGGCCAAGTTAATCACTCGATCTGAACCCAATTGAGCATGCCTTTAATATGCAGAAGAGAAAACTGAAGGGGACTAGCCCCCAAAACAAGCATAAGCTAAAGATGGCTGCAATACAGGCCTGGCAGAGCATCACCAGAGAAGACACCCAGCAACTGGTGATGTCCATGAATCGCAGACTTCAAGCAGTCATTGCATGCAAAGTATAAGCAACAAAATACTAAACATGACTACTTTCATTTGCATGACATTGCTGTGTCCCAAACATTATGGTGCCCTGAAATGGGGTGGCACTATGTATAAACACTGATGTAATTTCTACATGGTAAAACCAAAATGTTTAAAAATGTATTTTATTAAAATCTGACAATGTGCACATGTGATTTTTTCTAATAGAAATGTCAAATTGTGGAGTACAGAGGCAAATAAATAAATGATGGGTCTTTGTCGCAAACATTATGGAGGGCACGGTACAAGAGACTATAGTGTGCACTTTTGGGTCATGTGGAAATAGGAAGGATAAGCAAAACACAAAATGCCTGAAGAACTCAAAGGGTCAGGCAGCATCTGTGGAGGGAATGGACTCGTGTTGTTTCAGGTCGGGAACCTTCTTCAGTCTTCTTCTTGGACTACCTCCTCCATCTCTGTCTTTCATTATTTTTAAAACATCTGTCATGTCATTTCTCAGCCTCCAAGGAAAACAAACCCAGTCTAACCAATCCCTCTTGAAAACTCAAGACCTCCAATATATGCAACATCTGTGATTTTCTTTTCTGCATCCTCTCTAGCAAAATCATATTTTTCTTTAGTGGCAACCAGAATTGCATTCAATACTTTGCGTGTAAACGGACAAATATTATGTACATTGTAAACTTTGACAATATTGAAAACATAACGTCATGTCCCTAAACTTTCCTGTGCAATAAACTTTCAGCTTCATGATCAGCAACACAAAACAATTTCTTACCTGAAAAGTTCCCGTATTTCTTTTACTTTGGCCTGGAAAGGAATATTTCGAATCAGAATTTTGGAGGCCTTCTGATCCTTTGCTTTTTGGAGCTTTCTTGCTGGGTTCACAGACCTGAATGTAAGAAGACCTTAGTTTCAAACATTGCTAAAAATCTGGATAGTCCATATAAACAAAATAACAAGAATCAAAGAATAGTAACACTAAATATTTAACACATGGAAAGATGCAATTGGTTATTAAATTATTTGATAAAAAGCATAAGATTTGAATGAAAACATGGCTAGTGATTTTTTCATTCAAACTTGCCTGTACATTTGTTTTGTCAGAGTTTTTTTTTTAAACTTAATTGGAACTGCAACTTTAAAACAGCTTCAAGAATTACAAGTAAACCAAAGTAAGTGATAAAGCGAGGGTGTCAACAGGTTTTGTTACGGTGGCATGCATTAATCATGGAAAAGATAATGCAAGTCTCACATGCGTGACTTTACGATATAGACTTGACAAGGATAAGTAATATTTCCCTGTTGATTTCTTTATTGAAATGTTATTGATGATGCAATGGCAGAGTTATGCATTGAGACACCTCAAATGTAATCTTCAACGAGATTGCCTAAATATTTCAACATTCATTGTTAAATATAAGATTTATTTACAACTGAAAAAAAAGTTAGCTTTCTCATCTCTACTGCCTTCAGTTTGACATCTTTTTAACATGGTTTTGAAGGTTTTCTTCATGGTACCAACAAGGGACCAATGCAGATCCCATATACACAATGTATTTGGTTATGAATAGAATGTCAAGTTAGTCTTGTTCAAATGGATTGATCTTCCATCAAATCTTTGTTATACATTTTGTATATTAGGTGGAGATTTTTCTGACAGTGGTAATAATTATTGTATGTCAAATCTGGTCATTATATTAATTAGTCAATCCCTCAATTGCACTAATGATCAACAAACAATCAAAAGGATCCAATATATTCTCCTTCTAGGATTGTACAAGCCCAATAAGTCAGGGCCGGGTACCCTATTCACAAGATTAGATTGATGTGTTGCTGATTTCTTTAAAACTGGAGTTCGGATTGGAATCCAAACACCAGGGTTCAGAAAGGTAGATAGGTTAGCAGCCAGAGCCACGCCTGGAGTGCTTATATGTTCCCTGCTCCTTTTGAACTAATTTCAATGAAAAATTGTATTCCTCTGTATAGTATACACAAAACTGAAGTGAAAGTGTGTTATTAGGAGTAACATCCAAGAACCTGAAAAATCTACCATGGGTGCCGGATTATCAGAGCTTTTCTGTACCATCAGTTAAGCACAATATGTAATGTCAAGAGCAAGACCTGCATAGCCCGTCTTTGCACTGCAGAGGTGTGTAGGTGTAGGTAGGTGTGTGTGTGTGTGTGTGTGTGTGTGTGTGTGTGTGTGTGTGTGTGTGTGTGTGTGTGTGTGTGTGTGTGTGTGTGTGAGTGTGAAAATTAGATTCCAAACAATTATTTTAAAAATAGTAATTTTAAAGGTTTGCAAATATTTTTCAAACATTATATGCTAACCAGGTTCAATATATTGTTCTCACTGCAGATTGCGTAGTCCCAAAGCATAACATTCACCATTCAAGCTTACTTTTAAAACCCACTCCAAGTAAAGCCAAAATATCAGTCCATTTCACTTACCTTTTTCATTCTGTTTCATAATTACTGATCAACACAAATTATATTTTACATAAACCCTCCTCTTGAATGACACCAAAATATATTCAAGGATCCAGAAAAAACATAAAATAAAAATAAACTGCAGATGCTGGTTTAAATCGAAGGTAGACACAAAATGCTGGAGTAACTCAGCTGGTGAGGCAGCATCTCTGGAGAGAAGGAATGGGCAACGGTTCGGGACGAGACCTGAAGAAGGGTCACAACCCGAAACATTCCTTCTCTCCAGAGATGCTGCCTCACCCGCTGAGTTACTCCAGCATTTTGTGTCTCCCATAAAATAAAAATACGTACTTTGTAACTCTGTCCGATAGCTTCAATTCCAGTTGGTGATCATCCAACATGGTATGCTGTGTTTCAAGAACAAAAAGGAAAATGCCCCATAAATATTCAAATGAAATTTAGAGGTTGAAATATTTTTAAATACCGGAGAGATATGGTGAAAACCTTGCACTGACATTTTAATAACCTTTTAATAATATCGGGAAACAGTGAAATATTGTCAAATTTAAAATACAGTTCAGAAATCAAGTTAAGCATTACCCATCATGGTTTACTTTACCTCATGCTAACATTTCAGTACTAATTAATATAAACGTACAAGTCTCTTCGGCACTATATGTTTTCTGGAATAAAATCTGGCTACCTTGTTTGCGTTATACAATACAATACGGTTTATTTGTCACATTGCACAAAAAGTGCAAGTTAAATGGATATGTCAGCAGCGATACAATGATAAAGAGCACACACAAAAACACAATAAAAATTTAACATAAACATCCACCACAGCATTCATCACTGTGGTGGAAGGCACACAATTTGGCCAGTCCTCCTCCATTTTCCCCCGTGGTCGGGGCCTCAACCCTCCACAGCCGCTGCTGCGGGATTCCAGATGGTAAGGACAAGGTACGAGTCCAGGTAAGTCCAGAGTCGGCTCTTCCCCACCGGAGACCGCGGCTTTAAGTTGGTGTAGGCCGCAGGCCGGCGGCCGAAGATTTAAAGTTCCCTCCACGTCGCAGCCAGAAGCACTGCAGACTGCAGGGCCGGCAGTCAAAGCTCCCCTCCAGGGGTGATGTTAACTCCATACCGCGCCCGCGGTAGAAGTTGGCCGCGGGCCGGCAGTGATGGCTTCTTCTTATCTCGGGTCCCCCCCGAGGGATCCCGGGCTGTAGATGCCGCGCCAGCTGGAGCTGTGCAGACCGCGGCTTCAGGCTGCCGGCTGCTGCGGGCCAACGAAACGGAGCGCTCCCCTCCAGCGAGGGCTTGCCCGCTCCGCGTTGACAGTCCACGCTGCACCCGCCACTGGAGCCCCGAGTCCCGGGCGCGTCTCTGGGAAAGGCCGCGCCGATCCTCGCTGTTAGGCCATGGGGGAGGCAACCTGGAAAAAGTCGCCTCTCCTTGGAGGAGGCGACCGAAACGGTTTCCCCCTCAACCCCCCCCCCCCCCATACACAAAACACACAAAGAAACATTAAAAACATACTTTAAAACATACTAAAAAGAATTAAAAAAATATATATATATTTCAGAGTCAGTGTGCATAAGATGAGAAGCTAATTTATTATATGTACATGGTGATGAGGCAACCTTCAAAGTAAATGACATTTAAGAGCTTGAAGTTTGAATATAATCTTACTGAGAATGTGCTTATTTTTATGAATGAAACATCTATAAAGTTCGACATTATAACTCAAGCACCAGCAGCTACGCACGACTGCACCAACCTTTCTCCAGCTCCAGTAAAATGAATTCATATCCAATCAAATGAATGACAGTCAGCAGAAGATAAAGTCAGGTACGGCAATCATGTGCAATTATTATTTTAGCATAAATACTCAATCTGTCAGTTCATTTTGTTGCTACATTCCATGTGGAGTCCAGTGATGAAACTCCATCATGCTAAATTCCCCTGCATTTGCGATGGGGCAATTCTTTTTAGGATTGAGTGATGTTAATTTCAGCTACTTGAAAAACTTTAATTATAAAACCTATTAAAGTCGCAGTTAAGGTACCTGTGAATGTTTCCAACATTTGAAAAAAGTTAAAGTTGGAAGCAGGACTTTGACAGTATGTGCGCCATTTGAGGGGTAGGAATTCTTTACAATATAACCTGAAGTCATGCTTCTCTTACACCACACTGGTAAAGTCCAGGCTGCACACTGCACTAAGTATGGGTTTCGGGTACGAAAACAAAATGCTGTAGTAACTTAGTGGGTCAGGCAGCACTGCTGGAGGACATGGATAAGCGACATTTCAGGCTGGAACTCTTATTCAGACTGATTGTAGTAGGGGGGAGAAAACTGGAAGAGAGATGGGGCCAGGACAAAGCCAGGCATGTGCTAGGGAGAAAAGAGATGGGGAAAGCAGCAGGATGGTAGGCAAAACTGGTGTGCATTCAAGTGGGGCACAGGGTAATAGATGAGAAAATGAAGGGGATGCAGTGGCTGGTAGGGTGAAAGGCAAGGACTGGGGTAACTATGTCCTTCTTCTGTCTGAGGGGGAAGGGGAGCAAGACCAGAACTGTGAGTCAGAGGAGACATGGGGGAGAGATACATTTATAACAGCACGGGAAAACCCCACACTTACTAAAGCACAATGACATCTTGGATCCCTGGGCATGGAAGACTTGATAATGTTTATACACACACTTAAATAACCTGTGTGATAAAGAGTGTTGTTTTTTATTTCAGTAACCCGATTCAAAACGTTCTCCAGAGATACTGCGTGTCCTGCTGAGTTACTCCAGTTTTTTGTTTCTACCCCGAGTTCATGTGCTCTAGATTTCAGCATCGGCATTCTTGTGTCTATGGGTTTAGGAAGGGTGATAATTTGCTTGCTATGATTTGATTCAGAAGAGGTTTGTGACATAGAGGTCATGTAAAGGTACAACATAAATGCAAGTTCTCCCTTGTGTACTGAAAGTTCATTGCAACAATCAATTACATTTGGTGAGACAACAGCTGAATTCACATTCACAGTGAAAAAAAAACTTTAAATGTTATTGAAGTGCCAATAGAAATATTACCAAGTCTTCTACGCCTAAAGATCCAGAATAAGTTTAAAACTTATTTGACAAAATTGCTTGAACATCATAATTTAAAACAAATTACTGATAACTACGAGGCACTATTCCAATCCCACCCATTGAGGAAATCTGAACTCATGCAACATTCTGCATTCTCAATTCAGACAAGTAAAAGGTTTTGAACAATACATCTACTAATGTGAACATGCATGCACTACACTATTGTAGAACAATGAAATGCCATATCAAACTATCGGGGTTTGACACACATTGATTATTTGTTTTTAACAACATTAGTCATTCGCACTTGCATATTTGTTTCAATATCATCTCACATTTACAATTCTTTTAGCAAAAATTAATAATTATACCATTACCATTTAAAAAAAAAAACAGAATAAATTTCCATGGCACTGAGTTTTTTTAAAGTCCACTCTCTGTGACGAGGAGAGTATTAAGTAAAGGAAATATTTGAAATAATTTATATTTGAAATAGTATTCAACAAATACAATGGAAATGTGATTACCTGCAGCAGTTTTAGAGCTTTGTTGGCATATTCTGGTTTTGTGTATTCCACAAAGCCATATCCCATTGACAAAAGGGTACCTGTAAAAGGGAAAAAAAAAATTCAGAGGCAGCTCAAAGCGATTATTCACAACTGTGGGTCACCAGATTTCTACACAGTTGCTCATTAACTGCATCATCATCAATTCCACACTGCATACAATCCATGCACGATATAATCAAGATCAGTGTGAGAAATGCATAACCCAGCTGGTTTCAACTGTCACAAAGAAGATGCAGTCCAAGAAAAAATAAATAATTGTTTTTCATTATACAAGATAAATGCCAAAAGGTGTATGTATAGCACACAACTATAATAGCCCACAAATAACTAACATATAAAATGCTGAACGATTGGCAAATGTTTGTTAATGAAGAGCATATTTTTTGACAGAGCCCAGGATAACCCATTTTAATCTTTTAAAGCCTAGTCAATATTAAAAGCAATTGCAGTACTTATAGTAGCAACAATTCACAAGAGTATACATGCACAGCATGTTTCCAAACTGGAAGCAACTAATTTTGATAGACCTTAAGCAATATGGGATGTTTTTTTTTTAAGCTGACTTTAACTTGAATATAGTGTTTATAAATATATAATTACAATTAATTGATCATATATAATTAGCGAACCATGTGTTGAAATCAAATCACAGCAAATACTTGTAAAGTACATTATTGGTACTTTAAGTAACTATTTTAAGCAGATATAAAACAAATTCCATAACTATATGTTTCCTCAAATATATTATTTGCCCAGTTATCAAAATTGTATTATCAAAATCATATATTACCAATTCATGATATCTAGATAAGTTCTGGGTTATAAATAGAAACATTTGTTTAAATTGAAATGATCTCACAGCAAGTTCTACATTGAAAATTGAAAAACAAAAGAGCTTTTCACCTGTCCTGCTCTTCTTTTTTGAAATACTGCAACTTTTTAATGATCCACATTTGCTAAATGCCTTGAAAGGAAACACATTCGATAATGAACAATTATTAAAATCATAGAATTGTTATAAATATGTGAAATAAACTATTGTTGCAAGCACAAGCACAAGCACAATAAAGACTAAAGTTGCAAATAATGTGGAGCTGGCTGCATGCACTCAGCCGTACACTGCCAGGTATGCTGCAGTGAGTGAGTGAGTAAGGTAGGAGTAAATGGCAAAAGTCAGGGGTGTGATAGAATATTTTCACTTGCCTGAATGGATGCAACCCACGCAAGTCAAGAAGCTAAACACTGTGCAGGACAATCTACCTACTTGACTGCCAACTTAATTAGCACACCACCCCAATAATTTCACATTCCACTTCCTCTGTGGGGACACAATGAGCACCATTTACTAAATACACTGCAATCAACTGCCTAATTTATTCCAACAACACCTCCCAAATCAATGACTACTACCTGGAAGGAAAGGAAAATAGATGCAAGGCAACACTACCACCTGCGGGTTCCTCTCGAGGACATACACCATCCTAACTTGTCATTTCCTTGGACATCACAGGTTCAAAATCCCAGAATACCCAACACATAGAAACATTCAGCCCTTCAAGCCAGCACTGCCATTAAATATGATCATGGCTGATCATCCAAAATCAGTACCCCGTTCCGGCTTTTTCCTATATCCCATGATTCTCTTAGCCCAAAGAGCTAAATCTAACTCTCTTGAAAACATGTACAGTATCTTTAGCAGGAGGGCACCATTTCAAGAGGGAATAGGATTGGGCTATAAATGCTGCTCATGCCAGCTATGCTCACTTCCTATAAAATAACATTAAAAAGTGCATAGGTTTCGTAAAAAAAGTGCAAAGCAATCTGCTGAACTGATCAAGTCATGGAGTGTAATTGTCCCCATTTAATTTTGTTTCAGACTCGGAATTATTTGTGGATATTTATTTCCGTAATTCTACTGATCCATTTCTCATCCACATCAATACACATACATTTATTTTTCTTAATATGAAAGGGAAATTTATTAATAACAGCCCATTGAAAAACAAATTTGAGCTATTAATTTTTTTTTTTGTAAGGAATGCGCAGGAACCTCCTGACTTTAAATGCTATGATCGTATCAAACAAAAAGGATGATTCAGGGTGGGTTTCATTAAATCCATGGGCAATTTTCTACCCACGGAATACTTTTGTCTGGCTGACTTCAGTGGCTGTTCATCGTTGGTTCATGAGAAGAAAGGATTATTATTTGACGGGACCCATGTGGCAGAGTTTTGAGTACTGCAAAATCATGGTCTATAACATATGCCCGAACTCAGAAGCTCCATGAGATCATAGTATGTGGCCGTTGATTATTATCTGACTGAGTGTATCACATACATTAAGGTCTGAGAGAAGATAGATCCAAGAGAATTATAATACTGAGTAGACAGCTAAGGCGGAAAAAAAGTAAAAAAATTCACACCAAATACTTTAAGAAGCTTGGAAGATTAAATATTGTTGTCGAATAGAATTATCAAGAAGGTTGCAGTTTAATTTTAAGAATCTTGGTGACTTTACAAGGTAAGTGCATGAATACAGCAAGATAAATCGTAGCCGATAGTTCTCTGCCCACCATAATATCTTCTATCAAGTGCAGAAAATATCAGAAACGGTCACAGAGGTAAGCGCCAAAATTGCTTCATTAACTGTCAAGATTTTCAGCTGTGGAGACTAATAAAAGGCTGCACATGTTAAAGGCATGGGAAAAGTTGTGACCAACAGATACTCAGAACTTTGTTCAATGCCTGTTGGAATCAAGCATCTCTCCAGCTTCATGTGCCTTGAAATTAAATATTATATTGTGGCTGCTCCCAAGGGTTGGGCCATTCCACTATCGAACTCCTCGGCACGGGAATGGACTAGTCCTGAAATACCCGGCTCCTCGCCTTCATTTCGGGCTTATCACCACGCCACACCGGTGATCCCGAGGCTCCATTGGTGTCATAATGGAGTCAAAAGACAGAGCCGCACGTCCGTACACCTCACAGGCCGAACGTGCCCTGTCTCTCGACGCGGTCTCCATTAAACTACCTACTTTCTGGACCGCCCGGCCTCGCATCTGGTTTCAGCAGGAAGAGGCCCAATTCCAGCTGCAGGGCATTACGGCAGACGAAACCCGCTACTTCTACCTGGTGAGGCCCTCGAACAGGACACGACCGGAGAAGTCACTCAGTTCCTCGAAGACCCCCCGGCCGCCGAGAAATACCCCGGCCTTACGGAGCTCCTGCTACAGGTTTACGTGCTCAGCCGGATGGAGCGGGCGGCCATCAAGCCTCCTTAATGAGATGGTTGCGCTCCTGGATGGGCACACGCCGTGCCTCATGTTTGAGTATATTTACCTGCATCTGGTGCCGGCCGACATCCGCCTGCAGCTCACCGACGCCTCGTTCGCCGACACCCGGGCCCTCGGCAGGCGCGCTGAAGTGCTGTGGATGGCTGCCAACAGTCCCCGCGGTGGCCGGCCACATTCACCACCTCTTCACCTGGGATCGGCGCTCTGGGAGTCGCTTCCTTGTGGATACCGGGGCTGAGCGTCCTGCCCCTTCGCTGGTGGACATTCGTTCTGGTAAGCGGGGGCCCGCCCTCACCCCGGCGAAGGGCAGCCCCATCCGTACGCATGGGGCTCGCAAGGTCCCGATCGTTTTTTGGCTCCTGTAATTTCTCGTGGCAATTTACCATCGCCGATGTTTCCCAGCCGTTGCTCCGTGCTGACTTCCTCCGGGCTCACTCCCTCCTGGTGGACAGGGGCAGTGCTTGTTCCACGCCGCCACGATGGAGCCAATCACATTGCGTCTGGATGAGCCGATTGCACGCCCCCTGTCATCCGTGGATTACTATTTTGCTCGGGTCTTGGCCGCGTTCCCGGACATTCTGATCCCACAGTTTCGGTCGTCGACCTCCAAGCACTGGGTGGAGCATTTCATAACAACTTCCGGTCCACCCCTCCACGCACGAGCATGCCGACTGCCGCCTGATAAACTAAGTCTGGCACGGCAGGAGTTCTACACGATGGAGTCCTTGGGGATCATCCGCTCTTCAAACAGACCATGGGCGTCCCCACTGCACATGGTCCCCAAGGCAAGCGGGAGCTGGCGACCTTGCGGGGATTATCTGCTGCTGAATGCAGCTGCTGCCGCAGACCGATACCCCGTGCCCCACATCCAGGACTTCAACGCCCATTTGGCTGGGGCTACTATCTTCCGAAAAGTGGATTTGCTGCGCGGCTATAACCAGATCCCAGTTCACCCGAAGGATGTGCCCAAGACGGCAATCATTACGCCGTTTGGATTGTACGGGTTTGTGCGGATGCCGTTCGGCCTTAAGAACTCCGCGCAGGCATTTCAACGGTTAATGGACGAGGTGTGTTGTGGTCTCGAGTTTTTGTTCGTCTACCGCGATGACATCTTGGTGGCCAGCCGCTCGCGGCAGGAGCACTGTGCCCACCTCCGGCAGCTCTGTCAGCAGCTCAGTGAGCATGGTTTCGCTGTGAACCTCGTGAATTGCCGGTTTGGGGTGACCACCATCGATTTCCTCAGCCACTGCGTGACTTCACAAGGCGCGGTTCCCCTGTCGGATAGGGTCGACGCCATCTGCCGGTTTCCCCGTCCATACACTGTGCGCAGCCTGCAGGAGTTAGTCAGCATGGTGGCCTTTTATCACTGTTTTGCGCCATTTGCTGCCTACATCATGCGGTCGCTGTATCATCTTCTGACCGGTAGGCGTAAGGACGCCGAGTGGACTGACGATGTGGTGGTGGCATTTGACTGCGCTAAGGAGGCCCTTGCTACGGATGCACTGCTGGTTCACCCACAGGAGGATGCCCCTATCGCCCTTACGAAGGACGTCTCGGAGTCGGCGGTTGGTGCCCTGCTGGAACAACTGACGGATGGGGGTTGGCAGCCCCTGGCCTTCTTCAGCCGGCACCTCAACAACGCCCAAAGGAAGTACAGCGCATTTGACCGCGAGCTCCTGGCTCTGTACCTGGCGGTGCGCCACTTCCGCTACTTCCTGGAGGGCCGCCCATTCACTACTTACACGCACCATAAGCAGCTTAACTTCGCCCTGGCAAAGGTTTCCGACCCCTTGTCCGCACATAGCAGCCGCAGTTGGCGTTCACCTCGGAGTACACCACCTCCATCCGCTTCATCGAGGGGAAGGAGAACCAGGTGGCCGACGCTTTTTCGAGGTGGCGTCCGGCATTGACTATTTTGTCCTGGCGGAGGCTCAGCTCACAGACGGTGAGATGCCCGCCTATCGGATTGTCATCTCCGGCCTTCGCCTAGAAGATGTACTTCTCGGCCCTGGAGGAGCAACAATACTTTGTGAGTTGCTCCTCCAGGTCAGCCGCGCCTCATCGTCCCTGCTTCCTGACAAAGGAGGGTTTTCAATGTGGTCCACGGGCTGGCTCACCCATCCATTCGGACGACGACGGCACTTGTGGTTGCTCGGTTCATGTGGCATGGCCTGTGCAAGCAGGTTGGCCACTGGGCCCGCACCTGCATTCCGTGCCAGACAGCAAAAATCCATCCCCACGTCCGGGCGCCACTCCAGGAGTTCGGTCTACCACGCCGGCAGCTCGACCACCTCCACTTGGACATTGTGGGGCCTCTCCCGCCGTCCCGGGGCATCACCCACCTCCTCGCAGTGGTGGACCGCTTCAAGCGGTGGCCTGTGGCCATAACGCTGGCCGATACTTCGACAGCTACATGCGCTTGTGTGTTGTCCGCGCACTGGATTGCTCGATTTGGGGTGCCGTTTGACATCTCCTCAGACCGGGGTCCACAGTTCACCTCCGAGCTGTGGTCGGCCATGGGTCACCTGTTGGGTGTGCGGCTGCATCACACCACGGCCTACCACCCGTAGGCAAACGGCTTGGTGGAAAGGTTCCACCGGCAGCTCAAGGCAGCTCTGAAGGTGCGACTCGCCGGCCCGGACTGGATGGACGCACTGCCGCGGGTTTTGCTGGGCATTCGAACTGCGCCTAAGGAGGACTTGGCCTCATCTTTAGCGGAGTTTGTTTACGGGTCACCGCTCACGGTGCCTGGGGAGTTTATGCCATCGGCGCCGTTGCAGCAGGGACAGCTCTCATCCACCCTCCAGCGCCTTCGCGAGCGAGTTAACAGGCTCGCGCCAGTGCCGACATCCCGCCATGGGACATTTCGCCCGCACGTGGCATCGGCCCTCCGGGACTGCCCCGATGTTTTCGTGCACCGTGACGCCCACCGCTCCAGAGGCCGTATGAAGCCCCGTTCCGGGTGCTTAAGCACAGACAGCCAACCTTTATGGTGGACATGGGGGGCCGGCTGGAGGCCGTGTCGATTGACCGGTTAAAGCCGGCACATTTGGACATTGACCTGCCGGTGCTAGTTGCCCAGTGTCGGCCACGAGGTCGCCCCCATTCGCGGCTCCCTCCACCTGTGCATCCGCCAGCCCGTCCGCCAACTTCCGTAAGCGGTCCGGTCGGGTTCTACTCCTGCCGTTGCGTTTCATGCCTCCTGTTCTGGGGGGGGGGGGGGGGGGGGGGTCCTGTGGCGGCATCCAAAGATCGGACCATTCCACTATCGAACCCCTCGGCACGGGAATGGACTACAGGGATAAAGGGCAGGGGTTTAGGCGCGATCGCTCTTTTGCAGACCCGACTGGACAAGAGAACAACAACTAATAAAATTCCTCCCAAAATATCTGGCTCCTCGCCTTCATTTCGGGCTTATCGCCGCACCACAATATCGGTAAAAGACAAGCCAAAATAATACTTCTCCCAGGCAGCAGATGAAATCAAGTATTGTTCAAACGCAGCTCAGACAGCTGTATTGTTGCATGCTGTGATGAATGTGTTTGAGGATTATAAAGAAATTCCAGGACAAGAAAAACTTAATATGCGAACAATAGGCATCAATTTGTCGATTCGTCTGTGGATTTGCAGAGGGGAAAAAAAAAGTTGGCAATTTGACAGGTGACAAAGAGGAGCAGCTCGGCAACCATTAGCACTGGCAAAATATATATGGTGAAGACGTTAGTTTTGCATAAAATTCAGAAGTCATTATCGGAAGTCAATTTCATAGAATCTCATGAACTCCATCACCATTATTTTCAAATGTATTTAGAGTAAATAGATAGCGAGTATGGAGATTGAATGTATAACAGATGACAGATGCGGCACAGCAAAAGTTAAAGCTTTAAAGATCTGTGGTGCTGTTGCCAGAGGTCAAAGCAATTTTGATCATGGAAAAGAAGAGGCTGTCATTTACCTGGTGGCTTTATAATATTTTCCTACCTATGCATTTTAATAACCTGAACATTGCCTGCCTGTCTGCCCCCTCCAAATACTCTAGTCTGTATAGCAATACAAAATATTTAATTCTGTATAGTTTGGTCTCTGAAAATCAATTACACTAATGCTTACAGCTGTGATGCACCAAGAGATCCCAATAATAAGGTCTGATGCCACCAAAGTGGTTCTTCAGAACCAGAACAACACTCCTGGAAAAGCATCTGTTGGTACATATAATTGTTTTATGAAAGTTCCTCTTAAAATTGTAAATGTCTGAATATTCTAAGTTTAAAATCAGAGATATTGATTAGAAAATGATTTAGCAAATTATGCTGTCAAACACCCAAAAATCACTAGTTATTTTTCCTGCATCTTAAACTATTAGCAACTTGTTGCTTCATGGCAGTCTGAGCAGAAGCCAGGCTGATCATAAAAATGTCGTTTGTGCCTTCCGATAATGAAAATATCAATGTATAGTGTCACTTAAGCGGTCCTTAGAAAAAGTGTGTATTTCCACCTGATCCCCCCCCCCCCCCAAAAAAACTCAACGGACTATTGAGTTAGATGCAAAGTTCTGCTACAGAATTTAATGGATTCCTATTAAAACCTACAAAGCTGATACTTCTATTTTGCTGACCTCAGATGTTTGTCATTACTGAGCTGGAGCATCCAACAAGTATCTGAAATTGATTGTAATTAGCACACACAATCAACAACAAAAATAGCATTCCCCATCAATGCATACTATAGATAAAAAAACAATTTCACTGTTCAACATTTTACTGATAAAATATTTGCTTGCTGTACTACTGAGTTGCGTCAATGGAAAACAATTAAAAAAGAACACTTAATTCCATGCAATGATGATTTGAAAGAAAAATAATCAAGCCAAGATATTAGCTTTTGTTACGTCCTCCACAAATGGTCCCATGTCTGAACATTTCCAGCATTAGGTTTATATTTCAGATTTCCAACATCCACAGCTTTTTAAGTAAACTTTTTTAGTATTTAAAATAACCTTTATTTGAAAAATGGAGAAATGGACAGTACCAGGAAATAAAATATCCATGACAAGTGGTCAGGGAATTACAAAGAAAAAGGCCCAGTTCGTTTAGACTTTTCATTATTGCTTATTTTAAACTGCATTGGACAGTGACAATTCCATTTGTATGTTGTGAGCAGGCAGCTAGCAACATATTGAACATGCACGCTGTTTTAAACCAGGGAATGGGGGACCTGTGTCCAAATGTACAAGACTCAACTGACAGACAACCAGTTACCAGCAACATTTTCCTTTCTGAATTTATATATTTAGCAAAAGCTACATATTGTGACAAAACCATGTCAAGCATCGTAGCAAGATTATTTAAAGAACAAATTAGTTAGCAGTAAAGGGCTCAACTGAGGAGAAACACAAGTGGTGTACATAAAACATTAACCTCAAATCCCTCAGAATGGAGTACGTATATTTGGCATTCATTCTACACAATAAAGGTTCTGGAAAATAAGGCATGGATGAATTACATCATTATATATATATTACATTTTATTTTTATTGAACTTGCAGTAATATCTTCACCAAAGTTGAGCACCCACAGTGAAGTCAAATGGCGATGGTAGAAAAATTGCACTCGGCAGGTTTTCAGGAGGTCGGAACTTGAATTCAAAATATAAATCAGAAATTCAAGGAATTTCCAGTCTATTTTTTTTTTTTTTTCTCATAGCAGAATCGGGGAGATTAAATTATGATTTATAAAATTATGAATGGCCAAGACAGGGTGGGTCTATAATTAGGGATAAAGATTTTAGTTGTAGCAAAGGAGAAAAAAGTACTCATTAGATGATTAGAGTCGTCATGGTGGCAGTTCTGGAACAGCCTGAAAGAGTGGTGGTGAAAAATCCTCATCACAGTTTAAAAGTTGTCCCTTTTTATGCTGCTAATTACTATGATTTCAAGACTTAAACAGTGAAGGTACTGTTGCCCCTGGGCTGTGACCATTATACAGAATTCTTGATAAATTATTTGATCTGCTTGCCTCAAAACTATTCTCTCATTTATTTCCAAAACATGTGGCCATCTCCAAAATCCAGGCCCATCTTTTCCGTATGTCCCCATCTGAAACTCTCTATCCAAGTTTCTTCCACTGCCATAGCACTCCCAAGGTTCTCCTCAAAGATGGAAGAATATTTACTGTTATTATGATGGAAGGAATCCATCTCTCTTCATCTTTCTCACTTTGCACTCAAGAAATTCATCGTTCTGGCAACTAATTCAAGTATATCGTTCCCTGAAAAAGGGAATGCTGGGTAGATTGGGTGACAATAAACTAAACTGGTTAAAAAATAATTTAACTGCGTTAGAACGTGACAATAAAAGCACCATTGAAAGTGAAAGTGGCGTCACAGGGTAGATAAGGTGGTCAAAAAGGCTTTCGGCACATTGGCCTTCATCAATCAGAGTACCGAGTATACAACTTTTATAACCTGTTCCAGTTGTTGAGAGCACTTCTGTCCCAGAGGAAATCCCAATGGTCAAAGTACCTGACCCGTTCCCTCTGCCACTCATCCATCTGTCTTGTTCTCCTATTCCTACTCTCACTACAAAATCCAGACATTATGGCCCTTGAAAAGATCCTGCTTTTTAACTTTCTACCTAGCTCTCCATATTCACTCTGCACGATTACTAATGTCGTTAATCAATGTGTACCACGACTTGCAGCTGCTCATCCATTCCCTTGAGAATGTTCTGTAACTGCTTGGAGACATCCTTAACCTGGCACCAGGGGAAGCAACACACCATCTTGGAGTCTCGTTCACAACCACAGAATCTTGTCTGATTCCTTGTTATCAAACCTCCTAACTGTACCACTCTCCTATCTTTAACGCTCCCTGTGTACATCAGAGCCAGTCGTTATGCCACAGACCTGGCTGCTGCAGCTCTTTGAAAAACAGTCTCCTCCAACAGAATCCAAAACTAGACACTATTCTTCTACACAATACTATATGTTATTATGCTCTATATTTGTTTAAGAAAGAACTGCAGATGCTGGAAAAATCGAAAGTAGACAAAAATGCTGGAGGAACTCAGCGAGTGAGGCAGCATCTATGGAGAGAAGGAATAGGTGATGTTTTGGGCAGAGACCCTTCTTCAATCTATTAGGTAATAAACTACTCTTGGGCAGATGTTTAGAAATTTTACTTTCAATTGAACAGATATTTAAATCTCTTACTGCCTTAGCATTAAGTTACATCAAATGTTCCTACATAGGGAGAAACTTAATTTATACTGCAACTTAAATGACTGCAGAAGGCCATTACGGTCCGATAGGTTCTTAAAAGGTGCAATCTCTGTTCTCTATCAATTTGGCAAAATATGACAAAAAATAGCAATGTGATAATGACCAAACATTTTTTTCAACGTTGCTGGCTAAGATCAATATTGCCCTGAACACCTGCTGTTCTTCATGTCATGGGATCTTTTCCATCCATCATGGGAGGAAGATGGGACTTTGGTTTAATGTCACTTATGAAAAATGGCATCCTTACAGGCCCATAATTCACAGCCCTGCTCTGGAATGTCATCATTGATTTTGTGTTCAAGTAACAATTATACAAGAGAAACATGTCAACACTACAGAAGTGTTCCCTAGATGTTTGGTTGGTAGCTCAGATTATTTTGAAATGTTAAAATAAACTTTAGTTTAGGATGATGAGATTTGTAAAAGCACATTTATTTGTCATCACATCCATGCAAATAACATTGTAGAAAAACATTAAATATTTATTATTCTGTTTTGATCTTTAATATTTTTGTGGTTTCAAATATAGTAACATCAAATAGTATAGCAGATGTGTATTATCACGAATGGTTTTGGAGCTTTCTAAAATCCTATGTACTTCCGCCATACTAACATTTTCCACAGTGGAAATTTACTACTTCATATCACATTGCATAATTACTGAACAATTACACGAGGAAATATCAAAAAGCTCTTGTTCCCTTTTTGATTTTGTATTCATTTAGAATTAATTATACATAACAGATCTGTCAGTCTACAGAATACCCAAATAAGTTTCAAAAAGGGAAAACAATCTGAAACAAGTCCCTTTCACTGTGAGCACCTACCACTGAAGGAACTCAATGGGTCAGGCAGAGTCTGTTGAGAGGAATGTTTAGATAAGATTTTTGGCCGTGACCATTCTTTGTCTGAAGGGCACTGACCCGAAATGTCGTCTATCCATTCCCATCCACAGATGCTATCTGACCTGCTGTGTTCCTCCTGCTGTTCCTTTTTTGTTCAAGATTCCAGCCTCTGCAGTTTCTTATGTCACCACTTTAGTTTAAAGATTATTGAAAAATGTTTCTTTTATGAGTAGCGATTAAGGGCCTATACTCTTGGTTTTGGAAAAGAATGAAAGGTGATCGTGTTGAAACATAAAATATTCTGATCAGGCTTAGCAGGGTAGAAGCTTCTCTTGGCTGGGGTACCCAGAAACAGGGATCAAATTAAAGGGACAACTTTTAAAGACAGAATAAAAATGTCTTTACCTGCAGGATAGTAAATAACTGAAATTCTCTCAAGAAATGTTGGAAGCGGAGTCACCCAATGTATTTTATTGAATGATATAGCCTAGTAACAGGCCCTTCAGCCCACTGAGTCCATGCGGACCATCCATCACCTGTTCACAGTAGTTCTATGTTATTCCACCTTTACATCCACTCTCTAAACACTAGGGGCAATTTATGGAGGCTAACTAACCTACAAACCCACATCTTTGGATTGTAGGTGGAAAAATAAGCACCCGGAGGAAACACCCAGTCATTGGCAGAACGTCCAAACTCCACACAGGCAACACACGCGATGTCAGGGTCTCTGGCGCTGTGAGACAGCAGCTCTACCAGCTGTGCTGCCCTCGACGATAAAGACATACAGATTTTTAGATATTATTAAGGGACCCAAAGCATAAAAAGTTAGTACGGAAAAGCAAGGCTGTGGATCAAGTGGGGACGAGGGGCCCAAATGGCCAAACCCTCCTTCCAGTTCAAATTTCATTCGATACTTAGTGGCACAAGGTCATCTCCTTTAGATGTTTTACTACATTTAAGACAATTTATCTCAACGTGTTTTTATTTATTTCCAAATTTAGTCAAGCTTACAATAGAAATTCGGTATCTATCACCAACTTAGATATCACATTGAATGACCAAAGGTGTACTAAATAAAGTACCACATACTTTTCTCACTAAACAAAAAAAGCTTTCCTTTTCTCAAGCAAACAGTGAATTTATTATTTTAAAAAGCTTTAAAACAGATGAGTACGGTATTAAAAGCCTCAAGCTACACCCACATTTGCAATATAGTTTTAGTAGAGGTTTCCTGAAGGATATTGCAGATTTCCAATATCTTTCATATTTCATTCCTATGGATAGATTTAGAAGCTGCTACCAATAGTTAAGGAAATCTTCATACTCCCAAAATCCTTTGCTATTAACTACTATGCTTTTGTTCAACCATAATAACCATTGGATTCCATGAGTTCATCAAAATGTTTGACTTTTTAATGAAAATCTAAAATAATTGCAAGTGCTGGAAATCTGATATAAAACAGAACATTTTGAAAACAATGAAGACGTCAGACAGCATCTGTCAAAAGAGAAAATAAATTTACATTTCTGGTCAAATGCCCTTTCTCAGAACTAGGATAAAGAATAAACGAGCCAGCTGTAAGTTTCAGTGAAGTCTGGTGAGAAATAGACCAGCCAGAAGAAATATCTCTTATAGGCTGAGGCCACGGTGATAATCTGTTGATTAATTATCTGGGGAGGGGGGGGGGGGGGGGGAGGATAGAGGGGAGAGTGGGAGGGGGCGAGGGGGGTGAAAAAACAAAGGTATGTGTGGAAATTGAGAAATACTACAATTTAGAGCTATAGGAAATGCTCATCTGTGGTAATGGGCAGTGAAAACATGCGGCACTATTTTTTATGATGGTCCTGATCCTGCTGGTTTGATTCTACTGAATTTAATGACTACTCACAGTCCTCCATATCCATCCTTATTTAGTCCAGACACAGATGACAAACCTGCTGATCTTATGCAGCCCATAGTCCAGTGACTTGCTTGCAAGTTCTGACATTGCAGTTACTGCTGGAAGGAGTACCCTCTTCTGGTACATTAGAGCAGCACATAGACAATGTTGTTGTTTTTATAGAAAAGTTATATTGAATTTGGTGGAGAAAGATTACATTTGTCCATTTACATGCAAGTACATTTTTGATGGAATGTCATAATTGCTGCCTAACATAGAAACAAGGTGCAGGAGTAGGCCATTCGGCCCTTCGAGCCTGCACCGCCATTCAATATGATCATGGCTGATCATCCAACTCAGTATCCCGTACCTGCCTTCTCTCCATACCCCCTGATCCCCTTAGCCACAAGGGCCACATCTAACTCCCTCTTAAATATAGCTCTCATACTTTAGATAAACTTTTAAAATTTGAAGACACAAAATATTGGAGTAACTCAGCAGGTCAGACGAAATCCCAGTTATGGATACGACATTTTGGGTCAGGACCCTTCTTCAAACTGATTCAACTGTGCAGTCAGATCCTTTTTAATTATACTTAAATTAGTTTTGTTTAGTCTACTATACAGACACAGCGTGTAAAAAGGCCCCTCAGCCCACCGAGTACATGCTGACCAACGATCACCCGTACACTAGTTCTATCCTACACACTAGAGACAATTTATAGAAGCCAATTAACCTACAAACATCGAGGAAGGAACTGCAAATGTTGGAAAAAACAAAGATAGACACAAAAAAAATGGAGTAACTCAGCAAGACAGGCAGCATCCCTGGAGAGAAGGAATGGGTGACATTTCAGGTTGAGACCCTTCTTGAAACTAGTTAGGGATAAGGGAAACGAGAGATATAGACGATGATGTAGAGAGATAAAGAACAATAAATGAAAGATATGTGAAATAGTAACGATGATAAAGGAAAGGCCATTGTTAGCTGGTCGTTGGTCGAAAACAAGAAGCTGGTGCGGCTTTGATGGGGGAGGGATAGAGAGAGAGAGAGAGAGAGAGAGAGAGAGCGAGAGAGAGGACATGCCGGGGTTACTTGTTAGAGTCAATATTCAGACCACTGGGCTGTAAGATGCCCAAGCGAAATATGAGATGCTGTTCTTCCAATCTGCGTGTAGCCTCACTCAGACAATGGAGGAGGCCTAGGATAAGAAAATTATGTGTGGGAATGGGCAGAAGAATTAAAGTGTTTAGCAAACGGGAGATCACGTAGGTTCAGGTGGACTGAGCGAAGGTGTTCAGCAAAACGTTCTCCCAGTCTACGTTTTTGCCTCGCCGATAAATAAGAGTTCACATCTTGAACAACGGATACAGTAGATGAGGTTGGAGGAGGTTCAAGTGAACCTCTGCCCAACCTGAAAGGAACTGTCGGGGGCCCTGGATAGAGTCAAGGGAGGAGGTATAGGGACAGGTGTTGTATCTTTTGCGGTTGCAGGGGAAGGTACCTGGGGAGCGGATGGTTTGAGTGGGATGGGATGAGTTAACCAGGGAGTTGCGGAGGGAACGGTCTCTGCAGAAGGCGGAAAGGGGTGGCGATGGGAAGATGTGACCAGTGTTAGGATCCACAGGAAGTGGCAAAAATTTGAGGATTGTGTTCTATACGACAGCTGATGGGATGAAAGGCAAGGACTAGGGAGACTGTCTATGCTGCGACTAGGGGGAGGGGGAGCAAGGACAAAGCTGCGGGGTACCGAGGATACTTGAGGGAGGGCCTCATCTATGATGGGGGGGAGTTCCCGCTCCCTAAAGAATGAGGACATCTCACAAAGACTATTCCCTACTCCCAATTCCTCCATCTCCGTCGCATCGACGCCCAAGATGAGGTGTTCCATATGAGGACATGTCCTAGTATGGAACACCTCATCTGGGAAGCAGATGCAGTATAGGCAGAGGAATTGGGAGTAGGGGATAGAGTCTTAGCAGGAAGCATGGTGGGAGAAGTGCAGTCGAAATTGTTGTGGGAGTCAGTGGGTTTGTAATAGAAGTCAGTTGATAGTCCATTTCCTGTGATGGAGACTGTGAGATCAAGAAAGGGGAGGGAGGTGTCATTGGTTCCATCCTGCACTGAAAAAATTACTTGGACAATCTCCGATACCTCCCTCCCCTTTCTTGATCAGTTTGCTCTCAACTTATTTTTTCATTTCCACTTAAATTCACTGCCCATTCATGATCTGACCGAGCTAAAATTAAAATTTTCAAAAAACATTTCCTGGTTCAGACTCTTTCATGCTAAACAGTGATCCTTCAATGCAATTGGTTTTAGAGATCAAGAAGTTTGCAATTATGACGAGTCCCTGTTCCTCTACTGCCGCATGCCAAAATGGCTTTCTAATCACAGGGTTATCCACAGAAATTCTGTAGGCAAATGGAATCAATAGCTGGCACAGTTCGTTTGTCAATAACCATAAAATTTGCACCACTAACTTGGCCTTTCGGAACCTAGAAGAAAACTTACCTTCTTCAAAGATTCTTCAGCTGTTGAAAAATTTAGATTTTTGACAAATAATGTGCATCCTGGAATACATTCATCCCTCTTCCTCACATGAATCATTTTCATTTTCATTTGTTGCCAGTACATCTTGACCATCTGCAAAATAAGAAAAAAATGCTCAGTTTCTATTTGTCATTTTCTTATTGTTAACATCTAATAATTATTTGCCAAAATAAATGGCAAGGAATGTATATACCAGTGCTCTTTTCATTCTGCTGACTTGCTTGATTTACAGTGCCCACTTTTTGCCATTTTAGTTAATTCTTCAAAATAAGTACCCCGCATTACATTTTTGTTCTTAAACAAGAGCAAAATAACTTATCAATTGAAGTTGGAACCGTGCAGCGTCTGTAGAACTGAGCAAAATGTATGTCAAAACTTGCAGTTATATAAAGTCTTTTTTTTTTTTTAAACTTGCTTTTCCATTCCATACCTGTCAAAGCCAAGAACTGCTTAACAGACTAATTCAAAATTAGATAGGAAACGCAGTCAACTATTTGGTAAAATATTGTTGTGTACTGCAGTTCAATCTTGTCAGTAGTAATGAGCACAAGTGTGCAGAATATCTTTTTGACAGCCTTGCACAATATTAAATAAAACACGCTTGGAGGATATTTGCCATAAGCCAGATGAAATTGTTGCGGCAGATAAAATAACAGCATTTAAAAGTCATATTTTTAAATTTCCCAAAATAATCTTTATTCAGATGTGGACAAGCACGTTCTAACATGGACTTAACTATCTCACGATCATTATGGTTGGCTCTTCGTAACAAGTAAAGGCCTAAAATAATCTATGTGGAAAATAAATGTATCTTTAAAATATTAACATTCACTGGACATTTTCTGAAGCAAGCACAATTGCAAGAAAACCTCTGTAAATACAGAAAATAAATTCTTAAAAACATCAGAAAAATTAAACCTGCAGTTTGGATTTACAAGAAAGGCATGCTGGTCACGATTTTGGAATATCTGCACTGAAATCTCTATAATGAAGAGACACCATCAAAGGAGAGTTAAGCATTACTTGGTTGATAGATACTACCCTGGACTATGAATTTTAACTTGCCTGCTTACACTGAGTTTGGCAGTCAAACGTTATCTCTGTGCTGATTGATGCTATTTTTTTTAAATGTTAGTCTGCACTAGTTAAGTTTTATCAAGAAAATGTCTCAGGTATCAATTGAAGCCATTCTTTCTCAGGCCAGTTAAAATGACTTCAATGCGAGTTCAGGAGTGCTCAATGAGGCATGGATGGGTTAAAATGTATAGTGCATATCTACCTTGTTCGGAACGAAGTGGTAAATACCCTGTTCTTGTGTCGGATATTCTGCAGCACAGCAACATACCAAGATACAGTTACATTTTGAGTACTATTACTTTTTCCAACCAAAACACCTTGCGTCTTCATGTAGAACAATGGCTTGCGAAATTTCATTGTTAAATTCGGCCATAAATATTCCTGAACCGAAGGAGAAATATTTAGAATGACGATCAATGCTATTTTGAAGAAATTGCTTAGTTGAGTTACAAATAAGGTGGAGAAAATTGCAAAGAGGACAAAATACTTAAAAATTGAATTGCATGTTTTACTAATCTTTTTAGATAAGACAGTGAGGAGTTAGTTAAGCATTTTCCTTCAGGATTGTTTGTTATGGCAGTGAGAATAAATGATTATCTTACGAACTGCAGTGACAAAAAAGTTGTTTAGTCTATTATCGTCACGTGTACCGAGTTACAGTGAAAAGAGGTGTGTTGCGAGCTATCCAGTCAGTGAAAAGGCTATGCATGAATAAAATCAAACCGTCCGCAGTGTAGATACAGGATAAAGAAAATAACGTATAGTGCAAGATGAAGTCCAGTAAAGCCTGATTAAAGATAGGCCAATAGTCTCCAATGAGTTAGCTGGTAGGTCAGGACCGCTCTCTAGAAGGTGATAGGACAATTCAGTTGCCCGATAACAGCTGGGATGAAACTGTCCCTGTATCTGGAGATATGCGTTTTCAGACTTCTGTACCTCTGGCCAGAGGGGAGAAGAGGGAGTGACCGGGGTGAAACCAATGAATTTAGGCAAGTTATCAAACTGCTCAGTTTCTCTCATGTTCACCATTACAAATTAACAAATACATATTTAACCCAATGCATTGCCAATTTTCTTGTATCAATTATTTGCACACAGGACATTAAGGCCTCTTCCTTTAAGATTATGTTTAGATTTTTAGATTATGTTAAGATGATTAGATTTTTAACTTGAGCAATCTAATGTTCCCTGGTAGACAACTTTTAAATGTTAACCAAAACCTCAAACTATCCACACTACAGATGATACTTGAATACGGTCTTTGCTTTCAACAAGGATGGCCTCATTGAAATTGGTCATTGCAACACCTGTATCAGTAACCTCATAGAAAAGCAAGTGCAACACAGCCAGTGGCTAAGGTCATTGTGTTACAAATTTTATACACTTGGCTCCTGTTGGCTAGAGTTGAAGATAGCTGTAACACCTTGCAGCTTGCCATCCACAGTTGAATAAGGAAATCAACATTTTAACAGATACATTTTCACAATTTTGTGAAGATTCGAGGCTTTCACAAAATGCAGGGTGCCATTGGCTATCACACGATAGCAATGCAAGTTGTCTCTGAAACATAATCCAAGTTAGAATGATTACATTCCCTCAATAACTAGCTTGTGTAAATTACTGTCTGTGCCCATTTAGGGAAGTTATACAATTTAGTCCCTCAGGAAATATAGAGAAACAAATTTGGAGTTATCTGAAACTGTTCAGGTTGTAATTTGCTAAGTCACAAAACTTGGCACATTACAGCCCTCGGGACTTAAAACTGAATTCATCACTTTCAGATAACAAGTTTTTGCACATTGCATAACTAGCCAGTTTTGATTAGAAGTTATCAACCTGAGATAGTTCTGTTCCTCTCTTTGCAGATGCCACCTAATCTGTTAAATATTTTCTAACATTCACTCTTTTTACTTCAGATTTTCATGATCTGCAGCCTTTTGGTTTGCAAGTTTGTGTTTTAAAATGTCAGCATTTTGTTTTGCTTAATTTCGTTCTCCTGTTTTAATTCATATCAGTATACCTAGAATTCCTAAGCTCCTTCTCAGCGAGGATCACCAGTACTTGCATCAGCCTCTCTCTTGCTCGCATTCCTACCAATAAAACCCCATTGTTCTCTATTTCTTAGCTTTCTTTTAAACTTAAAACATATTTGATTAAATAACTTTTCTCAGCTCTTTTGAAATTCCGCTAACCTTAAACCCCATGACCTACTGAATATTTCCAGAATGTTATGTTTTTCTATCAGTATCACCAACTCATTTTATAGCTGTGTGTTGAGAGGGATGTGATCCATGGCAATAGTTGGACTAATTAAGACTGTAACCAGATAAGAAATAGCAGATAGGGCCATGTCATTCAGTAAAATCATGGCTGATCTGATATTGGCCTGCTCCATTCTTCTGCTTGTTCCCTATGATCTTTAAACCAAAAATCTGTCTTTCTTAGCCTTGGATATATTCAACAATTTTACTACACAGCTCCTGGGATACCAACAAATTCAAAACACCGACCACCCTCTGAGAGATGAAATTCCTCATCTCATCTTAAATCAGCAACTCTATGTTCTGAATATAGGCCCTATAGTTCTATATGTCTCATGAGTATTAACATCCTCTAAGAATCAACCCTTTCAAATCACCTCAGAATTTTGCTTCAATGACCAGCTCTCACTCCTTTAAACTTCAAAGAGTGCTAATTAAATTTGCACAATCTTCCTTCAAATACAACTCCATAACTAAGTCAACCTAGTGAACCTTCTCTGAGCTGCCTTCAATGTGTGGATACAGTGCATTCAGAAAGTATTCAGACCGCTTCACTTTTTCCACATTTTGTTACATTACAAACTTATTTTAAATTGGATTAAAAACATTTTTTTATCATCAATCTACACACAATACCCCAGGATGAAGAAGTGAAAACAGATGTTTAGAAAAGTAATTCAAAATAAATAATTGAAATATCACATTTACGTAAGTATTCAGACTCTTTGCTATGAAACTCAAAATTGAGCTTAGGTTCATCCTGTTTCCATTAATTATCCTTGAGATGTTTTTACAACTTGATTGGAGTCCACCAGTGATAAATTAAATTGATTGGACATGATTTGGAAAGGCACACACCTGTCATATAAGGTCTCACAGTTGACAGCGCAAATCAGAGCAAAAACCTAGCCATGAAGAAGAAGGAATTGTCCGTAGACCTCCGAGACAGGATTGTGTCGAGACACAGATTAGGGGAAGGGTATAAAATAGTTTCTGTAGCATTGCTGGTCCCGAAGGGTGCAGTGGCCTCCATCATTCTTAAATAGAAGAACTTTGGAACCACCAGGACTCTTCAGAGAGCTGACCACCTGGCCAAACTGAGCAATCGGGGGAGAAGGGGTTTGGTCAGGGAGGTGACCAAGAACCCGATGGTCATTCTGACAAAGCTCCAGAGTTCCTATGTGTAGATGGGAGAACCTTCCAGAAGGACAACTATATCTGCAGCACTCTGCTAATCAGGCCTTTATGGTAGAGTGGCCAGACAGAAGCTACTCCTCAGTAAAAGGCACATGACAGCCCACTAGGAGTTTGCCAAAAGGCATGAGAAACAAGATTCTCTGGTCTGATGAAACCAAGATTGAACTCTTTGGCCCGAATGCCAAGTGTCACGTCTGGAGGAAACCAGATGCCGTTCATCACCTGGCTAATATCATTCGTACGTGAAGTATGGTTGTGGCAGCAGCATGCTGTAAGGATGTTTTTCAGTGGCAGGAACTGGGAGACTAGTAAGGATCGAGAGAAAGATGAACGGAGCAAAGTACAGAGAGATCCTTGATAAGTGTTCTGGACCTCAGACTGGGGCGGAGGTTCACCTTCCAACAGGACCAGGACCCTAAGCACACAGCCAAGACAACACAGGAATGGCTTCGTGACAAGTCTGTGAATGTCCTTGAGTGGCTCAGCCAGAGCCCGGACTTGAACCCGATCGAACATCTCTTGAGGGACCTGAAAATAGCTGTGCACCGACACTCCCCGTCCAATCTGACAGAGCTTGAGAGGATCTGCAGAGAAGAATGGGAAAAATGACCCAAATACAGGTGTGCCAAGCTTGTAGCGTCATACCCAAGAAGACCCGAGGCTGTAATCGTTGCCAAAGGTGCCTCAACAAAGTACTGAGTAAAGGGCCTGAATACTTATGTAAATGTGATATTTCAGTTATTTCTTTTCAATTACTTTGCAACAATTTCTAAACACCTGTTTTCGCTTTTTTATTATGGGGTATTGTGTGTAGATTGATGATAAAATAAAATAATTTAATCCATTTTAGAATAAGGCTGTAATGTAACAAAATGTGGAAAAAGTGAATGGGTCTGAATACTTTCTGAATGCACTATATTTCTTCATGAGAACAGGACTATACGTGGTATTCTAGATGTGGTCCCACTAATGCCCTCCAGAGCAGGACTTCCCTACTGTTATAGTCCCTCTCCTTTGCTTTGCCATTTAGCGATCACTTGCCACTTTCATTATTTGTTGCACCTGCAGGCGACTTTGCTTTCCAGTAGGTATTCTGGTATTGCATGAAACGATAGATAACAAGTGGTATTTTTGCTTTGAATATTCTTTTTTGGTTACTTAAGTTTGTTTTCAAGTAAGGTTCACTTCCTGTTAATAAAACATGCAAAAATCATCCAGAACAATGCTATAAATCAGTATTTTTTCAAAGTATATTTAAATTACTGGTGGTGCATGTTGATTAACTTGTCTAAATCAATTCCTTATAAGGTATCACTGCAATCATAAAATAGTACATAGGTCAATACCCCATTTTAATGCACGACTTCCAAAGGCATTTGCCAACATAATGTTAAAAACAAAAACAAAAAAATTAATTCGTGGAATGTGCAGTCATATATATATATATATATATATATTTGTGTGTATGTATAAAATATATATAAAGTAAGAAAATACTTAGTGTCAGAATTTCCCCAAGCTAATATTCTCCATAGCTGTATATATTATATCAAAATCACATATTGATATGGTTACAAATTTGCAGATATAAAAGGTTGACTTGAATAATCAAGTATTTTTAATTTCACCTATTTATTTCAAGCCAAAGAACATTTTAAATATTTCATCTCCTTAAATTTAGTAAGGAAGGTTCTGTCAACTCGGGGGAAATTAATAAATCATTGACAGTTAATCCATCAGCAAAAAGATTTAAATGCACCTCCATCTGTGGCTTTACGATAAAATGCAGTCACGCAAAGCAAAAAGCAGTTACATTATTCTTGAGCTAAAAAATTCTGACTCTTTCTGCATGCAAAGCACATCCTGCACAACAAAAGCTATTATCAGTGAACTGCAGCCTTCACTAAGCATTCCCCTGAAGTTCATTATCACAGGGCCTGGGTCTCGGCACAGTAAGATAATAGCTCCCTGGTGACTAGTAGCCAGATTGGCATTGCTGCTTTCATTCTCAAAGCTCAAGGCTCACCTCCCCCAAAGGCCACTGTTGCAGCCTTATACATGGTATGAAAAAAACATGGAAGTTCAAAACGAGTCATGTCCTTGAAGAAGAAAGAAGAGTGCTGGGTTTAGTATTAGCCTGCCAGTAACACAATACAATCATATGTAGGACTTGTAGAGTATGTATGATGTTGTATTGGACAACATACACGATTTTCTCCCCCTCATATTTTTTCAGGTGTTCACAAAAGGTATTCTTTTGATGCTTCTGGGTTTCTTAACAATGGCAGTGTTTTCTTAACATCGTAATTTATTTTACAAATGCTTTAATATTACATGCTTTCACGAGTGGATGTAGTAGCTGAAATTGAAACACCAGAAAGCTAAAGTTGGATTAAAAGGAAAAAAGAAAAGGTTAAAGGTTACAGTGGCAAATCCTTATGGACTTGGTTATACACATTCCATTACAAATAGGTTGTTTTTATTACAAATTCCTCCAGAAATTGATAAAGAATGTAAAATTTCAATGCAAGAGAAAAACATTCCAGGTGCTGGAAATCTAAAATTAAAACACAAAAGGCTGGGAATACTCTGGAGTCAAGGAGCACCACTGACCCAGAATGCCAACTCAGTTCCTCTCCCTACAGGTGCATTTGGATTTAATCTCATTTGAACCCTACGAGATGTAAATGCATGTATTTTATCATTATATTTATTTTTGTTTAACTTCTGATTCTATCTGAAAAGAGTAAAATAAATGCTAGAATGTTCTATGTCATAATACCTACTTGGGATGAGATATGAGAATGTTAAATATAATTGTTTTCAATTGAACAGTTCAAAAAGACGAAGGTCCTTTTCGTGGTTAATAGTGCAATTAAAAGCATATTTAACTCAAAATTACATTTGGTCATGCAAATTATTGTGTTTTTTTTCTTAAAATAGCTCATTAGCTCCAAACATAAAATGTGCCTGGTAGTGACAGGAAAGTATCTATTTCTTGTCAAATCTTTTTTAGGATTTCTATGCGAGCCAAAATATATAAAAGTATTGGCATATACATTTCTTGCAGCTGAACTTATGGTATAGAATGTTTAACTGAATTTCTCATTTACTCAATATTACTCAATATAGGAACAATTACAGTGATCTTTTGCTAATTACACCAGATCATGGAAGCACAATTAAAACATTAAATAATGAGAAGATCGTTAAAAAAGTGTGCAAAGTATCATCATCAGCAATGGCTGCATTGACTGGATAATAGAACTCAGAGCAAAATATTAGCTGGATCCAAAACAAGACATTTGCAAGGTACACAAAAAAGCTGGATAAACTCAGCGGGTGCAGCAGCATCTATGGAGCGATGGAAATAGGAAACGTTTCGGGCCGAAACCCTTCTTCAGACATTTGCAAGTGTGTCCTCAATGCTATCCAATTACCATGAACTCAGAAATGATTAGTTTTAAAGGAAGAATGCTAGATGAACATTAAAATGCAATCTTAACATCGAACGTACACACAAATAAAAGCAGAGGTACAAATGTTAGTACGGTTTAAAGACATTCGCTTCGTTCCTGTTGCTTAAAAATCAGCTTTTGTACACGTTTATTTGACCTGATCATTGTATTAATATAAATTATAGTGAGCAACAGAATGTGACCAATTCTAATGATTCCATTATTGATGCAGTTGCTTACTACATGTACCTGAATTGTCATTTTTTTTAATGTTTATATATTACCAACTGCTGAACTTGTGGTACTGCAAAATGTCTCAAATTAAAATATTTAAAAAAATGAAAAATCAATCTGCTGTGATAAACTAAATAGACATGGTAAATATGAGATAAAACATTACTTAAATTTATTTTACCAATGAAGCGGGCTGTATAATTAATTACCAAGCCACAAGGAAGTTCTGTAGCAACTGTTCAGAAATTAATAAAGTTGGACTTCATTCATAGGAACTGTTAAGCAAGTTCATGGCCATATGCCCAAGGATAGTGGGATATTGATACAATGTAAATCTTGTTTGTATCTGCATCACTAGGGGCGCCGCATTGATGGCAGCCTCTGCCTACAGTCTGTCAGTTTTTTCTATCTTTTTAAAATTTTAGTCTGTCTTAACAGTTTGTTTTGGAGGTTTATTTAGTTTTTCTATGTAGGGGAGGGGGGGGGGGGGGGGGGGGGGGGGGTAGGGTAAGGGGGGAAAACCTTTTGAAGCTCCGGAGTGTTGGGCCTGCTGTTTCAACATCGCGGTGCTGTGGTTCGTGGGGCTTCCAGGGCAGGCGGCGCTGACTTCGGTGTGATGGAGTCCTGGGATCCCATTGCCGGGGGCCTCCGGCCTGGGTCTCCGCCTGGCGTGGCCTGTGGACTACGAGAGCCGCGGACTCCGGTAGGAAGTGGCCGATTCGGAGCTCCAAGCCGCTGAGGTTGTTCTCCCGGTCCGACGTCGGAGTTCCATCATTCCGGCGAGCGGGCCTGAACATCGGGCCACCCATAGCGGAGACTGAGGAGGGCTCGGGAGGCCCCGACCACGGCTAAACATCAAAGATCATCAGAGGAAGATGACTGAACTTTTTGTGCCTTCCCTCAAATTGGAAAACTTGGACTTTACTGTGAGTCTATCATGTGTTGTGTTCTTTTTTTATTCCTATGGCTGTGGTGACCACGCATTTCACTGTACCAATTGGTACATGTGACAAATAAATGTATCTTGTATCAGAGGCAGACTCAGACTATACCCAGATACAAGTTATAAAAGACAGTGAGAAGGAAAAAGACTGTAAAAACAAGATTAGTGAAAAGCATAAACTGGATAATACTTGAGACGTCAGCACTTTTTTGCCTATCCTTAATCACACTCAAACTGATGAAGCAGCAGTGTCAACTACATTGCATCTGGAATCACATAAAGGCAAGACCAGGACAGGACAGGATTCTTTCACTAAAGAACATAAGTGAACAAGATGCATTTTGATGTGTTTTCAGAAGTTTTGTGATCATCATTCCTGGCATTAGATTTTTAAAAGAAAATTCCAAATAAATTGAAATAATAGAATGTAAACTCCACAATGAAAAATAATTCTAGCTGATTGTCCATGTTAGCACATTCCATGTTGAGTAACTCACAATGTCATCTATACATAACTAAAGCTCTGATCTTGTTATCTTCTGGTTGCGCGGTCATTCTATTTGCGCAAAAACGTTACGCGATAGCGCTACGATTTTTCGCCAGCTTACTCACCGTTCTCCTGCTCTGTAATTGCACGAAGTTTAGTTCCGATCGACGGTCCAATGTAAACTTTAGCGAGGTTTAAAAATCTTAAAAACCGCGCAATCGCAGGTCGATCTCCTCTCCTGCCGTTCAGCGCCGCGTGGATTGGCCTTTTCTCCTGTCACTCCGCGGGACGGTCCGCCCCTTCCTGCGCCATCACATCTGTACTGTAGCGGTGGATGGCCGGCGGAGATTTCCAACCGGACACAATTTTCGGAGAGACTGGAAACGGCCCGGTCCGGGAAATGTCGCCAAACGGAAAGCGGAGAATCTGATCTCGGTGGAGAACGGCCAGCGCCGAACGGACCAGCGACGAACGGACCAGCGACTGCTGTGAGTCTGCTCCAGCCCCTTCCCCTCTGGAGCGTCACAGCGGGAACCCGGCAACTGCGCCTGTGCAGTTAGGGGCTATGGGTGAGTGGTGGAATAAAGCATTGAGGGAATGGGTTGCGTTGGGGGAACGGGTGAGTCGTGGAATATTGCATTGGGGAATGGGTTGCGTCGGGGGACCAGGCCTCCCGTGTGACTCGGACCCAACGGGTCCCACTTAGTCTAGTATCTTTTATAAATATATATTTATAAGAACAGCCATATGAGCTCTAAAACAAGGATATAAATTCAAAACTCAATCTGTTGACATCTTTTCAACCTATCAAAACTAAATCTACAAGACTTACTTTACAGAATATTATTAACACAGCAACTGTTTTGTCCTACCTATTGGTCAACGAAACAACAGTCATGGTTTTTTTTTTCTGATAGTACTGCTGTGCAGCACGGTGCAAAATTTTAAGATATAACAAATACCACATAAAGGGAAGTTACTGTTGCAACAATCCAACTAATTTCATAGAAGATTAAATCAGGAGAATAACTGATAGTGACAGTCCTAAAAAGAAAATATTATTATGGCAAAGGTGATCATAAAGCTACTCAAACCAGAGGGAGAGATTTCAAAGAAGAGGGGTGCCAGGAAGTAATTCCACGCTCCAGAGCCTTGGCAGATGTGAGTATGGCTGCTAATCATGCAGCAATTCAAATCAAGATGACCCCAAAGCATAATGTGCAAACCAATATTGTTATTTGCGAGAGGTTAGAGAGCTCCTTTGAGAAAGATGAAACTGAAATTAATCTAATTCTTTTAAATTTGACTTAATGAAAGAGCTACATCATCTGTGCAAAATAAATTACATACTTTGCATCAACCTTTTGTACTGTGGGGTGTATACACTGAATAAATATTTCAATTTTAACTTAAGAGTCAGCTGCTTGACTCATTTACCTTCTGCACTAAAGTACGATTAAAGACAGAGATTCAAGTAAACTGATTTGTGACAATTACATAATTTACACTATATTGAAACCAGACAATTTACTCTAAAATAAGTTTACAAAATTTAATGATATATACCCCTATGATTTTTGACACAATTATGCTAATTGTGAACACTGAATTTTCTGCCCAAACAAAAGTTTTCTGTGTGAATAAATAAATACAAGCATGTATTGACAGAAATCTTGTCTTGAATTAATTATCTTAATACATAGTCCTCCTACAGTTATTGGTTGGGTTCCATTATTGAGAACTATTAGTAACCCAAACAGTTCACGTTAAAAATGTTGGCAAGAAACGAGTTCCCACATGGTAGAAGATGCCTACAGCAACCAGCAAAATCCATTCCACCCGTCTCCATTTTACATGTCTCTTGTTCATACGTACAAACTGTGTACTATTGAAACATTCAGAAGTTGGGTAGGATCTGCTTACTTCTGGCAGGATTTTGTTGGTTAATGCCAACAAATACAGTTTCAAATGGCAAGTGAAGTGCAAAAATCCTGAACTTTAAAGAGATAATGGGCACAAATTTGCCAAAATTAAGCTGAAGGAAATGGCTCTCAGAACCTCCACCAGGTTGTTTAAAGTTTATACTTAATCGTGCTTTGAGTGATTGCAACTACTTCAATTAATCAACAAATTAAAGCACAACACATTTAATCTATTTCAGATATATCTGTGTTAAAATATTCCTAAATGTCAGAGGCCTTTAAAACCTACTTGCAAAATTATGGCAGATGCCACCATTCATAGATTTGTTTGGCAGGCTCTCTCACTACCAACATTCATGCAAAGTTATTTTTAAGTCCAGGATGCTTGTGGGTCAACAAGATACATCCACTGCATCTGCTCCAGGTAAGTTCAGGTTTGGGACATCTATATAGGCTGTGATTGCAGACAGCGGTTCAAAGCTGCAAAATCTATCCTATTACACTAATCTACGTCCAAGAAATTCATCCCTGGCAACGTCATTAAGCCCCTGTCCCACTTAAGAAACTTGAACGGAAACCTCTGGAGACTTTGCGCCCCACCCAAGGTTTCCGTGCGGTTCCCGGAGGTTTTTGTCAGTCTCCCTACCTGTTTCCACTACCTGCAACCTCCGGGAACCGCACGGAAACCTTGGGTGGGGCGCAAAGTCTCCAGAGGTTTCCGTTCAGCTTTCCTAAGTGGGACAGGGGCATTACGGTTCAAACTAGAACCATGCAAAAGTATTTTAGGTGAAAAATGGAAAAGGAGAAGGCGGAGTTTAGAAATTGAAAGGGCAGAGAGACAAGGCAGGGGAAAGAACAACACTGCTTGAAGAATTGTGAGCTGATGGGAAATGACGTAGTTGCAAAACCAGTGGAGCCACTGCCTCCTAATAAAAGAAACTGGGGTACAATCCTGGCCTAGAATGCTGAATGCATTCTGCCTGTAATCACATGGTGTCCTCTGGATACTTTCCCTCGCATGCCAAAGTTGCTCGGTTTGGCAAATTAATGAGCTACTGTAAATAAAGTAGAATCTGAGGAGAGTTGAAGAGAACATGGAGAGAATAATGGAATTAATATAAAACCAGAGTAAAAGGATGGTTGATAGTCGATGCACTTTAAAGTTAGAAAAGGTGATTGAGAAAAAGGCAAGAGGGAAAAAATGTGAAAGAGAAAGGCAATAGACTGAAAAACAGAGAAATGTGTGAGAAAAGAGTGAAATAAGAGGAAGGATAGAGACCACATTTCTACCCCCACCCGAACTTTACGAGGTGACTAGTTTTATAAATATTCACAAACAAGTTCCCGATCATTTTTCTTAGCTACCTTTATCACTTTGCTTCTTTTCGGCGACTGGAGTAGAGAACACATCCATCGGGGCCCATTCCAGATAAAGAGGAACATGCTGGAACTAAGTATAAAAAACAAATATTTTTGAGAGGCATTTTACGAGAGCAGCGTTAAATAAACCAACCTTTAATGACAAGGTGAACCCTTTGTTGGGGTAATATTTTGAAAAAAAATTAAAAATGTTTCCTTAGTAGGCAAAATACAAAATATTTTAAGGCTTGCATGCCAAGGTAGCAAATACCATAACAAAATTATAAATGGTGCATGGGAACTTATCATTTTGCTATTAGCAAGAACAGCTGAATATATGAATGCTTGTATCTGACCACCTGTCTGGAAATAACGATTTTGATGATAATCAACAACTTTTAAAATATTGTGCGCACCAGTAAAATATTCTGGAGTGGTGAAATGACAAATGTGATTTTCAATAATGCAGCACATGCAAGTGAAATAAATGTCTGGCTCAACTAGTTGTTACTGCCGTTTATGTGCCTAACAGATCGTCCCGTTTTAGTAGCTCTACCACAGCCTTGAGTATCTTTCAATTTCCTTCTCTCTCTCTCTCATATATTTCTTCTTGAAAGTATTCAAAGCCATTCGCTTCAAACAGTCCCCGTGGTAATTGGTTCAACATTTTATATACATAGAATTTTTTTTAATTTGTATTTCCCTCTGGACTTAGTAGGGTCTATCCTGTAATTGCGGTTCCTAGTGTTGGATTCTCCCTTAAGTGGAAACATTCCACAAATACCTGCCCAACCCATTATTATTTTACAGATCTCGATTATGTCATTCTAAGTCTTACCTTATTTTTCTCCTGAAGGAAATATCCCAATCTGTTAAATGTTTCACTGAGTTTTTGTAAATCATCTTTTAAATCGTATTTTACATTTTCTCCACTGCTTGTGCTTTTTTTTTTAAACATTCTACAGACCATATATATGCACATTCTCTCTGCAGCCTGACCACAATACCACGCAAGTTTAAAATTACATCCCTAATTTTGAATTCTATACCCTATGATAAAAAACAATGCTTTGTCGGAATTTGTATTTACTCTGCTCATGTGTGGCTCACCTACATCCCTTGACCCCACTGCACTGCCACAGGCTTGTTTAAATAATTTCCCAAGGTATAGCTGACGCCTATTTTCCCTACCAACATCTGGCATTTATTCATGTAAAAGTTAATTTGGCAGTTAACTGTTCAATCTGCAAGTTTCTAATGTTAGGCATAATGGTGCATTCGTACTCGCTGTTAAGTCTGGATCACTAGCTTGGTATTACCTTTCTGGTTCACAGTTGTTTCAAAGTACAAATTATTAAAGTGCATTAGGTCAGTCCTCCCAGCACTGCCCATCATAGAAATCGGATGTACTGGTTCTCTAAACATGTCTTAATTTGTCATCAGTATCAAGATATACTTAATTATGTATTTTTTGAAATTATCCATGCACTGGATGATAGAAAACTAACCATTTCAGCAAACTAACTTTCTATTTCTTATTAACCAAACATTTAGGATATCTGTTAAACAAAATATCTATTCTCTATTCTTTAGGAAAATAGTGTTAATTTTAACACGTTTTAAAGAAAACACTATAGATGACAACAAAGTTCTCCCTTGATCCATTCCTCTCAGTAGAATATATGACAATTACAATTCTTGTCTGAAAAAGGGTCTCGACCTGAAATGTCAACCATTCCTTCTCTCCAGAGATGCTCCCGCTGAGTTACTCCAGCATTGTGTCCAGCTAATTTCAATTCTAGCATAGGAATAGAAAGAAGTTTTCAATCATAAAACCGAAAAATTGGATTTATAACATAAATTAGGTTCATATCTTTCGCCTGGTTTCTGTTATTTACTGACTGATATATAAATTCTTCCAGGAACCTTCATCCCTCACTTGCAACCTTGCTTCGAAATAAATAACAAAGACAAATTTCTATTTGTATTGATCCATGCAAAGAACATACCTTAGAATAGGCAAGTTTTGTAAAAGCCTGTTTAGCCTCTGTAGGCTCAAGGAACTCCACAATAGCGCTCACTCCAGCTGGTGGAAGCAAAACCCGCCCAACGTCTCCGTATTTCTTGAATAGATTCTCCAACTCGCCCACTTGGGTGTCTGCAGGAATATTCTTTACAAGGATAACTGTTTTACTTCTTGGTCCAGCAGCCTACAGAGGTATAAATCAGAAATATCACAACCCAAAACAAAATTGCTTGCAACTTCAGTTAAAAACATTGGGTGAAAAACAGAAAATGTTTAGATAAAATCCAGTTTAGACAGCACCTGAGAGAAAGAATTAATGTTTCTGGTCTATGAACTTTCATCAGGATGTGAAATGTGAGTAAATAAGTATGTTTTTATACACTGCAAATGGATCAATTGAAATGTCTAAAATTGTATTGTCTTTCTGCTGACAGGTTATCATGCAACAAAAAGCTTTTCACTGTACCTCAGTGCACGTGACAATAAACTAAACTGAAACGGAAGAGGGAGAATCTAGGTAATGCCCGTGACAGTATAAATTGAACTGATGAAAGAACTCAGCAGATCAAGCAGTCTCTACAGAAGCCAAGGGATGGTCAAAATCTTGAATCAGAACTCAGCATTCAGAAAGAGAGAAAAGTGGAAATTGTACGACTTTCCTGACATGAAACATAATTAAAAATGATGAATTCACATGCCTGGGGCTATGCCCAATAGGTCTGAATAATCTCTGTTAACTCCATTAAACCTGTGGTGGAGCAAATGGGAGATCACACATGTAGACTTGTAGTGAACCACACAAGACATTACGCCTCACCATTCTTGATCTGCATGACAATATATACCACACTGTTGAGAGTGGTTTTTTTACATTTATATTTTGCGAATTTACAATGAATATTCTGATTACACCAGAAGGCTATTATTTCATCATTGCTTTATTGGCTTTTACCAGATTCTAAACCTAACTTTTCATATTCCACATATCTTCCTCTGAATCAAATGTCTACTTACAATTACCTTGAATGAATGCCAAGGTATTCCCATGAATTCCATAACAATTCAAAGTATTTTTTCTCAACTTCTCCTCTTATTCATATTTACCTGATCAGAATCCTACATCTTTTAAAAAATAAAGCCTCAGTTTATTAATTTAGCATTCCCTGTTCTGGAACAGTCACAGTTTCTCATCCCAAATTGTATCCAGGTGAATCCACATTATAAAATCTCAAAAACAACTAGCATGACTGTGATACAAAATTGTAAGTTAAACATTCACATCGTTTAGCAAATTATTGTCAACATACAAAAACTCTTCAACTGTGAATTCACCTTTATGAAATCTAGAATGTTAATCCTGGAATGACTGTACTTAATTTAAAATGTCAAAGTTTTTTTTCAAGAGTCATTTTCCTATAGTAAATGCACACAATAAAGAATATCAGGAAAAAATATACCTAGCAAGTGAAGCAATTTGTATTGATTTTAAAAGTTTGAACAAGGTCAGAAATACAAAAAAAATTACAAAAGGTTAACTTATTCCTCAGATTTGCAAGCACTTCCCATTGAGAAAAAAATGTGGTCTATCGTTTTTCTTTGAAATATAAATAATTAAATTGTCAAATGAAGAATGACTTAAAATAATCTGAAGTCTTTTTCAGCAACCATGTTTGATGGGAAACATACTTGGGCCGCTGGACAAGAGATTAATTACCACATGCTTTGTCAACAGTGCAACAAATATTCATGTTACTGCATTAATCAATGGTGTCCAAGGCATCAGCTGCATTTGGATTGACTTACCTGACTGAATGAATCCAAGCTAACTCCATTATCAACCAAGAATTGCCTGGTCTCTTGAACAATCTGTGTTTCACCGAGCGCCATACGGACTGCAACACTGCCTTTTCCTTCCTTCAAAACATGAAAAGCAGTTTAAATTATTAGAATACATGATTAAAAAGAAGGCTAGGAACATTTGCCATTCCATAAAATTATAGCTGATTTTCAATGGCTTCAATGAAACGAACCTGCTTGCTTTCTTTAACGTTGTGACCACCATAGTTAAGAACTATCCCAATTTTGAACATATTTAAAAAGGTGGCCTCACAACATCAAAACGCCAAAGATTCATGATTCTATGAGAAGAGATTACTCATCTCATATCTCCTGTATCATACTTAATATTTCAAGTTGATGACTATTTATTAACTGTAGAGTTGTCCACCGTAAATTTGAACTGTCTCTTTCTACAAGTGCCACCTAAACTGCTGAACATTTCCAGCATTTTCTTTTCCCAGGTTTTAAGCACTTGCAGTTTTTCCTTTCATTTCAATGGCAACCCATTTTTCTGAACCACTGTCCCATAATTCTAGTATCTTGTATTTCCATTTTTCTAAATTGATCAAAAATCAAACCTGCTCAACCTTTCCTCATAAGACAATATTTTTAAGCCAGGAATCACCCTAATGAATCTTCTCTGAATTGCTTCCAGTGGAGGTATAACCCACAAAGGATAACAACCCGAAAACATCGTACTGACTAATGCACGCTATTAGTACTTCTATTTTCCAGCCCCTTTGGCAAGCTGATTATTGGCATAATCTTGGGGCCATGAATGAACCCCCTCCCCACCAACATACCAGGATCCATTTTTGGTCACGGGTGGGACAAGTGGTACCTCAAAGGGCAAGTGTGTGGGTTCTTTGTCATAGGTAGACAAAAATGCTGGAAAAACTCAGCGGGTGCAGCAGCATCTATGGAGCAAAGGAAATAGACAACGTTTCGGGCCGAAACCCTTCTTCAGACTGATGTGAGACATTGTCATGTTGTGTTCTCCTCCTGTTGATTGCACTTGCTTTCCATATGTGCCCGTTGTAGAGACTTGAAAACCTAAATGCTGGTGCTTCTCCTAATTGAAATGTCACTGGCCAAGGATCTTTGAGTTAGTAAGCATGTTATTTTTTTCAGTGACTTGTAAACATCCTTGAAGCATTTTGACTTCCTGAAATCTCTTGCCATAGGGAGACTTGAAAGCAAGTCCTGGTTTTGGTAATCTAGTATCAGAATATGGATGACAGACATAAAGTGCTGGAGTAACTCAGCAGGTCAGGCAGCATCTCTGGAAAAAAAGGATGGGACTTTTCGGGTCGGGACCCTTCTTCAGACTCGAAAAAAGAGTCCCAACATGATACATCACCAATCCTTTTTCTCCAGAGATGCTGCCTGACTAGCTGAGTTATGGGCCTGTCCCACAGGTGATTTTTCAGCAGACTGCCGGCGATTGTCAAGTTACCGGCGGTCACCTGAAAAACCGGCAACTGGAACGGCGACTGTCAGAGCGGAACACACAAACACACAAACACATTGCTACCTTCACCAGCCCGTTATGCAGGCGGGGGACAGGGCAAACAGGGGGAGCACTGTCTAAAATATTCACATGGTGCAAAACCAAGGTGAAACAGACACACACCACGATGAACAGGAAGGTTGGCACTGTAAAAAGACGGCTAAAGCACAGTGTACGGTAAGCCCTTTAAAAGAGGGAGGGAGAAGGGGAGAGAGGGAGTGGAGACAACTTTTAAGAAGCCAGAGATACACTGCTGAGAAGCTAGGCGGATATTTAACATTACCGGTCGGTTATCCTTGGTTCTGAAAACTACTGCTTATCTTTTTTTATCCCAATGAGCCAATGAAATTCACCGGTCAGCACCAGCTACACCCTATAAGAACCCCCGAGAGCCTTAGATCTCCTGGCAACCCATTAGAACCTCCTGGCGACCCATTTAAGGCTCGCGAATTCTCGCTACTCTCCATGGCGGCTTCATTCTTGTCGCCACTAATTTTTCAACATATTGAAAACTTCACGGCGACCATAATGAGGCCCCGACTAGTTCCCAGAATGCAGGAACTCCTCACGACCATGAAGGCGACTGCCCAGCAACCACCCGCGAACATGTGTCGACTGCATAGTCTCCTGCAGTCGCCTAAAAGGCTGTCTAAGTAGGACAAGCCCATTACTCCAACACCTTGTATCTATCTTTGGTATAAACCTGCATCTGCAGTTCCTTTCTACACACACCAAAACATGGATAATGTGTGCTGGGCACTGAGAGCTGGTTCAAGGTGATCTTGAATTGAATGTAGGGGATATTTATCTGGTTTGCCCATCTTGACAATTGTTCTGCTGCATCTGCATTCTATTTTGAGTTTTACATGGTAAAGTCAACTAGTTTGAAATTCCTTCCCACAAGAACTTTGAAAGGTGTGTGGATGAACACTACACAAGACCTGACAGCCAAATGTGATCTGTCCTTTGGTTAAAAAGCAGAATATCGCCAGAATGTTGACCTGAACATCCAAATGTGTATGACACACACACATGTGCCATGACAAGAATAGAGATGTCAAACAATGTACAATACTTATCTTGGCATAATTTCAATAACATTTTGTACATTCAAAACTCATGAATGGCACAAATCACTGACATTGACTTAACTTGGAAGAAGATAGCTGCTTCAGTATTACCTAAAAGGACAAGTCTGCTGCTGAAAAGTCTTAATTTTCTCACCGAGAGCATCTTTTTAAAAACAGTTCTTGTTATTTGCTCCCACCTCTCGCAGTCCAAGGTCCATATATTGCGGATTCCTCCAGCACCCACCTGAATGAATTCAATTTCTACATCTTCAACCCAGGGCAGCTGCCTATCTATCCAACCAATGCCAACATAACCGGTTGCATCTTTAACTACGCACAATTGCATCACAACCCAATCGCACCATAACTCCATTCCTCTCAATCATTTGAACAAGCATTGAGCTATCTGCACCACTGTCCACTCTCTGCCATTGCCCCATTCCCCAATGCCAAGTGACAATGCTGACTCCGAGCATGAACCTTCCTACCTCCTTCAAAACCAACCATCTACACTTTCTATTTGTGACACATGACCTACAAAATCTCATTCATCAATGTTTATGCATACTACTGAGTTTTTGTTTAATTTGCAGATACAGGATGGACACAGGCCCTTCGGCCCACTGAATCCATGCCAACCATTGATCACCCGTTTACACTAGTACTATGTCATCCTCATTTTTTTTATCAACTCCCTAAACACATGGGACATTTTGTTTTTAAAACAAAGGCCAATTAACCGACAAACCCACGCATCTTTGGGATTAGGGAGCAAAGCAGAGCACCTGGAGGAAACCGACACAATCATATGGAAGACGTGCAAACTCCACACAGACAGCACCCAAGGTCAAGATTGAACACAGGTCGCTGGTGTTGTGAGGCAGTAGCTCTGCCAGCTGCACCAGTGTGTCAACCTGAAAGAGCTGCCTTCAACAAATCTAGTGCAAGCAATACGCCCGTCAAACTTCATCCCTAAATCTGCACAGCTCAACCTCACTATATTCTATAAGAGAAGAATTTCTACCTTATATTTGTGGAAGTAGGCTGCAGTGTTCTCAAAACTTTGTGGAAGTAGGCTGCAGTGTTCTCAAAACAACTTTCAAGGCAATTATTAATTATTGAACTAACTAGACTATTAATTCTCTATCCAAATCTGATTTTAATTTAAGAATATTACTTTTTTCTTTACATACTCTTTACATTATTACATTAGCTTATATAACCTATTCGGGCCACCAAATTCTCTAATGTTCCAAAACAGAAAATTACTTCAACTTTATATAACAATAACATTACTAATCAACTTCTGTGAATGTCATTGCATAAGAACAAAGCAAGCAGCATGTGTTTCTTTGAAGAATAGTATTTTTGTAAATCAGCTTTATACAAGTTTGAACTAATTAACAATAGATAAGCATTAGGTCAAACATCTTTTTTTACCAGTGGCCATCAATATCATGGGAAGACAATTTTCCACAATTATGCATAGCTATGGTAGAATGAAGATTAATTGGTGTAGTTTTGGTTACTATACCTTGAAAGAATGTCATATTTTGTAGATAAATGTTGTAGTTCGCCAAGAGTTAAATTATTAGGACAGATGCATAAATTGAGCTTGTATACACACTAAACAAATTTTGTAGCAATTTTATTAACATTTTTACAGGACAGGAATTGATAGGAGAAAGAGATTTTTTTCCCCCACTGACAAGATGAAGAGGGATGTAACGAAAAAGCAGAATCAGGCCATTTGAGAAACATGACAGAAAACAATTATTGATGTGAAAGGATTTAAAGTGTACATTATGCACAAATGCAACATGATTAAGACTCTTAACTAATGGTTTTAAATAAGGTAGTTTTAAGAGTATAAGCAGGTGAATACAGTTAGGATGAATGGTCAATTTCAGTGCATTCATATTTATTGTACGCTTAATTCAAGTTGAGGTATTATGTTAGGACAGATGGGTTCGTATTTTGCAGGTATAAGCCCACATGCCATCGTGAGAATTTTGTATCAGACCCAACACGAGCATTGTAAATAGCACAAACGTCATCAATGGGAAAATTATTTCCATTAAACCTAATGTAGTAAGCTGATATTCAAACCGGGCTGTGTGCTCATTGATAGTGCTTGTCAGATTTTTATTTAGCTACATTCCATTGCTTCCATAGCTAGATTATATCATATTTGTGCTTTGATGCTGTTACATACTATCAGCTAATTAGATCTACTTTTTATAACTCAGTTTAATTTTTAGCAAACATTCCAATGGCCAAAATAAAAGCTTGTAAATTCACTTTAAATGTCGAATGCTCAAAATATCCTGGAGTAATAACACAGAATCTATGATAAACAGAGAGACCAAAACAAAGTTTAGTCCAAATTATTAGACTTATTTCTCCAAAGATTTTTAGTTATACCGTTAACTATGATGTACAACAGTATTTACACAAGTGATATAATAGATCTGATCCATCAGAAAACATTCGCCTGGATTTTCTGTATTTTGTCAGCTGTTCCATACAATCCACATCAACACATATTGCCTTGCTGCTTGGCTCCAGGGCCGTCTGTAAAAGCAAAGTCAGTGTTCCAGATCTTGTCCACACAAATTCAGGCGGATGGGGACCATGAGCATGGGGAGATTAGCAACTCCAGAAGCATATCACTGAACTTGTTTTCAAAAATATATAACAGATTTGTATCCATGTCCCTATAAACAACTATTGTATCCTCTCGTCAGCAGCGGCCTCTGCAGCCTGTCAGCGTTTTTATTATTTTTTGTCTATATGTCTATGTAGTTTTTGTTATATTTTGTTGGGGTGTGTGTGTGGGGGGTGGGGTGGGAGGGAGGGGGTAACTTTTAAATCTCTCCCTGCACGGGAGACCCGACCTTTTCTTTGTCGGGTCTCCGTTGTCGTTGGGGCTGCAACGAGGAGCGGCCTCCAACAGGAGAAGACTGGGGGCTCTGGTGCCAACGACTCACCTCACCGTCGCGGAGCTGGCCGAGTCCAGAGCGGGTGGAGCGGTGGTGGAGCTCTGCTGCTGCTGCGGCCCGACCTCCGGAGATTCGGAGGCTGCAACAGCGGGTCTGGCGGACGGCAGCACCGGGAGCCCGCGGGTCCCTGGAGGGAGACCGCTTTTCAGGGCTCTCTTAACGGCGACTTCTCCCGCCCAAGTTGCGGGGTCGAAGAGCTCCTGGAGCGGGGCCTGACATCACCGCCCCGCGCGGCTTGGAATGGCCGCGGGACTGTGCGAGCGCACGCCGGGGGCTCTAACACCAAGACCCGGTGTGCGACCGCGCACCACCCGGCGTGGCTTTAATGGTCGCGGGACAATCGCCATCGCCAGCCGGGGGCTTTGACTTTGACTCTGACATCGGGGGGGGGGGGGGGGGGGGGGGGGGGGGGTGGGGGAAAAGAGTGCAGTGGGAGTTATAAGTTTTTTGGCCTTCCATCACAGCGATGTGATGGATGTTTATGTAAATTATGTTGTGTCTTGGGTCTATTTGTTTGTAATGTATGGCTGCAGAAACGGCATTTCGTTTGGACCTCAAGGGGTCCAAATGGCAATTAAATTGAATCTTGAATCTATCCCTTGAAGTGCTTTTTTCCCCCACATGCTAAAAGTTGAGCACGTGTTCATACAAATGTGGGGAAGGGCTGGGGAGAGCCGAAGAAGAGAAAGAGGGGAAATAAAGTGCTGACAGGAGTACTGGCATTATTCTCTTACTACTGAATCAGTGAGGATACAGTGAATGAGACAAAAGTTAACAGGAAACTGAAGAGTTAAGAACCAAATTGCTGCTTTCATCTGAGAATGAAAAGCTAGCCAGTTCTTAAAATGTAAAATGAAAGAAAGTGATCCTCTGGTTCAAATGAATCCAAATTGTCAATATTAAAACATTAGAGCCCTCATCAACTATTCCAGCAGTTCATATCATAGAATATTTGCAGGTCACATCGTGCCTGAACTGGTTACACATCTCCAAATATCGTTCCTAACTAAAACAAAAGGCAACAAACTGATCCATAAGAAAAATCAGACCTGCTTTTAAAATGCATTTCTGTCTTGTAATGTTTTTACTTTTTATTGCAAATCATCAGTTAAAATGACTCATCCCATTACTTACATGATCTAGCACTTGGCTTTTGGTGGCATTGTACTTTGCTGCTATTGCATCAGCAACAGCATTACTTCCAACAAATAAAGTGTTCCAGTTATGCGAGCTGGAGTAAAAAGGAATATACATTTATACCCAATGTAAAAACAGATATATTTAATTTTTTTTTTTAAACAAAGGAATTCTTAAATCTTAAAATCAGAATCAAACACCTGAACATTGTTCCACCAGTGAGCATCTTGACTTTCAACCTTATAAATAGACAAAAGATTAGTGTTGAACAATGTGAAGATGGTTGGGCCCAAGACGTTGCCATGGGAAACTCCAGCAGTGAGGTCTGAGGTTAAGATGATGGGGCTAAAAAGAACCCTTAACACCCACAGATTTCAGCTTCACCAAGCTCTTTGATGCTCTCCTCAGTTACATGCTGCAGTCAGATCAAATCAGGAATTCAGATCTGTACTTAATGTTTAGGTTAAGGTTGTAAGGCAGTCTGAAGTAAGTAGTCCAGGCAAAACATTGACCAAATTATTAATAAGTTCCATTTGACAGCACCACAATGACATGGTCTACAAAATTAGGCAAGAAAATGTTAACCTGAGAATGGTCTCTAAAATACAATTAGGGGATACAGAAACATAAAAATTGTCAATGTGCTGATATCCAACCTGTTACTTCTGGCCTTTTCTTGAGCTGCTTTATTTTTCTTGAATGCAGAGGAACCCAAGTTATTATCACTTTCATCTTTCTCCTCTTTTACCATCGATGGCAAAATATGCATCATCCTGCCCTGAATAGAATAGAAAGTGAAATATCTGGTCATTTCTCTTTTTACCAATTGTTACTTGCATGTCCTATAAAGGATTCTTTCTTTTCCATTATGTAAAGGACTGGGTATGTTTTAAAAATAATACATTTAAGAGTCTAATAAATGCTACCAGACTGCAGTGTTACAAGACGCTGATAAGCCGATGTACTAATATTATAACAAATGTGCAACTAACGATGAGAACTATATGATTATTATATTTAAGAAAATGGTACAGAACGTAGAACATATAGTACAGCATAGGAATAGGCCCATAAAGCCAGTGCCAAATGATGCCAAGATCTATACTCATCCATTCTCCACACATCATCCATACCCCTATATTCCCTGCATGTCTATGTACTCATTTAAAAGCCTTTTAAACACCACTATCGTATCAGCCTACACAACTAGCCCAGGCAGCACATTAGGCATCCACCATCCACTGTATTAAAACAAATTGCTTTAAACTTTCTCCCTTTTACCTTATAGCTATGTCCTCTAGTCTTTGATATTTTTATCCTGGGAAAAAGGTTCTGACTGTGTACCCTATATCTATGCCTCTTATCATTTTGTACACTTCTATCAGGTCTCCCCTCAACCTCTGGTGTTCCAGTGAGAACAAAGCCTCTACATCCTTCCTGTAATGGGGAGATCGGAACTGTCACAATATTCCAATGTGGCTGAATCAAAATCCTATAAAACTGCATCATGATTTCCTAACTTTTAAACACAGTGATGGCAAGCAAACCATACCATTGCCAAGTTTGATTGGTTTAACTTAAAAGCCAACATTTCTGGACTTGCACCGAAGTTTAAAACAACATCCAGTGTTTTTTAAAATGCTCTGCGCACTACTCATATGAATAAACACCACAATCCTGGAAATGTCCTTGAAATATATTAAAAAAACTCCAGAGTTTAAAAACTCTGCTCAATAAGGCCAAGAGGAGTATTTGAAAATATTTATTGGCAGTTACATACTGCAATCCATGACAAATATTTGTTGCACCACTCCCAAAACTTTACATTAGTAGAAAAGGTAAGCTGAAGTGGATATGGTTTTTGCTAAGTAACACATGTACCAAACTAGCTTGTTTATTCAATAAATCTCCACAGAAATTATTGCGAGCTTGTGTGATTTATGCTATCTGGTGGTTAAGAGGACATGAACATTCTTACAGTTCTCTGACAAACTAACTTTATCCACTGCTTTAGACAAGAAAAATAACAGGTAGTGAAAATTCCTGACAAATGCTCCTGACAGGATGAAAGCTATTAATTAAATAAAGCAAACCTTAATTCATGATTTAAGATCTGCTTCAGTCTTCTATTGGACATCCAATGCAGAACAGAATTTTATGCAGATGGTGTGAAATGTGCATATTGCCCTACATGCAGTGGTCTCAGTGTACTGGATTAACACATATCCAAAAGACCCTGCAACAAGATTTCTGCTGCATCCTAAACATAGCCCCCCAAGCTATAGTTTGGGAAAACCTGAACCAGAATGTTTTAGATGTTACGGTTTGTTAGATGTATATTGAAAATGTTCACTCCAAGACTACTTTTCATTTTTTCCATTCTCAAAGCTAAAACTAGTTAAAGATGGAAATAGGGTTAATATACCTTTTACAGCAAACTCTCGTTTTAATGGACCTCTTTAGAATGAACACACCTTTCGATGACTGCCCATGCCCCCCCCCCGACCACACCGCCTCCCCTGCCGCTTATAGCGCTGGCTGCCTCTGCCAGTCCCCGGCTTGCACCGCCTCCCCTGCCATTTACAGCGCGTGATGCTCTCGCCGCTTCACCTGCTGCTTAGACCAATGGCCGCTTGCGCCACCACTGGCTTGCATTGCCTCCAAGCCTCTTACAATGCCGGTTGCCTGCACAATTCACGGCTTGTGCCACCTCCAGGTTGGACTGTCCGTCGTCACGCCTGACCACCGATCCTCACATGCATTCCGGCCGCCCACGGGCCACGGCCATTGATTCCACCGATCATCGCCTCTCCCACAGCCACCAGCAGGCCAGGGCGTCAACTCACCTGGATTCCAGGACCAGTTCCGGACTAAGAGTCTAAATGGTCTCAACCCGAAGTGTCAATGATCCATGTTCTCCGGAGATGCTACCTGACCTGCACTTGGTGTACTTTTGTGTATTAACCAGCAACTGTAGTTGTTTGTTTCTACTACTTATGCAATAATACTTTAATCTGGTGAACTGTTTCAAATATCTGGGAGTCCACATCTCTGAGGATATTACATGGGCATCACACGCCTCAGCACTCGTGAGTAAGGCAAGGCAGCGCCTTTACCACCTCAGGCAATTGAGGAAATTCAGAGTGTCTCCGAAGATCCTCCAGTGCTTCTACGCAGCGGCGGTGAAAGCATCTTGTCCGGGAACATTACCATCTGGTTTGGGAATTGCTCTGCCAAGGACAAGATGGCTCTGCAGAGAGTAATGCGTTTGGCCGAACGCACTATGGGAACTTCACTCACCCCCCTGCAGGAACTATACAACAGGAGGTGCAACTCCAGAGTAAACAAAATCATGGGAGACCCCTTCCACCCCTGCAACGGACTGTTCCAGCTGCTACGGTCAGGCAAACGCCTCCGTTGCCATGCGGTGAGAACGGAGAGGTTGAGGAGGAGTTTCTTCCCAGAGGCAATTCGGACTGTAAACGCCTATCTCACCAGGGACTAACTCCACAGAACGTTTTTCCTTCCATTATTTATTATGTAAAAGAATATGGGTGTTATGATTGTGTTTAGAATTTGTTTGGTTGTTTTGTTGTTTGGCTTTTGCACAAAAGTCCGCGAGCATTGCCACTTTCATTTCACTGCACATCTCGTATGTGTATGTGACAAATAAACTTGACTTGACTTGGTATGGCACACAATTGGCAATAACGCATTCTCCCGATTGGAATCTTTTTCAATTATTTAGTCTTTATCAAAACACAGAATTAAATCACTTTAAATGTTGTTGTATTCCTTGGGTTACATTTTGAATTAAACTAAAAACATGTTGAGTTACTACAAACATACCTGAAATATATCACCATCTAATTCAGCAAGGGCCCGCACTGCATGTTCGGGTATCATAAATGTAATGAAGGCAAATCCTTTTGGTGTCTTCGTTAGATTGTCTATAGGAAAATGAATCTCTGACAATGGACCTGTTGATAATCAATGGAAATGCATGATTAACGTTCGAAATAAAGATAAAAGATTTAATTCTCTGGCTCAAGCTGATATCAAATCATAAAAATTACTTAACATTTCAAAAAAAAATGTATTCTCAAGATGCAGTATTGGCTGAAAATACTGGGTTTTGTGCCTTTTATGAAAAATCTAATTTCCGAGTCATCATCCACCTTCTCGGAAGTCGACTATATAACTTACAACATACTTGCACCAACTATTTATGGCATTTAATAAGCCTTTCATATTTACTTGCTGGCTTAAAGATGCCACTGATTTCACTTATGTAGCTAACAAGTTGTGTAATAAATGGCAGCCATAAAAACGTATTTAAAAAAATCAAAAACATTCAATGGGTCAGACTGCTGTCTTCCACCCCTCACCATCCTCTGCCACATAACAGTTTTAGGCCTTAGTTCTGTGATCAACTGCAGTTGTATTGGGCAGTGAGCAGAGACCATCTTCTAGTCCCACCCTCTGTACTACACTGATGATCTTTGATAGACTTTGTCAATGGCTATGATAATCGGAGACATTTAAAAAACACCTGAAATTAATTTAGCAAATGATTCAAAACATAAAACGAGAATGATTGTGGTGGTCGTGGAGGCAGATATGATATTTGGGTACAAGAGGTTTTTAGACATGCACATAGAAGTGCACAAAATAAAAGGATGTGAATCATATACAGGCAGATTAGATCAGTTTAACAGCATCATGTTCAGCACAGACATTGTGGGCCGAAGGGCGCGTTCTTGAGCTGTACTGTTCTATATTCGAATATTAGCCACTTACCATATTTAGAAAAAACTTTTTCTAAATCGTCCTCTGCACAAGTATATGGTAAATTTCGAACAAACAATCTTCCTGATTCAGAGACATCCTCTTCCACTTCACCTGCTTTCTTTTCCCTTTTTAGCCATTTTTGATTATCTGTTGTAACTGGTTTAGTTTTTTGTGTATTATCCATTCTAAAAAGTTCAACATATCTTCTACCTTTAAACAAAGCAGAAAATATTTTGAGTAACACAAGTTTTGACACCATTCCAGACTTACAAAATTACATTTTTACTTTATAAGGATGGGCTATACAGGTTGAACACTGATTTTCCGCCTAAAATCCGACAATATAACAAGAGCTGTTGAAATTCCCTGAGTGGCCATAGATGGCATGGTAAACTGAATGTGAATGGAATGACCTGCCAACCGTTTAGAGCCCCATTTTCCAACCCCACTCACGATTCGCAAGGTGCACCAGCGAGCCCCTCACCTGCTGCAGTTCTTTTGCTGACGACACCGGTTTTATCTGCTTCCTGCTCAACATTCGCCTCCTGCTTTTCCTGTCACTCTGTCCAGTCAGCCCCCCTCCTCTCACCGCCACTTCCTCCTTCCCTCGGAGTCATCGACATACTCCACCTTGGAAGTGACAGCAGATGAGAGGGGAGGAGCCCCCGAACGCATCTGCCGTTGGCAATGGACTGAAGAAAGCACATCCTGGAGGGGGCTACAATGCAAGCCACAACAACAGCCGTGTGAACCGGCGAAGGGCTCCCTCATCCAGATTAGCGGCATTGGCAGAATGAAACAGCAGCAGATCAGAGAGGCTTACTGGTGCACATTGTGAGTCGGCAGTGAAGTCAGAAGCCAGGTCTCCAATTGCCGGTGATGGTGGGAGCCGGGGATGGATCAGCAGATCATTCCATTCACATTCAATTCACATTTTATATTCGTTTTTTTTTTTTAAGTTTCTGGCACCCCATGGTGCTTTGGAGACATGAGAGGTGTGTCATTAGGGTTCAGGGGTGTACTGTTATGTCATTATCAAAATGACTCCTGTTGGTCCAGAAAAACAGACACTCCAGAAAAACACTGGAACTGAGGGTGCCAGAAAGTCAGTGTGCAACCTGTAGAACAAGGGTAACTGCCTCATAAAAATATCTTACCCATGTACTCTCTATCTCGCTTCAAAGCCTTTTCAAGATCATCTTCGGATTGGAAATCTATAAATACATATCCTGCAGAAGAAATATTCCACAAAACTGAATTTATTTATCAAATGTAACATCACTTTCTTAACATGATGAATGTAGACACTGCAAAATTCAAAAGACTTATGTAAATTCAAATTGTTATTATGAAGCAAAATATTCATATTCAAATACATGATACAGAAGCAAACAAAACAATAAATGACCAAAAATTAGTATTTAATTTGTTTCTTAATAGAGTGGAAGGGTTTAGTCTAATTACAAAAGCTAAGTTCACGCTGTTGGTTATCTTTCCCATACCATTCCGATGAGTTTGCCAACCAAAATACCCTATAGGATCAAATTTTTGGTCTTAAAAATGTTGTGAAAACAATTTGAAAACAATGGAAGCATCTTTTTCCAAACTGATAGGAATTTGTTCTGATCAAAATATTGATAAGCTGTGACCATGTGTCAGCACTGAATAAGGATAGGATTTGCAAAGGAAGACCAATAAAAGAAGCATTCCTGAAGTTAGACTTAAAGGTAATGAACCCAATGAGTAGCATGTCAAAAGGGAAAAGCAGCTTTATGATTAAGTTGCCAAATCAGTAATCTAGTGATGTTGACTAATGAAGCATGTTCAAAACTCATCAAAGCAACTAGAAGATTTAAACTGTAAAGTGAGATAAGTGGAATCAAAGGCTACTACCAGAAATTAGTGACAGCTGAAACCATCGGATTGTCAGATAGATTTATCTAGTTCACTAACATCACTTAGGAAAAAAAAATGACTCTTCAAACACATCCTGAAATTTCCACCACTTTTTAGCCAGTGCAACTCAATCCACACAATTTCATGAAATAGAAGCATGAATTCACTACACTAAATGGGGTCAAACCACTTTGCAGCTACACTATTTAACAGGTGATTTATTCATCAATGTAGAAATATTTCCATGTCTTGTCAATAAAATGCAGCACAATATTAATCTGGATAATTCCTTCTCCATTTTATACATTTCTAGTCATCAGCCGTCATCTGATGAACAACATAAACAGTCTAAATGAATAGTGTACCAAGAAAAGAAGAGGAAAGCTCTCCACTGATTAAAGTCAAAAGTAGTTCAAAGTAATGCGGTTGCAATTGTTTGAGGTGTATCACCTCAGCCACAACACAACAACAAATATAAGAAATAGAAGTGGCAGTGTTACATCAAGAAGCCGACTCTGCCTTTCTATAAGATCATCATTAATTCTCTGCGTTGTTACTTTCCCCGACATTGCACTGCCTCTTAGCAAGACCTTTTGTTATAGTACTCAAACCTATTGCATCAAACCTGTCCATTGACAGTGGCAGAAGCGGTGTGCTTGACTTGGCATTGTATCTTTTCTGAGTATCGTGTTACAGTTGGAATTTTGTCTGGATCACAGCCGGGGCACAAATTTGGGGTGTAACATCTGTTTAGCTGCAGGTAGCGTAGTGAGAGTCTGCCTTGACATAAGGCGCTGGGCAGGAGAACGCAGAATCGGATCACGAGAAATGTTCCATAGATTAAGCAAGTCGAGATAGACGTCGGAACTGACCCGATGGGACCGTTCCATCATTTGTTTTGCACTTCTCACCGCACGTTCAGCCAAATCCATTGGGGACTGCGGGTATTCGAGGCTGCTGGTGATGTGGCGAAAATCCCAGCGTTTAACAAAGTTTTTGAAGTGCTGACTGGTGAATTGGCTGACATTGTTGGAGAGATAATGGACGGGAGCCCTGTGGCTGGAAAATCATGGCTGAGATGGGACTGCATCTATCTCGAACCATCTGGAGTACGAGTCGACCAGGAACAGGTACCGATTGCCATGCCCCTCGAAAATGTCAGTTGCAACTGTAGACCATGGCAAGCCAGGTGTGGGGTGCAAGAGAAGGGGCTGTTTGGCTTGGTGCGGCGCTAGGCTATTGGACACCGCACAGGACTCGACTTTCCCACTCACAAAGTCGGCCATTCCAGGCCAAAAGGACATACTCCTTGCAACGGTTTCTTGGCATGGTAAACTCCTTGGGAAAGTTAATCCCAAACTTCAGTGAACTCTCAGCCCCAGTAAGGCAACTGACTCACAAAGATACAGACTGGACCTGGAACGAACACCAGCAGAGGGCGTTTGACACTCTCAAGCAACAGATGTCCTGAGTTCCAACACTTGCTTACATCGATGTCAAGCTACCCGTCACTTTAACTTGTGACGCCTCCCAATACAGACTGGGAGCAGCCTGTCACTAGATCGATGGTAAAGGCCACAGACCAATTGCTTATATCTCCCTCACCATGACTGATACAGAACAGCGCTACGCACGGATCGAGAAGGAGCTGCTTTCTGTGGTCTTTGCCTGCAGGAAATTCAATGACTTGATTTTCGGGAACCCTGTCACTGTTGAAACTGACCAAGGTGATACACACCGCCCCTGTGCGTCTTCAACGTATGACGATGCAATTACAAAAGTATGACATCAGACTGGTTTACAAAGACGGAAAGGATATGCACTTAGCTGACACTCCGTCACGGGCTCCGCACAACACCTGTGAGAAACACCTGTCAGACGATGATGGTTTTGTTGTTATGATGGTCTCCTACCTCCCATCCTCGTGTCTGGACGATCTGGCAGCACAAACAGCTGCAGATGACACTCAACAGTCAGTCTCCTCTGTCATCTGATGCGGATGGCCAGACAAGCAATACATTCTACCACCCCTGATTTGCCCATTTTACCCTGTTTGTGATGAACTGGTACTTCAGGATGGTATCGTGGTGAAAGGACAAGGCAGTTGTTCCTGCATCTCTGCAACACACGTATTTCGATGCCATCCACAGGGGTCATCCCGGTGTGGAAGCAACCGTTCGGAGGGCAAAGAGTATGTGCTTCAGGGCACAGATGTAGGATTCGACTGGTTCGTGTTCCTTTTGATTACTTGAAAAGAATCTGTGATGCTCCATGACCAAGCTAGTTCGTAGTTGGCATAGCTGTCGGAACTTTCTAAGGAGACACACTGGGTCTCGGATAGATTTCGCAGGGCTCACAACATTACCCGCACTATCAAACTCAGCTGGGGCGTAGTGGAAATCCTGTGCCCGTATTGTGGCTTCAGTGCCCGCCAGATTGAGGAGAATGGAAGCTTGTACATCAGCGGGTGCATCACGATGAGCCGCGTGGATGAACACTCCATATTCTACCTCAAAGGTGCGCCAATGTTCAGCGAGGTCACCATCAAACACTAATGGGTCAGCTTTATGAAAGGCACCAGCCATGGCAGGAAGACGGGATCAAAAAAACCAAACTAAAATAAATTCAGGCAAATCAAATGGAGAAGTGGTCCAAATCTTCTGACACCATGTTTTGTAATTAAACCATTACAAAGCATTTATTAAAACCCATGCAGAGAGAACAATACGTACTGTTACACTCATTGCATTTACTTGCAGACTACCAAGCTAAGGGACGATCAGGCTGTTATCAGTGGCTGTAGTCCTACTCAAATCCCGGAGTGGATTACATGGTGGAATGTGTATCATGCATAATATATGTGATGAAGGCTATATTGACAGAGATTAATATGGTTGATCTACAGAAGGGTCTCGACCCGAAACTGTTCTTTTTCTCTGGAGATGCTGTCTGGCCTGCAGAGTTATGCCCCTGTCCCAGTTAGGAAACCTGAACGGAAACCTCTGCAGACTTTGCGCCCCACCCAAGGTTTCCGTGCGGTTCCCGGAGGTTGCAGGTGGTGAGGTTGCAGGAGGTTGCAGGTGGTGGCAGGAGGTTGCAGGTGGTGGCAGGAGGTTGCAGGTGGTGGCCGGAGGTTGCAGGTAGTGGAAGCAGGCAGGGAGACTGACACAAACCTCCAAAATTAAGTTGATTTGGGGAAAATCACAAAAATCGCTTGATTTTCTTTTTTAGACACAGTGTGGTCCTTCAGCCTAATGAGTCCATGCAGACCAGCAATCACCCCGTTCACTATGCTACACACTAGACAATTTAATCGAAACCAATTAACCTACAAACCTGTAGGTCTTTGGAGTGTGGGAGGAAAATCCGGAAAAACTAATGCAGTTCCAGGGAGAACGTACAATTATTTTAACATGTAATGTCTTTCCACTAATTGGTTAGCACGAAACAAAAGCTTTTCCCTGTACCTCGGTACATGTGACAATAAATTAAATGAAACACTAAACTCTGTACAGACAGCACCCAAAGTCCAGATTGAACCCGGGTCTCTGGTGCTATGAGGCGCCAACTCCATCACCTCCACAGACACCTGTCAAGCTTCTCACGTTTGCGGATGACACAACCCTGATTGGACTGATTCAGGATGGGGGGGAATCTGCCTATAGACAGGAAGTGTCACAGCTGGCGTCCTGATGCCATCGCAACAACTTGGAGCTCAATGCTCTTAAGACAGTGGAATTGATTGTAGACTTTAGGAGAGCTCCCCCTCCCCTCTCCCCACTCACCATCAACAACACCACAGTCACATCTGTGGAGTATTTTAAGTTCCTGGGAACCATCATCTCCAAGGACCTTAAATGGGGGGCTACCATCGACTCCACAGTCAAAAAGGTACAACAGAGGATGTACTTCCTACGGCAGCTGAGGAAGCACAATCTGCCACAGGCAATGATGGTCCAATTCTACACGGCCATCGTAGAGTCTGTTCTCAAGCATGACACCTGGACGCTGTAGCAAATCGTCTAATCAGCAGAGAAGGTTGTTGGCTGCAACCTTCCCTCCATTGATGAACTGTACACTGCAAGGGCCAGGAAGCGAGCAGGCAAGATCATCTCTGACCCCTCTCACCCTGGTCACAAACTCTTTGAATCACTTCCCTCTGGAAGGCGACTCCAGACTGTCAAAGCTGCCACAGCCAGACATAAAAACAGCTTTTTTCCACGAGTAGTTGCTCTACTCAACAGCCAAAAATCTGTAGCCTCCCTTTGATCTGATATTTTGTTGGTTTACATGCTTGATCAATGGTGTTTTATCATTAATGTTTTATTATTATTAATGTTTAGTGTTTTCTGAGTCACTCGTAACTGTCACTGTATGTCATGTTGTTACTTGTGGGTGGAGCACCAAGGCAAATTCCTTGTATGTGAATACTTGGCCACTAAACTTACTTACTTAACCATTCTGCCGCCCCAAGCGAAATAGTTACCATACCATAACAGCATTGTGATACATGCATCAAAAAAACATAACTGTAAGAAAGCCAATTACTGAAAGTATAGGAGAGAAACTAATTTTGCTGTTCATGGGCATGAACAGATGGACGTCAGACTTTTGAATTTAATAATATTATGGGAACTTGTTCTTGCGCTGGCACATTCATAAGTTGAGTTTGTGTAAACCGGGAACAGCCTACATCAACAAGATAAATCGCCATTCATCACCATGCAATAAGCTCATAGAGTACAAGGGTGTTTACCATTTCATACATAACACATAAATATTGAATTACTTAAGATTTCTAATGATGCTAAATACAGCACGTATCAAACCTTCATTTCATATTTGTAAGAGATACAAAAATGTACATCATTCTCTAAGACAAATTATTGATCAAGGAGAAAGCAAAGAATTGGTTACAGACCTGTAGCATTGCCATTTGCATTTTTGACGATTCGAATGGCTACAGGTTTCAAAGGAACAAAGAATTCTCTTACTTGTGTCTAAAGAGATCAAAAAAAAAGAAAAGAAAATCACATGAAAAATATGAACATCGTTTCTTTATTACACTGCCACTTTCTTACTCTTACATTTTACCTGTCTCTATCTTGGCCCCTTTGCATTTCCCTCCTGTTAATTGTATATTTATCAGCCCACTGGAAATTATTAATGTTTTTCTTCTTTATCTCGTACGTCTAATTTTATTCTAACCAGTAATTTCATTTTGCAAGTAGTACAATTACAAATATAAAATATTGTAGCGTTCAAAGCTTCTATTATCCTGGTCAAAATGCACCACATATTCTGCATCAATATGTGGTGCATTTGATGCATGTGGTGCATTTGCAACAACCATTATGCCATCAAAAAGGATTAAAACAATTGCCAGCACTGCATAAAATACCTAAGATCATATTCAATTAGGATAGAATTTTTTTCTCTGCTTCTGCTGATACTTCAAAATCAAATTTTCAAATTGTACATTTGTCACGCAAAGATTATGTTATCAATGTAAAAGAAAACAAAGCACAAAATAACTGTACCTCTTTCACATTAAAGTGAGCACCTCGGAGCTTCAAAGTATACTGTGTTGTAGGTTCATTCTTATAGTATTGTTTCTAAAAATAATCATACAGCACTGGTCATAATACAATGCCATAAACTCATGTTCTATATTTACATTTGTCAGACAGTTTTAAGTTGGATGATATAAAATATTGGAATTAAAAATATATTGCAATGTAAAATGGATGGACAGGTTTAGAGGATACTAGACTAAGTGGACCCGTTGGGTCCCGTCCCCCAACGTTGGTCCCCGAACGCAATATTCCACCACTCACTCATAGGTCCCTATACTCACCACTCCCTAGAGAGGGAGAGGGCAGAGAGGGAAAGGGGGGCGGGCAGAGAGGGAGAGGGGGGGGGGGGGGGGGGCAGGCAGAGGGAGGAGGGGGGGGCGGCAGAGAGGGAGGGGGGCGGCAGAGAGGGAGAGGGGGGGGGGCGGCAGAGAGGGAGGGGGGGGGGCGGCAGAGAGAGGGGAGGGGGGGGGGCGGCGGTAGGGGGGCAGAGGCAGAGGGGGGAGGGGGGGGGGAGGGGGGCAGGGGGGGCAGAGGGAGGGGAGGGGCAGAGAGGGAAACCGCTCAGAAAATCTAAAACATTTTCAAACCTCCAGTGCTCCTTTCTTCTTATATTCTTGTCCTAATTTCTCCAATTTTCCATCTTGTTCCTTCTCGTCATCAATTGTGTGTAATAATGCATTTCCTTCAGAGGATAACTTAATTTCTTCATCAGTCTCAGATTCTTCATTAATTTCAGAATTCACTTCTTCTGTCTTAACTACTTTTGATCTTAAATAATCCATGTCCGATACGGTTTTCTTCACTGCAAGATCTTCCTGACTTTTCTTTGGTGCACCTGGAAGTTTAAATATTATGAGCAAGTGACTTGCTTCCAGATCATCACCAGTACCACTTTATTAACATGAAAGATCAAGTATATTCAGGAGCATAAATCCTTCCATTCAACATGGGAGTAAAGCTTATTTCTTGCTCACTGCCTTCTCTGCAGAAGGATGCCAATTTATTTAGTAGGCAAAGTCAAAATACTTCTGCCCCTCACAGATAAGTTTAATATGATGATTAAGATGACATCACAGAACTGATCAAAGACAATAACTAAAATGGAGACAAATGGAGGACAAAGAGTGGATCAGTTACAATATCTGACATCAGGCTTCTGATGTGCAGTTATTCATTGCATAGGCCAGGATATCAAAAGGGCAACCTAAAGATGCCACTGACAAAATAAGTTAAAAAAAAGTCACTAACAATAAACCCGTTTCAACTGATTTTGGTTATAGAAGATGGTCGTACAGACGGCCACCAACACCACTCCCCTGCTCCCCTGACACTTACAGGCCTCGCATACTGCCTCCCTTTACGCTTACAATCCCGGCTGCTGACACCACCCCCGACTCACACTGCCTCCACTGCCGCTTACAGCCCAGGCTGCTGCCGCCGCCGCCACCATCAACCCTTACCTGCACTCTGTCCGGCTGCAGGCCCAGACCATTGACTCCACCTATCCTCGCCTCTCCCCCAGCAGGCCTGGGCCGGGACTTTATCTCACCTATATTCCAGGCCCAGTTCCAGATCGAGTGTCTGAAGTAGGGTCTTGACCCAAAACATCACCTGTCCATGTTCTCCTGAGATGCTGCCTGACCTGCTACTCCAGGACTTTGTGTTCTTTTGTCGATTAACCAGCAACTGCAGCTGTTTGTTTCTACTACTTATATAATTATCATTGTACAATGATAAATCTTACTCAGTTATAGTGGACAATTTGCAATAACAGACACAATTCCTCCTTTATGGTCAGTTATAAAAAGCGGTTACTGTATTTCAAGTTATCATGCAGATACAGCAGGCAGTGAAGAAAGCGAATGGTATGTTCGCTTTCATAACACGAGGAATTGAGTATTAGAGCAAAGAGGTCCTTCTGCAGTTGTACAGGGCCCTTGTTAACCACACCTGGACGATTGTGCACAGGATTTGGTCCCCTAATTTGAGGAAGGACGTTCTTGCTATTGAGGGAGTGCAGCGTAGGTTAACAAGGTTAATTCCCGGGATGGTGGGACTGTCATATGATGTGAGAATGGAGTGGCTGGGCTTGTATACTCTGGAATTTAGGATGAGAGGGATTCTTATTGGAACATATAAGATTATTAAGGGTTTGAACACACAAGAGGCAGGAAACATGTTCCCGATGTTGGGATAGTCCAGAACCAGGAGCCACAGTTTAAGAATAAGCGGTAAGGCATTTAGAACGGAGATGAGGGAACACTTTTTCACACAGAGAGTTGTGAGACTGTGGAATTCTCTGCCTCACAGGCGGTTCTCTGGATACTTTCAAGAGAGAGCTAGATAGGGCTCTTAAAGATAACAGTCAGGGGATATTGGGAGAAGGCAGGAGCGGGGTACTGATTGGGGATGATCAGCCATGATCACATTGAATGGCAGTACTGGCTCGAAGGGTCGAATTACATACTCCTGCACCTATTGTCTATCTGGTGGTGTAATTAAAATCTTGGATCATCTAACATACTGAATGCTTCCAAGATTTCCCAAAAAGAAACGTTAAATCCTACTCGTACGTACTTTATTAGACAAGTATGTTTTGCAACACACGAGGAATTTGATTTGCCATTTAGTCATACTAATAAAAAGCAACAAGACACACAAAATAAATGATAACATAAACATCCACCACAGTGACTGCTCCACATTCCTCACTGTGATGGAAGGCGAAAAAAAAAAAGTCAATCTCTTCCCTTCTTAGTCCTCCAGCGGTCGGGGGCCTCTAACCTTCCATTGACGGGACGATCTTACTCCTGTAACCGGTGGCAGGCCTCCTCGTTGGGGCGATCAAGCTCTTGCATCGGGAGAGAATCTCAGCTCCTCTGCGCTGGCGATCTACCTCAGGTCAGAGCTAGTCGAACATCGTGCGGCTTTTGGAGCTTCCCGACTCGGTCTCTCCCGAGACTGTGAGCTCCTTGGTATTATAGACAGCAGGCCGCGGGTTAAGAGCTTCGATCCCATGTAAGGCATCGGCTCCGATGGCAAGTCCACGCCCATGACCCGTAAAACAATCGCATCGCCGGCAAGATAAGAGATGAAATAAAAGTCTCCCCCCCCCACCACATAAAACAAACCGGAGAACATTTACACAAACTTTATAAACACATTAAAAATAACAAAAAAAAAACGAAAAGTACAGAGAGACTGTTGGCGAGGCTGCCATCGAAGCGCCACCCAGTGGATAAAACTTAAGTTTCAGCATAAAACAAATTCCCAGGTCACTTTAAAGAAGTTTTACCCTTTACTTGACAAACTTAACAAGTTTTTAGAGATTTTTGAAAATGCTACTAAAGCTTGTTAATCAACTAAGATGTCTTTCCAATTTATCAAATTATTTGAGATTTCTTTAGCCATTCATTTCCATTTAATGAGAAAATGAATACCACTGATCGTCTTTGTAGCTAGTGCAGACTTAAGTATTTGGCATTTAGCCCAAGCTCTTCCTCTGGCATCCAATGCCCGTGTGCAAATACAAACTGGTCTAATTTCCACATTCCCACACATATGTTGAGATATCAAAAGTTACTAAGTTATGCAGAATAAAGATGGCAAATACTGAGTTTTAACACCAACACATTGGTGTTAAATATGAATCGTGAACTATATTTCCACAAATTTATCGTACATTTGGCAATGGAACATGGCTTCTTGCACCACCATATCTAATTGCGTTTTTCATGCGGTTTTTGCCTAATCTCTTGTACAATTTAAGTATTAATGCGCTGTCTAGGACTATATGTCTGTGACACTGGTGCAAGCCAGATTTTCATTGTACTAGTACCCAGTGCTTCCGCACTTCAACATTTTTTTTCCCTGAAATAGAATTCCAAATTACCTGGATTTCCCGACCCGGTCAGCCGTCCCCAACTGCGCATGTGCGATTGCCGCCCCAACTGCGCATGCGCGGATACCGGGCCCACAGCACATGCGTGGGGAGTCGGCATCCCTACCACGTCACCAGCTTCAATTGTGACACGGCTGACGGGCCTCCCCCAACTGCGCAGGTGCAGATGGTAGTAAATATACAGGTACATATTTTTTTTCTGCAAATCATCCCGCGGGCCTGATTGGAACCCTTGGCGTCTTCCCGCGAGTGTGCAGTTGGAGCGGCAGTCCCACATGTGCAGTTGTGGAAGGCTTACCGGGCTGGGAAATTTCCTGCAATGTCCTGAAATTATTTTATTTCCCTAAAAGTACCCCAAGACAACCAGAATTTCCAGAATTTCTGGTAATTTCCTTCACAGTGGAAACACACCCAGTACCCCACCATACTTGTGCATATAACAACTTTGTTTCACTTTGTTTGAAAAATTGTCGGAAGTGGCGGCGCTGCCCTACAGCTGCGGCTCGCCTGCAGTCCATTTGTCTTTTTTCTTTTTTTTTGTTTTCTTTTGTCCCGTTGTTACAGTTTATTTTGGTTTATTTTAGTTGTGTATGTGTGGGAGGGGGGGGGGGGGGGGAGAAACATTTTTTTGACTCTTCCTTCGGGGGGATGCGGCCTTTCTTGCCGTATCCCCCGTCTCCGTCTGCGCTGAGGCCTATCGCAGAGCTGGCGGCCTCCAACTGGGACTGACCTCAAGGCTCCGGAAGCAGAGCCAGGACTTACCAACTTCGCTGGCCGACTTCGGGGCTGCGATGGAGTTGCGACCCGACTTCGGAGCTTCGGTAGCTCGGCCGCAGCCCCAGTGGTCTCGGTCGCGGGCCAGTGGACGACGTCATCGTCGGGAGCTCGCAGGTCACAGGTTGGTGACCTGTTTTTCCGGAGCTCCCGCAACAACAGCTTCCTCCGCTGGACTTGAGGGCGGCAGCTTCGACCGTCCCAGGCCGCGGAGTTTGAACCGGCCCGTTCGCGGAGCTTGGATTCAGCAGCGCGGGACTTCCTTACTATCGGCCGACGGGGTCACAACATCGGAGGCATGGATCACCTCAGCGCAGAGGGAGAGCAAGGAGGGAGGAGACGAGGACTTTGGGACTTTTGCCTTCCATCACAGAGAGGAGGTGCCTGGTGGACTCACTGTGGTGGATGTAAAACTGTGTTGAGTGTGCGTTTTGTTATTTATGTTATGTTATGACTGCATGCTAAACCATTTCGTTGTACTGAAAAGTGCAATGACAATAAAATTGAATCTGAATCCGACTTGACTGTTAAAATCTGACCTGTTTACTGCAATGCAAGGCTATAAGTGTTTACCTTTAGTTCCCTTGATATCATCTTCCTCACTCAGTTCTTCGGAATCATCTGAATCGAAGTTTAGATAATCATCTACCTTTCTTGCCTCTTCCTTCTTTCCAGATAAAGTGTCATTTGTCCAGGTTGGTACTTTGCAACGTTTCTGATGTACAGCAAGAAATTCTTCAAAGTTGCTATCTTTCTTCAGCTTTAGAAAAAAATAAGCCAAGTCACATTTCTCACATGAGTTATTAGATAATTTACTGATTGAAAAACCAATGTATTCCAAAACATCAAATTTTTACTCACAGATTCCAGCTCTTCAATGGCAAGTTTATTTTTCTTATCCTGTAACAGCAAATGGAAATCTTTTCACCCAGCCACAAAACCTGAACGTTAAAAACCCTTCATCGCATTTGGCTGGCTAATTTGGCCCTCAAAACGGATAATGAAATAATGCAATGCTCAACCTCTACCACAAGATGTCAGCAAAACGCTTATGTAGAAAACATTCAAATATAAATTTCAATTAGGCTTTAAATTTTTCAATTGAAATATAATATTTTTAGTCCTTCTGCTTATTTCTAAAACCTTAATAGTTAAGATAAACTGCTTGATCTATTGTTTCCTCAACAGCAACCACAGATTGTTAATTGATGTTGACCCAAACATTAGAAATCTAGCTCAGTAAAACACTTTCATTCATCAGTTTCATTATTTTTTAAGAACAGGATTACTCCTCTTAAACCTTTATCAAACCACGAGAAAATAATTTCTCAGACCAAAGCTGTAACTGACAAAAGCAATAAAGGAAACCTACGCCATTCTGCTCAAGAAGGCAAGAATATTATAATAAAAGCAAACCAGTCAAATGCTTATATTATATACATTAAACATTCCTTATGCTCAAACTAATAATAGTACTTTTGAATTGCACTTAGAACAGTGATTTATTACATTTTAAATTCCTTGAAATGTATTCAAATAATGGCAGAGGATTTACAATACATTTACTGTGTACCTTTAGCTTGTTTTGACCTTCGTGGTCCTCTGCCATTTTTGATGTTTCTCCAGTTGAATTTTTTTGAGAGTGTTTACTCCATGGTTTGGGCAATCCTGGATCCCCAAATGATTTACAAAACTCTACCTACAAAAAAGAGTTTAAGTATTAGCTCATAGTTACTCAGTGAAATTTTTCCTTGCATCTTGAAGGCAAATTTGAAATTTGGCAGTGGTCAAATTCATATCAACGTCATAAATAGTATGTAAATAATTGTCATCATTTTGTTTGGTTTAAGACACATACCTTCAAAATATTTTCCTTGATCTCCATTCTCTTTGTCCTATGTTCACACCTTACACTTCCTTATCTATTTCCCTCTCTCCGGAACATCAGTCTGAACAAGGGTCTCAACCCAAAACATCACCCATTCCTTCTCTCCAGAGATGATGACTGTCTTGCCGAGTTACTCCAGCATTTTTGTGTCTCTTTGGTTTAAAACAGCATCTGCAGTTCCTTCCTACCCATCAAAAGATTATCCCCATCCACCAAATCGAGACGAGTATGTATATCACCAGCCATTTCACCGAACATTTGGTGATAATCCTACCTATTTTTTTTTTATTGCCTTAGGACACTGCAATCGTCAATACAACAATATACAGTAGTCTCAAGCATACTAATGTAACCATTGAAAATGCCTTTTGAGACAACTCTAGAATATGGGAGCAGCCCATTCAGCCCTAATTTCCAAAATAATTTTTTCTTCTTATGGAAAGAAAATTTAAATTACTACTAGACCAAGTGCAGACCAGTTGGGTCTGTTCCCCCAACGGGCGGTTGTGGGGCGGGGGGGGAGCTGGCATGCAGCATCACACACTAAGGGGGGGGGAGAGGAGGGGGGGGGGGGAGAGAGGAGGGGGGGGGGGGGGGGCGCACTACTCTCTCTGCAGAGCCTTCTTGTCCTTGGCAGAGCAATTCCCAAACCAGATGGTAATGTTCCCGGACAAGATGCTTTCCACCGCCGCTGCGTAGAAGCACTGGACGATCCTCGGAGACACTCTGAATTTCCTCAATTGCCTGAGGTGATAAAGGCGCTGCCTTGCCTTACTCACGAGTGCTGAGGCGTGCGATGCCCATGTCATATCCTCGGAGATGTGGACGCCCAGATATTTAAAACAGTTCACCCTATCCACAGGATCCCCATTTATCCTCAATGGAGTGTACGCCCTCGGATGATGTGCCCTCCTAAAGTCCATGATCAGCTCCTTCGTTTTTTTTGATGTTCAAGAGGAGGCTGTTATCCTGGCACCAGAGTGCTAGACCAGCCACCTCCTCCCGGTAGGGCTTCTCGTCGTTGTCAGAGATCAGGCCCACCACCACAAGTGTGTAGGATAGTGCAGGTGTATGGGATCGCTGATCAGCACAGATTTGGAGGGCCGGAGGGCCTGTTTCTGTGCTGCATTTCCAAACTAAACAACAAAACTTTAGCATATCTCTTATTGAAAACTGTGTTTTAAGGCCAAAGGTTATATTTCAGTCTGAAATATGAAATTTGTCCTGGGGAAGATACTCTATAATGTCCATTAAGACAATAGATTAACATGAAATTATTTTATTGAACACAGAGAGGGGAAAGTAGAAGGTAGACACAAAATGGTGGAGTAACTCAGCGGGTCAGGCAGCATCTCTGGGAGAGAAGGAATGGGTGAATTTTCGGGTTGAGACCCTTCTTCAGACTGATTGTTTAAGAAAGACCTGCAGATGCTGGAAAAATCGAAGGTATGAAGGGTCTCGTCCCGAAACATCACCAATTACTTCGCTCTATAGATGCTGCTTCACCCGCTGAGTTTCCCCAGCATTTTTGTCCACCTTCTTCAGACTGATGTCAGGGGAGCTGAGGGGAAAGTAGATTTACCCAAAGTAGCCACAAATTGAAGGTGATATTGAGTAATCAGCTAAAAGGTTCATTATTGTATTGTTTGGTTTTTTTCCAGAAGTTGTATGAAGCAGTTAACAGCATGACTAAAGGGCCTGTCCCACTTACGTGTCCTTGGCACGCAAATTACGCGACATTGTGGTCGCGTTGAGGCGCACGGGCATCATATGGCCGCGCGGGGCCGGTCCCACTTTGAAGCGCGGAGGAGTATGTAGTTGTGCGCGACATCGCGCGGGGCTCCGAAATTTTTGTAGTGAACAAAATCTTCGTGTGCCAACGGCCTGTCGCGGAGAGGACGACCTAAGTGGGACAGGCCCAAGACCCTGGCGCGACGCAACGTCTCGCCTTCAACAGCAGCAGAAGCAAGCAAACGATCGCCGAACTCGGCCTGGGGCTCACGGCCGTTGCGGTCCGAATCCGCCCCCACATCTACTCCCAGAGCGGGGCCAAGAAAATTGAAGATAGACACAAAATGCTGGAGTAACTCAGCGGGACCGGCAGCATTTCTGGAGAGAAACAATGGGCGACGTTTCGGGTCAAGACCCTGAAGAAGAATCTCGACACAAAAAGTCACCCATTCCTTCTCTCCAGAGATGCTGCCGGTCCCGCTGAGTTACTCTAGCTTTGTGTCCATCTTCAAATGACGTCACGCGTTCCAGACGGCATGTAATCGCGCCCGACCTTCGCGGAACCGTCGACCCTCAACGCGACCACGAGGTCGCGTAATTTGCGTGCCAAGGACACGCAAGTGGGACAGGCCCTTTACTTATGCATAATATTAATCAGATCAAATAACTACAGCATGAAGTGTGAAAGCCATTAGGAAAGACTCCCTTTAAAGATGCCTTTACTCTTATTATCATGTGGTGTATAATCTAGAAAGTGAACTTACTGTCAAAATGCTACTGAAAGAGGTCAACAGCAAGAAAAAAAATCTAGTATTTTGGAAATAACACATTTCAATGCCAAACAAATCAATCTTACAATTTTTGAACGAATAGTCAGAAAAATGCCTGACCCAATGGTGATTAATGCTCAGAAAATGACCGTTGAAGATTGAGAGGCCTCACAAAACATTAAACCAGCTATACAACGGCAACCAGAATTTAAGATCATATTTTTTGTAATAAATTAACAATATTCATGCATACTTACAGCAATCCTGGAAGTGTCTATGTAGCTTTTATTGAAATGTTTTAAAGCAGTTTGTGCTTCCTCTTCTGTTTTGAATCCAACAAATCCAAACTTTCTAAACTTTCCATTTTTTGCAAATTTTAATGTGCAGTCTGTTAATGTTCCAAAGGCACCAAATAGAGATTTAAAGCGTTCGTCTTTCATCTGGTAAATGAAAAAAATATCTATAAACAACCCAAGATCAAGCAAGATATACATTTGTCAAGAGGAGCACTTGAATTGCATAGGCATAGAGCAGGGGGTCCCAATCTTTTTCGTCCCTTTTACCCCTGCAACTTTTCAAAAGTAAATTTACCTCCACCCTGTTCTGTTCAGTAATTTAGGTTTACACTTCGACCATAACAAAGCAACCATAAAGGGAAATTTTAAAATACTGTTTTTAACATTATTATTTTAAGTTCCAGAATCAACAAATTTACCCCCTGGGGGTAAATTTACCCCAGGTTGGAAACCCTTGACATAGAGGGTGTGCTTTACGTGCTGGATGGTGGGGTTAATACAGATGGTTGCACACTGGTCAGCATGGACATGTCGGACCAAATGGCTTGATTCTATGCTCTACGATTCTAATATGCTAGTTGTTACAGAGACATCATACACACTTCACACCTTAACTCTGGGAAAGCAGCATTAGCCCAGTGATTAGATATTCTGCACCAAATCTGAGAAAAATAGGAGGAAGGGGGGGGGAGAGAGAAGGGGGGGGGAGGGAGAAGGGAGGGGGGGGAGGAGAAGGGGGGGGAGGGGGGGGGGAAGAGAAGGGGGGGGAGAGAAGGGGGGGGAGAAGGGGGGGGGGAGAGAGGGGGGGGGGGAAGGGGGGGGGGGGGGGGGGGGGGGGGGGGGGGGGGGGGGGGGGGGGAGGGGGGGGGGGAGGGGGGGGGGGGGGGGGGGGGGGGGGGGGGGGGGGGGGGGGGGGGGGGGGGGGGGGGGGGGGGGGGGGGGGAGAGGGGGGGGGGGAGTGGGGGGGGGGGGGGGGGGGGGGGGGGGGGGAGAAGGGGGGGGGAGAAGGAGGGGGGAGGGGGGGGTGAGGGGGGTGGGGGGGGGGGGGAGGAAGGGGGGGGGGGGGGGGGGAAGGAGGGGGGGGGGGGGGGGGAGAGAGAGAGAAAGAGGGAAGAAGGGGGGGGGGGGAGAAGGGGGGGGGAGAAGGGGGGGGGAGGGGGGGGGGGAGAAGGGGGGGGGAGAAGGGGGGGGGGAGAAGGGGGGGGAGAAGGGGGGGGAGAAGGGGGGGGAGAAGGGGGGGGAGAAGGGGGGGGGAGAAGGGGGGGGAGAAGGGGGGGGAGAGGGGGGGGGAGGGGGGGGGGAGGGAGGGGGGGGGGGGAGAAGGGGGGGGAGAGAGGGGGGGGAAGGGGGGGGAAGGGGGGGGAGGGGGGGGGAGGGGGGGAGGAGGGGAGAAGGGGGGAGAGAAGAAGGGGGGGGAAGGAGGGGAGAGAGATGGGGAGGAGGTGAAAGAGGGGGAGGGGGGGAGAGAGAAGGGGGGGGGGGGGGAGAGAGGGGGTGTGGGGGGGGGAGAGATAGGAGGGTGTGAGGGGGAGAGAGAAAGAGAGAGGCGAGAGAGAGAAAGAGAGAGAGAGAGAGGGGGGGGGGAGAGAGAGGGGGGGGAGGGGGGAGAGAGAAGGGGGGAGGGGGGGGGGAGAGGAGAGGGGGAGGGGGAGAGAGAAGAAGGGGGGGGGAGAGAGAAGGGGGAGGGGGGAGAGAGGAAGAGGGGGAGGGGGAGAGAGAAGGGGGGTGGGGGGAGAGAGAAGGGGGAGGGGGGGGAGAGGGGAGAGAGAAGGGGGAGGGGGGAGAGAGAAGGGGGAGGGGGGAGAGAGAAGGGGGAGGGGGGGAGAGAGAAGGGGGGGGGGGGAGAGAGAAGGGGAGGGGGAGAGAGAAGGGAGGGGGGGGGGGAGAGAGAAGGGGGAGGGGGAGAGAGAAGGGGGAGGGGGGAGAGAGAAGGGGGAGGGGGGGGGAGAGAGAAGGGGGAGGGGGGAGAGAGAAGGGGGGGGGGGAGGAGAAGGGGGGGGGGGGGGGGGGGGGAAAAAGGGGGTGGTGACAACTTTTTTAACCGGTCCGTTATGTTTGGTTCTGAAAACTACTGTTTACATTTTTTTTCCCCAATGAGCCAATGAAATTCATCGGTCAGCACCGGCGGCAACCTACGACCTCCTGGCAACTCACTACCACTGCACCTACGTCACAAGAATTCACGCTACTCTCCATGGCATCAAAATTCTGATCGCCGCTAATTTTTCAACATGTTAAATGAGCCTTGACTAGCTGCGAGAATGCGGGAGCTATTCACCACCATACAGGAAACACCCCGGCGAACATGTGGCGACCTCATAGTCTCCTGTAGTTGCGTAAGTGGGACAGGCCCACAAGGTTCACTGCCTGCAATCTTAGCTGTCGCTGCAATCATTTGTTATTTAAGGAAACTCTGTGCCCTTTATCCCTCACGAATGACATGAACTGAATGTATGACCACTATGTCAATAGGAACAAGCAAGCATACATTTCTTTAGCATACCAAGTTGTAAATAGCAAATGTTATATCATGGAAGTGTTATAAATTATACTTTACAGATATCTTACTCTACTTAATTCACTTCAAAGGTCATTTTCCTAATATAATAATTTCCACATAACACGCAGGTGAATTGCAAAGCAAGTTAAGGGGAGTGTAGCTGACAATTACTAGGTAAGAATTTTTGTAGGAATGAAGATCAAATTGATTGATAAAATCATTTGCAGGTAAGAAACAAAAGCCAAGGTAAAAAGTCATCTTATAAATCAGATGTAGCAAATTCTATCCTTCTGAATGACAAATTTCACGATAGACCAGACCATCAGAAAATTAAGAATAAATCAGATGAAATTGAAATTTATTTTCTAATCTTGAATAACCTCATCTAAAGCTATTATTCAATCGTTTCGGTTCTCTATGCAACTCCAACACACTCTAAGATAGTCGCTTATATGCCTACACATGAAAAATGAATTTCACCTCACCCATGTGTATTTGACAATAAACTAATCTGAATCGGAACTTCATCCTCCAAAATACTGCTCGCAATTCCCCAACACCAAGACTTCAGTCTAAGCCTGGAGAGGACTCCTGTCTTGTGGAACACATTCTGCCTGGTTCCTTTATCAAAGAGGACGAGCCCCAGCTCCTCCAATGACTACAGACCGGTGGCACTGACTTCACACATTACAAAGTACCAGGTGAGGCTGGTGCTCACTCACCTGCGACCCCTGGTTAAACCCTCCCTGGACGCCCCGCAATTCGCTTAACAAAGATGGGGGTTGAGGGCGCCATCAAGCACTTGCTCCATCGTTCCTATGTTCACCTGGATAATCCATGAAGCACTGTGAGTTATGCTTTTTTACTTCTCCAGTGCTTTTAACACCGTCTAACCTGCTGAGGAGCAAACTGATGAAGATGCGGGTGGATGCTCCATTGGTGTCCTGGATCATCAACTACCTGACTGGACGACTACAATATGTCAGGCTACAGGACCGTGTCTCATATGTGGTAGTGAGCAACACAGGGGCCCAACAGGGGACGATCCTTTCCCCCTTCCTGTTCACCATCTATGCCTTCGACAACAGGTATAACTTGGATTCCTGCCATCTGCAGAAGTTTTAAGATGACTCTGCAATTGTGCAAGGGAAGCTGAATACAGAGGTGTAGTCGACAACTTTGTTGAGTGGTGTGGGCTGAATCACCTGCAGCTCAACCCCCGTAAGACAAAGGAGTTAGTGGTGGACTTTAGGAAAAAAGGAACACCCCTGTCCCTCGTCTCCATCAATGTTGTGGATGTGCAGTTTCCCAGGGAATACAAATACCTTGAAGTGTACCTGAACAGGAAACTGGACTGGTCCAGGAAAGCTGAGGTCCTGTACAAGAAGGGACAGAGCCAAATGTAATTTATGAGAAATCTCGCTTCTTCAACATCTGCAGTAAGATGCTGCAGATGTTCTACCACTGCCATCTTCTTCGTTGTCGTGTGCTGGGGCAGCAGGGGGAAGGCCGTGGACACCAATAGGATTAACAAACTCATCAGGAAGGCTGGCTCTGTCCTGGGGGCAGAGTTGAATTCATGGGGGGTGGTCTTGGAGGGGAGGATGCTCCTCACACTGCAGCCTATCTTGGTCAATCCAGCTCACCCCTCCATGGCATACTGGTCAACCTGAGGAGTACCTTTAGCAACAGACTGGTTCCACCAAGATGCAGTACAGAACGCCACAGGAGATCCTTCTTCCCTGTGGCTATCAAATTGTATAATTACCCCTTCTGTCATGGGGTAGACTGACTCCCCACCCCCCACCCTCGGCTCCCCAATCTTTGCACATCCCCAATCCTTTCAACTCGTCACTTTAATTTCATGTTTCATGTAGTTTGTGTTTTACGACTGTTGACGGATGAATTTCCCTCCTGGGATAAATAAAGTTCTATTGTATCGTAATTCACAGATCATCCCCATCTGTGCCATCAGACCTACATTATTGAGGCATGAGGATGCTGGAATCATGAGCTAAAATAGCTCAGGAGGAACTGTCCTCTGCTGAATTGTGCAGGCACTTTGTGTTTTGCCACAGACTGATTGTTCCAAATATCGCCTGTTCACTTCCCTCCACAGATACTGATTGCCCACTGTGGAGTTCTCATCTCTGTGACCTCTTGCAATACCCACACAGACCCCTGCACTACTCTAAATCCATCCAGGAGCCAGGTGAAACCTGTGGTGGCAGCCGTCTGATTTCTCTCCTCAGGCCCCACAAAGTCACAACAAATTCCCTCTCCTCCTGCTCCCGAGGCTGGCCGAGCCGTAGACAGGACATACGAAGCAGATGACAGACAGATTGTCCTGAATAAGGGGGCCCCATCTGAAACACCGTCTGTCCATTTTCCTCCACAGACGCTGCCTAGACTGCCGTAGTTTCCCCAGCACTTAGGGGTTTTATTTTGCACAAGACCCACATTAGTTCTCAATTTCGACATTCGTAACCTGCGTTCAAATTCCTCCACCGTGGGCTGTTCAAATGCATAAGTGTTGGAAGAAACAGTTCAATAGGGTCAATGTCCCCACTGAATCCTTACTTGCTGAGGGTCAGGCTGTTCTGAGGCGCCTGGGGACCGCCGGCCACGCTGAAGGTGCTGTAGCAATGCAGACCCCGGTGGTGATCTAAGCAACTAACCCCCTCGCTACTCCTAACACCCTCCTCGTCACTACTACTACTACTACAACCCCCCCTCACCCCACTACCCCCTCGCTACTGCACCCCTCGTCACCACTACTACAGCCCTCCCCCCCCGCGTTACTGCTAGCCCCCTCACCCCACTGTTGGCCCCACTACCCCCGCGCCGCTACGACTGCCCCCGGCCCCATCTCCATCACCTACCCCACTCGGCAGGTTCTTGACGATGAGCCGCGACATCCCGCCGCTGACTGACGACCCCACGCGCTGCCTGCTCTCACACGACCACACGACCGTCTTCCCAGAACGACTCGCGGCGGGCGGGCGGGACGGCAGACGGCGAGGGACATTCCACGCACGCGCGCGCTTTCAAACCGAGACGGTTGGACGTCCCCGGCGACCGTTAGCCGATGCGCCGCACGAGCCGGACCCCCCTCGCCCGCGCGCGCAACCCCATGGGGTCCCACCTCAGTCTGACATTCTAAACACATCAGTTGAAGACCACACTGTTTTATATATATAACAATAATAGTGCAAAGACAAAAACAATGCTCCCAAGTCCATATAGTTTGGATGTTTAAGAAGGAACTGCAGATGCTGGAACATCGAAGGTAGACAAAAGTGCTGGAGAAACTCAGCGGGTGCAGCAGCATCTATGGAGCGAAGGAAATAATAGGCAACGTTTCGGGCCGAAACCCTTCTTCAGACTGATGTAGGGGTTTCGGCCAGAAACGTTGCCTATTTCCTTCGCCCCCATATAGTTTGGAGTTTATTTGGAAGTTGTCGTGTTTAATAGCCTGATGGTTTTTGGGAAGAAGTTGCTCCTACCTGGTTGAAGAACCTGATTGTTACTGTTTTCAGGCTTTGCTTCATTCTTCCCAGTGGCAGGAGAGAAATGAGAGTGTAGCCATGGTGGTGTGGGTCTCTGATGTTGCTCGCTGCTTTTTTGAAGCAGTGATTCCTGTAAATCCCCTCGATGGTGGGGAGGTCAGTACAGGTGATGGACTAGGCAGTGTTCACCACTTTTTGCAATCTTCATTCCTGGGCGTTCGAGTTGCCAAACCAGGCCATGATGCAACCAGTTAGTATGCTCTAAGGGGAGTAGGAAGCAACCGTGGCTGACAAGAGAAGTTAGGGATAGAATAAAACTAAAAAAAAAGATGTATAACGCAGCAAAGAGTAGCGGGAAGCCAGAGGATTGGGAAACTATCATCGGACAACGGAAGGAAACAAAACGGGCAATAAGGGCTGAAAAGATGAAGTACGAGGGGAAGCTGGCCAGGAATATAAAGAAGGACAGTAAAAGCTTCTTTAGATATGTTAAGGGGAAAAGAATAGCAAAGTCAGATGTGGTTCCCTTGAAGGCAGACACGGGTGAAATTATGGGGAACAAGGAAATGGCAGAACAGTTGAACAGGTACTTCGGATCTGTCTTCACTAGGGAAGACACAAACAATCTCTCAGAAGTACTGGAGGACAGAGGATCTAAGGGCGTAGAGGAACTGAATTAAATTTTCACTAGGCCAGAAATTGTACTGGGTAGGCTAATAGGACTGAAGGTTGATAAATCCCCTGGGCCTGATGGTCTGCATCCCAGGGTCATCAGGGAGGTGGCTCTAGAAATGGTGATCATTTTCCAATGTTCAATAGATTCATGATCAGTTCCTGTGGATTGGAGGATAGCTAATGTTATCCCACTTTTCAAGAAAGGAGTGAGAGAAAAAGGGGAATTACAGACCAGTTAGCCTGACTTCGGTGGTGGGAAAGATGCTCGAGTCATTTATTAAAGAGATAATAATGGGCCATTTGGATAGCAGTAAAAGGATTAGTCCAAGTCAGCATGGATTTATGAAAGTAAAATCATGCTTGACCAATCTTCTTGAATTTTTTGAGGATGTGACAAGTAAAATGGATGAAGGGGAGCCAGTGGATGTAGTGTATCTAGACTTTCAGAAAGCCTTTGATAAGGTCCCGCATGGGAGACTGGTGTCTAAAATTAGAGCACATGGTATTAGGGGTAAGGTGTTGACATGGATAGAAAATTGGTTGGCAGACCCGAAGCAAAGAGTAGGAGTGAACGGGTCCTTTTCAGAATGGCAGGCAGTGGCGAGTGGAGTTCCGCAAGGCTCGGTGTTGGGGCAGCAACTGTTTACCATATATATTAATGATTTGGAAGAGGGAATTGGGAGCAACACTAGCAAGTTTGCGGATGACACAAAGCTGGGTGGCAGTGTGAACTGTGAAGAGGATGTTAGGAGGTTGCAGGGTGACCTGGACAGGTTGAGTGTGGGCAGATGCGTGGCAGATGCAGTATAATATAGATAAATGTGAGGTTATCCACTTTGGCGGCAAAAACTAGGGGGCAGATTATTATTTCATAGGGGTTAGGTTAGGTAAGGGGGAGGTGCAGCGAGACCTGGGTGTCCTTGTATACCGGTCACTGAAAGTTGGCTTACAGGTACAGCAGGCAGTGAAGAAAGCTAATGGAATGTTGGCCTTCATAACAAAAGGATTTCAGTATGGGAGTAAAAGAGGTTCTTCTGCAGTTGTATAGGGCTCTGGTGAGACCACATCTGGAGTATTGTGTACCGTTTTGGTCTCCTAATTTGAGGAAGGACATCCTTGTGATTGAGGCAGTGCAGCGTAGGTTCACAAGATTGATCCCTGGGAGGGCTGGACTGTCATATGAGGAAAGATTTAAAAGACTAGGCTTGTATTCACCTAGGTTTAGAAGGATGAGGGAGAATCTTATAGAAACATATAAAATTATAAAAGGACTGAACAAGCTAGATGCCGGAAAAATGTTCCCAATGTTGGGCGAGTCCAGAACCAGGGGCCACAGTCTTAGAATAAAGGGTAGGTTATTTATTAAGGGGAGGGAAGAAAGACTGGATAGACTCGGCTAGAATTTAGAAGATTGAGGGGGGATCTTATAGAAATGTACAAAATTCTTAAGGGGTTGGACAGGCTAGATGCAGGAAGATTATCTCCGATGTTGGGGAAGTCCAGAACAAGGGGTCACAGTTTAAGGATAAGGGGGAAATCTTTTAGGACCGAGATAAGAAAAACATTTTTCACACAGAGTGGTGAATCTCTGGAATTCTCCGCCACAGATGGTAGTTGAGGCCAGTTCATTGGCTATATTTAAGAGGGAGTTAGATGTGGCCCTTATGGCTAAAGGGATCAGGGGGTATGGAGAGAAAGCAGGTACAGGATACCGAGTTGGATGATCAGCCATGATCATATTGAATGGTGGTGCAGGCTTGAAGGGTCGAATGGCCTACTCCTGCACCTATTTTCTATGTTTCTATGTCATTTAAGACTGAGGTGCGAAAAAACTTTTTCACCCAGAGAGTTGTGAATTTATGGAATTCCCTGCCACAAAGGGTAGTGAAGGCCAAGCCACTGGATGGATTTAAGAGAGAGTTAGATAGAGCTCTAGGGGCTAGTGGAGTCAAGGGATATGAGGAGAAGGCAGGCACGGGTTATTGATAGGGGACGATCAGCCATGATCACAATGAATGGCGGTGCTGGCTCGAAGGGCCGGATGGCCTCCTCCTGCCCCTATTTTCTATGTTTCTATGTTCTGTACAGACATTTTGGGCTGAAGGGCCTGTGTACTATAAAAATAACTATTGGAAATCCATATTTTTATGTACGTTTTTCTTAGAAAGTATGAGCTATTTGATCAAGCAATGCTGGCCTTACAGTGAACTAATTTAAGAAATATTAAATATCAGTCAATGTCAGTGGTCATTAATTTCAGCTAGCAGTTAAAACATTATCGGCAACAAGTATTATGTCAGTATATTCATGTTACTTACATTTTCTATTGAAATGTATGCATCCTGCCAGATAAATATCTGATGACATTGTAAAGAATCTGTACAGTACATAACAAAGCACATTTAATTTTACATATCCCTTTTAGCCTCCAAAATTATATATCCTCACAAAGACATTTGTCTTTTCTGTAAGGCTACTTATTTGATTAGTAATAATATATAAATCGGTCACATATTTAAAATCTATTTGTGATGTGAACAGGATAAAACAGAAACACTTCAATACAAACCTTTAATTTACTCTTACCATTCTGTTTTTTTTTTCATATAATCAGCTCACATGATTTATAAACTCTTCGAAGCATGTTTTGGAATCTGAAATACTGTGATAATCATCTCGCTGAAATGGATTTAGGTCAAGTGTGAGTAAATTCAATGAACCATAAGACATCAAAATAAATAACTTAATTGCAGTTGAGATCAAGGACATTTCAAAATGAAGGACTCATAAAGTTCAACTAGGTATCTTCTGAAGATAACTTTTAACAAGAAAGCTCACATAAGCATCCCCATATTTCTCTGAATCTTTGCTGTGTAGTTTAGATTGCTATTGACCCAGATATGTATAACCATTGGCTACCTTAGATCGTGTGAAAACTTTCATTAAATTGCTGTAGCACAGATAACTACCTGATGAGCCTGTGATGAGAAGCACATACTTCCTCACCAGAACATCAGACTAAGCAACAAAACGGATTGTTTCATGCATTAATAGGAATCAGTCCATTTCACAAAGGGGCAAATGGCATCCTTCCAGCACCATAAATTTCCGAATGATGAAATAATACAGACCGTGTCCAACAATGCAGTTTCTTTCTTGTCCAACATGAACTATCAAATGATAGTGCTCCTAAATATTACATACTACATTTCCCTGAGATTACATGTATTACAATCATTTACAATTTTGTTAAGAATAAGGCGTAAGGCATTTAGAACGGAGATGAGGAAAAAGTTTTTCACACAGAGAGTTGTGAGTCTGTGGAATTCTCTGCCTCAGTGGGCAGTGGAGGCTGGTTCTCTGGATACTTTCAAGAGAGAGCTTGATAGGGCTCTTAAAGATAGTGGAGTCAGGGGATATGGGGAGAAGGCACGAACGGGGTACTGATTGTGGATGATCAGCCATGATCACATTGAATGGCGGTGCTGGCCCGAAGGGCCGAATGGCCTACTCTTGCACCTATTGTCTATTGTTATGTGTAATAATATTGTTTTGGTTCCTATCTTGTTAATTTGTTCCATGCATATGGACTCACCTGCTCTACTTAAAATAAGCAAATAAAATTAATTACTGAAGGAACTCAACAAGTCGGGCAGCATCTGTTGATATGAGAGGGATGGTCGGCATTTCAGGCCGACACAAAATATCCATCTACCTCCACAAATGCTGCCAGACCCACTGATTTCTTTCAGAAGTTTTTTTTTGCAGCAGATTAGAGCAACCACAGTTTCTTGTATCTTTATTTAAACTTTATCTTAATTCTTTAGATATTTCTTAGCATTAAGTTTGCAGTGATGCCATTGCTTTCAGTTAGATTGAATTATGGTGCAAGTATTGTTTTAATTGATGTCGAGGGCTAAGATACTGTAGCCATTTTCTTTCCCTCCACCCCTCCCACCAAAATATGATGACGACAGTTGTGATTCTGTTGGTCCGCTAGCATGACATTAAGCAGGTGGAATGGACCCAAACGCAAGTTTTCTTTGCCACAAAAGACCAAAAGAGAGTGTCCCTATTCCAAGTGTCTTCTGGCAGTAATGATCCCGCCTTACATCTCCAAAATGTTTAACTCGCGCACCAGGTTTTTCAATACAAGCATGCACTGGTTTGTATTTTGTAACTTCTGATCATTTCGGGTAGTGACAGCTGGTTAATACCACATAGTATGAATCCTCTCCATTAAATTAAAATAGTGTGTGATCACCATGCAATGATTTAAATAACCAAATAAATACACTTGGGAGTTCTGCTATGCCTGCCATATTTCAGTTCCTGTACTGGATCACAGGCTATAAAGAGGTTTTAGAATGTTTCTGAAACCATGGATGCTTACTCATTTATAACCTTTGCTGCAAATGCTATGGTGAGATTCTATATAGCCTTGGTCAAATGCTTAGATTGGTCTGTGGCTAGTCTGGAATATGAATCAGAGAGAGTTTTCTACTTCATTGTTACTCCTTGCATCCTCCATAATAAAGTTGTTATTCAGACACATATTTTCCTGCTGTCCCTCAACAGTTACAGAGTGAAGGGAATGAACAAGGCAGATAGTAATGAGTTTCTTTCAGGACATGCTATCAGTGGATACTTGATCTCCTATTGCTCAGCAGAATAGGTCAGGGTTAAATCAATGGGATTTCTCAGCGTGGTTCAGATTACTGTTTCATGAAATGCACCACTTAAAAAATATCACTAGATGGTGGCAGATACCAACAGATTAAGGTGCATGTTTAAGAAAGTTCAATTTAGTTTATTAAAGCCACAGTGAAAAGTTTAAAGGAGATGTGTGGGGCAAGTATTTTACAAAGAAGGTGCTGAGTGCCAGGAACGTGTGGCCAGGTGTGGTAGAGGCAGATACGGTCGTAGCATTTAAGAGACTTTTGGATTCACATGTGGATATGCAGGGAATGGAGGGATGTGAATTATGTGCAGGCAGATAATAGTTGGGCTTGGCATCATGTTCATCACAAACATTTTCGGCTGAAGGCTCTGTGTATTTTGAAAATAATTTTATTGGAAATCCATATTTTGATGTATGTTTTTTTTGGAAAGTATCCACTATTTGATCAGGCAATGCCGCCCTTACAGTGAACCAATTTAAGAAATGTTAAAAATCAGTCAATGTCAGTGGTCATTAATTTCAGCTAGCAAACTAAACATTATTGGCAACAAGTATTATGTCAGTATATTCAGGTTACTTACATTTTCTATTGAAATGACATAGGGTGCATAGTAATTCACACAGAAAAATACAGTCTCTAGTAAAAAAAAACAAGCTGCTGGAGTAACTCAGCGGGACAGGAAGCATCTGTGGAAGGAATGGACAGACATCATTTTGGGTCAGGACCCTTCTTCCACAGATGCTGCCTGACCCGCTGAGTTACTCCAGCACTGAGATCTGACCGAGTGTTTCCTAGGACATTGTTGGAAGCAAGCGTAAAAAATTACAGGGCCACAGCAGAGATAATTGTAACATTAATAGCCATAAAAGAGGTTGCAAGGAAACACCTGTGAATTACAGAACAGCAAGCCCAACATCAGTGGTGGCCATGTGATTAGTGGGGACATAGAGGCAGGATCTACTGTATATGCATTTGGAAAGTCAAGGACTGATAGGGGTGGTCAGCATGGCCACAGGAATTGGTGCTGGGTCCAATGTTGTTCATTATTTATGTTAACATTTTAGATGTGAATGTAGATGGCACAGTTAGTAAATTTGTGGATGACACTAAAATCGGTGGTCTAGTGAAAGGTGAAAAATGTTCTTTGTGATTACAATGGGATCTTGATCAACTGGGCCATTGGGCAAAGGAGCAGCAAAAGTAGTTTAATTTAAATAAAGGAGTGGTGCTGTATTTTGGTAAGACAAACCAGGCCAGGACTTACACAGTTAATGGTTGGGCCCGAACAGTGTTGTAGAACAGAGAAGCTTATGGGTGCAGATGCATAGTTCCATGGATGTAGCGACATAAATGGGCAGAGTGATGAAGAAAGCATTTGGAGCACTTTCCTTTATTGGTCAGAGTATTAGTAGAGGATATTATTGTTGCAACTGTAGAAGATGTTGGTAAGGCCACATTGGAGTACCGTGTACAGTTTTGCTCTCCCTGTCATGGGTGTCCTGAGTTATAATGAGAGGTTGAAAAGGCTTTTTTTCCCCGCTGGAGCATAGGATGCTCATAGGTGATCTTATAGAAGTTTATAAAATAATGAGGGGAATAGATGAGATGAATAGTCACAGTTGGGGAACGGGTTGCGTTGAGGGAACGGGTAAGTGGTGGAATATTGCCTTGTGAAACGGGTTGCGTAGGGGGATCTGGTCTCTGGGGGCTATGGGTGAGTGGTGGAATATTGCTTTGGGGGAATGGGTTGCGTTGGGGGACCAGGCCCCCAGTGACAGGGCCCATTTGGTCTAGTATCTATATAATTAAAACTCAAATCTTGACCACCTGCACAGGACAAGAGGATTTTTCCCATCAATGAAAAATAAAAGACTTATTAATGTTTAAAAAATGTTGAGATTCTCTCTCCTGTCAATCACGCCATGAAGGCCATGCCCCTTCCGATGGGAGGTGGAGGGACTATGAAACCCTGAAGTGTGGACTGCCTCAGTCTCTGCAAGCTGGAGGAGCGAGAGGTCACAACTCTCAGTCTGAGCTGTGAATAACACTGAACACATGTCTACTAAACTGTGAGTGGTTTTACTGACATGTGAGTGCCCTTAATTTAGTTTGAAAATGCAAAAGTGGTGTTGGTTTGAAAATGCAAAAATGATGTTGGTTTGAAAATGCAAAAGTGGTGTTGCCTTTGCCTTACTGAAAAGTAGTGTTGCCTTTGTGTTACTGAAAAGTGGAGTTGCCTTTCCCTTGCTGAAAAGTGGTGTTGCCTTTGCCTTACTGAAAAGTAGTGTTGCCTTTCCCTTATTGACAAGTGGTGTTGCCTTAGCCTTATTGAAAAGTGGTGTTGCCTTTGCCTTACTGAAAAGTGGTGTTGCCTTTCCCTTATTGACAAGTGGTGTTGCCTTAGCCTTATTGAAAAGTGGTGTTGCCTTATTGAAAAGTGTAATCTTGACCACTTCCTGTTTGTGCAGTATTTGATTTTAGAAAAAACACTACCAGGTACGGCTGTGATTTTTGGTCATCTTACTCGGGGTCCCCCTCCGCTCATCAGATTTTTCTGATGATTCCGCTGAGGATTTTTCCCATCGATGAAAAATAAAAGAATTATTAGTGTTTAAAAAATGTTGAGATTCTCTCTCCTGTTAATCATGTCATGAAGGCCACGCCCCTTCCGGTGGGAGGGGGAGGGGCTATAAAACCCGGAATTGTGGGCGTGGCTCAGTCTCTGCAAAATTGGCGAGGGAGAGGTCACGATTCGGTTTTTGGTGGCCTTGCACCCTGCTTGAAGTGGTAGGAAACTGCACTTGAATTAGGTGGCCTTGCACCCTGCTTGAAATGGTAGGAAACTGCACTTGAATTTGGCGGCCTTGCACCCTGCTTGAAATGGTAGAAAATCTATACCTCTAAATCTATAATCCAAGATCACCACTGTTCCTCCATAGTGCCCTCGAACTGTGGTTTCCCCAAAACACTCTGGGCCCCAGTTAGCCCCTCACCAATGATCCTTGATCCATGATCTCCCCCTTTGCTGATAATTATCATTCAAATGTTGTTTTCCCCAATGTTTCGGGTCAGGACCTTTCTTAAGATTGACTGTGGTTGGTGGGTACGAGGGGAAGAAAACTGGAAGAGAGAAGAGGCAGGCCAAAGCATGGCGATTGACTGCTGGATGCAGGTTAGGGTGCTTTTGATTGACAGATGGTTGGATAATGGCCATAGATGAAAAGAAAGCAGTGAGATATGAATCATAAGGTGGGAGTTGTGAATTGTGAAGCCAGTGGTAGGAATATTGGTGGAAGGGGTGGGAGAGTTATAATGATTAGCAATTGGGAGAATCCAGTAGGAAATTATATCTCCCGACTCAATGTCACAATGTTCTCCAGGGTGCTGCCATAACTGCTGAATTATTCCAGAACATTGTGCCTTTTTTGTAAACTAATGTCTACAGTTCCTTGTTTCTTCATCATGCAAAATACACAAATGCACAACCTTTCTGTTTTTCCCATATTTCTCTGATCTGCCATGCCCTACAGTCCATGATTAGCCAGCAGTGCAGTCCACAGTCACCTCAATCATTATATCTTCCCAGCAAGACCTTCCCACTATCAATTAGAATTAGAATTAGAATTAGATCCTTTATTTGTCATTCAGACCTTACGGTCTGAACGAAATGCCGTTACCTGCAGCCATACATATAATAATAATCAACAGAACAGACAGTAAACACAAATTAACATCCACCACAGTGAGTCCACCAAGCACCCCTCACTGTGATGGAGGCAAAAATCTTAGGGCTGCAGTCTCTCCCCTCCTCTTCTCCCTCTGCGCTGAGACGATACCCCACGGGGCGATGGCAAGTCAGTCCCGCGGCTCACCGAGCTCCGAGAACGGGCCGGTTCAAACTCCGCGACCCGGGGTGGTCGAAGCTGCCGCCCTCCAGTCCAGCGGACGCAGCTGTTGACGATGTCGTCCACTGGCCTGTGGCCGAACCCCGGGCTCAGGCCGGCGCCGCCAGAACGCCATCCCAGCCACCGGAGCACCATTCCAGCCCCAAGCCAAGTCGCCCTCACTTGATCGCCGTTCCACCCTCGAGCCAGGCCGCCCTCACGGGAGCGTCTCAGCCCCGCACCAGGCCGCCCTCATGGGAGCGCCGTTTCCCTCGAGCTGGGCCGTCCTCATGGGAGCGCCGTTACCCTCGAGCCAGGCCGCCCTCACGGGAGCGCCGTTACCCTCGAGCCGGGCCGCCCTCACGGGAACGCCGTTACCCTCGAGCCAGGCCGCCCTCACGGGAGCTCCGTTACCCTCGAGCCAGGCCGCCCTCACGGGAGCGTCTCAGCCCCTCACGGGAGCGAGCCCAGGGCGAGTCCTGACAGGCTCTGCCTCCGGAGCCTCGAGGTCGCCAGCTCCGCCATTAGGCCTCAGCACAGACGGAGACAGAGGGGGGATACAACAAGAAAGTCACATTCCCCCGAAGGGAGAGACAGAAAGCCCTGTTTCAACCCCCCCCCCCCCCCCCAAAACTTAGCTAAACAAGACGAAAAAAACAACACAAAAAAGTAAAAACAAACGGACTGCAGGCGAGCTGCAGCCGCAGCCATTCACCAGCACCGCCACTTCCGGAATTCTCTAATCCATGACCTTCCTTGTCATGAGGCAAATATCTACCAAGTTCTTCATATATTTCTAGATACATTATATAATTGTTTTGCAAAATTATCTTTTTGTTTAAAAAAAAAATCATTCCATTGGAGTAAATGTTAGAGGCAATGCTATCTGCTGTCCAGTTATATATGCAACATTTATTATTACTGACTGGGGATGAATTTCAAGCCAGATACCTCAGATCAAGTTCCATTGCCTCGATGCGGGATTGGAGTGCCAGCCTGCAATTTGTACTAATGAAAGGAAAGTTTTTTTTTGCTCCTAACCCAGTCAGTGAGAGTTGTGGGAGGAAATTACATTGAATTAGTATTGTTTTTCACCAGTGAGCCACAATATACCTAGCTGCAAACCCACCAACTGGTGATAAATCCATGCAAACATCAATAAAAAGTGCAGAAAATAATGATCCTTTTCATATCTGTATGCCCATCCTCTTCTATTATAAACAGCACTTTTGTATAAGAGAATTTGTTGGGATTTCACTTATGCTATAATTGCTATTGAACAATGTAAATAAACAATTTGCATAATGAACAGTATTTTCTTCATAGTTACAATGACATCATCACTTTGAGTCTATTGTTCAACAACTTTTAGTATACCTGTTTAGCAAATTTATGACAAAAGACTGAGACTAAAATTCCAGTCCAAGATTAATTATCTACAGTAGATGAGAAGGTATTGCAGAAGTTGGCGTGTATTGGCAAAGTTGGTCCCAACCCTGTCCAGCTCATGTTAATGAATGTCATAGAAAATAGATGTAGGAGTAGGCCATTCAGCCCATCGAGCCAGCACTGCCATTCAATATGATCATGGCTGATCATCCAAAATCAGTACCCCAGTCCTGCTTTCTCCCCCATATCCCTTGATTCCGTTACCCCTAAGAGCTATATCGACTCTCTTTTGAATATATCCAGTGAATTGGCCAGAAGATGTCCTTCAATAGATGCTAGATATTTAATAAATATATGCTTGTGTCATACATTTTATGCAACTGCCCAATGCTCTTAACAAATGAACCAATATTTGGTGATACAATTTAATACCTGCTTAAATCGGGCATCATCTGTCCACAATTAAACTAGTGTGTTTTGTATCAAGTTTATCGCTTTAAATTGCCAAATTATATTGTCAAACACTTTGCATAAAACAGCACACCACAGGAACAGGCCCTGCATCCCATCCTGTCTGTGCTGAACAAGGTGCCATATTGCCTTTAATCTCCTTTGCTTATTTAAGATCCATATCTCTTTATTCCCTTCATATTGATGTGTAAATCCAAAAGCCTCTTAAGTGCCAACAATCATATCTGCTTATCACACCAGGACTCCTGGCAATGTGTTTCATGCACTCCGTATTGTACTTCCGGTGGCGCTGGTGCCAGCAGCCTCCACCTACAGCCCGGTATCATTTTGTTTTTTTGTTTATTTAGTTATGTGAAAGTGTATTTTTTTGTGTTTTTTTGTGTCTTTATGTGGGGGAAGAGGGCACGGTGCGGGGGATACCGTCCTTCAGCCGCTTCCTGGTGAGGACGCGACTATTATTCGAGTCGCGTCCTCGCCCCCCCCCCCTCCCCCCACAGCGGCCTACCTACCTGGATTGGCGCGGCCTTTCCTGCCGGGATCGACCAGAGCTCCAGCAGCGGTGGGACAGCGCTGGAACATCGCGGGGCTGGCGATGCCTTACCGGGGGTCGCCGTTTGGAGCCCGGAGTGCTGGACCTGCTGCACCGACATCATGGAGCTGCGGTTTGCGGAGCTCCCAACGCGGGCGGCACTGACTACAACGCGGGGTCCTGCGACTCTGCCCGGCTCGGCCTGCGGACTCAGGAGCTGCAGACTCCGGCAGCGGGAGGCGGCTGATCAGGAGGTCCGGGCCGCTGAGGAGGAGGATGCTCACCGTCGGGGTTCGGCGTCGGCGTTCCACCAGCCCGGCGTGAGGGCCTGAACATCGGGCCATCCGGGGCGGCGACTGCGGGTGCTCGGAAGGCCCCGACCACGGATGAACACGGAGGGGAGGCTGGCTGGACTATGGTGCCATCCTCACCTTGGTGCCATTTATGTTATGTTGTGTCGTGGACTTCTGTATTTGTGCTTTTTTTTAAATTTTAATTCAATTTCAATTTTATTTTTAATATGTTTTATTATTTATTTATTATTTATTTTTATAATTTCTTTGTGATTTTTTTAATGATACTGCCTGTAAGGGAAATTCATTTCGTTGTCTCAAATTGAGACAATGACAATAAATTTGAATACAATACAATACAATACTCAATGTGTAAAAATAATTTACCCCGCACCTCTCATTTAAACTTTTGCACTTTGATCTTGAACCTATGCCCTTTATTATTTGACATTTCTATCCTAGAAAATGATTTTGACTAGATTTAGCTAGTTTCTCTCATAATTGTTATACATTTCAATCAATATCCCCTCAGCCTCGGATGCTTCAGTGAATACATTCCGTCTGTCTAATATCTGCTTATAGCTAATACCCTCTAATGCAGAGACATCGTAGTAACCTTCTTTTACACTCTCTCCAAAGCCTTCACATCTTTCTTGTAATGGGGCGACCAGAACTGCAAACAATAGATCAATTTTGGCCTAACCAAAGTTTTATAAAATTGCAACATTGACTTCCTGATCTCATACTCAATGCCATGATCAGTGATGGAAATCATATCATACCGTTTCTTTACCACTCTACTAACTTGTGTTGGTTACTTTCAGGGTGTTATCAACATGGACCCCTAGAAGCTAAACTGAACACAGGCAAACGCCTCCGTTGCCATGCGGTGAGAACGGAGAGGTTGAGAAGGAGTTTCTTCCCAGAGGCCATTCAGACTGTAAACGCCTATCTCACCAGGGACTAACTCTACTGAACGTTTTTCCTTCCATTATTTATTATGTAAAAGAATATGTGTGTTATGATTGTGTTTATAATTTGTTTGGTTGTTTGTCTTTTGCACAAAAGTCTGCGAACATTGCCACTTTCATTTCACTGCATATCTCATATGTGTATGTGACAAATAAACTTGACTTGACTTGACGACATCTTGCCATTAAATTTATACTTACCTGCTTACATTTGTCCTCCTAAAGCATAACATCACTCATGCCCAGATTTAACCCCATTTGCCGTTTCTGTGACCATATCTGTAACTGATCTATACCATGCCATATCCTTTGACAATCTTCTTCATTATCCACAACTCCATGATTTTTTATGTAATCTGCAACCACTGGTCACAGACGTGCAGCCAAAATGACACCCTTTAATCACTACTCTCTGTCGTCTCCAGGCAAACCAATTCTGAATCCAAATTGCCTAGTCACAATGGATCGCATTCATCTTAATCTTTTGGATCAACCGACCATGAATAGCCATATCAAATGCCTGACCAAAGTCCATGTTGACAACATCCACTACGCTACCCTCATCAATAACCTTTGTAATTTTCTCCAAAAAACGATTTAAGTTTATAAGACATGACCTGCTCTGGGCACAGATGTGCTGACAGTTCCAAATTTGCTAATTCTCTTCCAAATGCAAGGGGCTGCCAGGGCACCAAGCCTTAAAGTGAGAATATAAGAAATTCCATATCTACTTAAGTCAAGATTGGAGTTTTCAGGCACTGAGAAGTTGCAAGATGACACCAGAATGTGGTGACTCTACATGCTGTTCTAGAAGTGAATCAATTGTACTCATGTATGATATAATTTGACTGGAAAGCATGCCAAATATACATCTCACTGTATCTCTGTAAATATGACAATAAATAAACCAAACCAAGTAAATCGTATTCATTATTTTGGGCAGCACAATAGTGCAGTTAGTAAAACTGTTGATGTGCAGCTCCAGTGACCCAGGTTTAATCATGACCTCTGACCGTGTCTGGAGTTTGCATAATATTCTTATGATTATGTGGGTTTCCTTCAGATGCTCTGGTTTCCTTCCTCATCACAAAGATATACAGGTTGATTGGTTATTTACATGGTTTACCACCCCCGCCCCTCACTCCCCCATGTATGTAGAGTTGATGGGAATATGAGGAGAACAAAATAGAATTAGTGTAAATGAGTGCTTGATGGCTGTTGCAGACCTGATGGGTCAAAGGGACTTTTCTGTGCTGTATGGCTATAAAAGACATGGGTGACTCACTAACATTTTATGTAGCTATCAAGTTAAATTAATGCCAATGTATCTCCACGCCTCACATCAGAATAACAAAGCATCTAATTAACTATAGTTATTTGGGATGTCCCACTGTTGTAATAGGCTATATATCAATGCAAATTTTCTTTCAGTTGGTATTTTCTTGAAACACGCACAAGAACCCATGTGTGGCTACATATCAGACTGTCAAAGGGTAATCTTAGCAGACTCAATGGCCTGGAAGTAATAATTAACCTTAAAGGGCTTAAAGGATAAAATGGGTGGTTTTCTATTCTAGAATATCAAAAGAGAGTTAGGATTAAATTTCGGAACCATCATTTTAATGGAGTCAATAGACTGAATCACACTGATTGACAACTGGCAGCTCCATGCGGAACGCCAGCTGTCAGCCATTTGCATCTAACTACATGAGAAATATCCAATGGAAATGTCCAGATCAGATGGCAACTAAAAGCTAAAAATGTGAAACTAGAACCAGCTTTAATACACAAAAGCACAGTAATACAAGAGAAATGTCAAATTTACTTTGAAATAACGGGGAATTAACAGGGAAGATCACAGATTTAAAGGGAGTTTTTAACCAAATAAGTTTTAATTTTGTACTTAATAAAATGAAAGTAATGTGTCACATTTGTACAAAACTATTATTTTTTTCTAAATTCTCCTCCAATTAACAGTATCTGGAAACAGTTAGCAGAATCTGATTTCTAACATTTTGCCAACAGTTTCAGACTCCATCTACACCACAGATAGACACAAAAAGCTGGAGTAACTTAGGCAACATGGCAGCATCTCTGGAGAGATGGAATGGGTGACATTTCGGGTCAAGACCCTTCTTCCATCTACACCATGCTGCCTCGGCAAGACCACCCGGATAATCAAGGACCAGTCTCACCTCGGTCCCTCCCTCTTCTGCCCATTCCCATCAGGCAAGAGGTAAAGAGGTTTGAAAATACATACCTCCAGATTCAGGGACAGTTTCTTCCTAGCTTTAATCAGGTAACTGAACGATTCTGTCATCAGCTTTCCGGACTTCCCATCAACCTCATCGGAGACCTTTGAAATATTCTTAATCGGACTTCATCTTGCACTAAATACTTTACCCTTTGTCCTTTATCTGTATTCTTTATCCTTTATCTGTACAATGTGGATGGCTTGATAGTACTCACGTATAATCGTCTTTGACTGGACAGCATGCAAACCTCAGTATATGTGACAATAATAAACTAAACTAACTAAGCTAGATTCTGCTCAATTCATCACATAGTAATCATTCATTCACCAACAATCCCCATCAGTCTGAACTCATATCTAATATTATTTTACTCCACTTATTGTAATTTAGAAATAGGTAGCATCACTTTAAGCCTATGCTAGGTATTTGAGCATGAGAGCCACATCAAACAATGCATTACACTAACCCACTTCCTCTTGACTTGCAGGACATGATGACACACAACTAGAAGCAATAGAAAGTTGAATCGAACGAAACAGGTATACCCATATGCTATCATCCCCGTGGAGTAGATAATTATTGAGATGGCCATGGTTGAGGCTGTGGCCATCGGAAGATGTAACCAAGATATGTTGCCATTATTAACACTTTGTCTGACATACCACCACCTCTTCAAACTTCACTGATGTTGTAAAATGATAAACGTATGTGCCTTGCTTCTACCCCAACTCTTATCTACCTCACATCAAAACACACCAGCATTGAAACGTGTCGCCACCATCCATTAATTTAATGGATAGAATAAGCAACATGAGGTGAGACACCAGGCATGAATGACTTGCCGCCAAAGCAGAAGACGAAACAAAATAGGTTCCAACTCACCAGAGGATGATGGCATAAACATGTTTTGCTACTGCAGACTCAAATGAGACTTAAACAGGCTAAGTTACAGGTCAGAACTGTCAAATTTGCATGAATGAAATGCACAGTCCATTAAGAGACCCGTCAGAAAGATTGAGTTTAGTTTAAAAGCCACAAAATGACAACAGTCCTGACTGCCACTTTCTATGGCATTGTCCTGCTGTCCACATTTGACTCACAGGCAGAGCTGCAAAAATCATCCTCTGGGTCATTTGCAGTCTCCTTGACTGAACATCAGCCACTCTGAGGCCAACAGGATGGCAATACATAAGAATACTATGAGGGACATTAAGGAGAAAGCAAAAGGGTGATTAGTTAACTATTTCAATTTAAAATGTATAAAGCTAATACATTTTAATATCAGTTTCACAGTTGCATGTTGGTGTTTGAACTTGTATCTCCGTTCTGTACTATATTCCTCTATTTATCAGATCAATACTAGAGCCAGTCCTACCATAGTCCAAATTGCCCCACATATTGTTCCTCTCAAGGTGCTCAAGTTAAGAAATATCATGACCATAACCTGGGTGGGTATAACCTGCTGCTGCCTCTCGCCCTATCCTCCTATTTCCTCTTCAAGTACTTGTCTTACTGTGTCCTCTGTTCATTCACATAGTCTCGGTTTTACAAAGGCTGTACCACATCCTGCGTAAAGCCGCCGGCACGGCCGCGCATCTTCTGTGAACACATTAAGAAAGAACTGCAGATGCTGGAAATGCTGAGTTTCTCCAGTATTTTTGTCTACCTTCTATGAACACTTGATTTGATGCCTGCCATCCGGGGCGGGATCCATGTGTACACGATAGATGTGGCCCGCCATACGCTCACAGACATGCGTCCCGGCCCCTATGCAGAACAAGGTTGCAGACCCCTGCATTACACTCACACACTTCCTCTTGACCTACAGGACACGATGACACAACTAGAAGCAATAGAAAGTTGAATCAAATGAAACAGGTGTACCCATATGCTATCATCCCCGTGGAGTAGATTATTATTGAGATGGCCATGGTTGAGGCTGTGGCCATCGGAAGGTGTGACGATGACATATTGCCATAATTAACACTTCATATGACATACCACCACCACTTCAAAACTTCACTTATGTGTAAAATTATGAACGTATGTGCCTTACTTTTACCACAACTCTTATCTTCCTCACAAAATAAGACACCTGCATTGAAACTTGTCGCCACCAAATCAGATAATGACCAGTCTGAAGAAGGGTCTCGACCCGAAACATCACCCATTCCTTCTCTCCAGAGATGCTGCCTGTCCCACTGGGTTACTCCACCATTTTGTCTCTATCTAATGATACATCTAGTCAGCTCAGAATGGGAGGAAGTATTAATCAATACAGGTGTGGAGTTTGTAGCCTTGTAATGAATGTTTATACCTATCCTTTGGGAAGGTTTCAGACAGATTCAGAAAGGGAAAGAGGAATCATCGATGAACCATAAGAAAGTAACAGCAACATGGAATTTGGGAGCAAAAATGATGAAATCTTTGAATTTAACAAAATAAATGTCATTTTTGTATTGCTGGGAGTAGAATTTTGATCCTCTAATGTGAAATCGGAATTTAACAAGTCTGAAGAATAGTCTCGACCCAACACGTCACTCATTTTTTCTCTCCATAGATGCTGTCTATCCCACTGAGTTACTCCAGCTTTTTGTGTCTATCTTCTACCCAAATTGAGAGTTCACTTAAGACTGCCCCAAATAATGATCCATTCACTCTCCATAGCCTCCATACCAAATTTGAATTGTCAATGTAAATAGTTTCCAGTAGAAATTAAATGACGCTGATAAGACCAAGTATTAGTTCATATTGAGTCGGAAAGTCAAACAAAGATACTAAAGTTGATAAATAATTAATAATTCCAAGGATATAATTGGAAGAAATTATTCATTTAGGGTGATGTTTGGATCAATTTGGCAGGTGGGAAAGTTGAGGCAGAAACATTGTTTGCTGTAAATGGATCTGATGCTAATCATTAGAAGCTTAAATGAATTAAGGAGATACGCTTTATGAGCAAATTGGCTTTTCCTTACTCTTGATTTTTTATATTGTTCTGTAATATTTCTGATACCTTAATCTTAATTTTTGAATCTAATGTTCATCTGTTAGATTCAGATAATCCTCAATTCACTGAACCATTTGGCCAGCTTTGCTGGATAGATAAATAGCCATAGAAACCAGAAGTAAATTGAGTAATTTGATGTAATAACTGTAATTGAGAACAGTGTTTTGTTCAGTTAAAGGAAATGGATTATGTTCAGCATTCTCTGATCAGTATGTGGCTAAACCACACTGAATCTCCGATAAATTAGAAACTGGTTAAAAGTGACTGAACAATAAAAGAACCAACAAATTTGCAAAAATCATAGACAAAAGGCAGCAGAATAAAAAGCAGAAATGGTGGAATTGCTGAAGCACAGTTTGCAGAGAGTAACTGAGTTAATGGTTCAGATCAATGACTTTTCATTGGAATTGAGAAAACTTAAAAGACTGATGTATTTTAAGATGCAATAAGGGGAGCAACAAGAAAATTATAGAAAAGGGGAGGTCAGTGATAGGTTGGAGAGTAAATTACATGTTAAAAAGAAATATTAATACAGGTACAAGGAGAAAGAGGATGATAAAGTGATGAAACAGGTTGGTTTGGAAGAGCTGTAGATGGGACAAGGCGAGAGAGTTATTAAACAAAATTATTGAAGGAATAATTATTGAACAATAAATTTCAAATAAAAATTATTATCTGAAAGTAGTGGACACAATAGTGAGTCCAGAGGTCTATAATGTGGCTATTGAACATGAAGTGCAATTATTTAATCTTGCCATCATCAGTACAGGGCGGATGTCTGAAGACAGGGAGTAAAATGCAGAATCAAAACATTCTGAACAAAATGATTCCAGAAAGCATTTATAAATTCAGATATGGTCTCCACTGTGTACATGCTGTGAGCATCGATTTCAATTCCCTAAATGGAAGGAAGAGCGATTAATCACTCATCATGTGGAAAGTAAATTTAGAGAATGGGACGGTAGGAAATGAGAAAGTCAAAAGATAGTCTTATATTCAAGGATTGAGATGGAGATTGAAGCAGAATATTCCAGTGGGGATGGCTTTTTTCAGAATGCTGAAAGGCATGCAAAAGATTTGCATAACATTGGAGTTGTAGGAAATATTGAGGCTGATCCACTAAATATTAAGTCTTGCAGAGTGTAACAAGAGGATAATGGAAATCTAACCTGCTCCCCAGATAGAAGAGAATGGATAAGAATAGAAGTGAAGAAAACGGAGTGAGTAAAATCAAAGGTTCTGTCAACTATGATAGGGAGAACTCTTGGGTTAGAAAACAAAGTTTGCAGATCTGCAACCTGGAAATTTTTCCCAAATGACCATAATATATATTTTAAATTATTGAAGATTACAAGTCAAATCTATTTAGTTTCCAATAGATGAGTGGAGTTGACTTTATAGATTGAAAAGCTGATTGCTGGGGCATGGTAGACCCTTGCAGTTAAATGCACCCTACAATTGGCATTGTGAGCATCTTCTGTATGGGGAATTTTCATGACTTGGCTTTGTTACAATCTACTACAGTGCAGATGGTACCAATTTGTCAGCGTGCTATAGATGGATATCTGAAACAATCGAAAAAAGGCCAATTTCTCAACTCATGCACTATATGTAGTATTCGCAACAAAATGTCCCATTATTTCCATTCTGTTTAACCTTGAAATGAACTTGTGGTCAAACAGAAGGGTGTGGCGGCTCCTAAGGGTCGTGCCATTATACTGCCGAACCCCTCGGCACAGGAGTGGTGCAGTCCGGAGGTGGCCCTCAGCCGGAGGGTTTAAAAGGCAGGGTTTGGGTGCCATCTTTCTCTGGTTTCGTCTTCCCTTCAACCGGGAGGAATAAAATAAAGGTGCTTCTCAAACACTGGACTTCGTGCCTCCTTTTGAGACCCACGCACTACATTGGTGACCCCGACGCTCCATTTGCGTCATAATGGATGCACGACAAAGCCCTACCTCCTCACACGCCAGCCCGGTCCGGGCTCTAGACGCAGTTGCCGTTAAGCTGCCCAACTTCTGGACCACCCGGCCGCTCATCTGGTTCCAGCAGCCGGAGGCCGTGTCGATTGACCGTTTAAAGCCGGCGCACCTGGACATTGACCAGCCGGTGCTGGTTGCACAGCCTCGGCCCCGAGGGCGCTCCCCCTCACAACTCCCTCCACCTGTCACTCCACCTGTCCTCCCGCCGGTCCCTCGACCTGTCCCTCCACCTACGCCCCCGCAAGCCCCGGGATCTGCTGACTTCCGCACGTGGGCCGGCCGGGTCGTGCGCCCGCCGGTGCGTTTTGTGCCTCTGGTTCTGGGGGGGGGGGGGGGTCCTGTGGCGGCTCCTAAGGGTCGTGCCATTATACTGCCGAACCCCTCGGCACAGGAGTGGTGCAGTCCGGAGGCGGCCCTCAGCCGGAGGGTTTAAAAGGCAGGGTTTGGGTGCCATCTTTCTCTGGTTTCGTCTTCCCTTCAACCGGGAGGAATAAAATAAAGGTGCTTCTCAAACACTGGACTTCGTGCCTCCTTTTGAGACCCACGCACTACAAGGGTGTCTATTTCAATAGTGTCTTTGGTTTCCCTTTGCTGAACACTTTGGTAAATGTTTTGTTAAATGTATTTTTTTTCTTCAGATCAAATAGGAAATGAAAAAAATACATTCATTTCCTATTGACTTTATCCAATATTGTAAAGGTTTTAAGGAGTACCAAGGAGCTGTTAAACCATGGCAAAATAATTACCGTCTACTTTATTCAGAAAGTACCTTGAAGCAAGTAACCTCAGAATCTGCTTAATCAGACCAATCTGAGTTGTGGTCTCAAATAAAAGTCTATATTTCACCCTCTCTTGCAAAAGAATATTACATTGTGCATGGCATGATGTATTAAAAAATCAAGGAACATTGGGTGTACTGATAAACATGAGCCATATTAAAGGAGACCATCTCATTTAATAATAAATGTTAGATACCCTGGAGACAACTCATTTCATGGTTCATAAAACAACTCCAAACAGTATCTAAAACTTCAAATATGTTACTACAGTCACAATGGCCCATTAGTTTCCATTGAAATCTTATTTGTTATTTTGACTGTACAAGTCTGAAAAACTAGAGGATTAAATTGCTTTCAAATGCTTTTACGACAAAGGACAAATATTACTGAACAAGATAATTCCTCTATAATCAATTTATAGTTGTTAAGCACATTAATATGTAGTAAAAGGATAAACAGTTTGTAAAGGATTCTCTTTGTGCAATTTCATTATGATATTTTGTAACTTAATCACTTTAATTATGTTAACAAAGAGAGAGGCTATGTTTGTCTGTGAACTAATGGAGTGTCTTCAGCAAGTATTAATTACTATATAATAACGTAATTTTTGAGCTCCTCCTGCAGGATGGAATTGGAGTATTTTGATGACTGACCAAGTGAAACTGAGGTACCGTAAGAATAGTCGGAAGAAGGTACCCAACTGAAACAATCTCTGACCATTTTCTTCCATAAATGCAGCATGGCCCGCTGAGTTTCTCCAGCGCTTTGTTTTTTTGTCGAGCTTCCAGCATCTGAGGATCCTTGTGTCTCCACTGTAAGAAGCATGTCTGTTTCAAGTACCCAGTAGAACGAATCAGTCAAATCTGCATTATTAAATTAAAGTCTACCAAGCAAGTAAGATCAAGGTTGTTGGAAAGTAAAGTAATGCAGAAAGATTGGATAACATTAAAATAAAAATAATAATCATTTGTAAAAACTAAATCAGAAAAATGGATACATAACTATATTGCTTTTTCTAAAATTTGCATAAATTCTACCCAAATCAGCTCTGAGAATTAAATGCAAATTGTAAAAGATTTGCATAATAACTGTAAAAGGTTTTTAAAGTGAGAGGCACATGGGTATGAACGTTTGAACATTAAATGGAAATACTCTGGTTTGTCAGTGCCAGGAAATTACCAATCCTTTTTACACGTTTCCACATGTACTCTCTGAATAACGCTTGAGAACTGAGACCATGACTGCTTGTTCCTACAACCTTACCAAATACTCCCATTTGCCTACCAATGAGTCACAGTCACGACAGGAGCAATAAACATAAATTCTTTCAATTATTTTCATACTGACTATTCCTATGTATTTATTGTGATGTTCAGCCAAAGATTGCAAAATACAAAATATTACCATTCTGTGATATCTCTCAATCCATCCCTGCTCATATGGTTGTGATCAGCTTTCATTTCCTTATTTGCATTGCAGTCAAATTTTGTCCAAACTATCTATAACTACTGAAACCTTTTCAACAGTAGTTCTTTCTGGGTCTTAACTGCAAATTCAGATTCATAGTTAAGGCCCAGAAAGGCCATGAATCACAGTTAAACTCTAAGTCACATGTGGTAGCCTTGACACAACAACCACTATGGAATTCTGCTTGAAATGTCTGCAAATTTAGTTGCTACAACCTTGAACAGTTGTACTCACTGTTGTTGGACTGTGCACTCAAGCTGCCCTAATGGCTGTAAAATATCAACACAGAAGTATTTTGTGTGACAATCTGTTATGTCATGTCAGTGTCTCTGTGGATAGTTACCTTATCGTGGTGGAGAAGCTGGTGTGGTCCTGAGATCCTGAGAGCGATGCCGTCTGGAGCTATGCTCCTGGTAGGGTCACTCATGGCGGTTAAGGGGCTGTCCCACTGCAACGACCTAATTGGTGAGTTTAGGAGAGTTTTACAAAATGTCATGTTGAAGACCTCCTTCGATTATGTAGAAGCCCGCCTTTGACTATGTTGAAGTCTAGCTTCGACTAGCTTCACTAGCGTCGGGATAATTGGACACCGAATAGTGGAGAGTGAAGACAAACTCCTTCGACCTCCCTTTGACTATGTTGAAGACTATCTACGACTACCTTCGACTACCCTCGATTACAGTAGACTACCCTCGATTACCTACGAATAACATGCCGACCTACTACGATCTACTTCGACTAAACCTACGAGTAAAAAAATATTGATTTTTTTTTTTACTTGCGGGCGTTTTTCAGCGTGTTGAAAAATACGCCGCGACCTAGCTGAGTCCTCAAGTACGTAGGGACTACTCTCGAGCATGAAGGAGAGTTACATAGACCTCCTAGCACCTCGTGTCGACCATTCTGTGAGTATGAGTCGAGGGCAAACTCTTCTAAACTCGCCAATTAGGTCGCCGCAGTGGGACAACCCATTAAGGTTGAGGGAGAGGCCTCTGACAAAAAGCAATACAACCAAGGCTACAAAGGTGGAGCAGACGGAGGATGATGGCTGACTTTAGTGGAGCGTCACAACGGCTGGGAAGTCAGATGAAGACTGCAGCAGAAAAGGGTCCCCGGTCGTCTTGGATTCCATGCCATTGGATTCTGACCCAGATCTGTCAAAGACCGTCTGGTGGCTGTCTGTGCACCAGTCTCCCCACGTTAAACAAAGTCTCGCACAGGCGCCCTCCATGAGAGGACAGTCATACTCGTTTCGAGTGACCGCCGATGATGATGATTTGACTAAGCAAGTGTAAGCAGATAAGTATCTTGACTTAGTATCAAACACTCAGTGGCAGCATCAATTCACATATTACAATTCCAAACTTACAAGGTTGGGATGAGTGGTGGGAGCTTTGGGAACCAATCTATCCAGCCTTGCTTTCAAAATGTTGGACTTTGCAATGGCTCTCAAACTACAGTGCACCAGTGTCTTGTGATGGACAAAATTCTCTGACCATTTCCAGCAATATCGTAATTTTACATGCAATTTCAAATGTTAGCTTCGTCATAGTTTTGACTGAAATTGTTCATCTGTCCAAACACAAACCTATCGCTGATTCAAGATAAAATATAATACCAAACCTGCAAAGCAAGAATAAATTCTTGAAGGGAACAATGTACTCTCAAATTATTTTATCTTGCTTCTGTTTCTTTGCAGGTTTCTGCTATATCTAGCAGAGACAGATTAAAGTCTCTTCATGTTATTATTTGAAGAAAATGTTTTTCTCCTTTCATAGCACGATTATTTGTAACTATGCCATATGCTTCTTGCCCAATTGATAACTGTTTATGACATATTTTAGGCTGTCAAAACCATGCCACTTTCTGAAAACTTCAGAACATTATTTGTTCTAAAGAATATATCCAGTCATTCAAAATCTCCTTAGTTTAGTTTAGAGATACAGCAAGAAACAGGCCCTTTGGCACACCGGGTCCACGCCGACCAGCGATCCCCGCACATTAACACTATCCTACACCCACTTGGGACAATTTAAACATTTTTTACCAAGCCAATTAACCTACAAACCTGTACGTCTTTGGAGTGTAGGAGGAAACAGAACATATCAGAAAAAAGCCACGCAGATCACGGGGAGAACATACAAACTTTGTACAGGCATCAAGGGTAGTTGGGTTCAAACCCGGGTCTCTGGAGCTGCATTCACTATAAGGCAGCAACTCTACCACTGCGTCACCGTGACCGCCCACACTTTACCGACCTTGTGAGATTGATATCTCCAAAATAGTGTAAGGGTCTATACAAATGCAAATTTATCTTTTAAGTAGCTTTTTGTTAAATGGAATTGATGACATTTCCATTGCGGTACATCGTCTGACAGATATCTTTTGAAATTTGTGTGATTGTAGAAAGAAGAAAACAGACATCCAGTGGAAATTGGTAATCTGTAATTCTGATCCCTACTCTAAAACAAATGATTTATGCACACAAAATGCTGGAGTAACTCAGCAGGTCAGGCAGCATCTCTGGAGAAAAGCATAGGTGATGTTTTGGGTCAGGACCTTTCTTCAGATATTTGATTTAAGCATTAAATGGGTTACAAATATTGCATCAATAGGATCAGATATGATTGGTGCGATGGTATACGTACTCAATTTTGTTCATTCTTTCATGTAATATAGGCTTCCCAGGCAACGTTGACCTTAATTGATGTTTCATCCTTAATCACCCATGCAAAGTAAACATAGAAACATAGAAGATATGTGCAGGAGTAGGCCATTCGGCCCTTCGAGCCTGCACCACTATTCAATATGATCATGACTGATCATCCAACTCAGTATCCTGTACCTTCCTTCTCTCCATACCCCCTGATCCCTTTAGCCACAAGGGAATTCCAGAGATTCACCACTCTCTGTGTGAAAAATGCTTTTCTCATCTTGGTCCTAAAAGATTTCCCCCTTATCCTTAAACTGTGACCCCTTGTTCTGGACTTCCCCAACATCGGGAACAATCTTCCTGCATCTAGCCTGTCCAACCCCTTAAGAATTTTGTAAGTAATGAACACCCTTGCAATGCATTTGCAAGCTGACATATATATATATCAAATGGATTGATGAAGCTGATATTAAGCGGGTCTTTCCCTCATCTTAGTAATCTCACCAGCTGCCATGGTCCTTATCTGGTAGCTGAGTCCATCAGACTTGATGAATTAAATCAGTAGTGGTTCTCTTAAACTACTCTTAGAGGTTAATGTCTCATACGCAGATTCCATGATCTTACTATCTTAACACAATTTTCTTATGGTGTTCAACAATAAAAGCGTGAATCCATCAGATAAATGAAGGTGATGGCTTGAAATTAGCTTCCATTCTCAGGTTTGACCTGAGATGGTGGACTACATCATTAGTATGTTTAATAAGCAAGTATTGGCTAGGGTACTACCTGTGCACTGAAGTATTTATGTTATTTGCCAATGTGCAAACACTTTGAATATATCTAAACAACCATTATGCTTTAAAAACAGTGGGACTACTGTCAGCCAACGTTACACCTCTTGTGTGCTTGTCTACTAGTCTGACAGGATATATACAAGGTTGGTGAAGGAATCTGGAATAATGAATGCCTTTATGAAGTTACTGCTTGTTTGGCCAGTGGGACAGCTCTCTTAATTTTGGCAAATGCTGGAAAAGGGGATTTCAATGGGTTGAGCTTTGCTCTGTCACAATTCAATCATGTAGTTTGATCTTAATTTTCTATTATAATTTTTTATTTTTCAAAAGAACTAATGTTGATTTGCGATAACTCAAGGCTTGCAGTCCATTTCAGAGATCAAATTACTGTTGATCTAAGGCCATATGTAGGTTTTATTGAGTATAGATAAATTTAATTTCTAAAGAATATTATTGAACCAGTAAATCACCTACCTCCCTTTCGAGAAGCTGATTGACCGCTACACAGTCAAAGCATTTTATGTTCTTTAAAGTATATTGTATAGTGTTATTTAAGTTTACATTCATTTAAATTGTTTGTAAGAAGATAGGTTCTCAATTTCAGTGGACACCTCTGAGTGGATACTCAGACACCTCCATTACCGATGCAGTCTAGGAAAGTATTATGTTGCAGATTCCCGTTATTGGCAATTAAGCATGACAGACTCATTTACTTAACTCAACAATACAAAAATTGAGTGAAAACACAATTACCATTGTCGAGGATTCCATCTCCTTCTTATGATATAAATTCCAATAGATTTTATACCGTCCATTTTTACGTTGATTCATTTGTGGGACAAAGTTGAAAAGCAAGTTTTTTTTATAGTTTGTTTCCAAAGCAAAGGCTTTAAAACCCATTAATTTAATCTGTTAATCTCACAAGTTGATTTTTGAATGAAAATTCTTAACACTGTTGGCCTGTTACTTTGACCTTCAGTCGTGAGCCATTGGAGGCAGTGAACCGTCAGTTTTATCCGTTAGGCTCTGTGAAATTTTAATGAATTCTTGACAGCTGAACTACATAGTGAGCACACATATTTCACTTGATCTTATCACTTTAATTAAGTAGCTACCAGATCTACTTCCTTCACATTATATGGAAAAATAGACGCCTGGTTCAAATCAAGCTGCATAAAGGACACTCCAGTGGATCGAAACAATTGTCTGTTACTCTGTAATTTTCTTCCGAAGCTTCCTGAAAACAATAAATATTAAATGGATTTTTTAGCCTACACCGAACCCCTGGGATGTTTCACTTGAATATGCCAGTGTTGGGTGATGATACTCAAGTAGATTTTACAAAAAGAAAGGTAGCCACAATCAATTCTCAGCATTGAAATATTTATGTTAGTTCAGAGTGTGTGAGTAGTGGTGCTGCTGATGTGATTGCTGCTGTGAGATAGTCTCATGGTCCCATCTGTGTAAATCTTATGGCTCTGTACTCTTCAAAATGAGCTAAATTAATATGACTGGAAATGTAATATCAGAGTGAAACATACTACAAAAGAAAATCATTGGACTATTCATCAGCAGCCATTTCCTGTAAGGAGTTCAATTACACAACTGCAGCGTTTATGTGCAAAGCCTTAAGACAGTGGGACATATACAGGAGGAAAGACATTTAATTAAGTATCCAGAGCAAAACAATGCTTGGATCTTTCAAATTTCACATGCATTTTCAAAGTATAAACTGAAAGATATAAATGAAACTTTTGCAATATTGTGTAAGACCTTTTCCTGAGTATTTGACCTGAAAGCAATGACTGTCTACTTACAAGAACTACATGGGAAATCTTCACAAAGACAAAAATAACATTGCATGATTTCAGTATTTTAATAATCATACAATACTGCAAAAATATGACACATTTATGAGGCTTTTGAATATCATTGTTTAAGCTCTACAGCATAACTACTGCCATTTTAATCAATTGTTAATACAGAAAGATGCCAAATATAATAATAATGAAAATATCCTTTTCATTTTATTTATTGCTTGCATAGATATCACTGGCATTTCTTAGTTCTGCTGATTACTACCCATTTGTTCAATTGAACTCATAATGCACACTAAGGACTGAGTGACATCTATCATTTGTTTTTCAAGCAATCTCCATTTCCAATTGTTAATTATCTATAAAATGGATGACAGATTGTCTTGCATTCAGCCCTAGCGCAGTGTGACACTCTCACCTGTGGTTACTTTCTCCTTATATTGCTCTGTTTTACATTTCAAGCAATCACATTAAAGGGCAGCAGGTGTTTCACTAACATGCCTATTGTTGCAGCTTCCCATTCTCGGTCAGTACAGGTGGATATCAGTGACACTTGCTTTATTAATTCCCATATCACAGGCCTAAATCTGAAATGTGGATAGGATCAGCTTCTGAAACATGCAACATGAGAATGAAGTCTCTTGTCAGGGCTGCAGGGCAGCCACTAGTAGAAACAAGGTACTGGTCCTGAAGTGTTTCATTAGTGAGTCAAGGGGATCGCATTATCCCTCAGGTAAAGATATCTTACATATTAATGAAGGCACTGGCTTAATAAAGTGATGTGGTTGACAGATAAGAGTAAGAAAGTGCACCCAGTCAGATATTTGCTTTGCAAGTGTCAAATTGTTAACACTGATGTGTCAATCAATGTTTCTGATCAGATGTTTTTTCTTCTGGAAGGATAAGATTTAACAGGCTTAGAACATATATATACCCACAGTAAAGCAAGACTCCTGCATGTCTTTGAATGCAATCATCAGAATGGTTCTGAAACACAAACAATACATGGTAAAAGCTTTAATTGAATGTTATGCAAAATTCTAGTATTGTAGACTCCCCCCCCCCTCTCCCACCCCACCACCTCCTGTCCAACCTTTGAAAGCCGATTCATTTCACTTGACACTGCAATTGGGAAAGCAAAGCTATAGATGCAAAGCTGACTGTTTAAACACAATGTGTTCTGTATGTTTATTTATAATTAGGCCCTTGGTAGTAAATCATTATGGAATTATCCATAATGTAAGACTTAATTGGAAGCTTATTCAGAGTATGTCAAGCACCACCCCTAACCCTATCCTGCACTACTTCTTTATGGAGAGTAACAGACTGACAAAATCAAGGGATTATCAGAATATCACATTGTCATTGTCCCAATCAATGTAAAGCTGATCAAATTGTTTGTTGACATGACTATTCTTCCTTGGTTTAAACAGGAAAGCTATTAATACAGGTCAAATTTCCCCATACACAACAAAACCAGAAGGAAAGGTGAAATTGTCATTCTATGTGTATTGATGTCTATAGATCTAATCTATAATCGTATTTAAATAATAGTTACTTACTATGTGCATTAATTATCTTAATCATTTAGTCTAGACTCGTCATTTTCAGCATATAAAAATGAATTATATCAGTCTGCTGAGTTAACATTCATAATTGGTTTTGTGATTTATTAATGCCACAAATTCCTTTTAATTTAATTTCTCATATCCTGAAAAATTACATATATAATAAAATAATCTGGTATTATTTGACATGGCATCTGAATTCAAAAGACTGATACACAGGAAGGTCAAGACCAAAGTGCAAGGCTGCAAAATGCAAGATCCCACCATGTCACATCTTACCATCCCCACCTCTTTCTGCTTACAGATGTAACACCTGTCCCTAGTCTACCTTCCTCACATCCATCCAGGGTGTCCAGCGGTCCTTCAAGACAGAGGTTCACATGCACCTCCTCTGACCCCATCTACTGCACTTGGTGCTCCTAATATGCTCTCTTTTACATGAGTGAAACTAAGCATAGTCCAGGTAACAATTTATCCTAATACGTGCTCAGCCCACCAAGGCCTGCTGGATCTTCTCATTAAATATTTTTTACCCCTCTTTCTGTCCATTGCCAGAGTGAGGCCACATGCAAACTAGAGGAGCAGTACTTCATATTTTGCATGGTTAAATTGCAACCCAACAGTATGAACATCGAGTTCTCCAAATGTAGGTAGCTAACCGACAAACTACTTCCCCCCTCTCTTTTTTACTTCCCCTCTTCCCAGTGTTCCACCTGGATGGACACCTATTTGTGCCTTTTCCCAGCCCCCTGTCCCTTCCATACATAATCCTTCTTCTGGCTTCACATTTCACACCTCTTCTATCCATTATATCTCACACTTTCATATTTTCATCACTGTCCTTTGTCCAAACATCTGCCAATCAGATACCCCCTTGCCTGCATCCTCCTATCCGCTTGCCAGGCTTTGTTCTGCCCCCACCTCTCTTCCAGCTTCCTCCCCTCATTGCAATCAATCTGAAGAATGGTCCTAACCTGAAATGTCTTATCTTCGAAGAGAGGTGCTGAGCTGTAGGTAGGCACTTCAGGCCACCTATTTCCCCATGTGTCCTGTGCTTCCAGATTCTGATTGACTTTGGCAGAATGCTTACAATGGGTCACTCAACCTCTGAAGATAGACACAAAATGCTGGAGTAACTCTGCAGCAACTCTGGATAGAAGGAATGGATGATTTATTGAGTCGAGATCCTTCTTCAGACACTTCACACGTCCTTTGTCTCTTCAATTACCTCCGTTTTCCAGACCACCACTCCCTCATCTTTACTATTAAAACCATTCTCTCTCATTCAATCTTTCCTCTTGTCAACACCTGATCATGGGCGAATATGAAGTCATGAATTGCATATTGAAGGCAAACATGGAGCTCAGCGACTAATCGGATGCCATTTTAATTCTACATAACATTAATTTGTATGCTTAATAAATGGATAGTTTAATCTGTATTTCCTCATTTGTAAACTTTTTATGCTCCACCATTTGTCCACATCAAAATTTAGCAGACTGTTATGTTGACCAAAATAATGAAAGCATTTTGTGTTAGTATCTGTTTCAAAGTGTCCTATTTATTTTAGACAGAAGCAGCTGTCTTTATACATCTGCATTAACATATGAAAACTATTAAAACATATATTTTTACCTTTGACAACATAATCCCAGCAGCTGAAACTTAGCATCCACGTTAGGTGATTGTGTGGTTGCTTGGTAAAGGATTTATCTGCTCCTTAAGCTGAGGCACATCAATCAATCATATTATCAAGTGCCAAGCTTAAGGGCTTTGTGCTTCGTAATATTTTGCAGTTTCATTTGACTTTCCATGATGTCTATGAGAGGAATTTAACTCCATAGTTGCATTTATGGCATAATCGTGAGGATATTTCATTAACATTAAAGGTACATGTCAAAGCTGGTCAAGGCCAAATTGATTTGAGAGTAACCCAGAGGGAAATTTCTTGAAGTAAGGAATCAAGTTAGATCCTTGCTATGCGGTCTCTTATCAACAGACAGTCAACAGAAAGCAAGAATTTATATTATTTTACTCCAAATTTGTATGAGTAACATTGGGCAAATTGAATTCAGATTCACATGTGATCTATAATTTCATTTATGTAGTCTATGACATTATAGAATACATTACATTAAATAAATCAGCACTCTATAATAGGCTTATGTGTGATAAAGAAAACCTATTTTAGCCTGTTGTGTTAATATATAAACATTTATTTTGGGTTTCAAAGCCTTCCTGTGCAATGTAAATTACCCACTGATAGTGCACACCACTGTCGGTATAGCAGGATCTTTACTTACTTATTTACTGACTTACTGCCTATTATGCCTCCTGGCATGTAGGGCAGCAACGAAGGTCCTCCACTCCTGTCTGTCCTGGGTTAGCTTCTGGATTTCATTTCCTCCTCTACAGTTCGACGCCAGGTGGTTTTGGGTCTCCCTCTTTTCCTTTTCCCTTCCGGTGTCCAGTGCAGGGCTATTCTTGGGATGCTGTCTTGTTCTCTTCTCAGTATATGGCCAATCCAGTTCCAGTGCCTTCTCATGATGATGATGTCCATGCTCTCTTGTTGGCATTGAGCAAGGTGATCTTGGTTGGATATGGTGTTTGGCCAATATATTCGTACATTCCAAAAACCTATCCTAGTCTTATGTTTGGCATTTAGAACTTTCCTGCCAGTGGCTTCCTTTCGGCTTTCATCATTGACATTCATCCCAGCATCTGTTGATAGCCCTGGAAGTCCATCACACCCAGTAGTGTTGATTCCTTCAGTTGCTGTTTCCGTAACATATTTGTTTATACGAGACAGGGTTATTAGCCCTGTGCTGAACCTCCAACCTGGAGGACCAGTGGATCGCTCTTCGTCTCGCCTCTACCCTTCGAACTGTTCAGCATGGTAGACCATAACAGGAGACAAATCACCCGCTGGCATAGCTCTAGGGGTCACTGAGACACACAAGCTCCCCGACCACGACAAGGTTGCAATCCAACGGGGAGGAATGTCCCTTGAATGGAAAAATATACAATATAAAAAAATATATTTACATAGTAGCATAAAATGAAGAATGGAATGTGGGCTTGAGTTAGAGGGAGAGGCTGGAACTTTTTCTTTGGGGGTAGGAGGGATGATCCTATTGAGGTGTACAATATAAAGAGGGGCATGAATAATGTGAATATTCACATTTGTTTTTCCCCGAGTAGTGGATTCAAAAACATTGGGCTTAAGGTGAGAGGAGATATATATATATATATATATATATATATAATGACATAGGAAGCATTACAAGTTTTAAAAGACGGACTGATATATGGATAGGAAGGATTTAGCATGGTATGGGCAAATACAGGCAAATTGCACTAGCCATGTCAGTCGGCATGGGCAAACTGGGCCAAAGGGCTTGTTTCTGTGCTGTGCGGCTCTCTGATTCTATTTGGGTGATCTGACTCTAATGACATTTTGTCAACTAAAATTGTATTTTAGAATATAGGAAATTATTTGCTTCATCACACCTAGGCAAGCTCTCTTGAAGAGCTATATGTAATTGCTTTTTGAATGCCTTAATTGATATCCTGGACCTTATGTTGGAGTGTTTTAAGGAAATAATTCTAGATACTGTAGTTTTTGCCACACAAAACTCTTTATTTCTCTATTTTGCTGGTCATGTTAAATCTGTGTTCCCTGGTTCCCATTGCAAATGGCACCAGATGCCGCATGTTCTTTTCAAAAAATGATATTATGTTTTGTTTTTCGTTTTGAAACTAGTCTAGCATCTTAAACAGGCAGAATTGAAAGTGCTCATGGGGATAGGATTTCTGAGTTGATCTGAAGTTAATGTTCAATGATTTTACTCCCTTTTCTGGAATTAACATCAGTCCTCTCAACAATTCATCAATTTGAAAAATAGCTTTGTTCTAGATGACCTTTGCTGTCCATTTTCTAATAAAAATTATGAAACATTTTTCCAGGATTGATTGGTAATGGTAGATGTTTATAAAAAAAACTCACTAAGTAAAAAACCTGGTTCATATATTTGACCACTATTCCACTTAATTGGAAATTGCTCTGCTTTGCAGTGACAAATGGAACCCAATGACCTCCACTATCCAAATATAATGGCACTAAATAGATTATCAATTATTTATACATGTTAAAACCTTTAATAAGGTTCTAGGATGAGTTTATTGAATTCACAGTCTTCAGGAGGAGAAATTATGTCAAAAGTAAAAGAGGCAAAGGGCATCCCCACCTAACATTTTAAACTAATCATCCACTTACCTTTGATCAGTCACTCAGCACTTGCCAGCAATTATCTGTGCTCGGCATGTTTCTTTACTCTTTGACATTGGAGGAAGTTAATAATAATAAAAAAAATAGTTCCAACCTAATTAGATACGGAAGCATCAAGACACAGATTCTGTTGTTTGTGTTCAGTCTTTGTTCTCTATATTTAGCCACAATTCCACCAAACAGACAAAGCTGAACATGGTAACTGTTCAAAACTACAGCAAACTCTGCAGGCAGATGAATCATTTTGTATAACTAAATTTAGAAAATAAATAAGTATGAAGTAAACGCACAATAGTTTAATGAAGTATTTTGAGAGTCTTGTTTAATTTTGGGTGGGATTTTGGAGGAAAATCGAAACTAGCTAAAAGACGTTTTATGAATGCTTTAATGTAAAGAATGTTGGTAAATCTGCAAAAGGAAAATATCTATTACCTTCCGACAAATATAGAATTTTGGTCTCGGGTTCATCACACTCCTTGGCTGCAGTATAATTGGATTTTGAATTAGCTTCTTACCCCACAGTACCGTGTAAAATGAACCAACTACAACCACTTTTCCTTTTCCCTCTGAATCATGCATTCCTCAGATTTTGACTGGACTTTACCAATATTCTTACTTATTCATTACTCTTGTCTGTGTTTTGACCACAGCAAAGAGTCACATCCCTGTTACAAAATCATTGATAGAGTTCCATTGACTTCCTGTGCCATGGAGTTTCCAATTTGAGATTTTTTCATCAGCCTGCACACTTTATTTCTGCGGGGTTCCCAATCCTTTGTTCCCTCTTGTTCTTTGAAAAAGGTTACTACACTTTATTTTTTCTTGATTTATTTATAACTTATTTTATCACTAATAATTTTAATTATAGTTGCCACTTCTCCAATTCTTGCAACCCGAGCACCTCCATTTTTGCTCTTATCTAGAATTGTATTTATCTTCTTGCAATTCTCCTTCCTTTCTCATCAATTTCACCACCCTGTAGATTAGTACACAATAATTTTAACTAGGTTACTTTGCTAGAAAATTAACAACATTTATTGAGTTGCCAACTATTTAAGTCAACCTAAATATTGCACGGAGACTTGGATAAGACAATTTACCGAATTGCACACTCACACTTTCCTGAAAGTTGCTAATGTGTTGGTAGAAGATGGGAATCTGAAATGGGACTGACATCCTGCAATACATTCTGAACCTTTCAAAAAACATTGAGTCTATGTGACACGATAGATAAATTGTTTATTGGGTCAGCACAAAGTAATCTGTTAAGTCTCTAGCCTGAGGCGCAATTTCACATAACCATTGTTTAAAATAATCATAAGAATCGATTGACTGCATTGATTTCTAACATTTTCAAGTGATTTATAATACTTCCTACCCAAAATCTATGAGTAGAGTAAGCAGGGATGGTTTCAGGTGGAGCATAACAAATGGTTTTGAGGCATTTGTCATCCTACAGTATCATCTTCCTCATTAAACTTGCATGGAATAACTCTCAAAGGTCTCATTGAGGTTCTCAATGGCCTGCTTACTTTGCTGCATTTGACTGACTTATTTTAAGATCATTTTACTGAGGAAGTGTTAAAAAATAACACTTCTTGAGTATGCTGTTCATCAGTAGGTGACATTTCCTGTCCTTGGTTTTTTCAGACCTGATAATCCAACAGAACAAGCTGCCAGGAGACTGCACAAATGATATGAAACCTAGTAAATTATGGTCATTACATTTCCAAGAAATGTTTGGTAAGCCATAGGAGAAGATGGGGGTTGAATAGTACCTTTCATTTAAATGAACCTATTAATCAAATAAAATTCTGAAAATATTACAATTAAATTTACTCTTTGTAATTTTGACTATTCTGGCAATTACTATTGAAGCTGCTTCTGCCCAGAAATCATATTAGGAAGCTCTTTAATGCAACTATGTGACCAGAACAGCCTTTCATTTCAATTCCAATCTGTTGGTAACTGGAGCATTCTCTCGATTTTATACACGTCAATAAGATCACCCCTCAGCTTCCTGCACTCCAAGCCAGCTCAATCTCCATCTATCGCTCAGGTTTTCAAGTTCTGGTAACATCCTCATTAATCTTCTGAACATTTTTTTCAGTTCAACAACATCCTTCCTATAGCAGGGTGACCAAAGCAGAACATAATATTCCATAGGTACACAAAAATGCTGGAGAAACTCAGCGGGTTGTTCATGCCATCCGGTCGCAACCTTGAATTCTTCCAATTTTGCTAACCCTTGCTGTCTCCTCCCCTTCCTTAACCCCCGAGCTGTCTCCTCCCATCCCCCCACCCTCGGACTCTTCCTCCTCCCTTTTTCCTTCCCTCTCCCCCCCACCTCCCATCAGTCTGAAGAAGGGTTTTGGCTCGAAACGTCACCTATTTCCTTCGCTCCATAAATGCTTCTACACCCGCTGAGTTTCTCCAGCATTTTTGTGTACCTTCAATCTTCCAGCATCTGCAGTTCCTTCTTGAACACATAATATTCCATATGTAGCCTTGCCAACATCTTATACAACTGTGACATAATACAAGTTATTACCATGACTGGTGAAGGTCAATGTACCAAAAGCCTTCTTTACTAACTTTCTTTTACCTATGATGCAACTTTCAGGGAACGATGTGCCAGCAGTCCTAAATGTCTCTGCTCTACACACTCTCCAGGGCCTAACCATTCACTGTGAAGGTTCTGCCCAGGTTTGCCTTCCCAAAATGCAACAGCTCACACTTGTCTGCATTATGCCCCTGTCCCACTTAGGAAACCTGAACGGAAATCTCTGGAGAATTTGCGCCCCACCCAAAGTTTCCGGGCAGTTCCCGGAGGTTTTTGTCAGTCTCTCTACCTGCTTCCACTACCTGCAATCTCCGGCAACCTCTTGCAATCTCCGTGAACCGCACGGAAACTTTGGGTGGGGCGCAAAGTCTCCAGAGGTTTCCGTTCAGGTTTCCTAAGTGGGACCATTAACCATTCCTCAGCCCACTTGCCCAACTGATCAAGATTCTGCTGTTAGTTTTGATAACCATCTTCACTGTCTGTGATACTACCTAATTTAGTGTTATCTGCAAACTTACTAAACATGCCTTATACAATCCCATCCAAATCTTTGATATAAACCAAATATAGTATCTTTGATATAAACCACAACAGTAATTGGCCCAGTACCCATCCCTGATCCTCTGATCCAAAACAAAACCTTACAGCAGCCCCTGCTGCTTTGTTGATAGAAGGCAATAAAGTTCAGTCATCTTCCTCCTTTGTTCACCCGTGATCGGGGCCTTTGAATGGGGCCATTGGCGACGGTCCGCCGTTCAAGCCCTCGCATCGGGATGATCGAAACTCCGGCGTCGGTATGGATTAGAACATTAGAGCATGGAGCTCCTGAGTCGGCCGCTTCTTACCGGAGACCGCTGCTTCACGGTGTTAAAGTCCACAGGCCCCGCAGTCAGAGCTCCAACACTTGCGATCCTCGGCCAAATATCCCAGGCTCCTCAATGGTCAGTCCACGCCGGTCTCCAGGAAAGGCCGAACCACTCCACGTTGTAAGCCACAGGGGGGGGCAGAGATGCGACACGTAGAAAAATCGCATATCCGTTGAGGTAAGTGACTGGAAAAAGATTTACCCCCGATCCTCCCCTCCGCACCCCCCATATAAAACATACCAAGACACATTAAAACAAACCTTCAAGATATACTTAAAATAATAAAAACAGAGAAGGAACAAGACAGACTGCTGGCGAGGTGGCCATTACGGGCGCATTGCGGTGGTCACTAGATAGGACCTTTATTTAACATTTCATCTGAAAGATAGTTGTTTTGCTAATACAATCCATTCAGAAAGTATTCAGACCCCTTCACTTTTTCCACATTAATCTAAAATGGATTCAATTCATTTTTTTATCATCAATCTACACACCATACCCCATAATAGAAAAGCGAAAAAGTAATTAAAAAGTAATAACTGAAATATCACATTTACATAAGTATTCAGACGCTTTACTCAGTACTTTGTTGAGGCACCTTTGGCAGCGATTACAGCCTAAAGTCTTCCTGGGTATGACGCTACAAGCTTGGCCCACCTGTATTTGGGTAATTCCTCCAATTCTTCTCTGCAGATCCTCTCAAGCTCTGTCAGGTTGGATGGGGAGCGTAGATGCACAGCTACTTACAGGTCCCTCCAGAGATGTTCGATCGGGTTCAAGACCGGGCTCTAGCTGGGCCACTCAAGGACATTCACAGACTTGTCACAAAGCTCCTGCATTGTCTTGGCTGTGTGCTTAGGGTGGTTGAAGGCGAACCTCCGCCCCAGTCTGAGGTCCAGAATGCTCTGGAGCAAGTTTTCATGAAGAATCTCTCTACTTTGCTCCGTTCATCTTTCCCTCAATCCTGACTAGTCTCCCAGTTCCTGCCACTGAAAAATATCCCCACAGCATGATGCTGCCACCACTATGCTCTATTGTAGGTATGGTATTGGCCAGGTAATGAGCGGTGCATGGAATCCTCCAGACGTGACGCTTGGCATTCAGGCCAAAGAGTTCAAACTTGTTTTCATCAGACCAGAGAACCTTTTTTCTCATGCCTTTTGGCAAACTCCAAGCAGGCTGTCAAGTGCCTTTTACTGAGGAGTGGCTTCCGTCTGGCCACTCTACTGTAAAGGCCTGATTGGTGGAGTGCTGCAGATATAGTTGGCCTTCTGCAAGGTTCTCCCATCTCCACAGAGGAACTCTGGAGCTCTGCCAGAATGACCATTGGGTTCTTGGTCGCCTCCCTGACAAAGCCCTTCTCCCCCGATTTTCTCAGTTTGGTTGGGCTACCAGGTCTATGAAGAGTCCTGGTGGTTCCAAAATTCTTCCATTTAAGAACGTCAGAGACCACTGTGCTCTTCGGGACATGCAATGCTGCAGAAATTGTTTTATACCCTTCCCCAGATCTGTGTCTCGACAAATCCTGTCTCGGAGGTTTATGGACAATTCCTTCGTCTTCATGGCTTGGTTTTTGCTCGGACATGCACTGTCAACTGTGGGACCTTATATGGACAGGTGTGTGCCTTTCCAAATCATGTCCAATCAATTTAATTTAACACTGGTGGACTCCAATCGAGTTGTAGAAACATCTCAAGGATATTCAATGGAAATAGGATGAACCTAAGCTAAATTTTGAGTGTCATAGCAAAGGGTCTGAATACTTATGTAAATGTGATATTTCAGTTATTTCTTTTCAATTACTTTGCAAAATTTTCTAAACACCTGTTTTCACTTCTTTGTTCTGGGGTATTGTGTGTAGATTGATTATTTAAAAAAAAAATTAATCCATTTAAAAATAAGGCTGTAAAGTAACAAAATGTGGAAAAAGTGAAGGGGTCTGAATACTTTCTGAATGCACTGTATAAGATTTGATACCAAGGGACTCATAAAATGGCCAAATAACTACATTAGTCTGAGTGAATCAAACAATGGAGAGAATTTTATATTAGCACATTAAGCAGATGCAGTGTGTTCATCCAAAATAGGACTTAGAAGCATGTAATCCAGAATCTAACTAGGGATGTAACTCAAAGATGTGACCAGAAATAGACCTGCCTCATGGCAAGATCATAAAGTTGACCAAAAGTGAGATCCTTGGGTGAACTTAGTCATGGGTGGACCTGACTGAGAGTAGGGTTGTATAACTGATCAAGAAAGAATCCTTGCATTCAACTGAGAATTGGATTCTAGGTTTGCTTGAGAAATATCTTTGATTTGATTGTGTACCCTGAGTTGTGGTGTGCTGTGCTTGGCTGACAGTGGGATCTGGTTTTGGTGAAGAGTGGGATTCTAGACGTGATTGAGAGTAGGATCTGGAAATTGACCAAGAGTAGGATCTTAGTTTTGATGAAGAGTGGTAGGGTTTGTCCAAAGCTGGTATCTGCACGTGAGTAAGAGTGTGATTCTGGATGAGTGAACATGTGATCTTGGACTTCACTGAGAGTGGTCACTTGGGTTTAAGCGAGAGTTAAATTCTTAGCATGAACAAAAGTAAGGTCTTAGATTTGAACAAAATTGTGGTCCTAGGCTTGAATGAGAGTAAGATCCTAGGTTTGGCTGAAAGGGTAATTCTGGGATTGATCATATGTTTTATATGGACGATGAAAAGTGGGACTTTAAACTTGATTGAGATTGAGCATTGGACTGGCAGGATTGTACCTATGGCTGAAAGTGAGGTATTAGGTTTGATAATCAAGAGGAAGATCCTTAATTTTACTGAAGATTACTAAACAAGAAATAAATGTGGACTTGACTAGGTGTGGAGTCATAAGCTTGACTGAGTATGGGAACCTTAACCTGAGCAAGGATGGGATCCTAGATTGACCAAGAGTAGGATCCTGGACATGATTAAGAATGGTCTGCACGACCTGCATGAGAATAGGATCCAGGGATCTAGAGTTGCCCTAGCATAGGTTCCTGGACTTGTCTGAGATTGGGATTCCAGACAATCAAGAAAGAATTCTGAATTTTACTGAACTGAATTATGCAATCCTACACTTGTCTAAAGGTAGGATCTTAGACTTGATGAAGAAAGGATCATGCACTTAATAGGACTAGTTTTGACTGAATGTAGGGTTCTTGTTTTGACCATGAATGGGATCCTCGACATGTGTGGGAATGGGATGTTGGACTTGACTGAGAATGGATTCCAGTTTGACCTAGAGTGGGATCCTGGACTCCTCTGTGCGCACACTGTGAAGCTTAGCAAAGGAAGTGTTTTACTGTGCCTTGGAATGGAAACCAAGCTAAAATAGTACTGACACCTGTTGGGCCAATCACAATTTAACATATAATTACAATGATAATAATCAATGGACTATTCCACATTTTTCATCTTTAGGAAACAGACAAAAGTTTTTTTTTAATGTTGTCATTTTTAAGTTGATTATCATTTTGTCAGCACACTAAAACATGCAATTCAGAATGATTAATTAATGAATTATTACAATTTTATTCTTGATTAGCTTTACCTACCATATTCTTTGGACCAAATTACCAGTAAATAGTAAATTCATTGTTCACACTGGATGCAATTTAGTATTTTGGAGGAAAGTGTATGTTTTTTTTTGGCTGCAATTTTTTTCCAGTCTGAGTCAACAACTTGCTATTAAAATGGGAAGAACAATTTTTCACAGAATTTGGAAACCTCAAGTTTAGCCAACGATTAAGAGTAGGTTGCAATCCAATAAAAGAAAGAGCCCATCAAATTAACCCACACAGTGGAAGCCTTCTGCCATGTGTGGCAGCTAGGTTTGTCAAAGTCAACTCATTGCCTACTAGCAGAACAGAAAAATATTTGTTCTCAAAAATGCGGTTATATGCAGAATATAATCCTCTGTGTGACATCTTCTTTTGCTGTAAATGCCTACAATGATAAAACAATGACTCCAGTGTATCCTTTTTAATTCTGAATGTTTGTAATGTAAACCATGGCACTATTATTGTAACCATAGCAATAAGTGCAAAAAGCATTTCTTCAGAATATGGGGGTAATGACAAATAAAGTATACACTTCTGCAAAATAGTAGAATCAAAAACATATGCTTCATTTAAAACTGAATGATAGCAGGACTTATTGGAGAAGAATGAAATCATCAGGAAAATCCTCATCATTGCATGAGTTTCCCTGCAATGAATGGTCATGGCACCTATGGGCAATGGAGTTTTGCTTTAGAGGTTTTTTTTGTAATAACACATTTGCTTATTTTTTGGAGGACTTATTGGCATCAGTCCGATGTGAAGCATACGCAGCAGACTGAGAAAGCAATAAGTAATGACCAAAGCACGTGGCTACTTCTAACAAGCTTGACTTAATTTGTTTTATTCCTCTTTACAATGACTTTTGCAATCAAGTAACAACTGGTGTTTCATCCTGTGAGATTTACAAATTCTCCGGATGAGTCAGTGCCCTAAAGATAAAGACAAGTGAAAAAATATCACGTACTACGGAAATAGAAATGGTATTGACAATATGTGGCAATTTCCTCACCCCTGGCTGCAACAAAGAGTGCAATGACTTTACCAGGGTAAGTAGAGTAACACACCTACCTGTCTCTCTTTTTTGTCTTCAGGCTACAAGCCTAAGGTTCTAAAGCTGAACAGCTGTGCACTATCATTCCCAATACACTCTGCACAACAGGACACTAAGCTTTATAGTGGGGCTGTCAATTTCCTGTGACTGCAATTCATTAGCTCTGAGACCAATATTTCAATTTCAACACAAAAATATCACACTTCTGTCATTTCGCAATTGTTACTAATTTGCAACCCTTCACTGGTTCATTCAGTTATATATGAAGATGAGCAAAGTGTCCATGGCAGGTAAATTAGAAGGCATCACCTAACCATATAATGCACGGGGTCATATTATAGAGAACAAACTGTAGAACCCTTGGGATCTCCTGACTGCAGTCATGGGAGGTAGTGAGATGGGGAACTGTGTAGGTCCCAGGTAAGTACCTAAACCACAACTACACAATTCTCACTGCAAAGACTCCAAGAGAAAAGCAGGGAGCAGCAGCACCCATTATATATGGTTTTCTTCGACTGGACCAAAACCTTTAATTCCAACAACTCTCCTCACATTCTGCTGGCCATGGAAATACATCTCCATATTATGTTTGCACTATGACAGAATGTGAGCCATGGTACTAACCAACAAGTCTACATTGGAACCAATCTCTGAGAAAATTGCCTCAAGCAAGGCTACACCATTGCCCAAACTTTTGCCTCAGTGTTGCATTGTTACTCTTCACCTCAAACAAGCTTTCCATGGGAGTGGGGCGAATATTCAGAATTAATGGGAAATTGTTCGACCTACTTTAACAAAACTCATGAGCTTCAGTGGTGAATCCACATTATGTCGGCAACACATATGTGCATGCTTAGAGGCACAGCTCCAACTATTGTTGATTCATTCACAATAATATATGAAAGAATGGACTTTATACTTGACAGATGCAAGTCCATAGTACTCTTTGAAACTGTCCCCTCTGCACTTCACTTAGCTCTGAGTTGTATGGCAAGAATTGGACAATTTCCAATAGCTTGGGAGCCATTTATTGGCAAAGGCAGACATTAATGATGAAACTCAACACTATTGTGTACCTTCGATTTTCCAGCATCTGCAGTTCCGTCTTAAACACTACCATAGCCTTTGATCGATTGAGAAAAGTGATATTTGAAGATCAAGTACAGATACAGTGAAATCTGTGGTCACCATACAGCCATACGAATCAAACAAAAAGAACACAGAACACGATAGTCTTTAATACAAACATCCCCACACAGCGGAATCAAAATTTCCCACTGTGAGGGAAGGCACCAAAGTTCAGTCATCCTCCTCTGTTGTTCACCCGTGGTCGGGGGCCTCCCGAGCCCCCCGCTGTCGCCGCTACGGGCAGCCCAATGTTCAGGCCCTCCCGCCGGGGTGATGGAACTCCGACGTCGGAATGAGAGAACATTCTCAGCGGCTTGGACCTCCGAATCGGCAACTTCTTACTGGAGACCGCGGCTCCTGAAGTCCACAGGTCGAGCTGGGCGGAGATTCATGCCGGCGGCCATCGGCAAAGGGATCCCAGGACTCCGCGATGTTGGTCAGCGCCATCTGTGGCTGGGAGCTCTGCAAATCACAGCTCCACAATGTTGAAGCAGAAGACCCAACACTCCAGAGCTTCAAACGGCGATCCAAGGTAAGGCATCGCCCGCTCCGCGATGTATCCAGCATTGCGCCGCTGCTGAAGCTCTGGTCCGGACTCCGGCAGGAAAGGCCACGCCAATCCAGTTGGTAGGCTGCGAGTGGGAGGGGGGTGCGAGGACGCGACTCAGAGAATAGTCGCATCCTCGCCAGGAAGTGACTGGGAAACAGTTTTCCCCTTACCTTACCCCCCTCCCCCACATAGAAATACTAAAAAAAATCCTCCAAAACATACTTTTAAACAAACTAAAAATAGAAAAAAGGATAGAAAAACAGACAGACTGTAGGAGAAGGCTGCCATCATGCGGCACCCCTAATGTCGGTGCCATTTTCCTAGCAAATCCTCAGTATTGAGGCCCTAGTTACATTCAGGCAACTATTTTAGACAGTCCACAACACAACAGTCCAATGTTAGACTGCTGAAATAGACACTCTGTATCAGGTTTTGCAATGAGAAGATATAATCTGTCAAACCCAGATGGAGAAAAAGATTCAAAGATGTCCACAAAACATATTTGAAAAAAGCTCCATTGAGTTGTGGGAACCTTTGAGGCCATGTGTCAGGAGGTCACCATGCATAGCAGTGAAAGGTTGTCAGCAATGTCCCTCAATGTTGGCAAGACAAAGGAGATTGTGATTTTCTTCAGGAAGTGAAGCAGTCCATATATCCCAATTTACTTGATGGTGCCGAAGTAGAGATGGTCAAAAGTGTCATGTTCTTTGGAATAAATATCACCAGCAATTTGTCCTGGATCAGCCACATCAAAGCTCACCAACGCTCATACTTTCTTAGGAGGCTTAGGAAGTTCAGCATATCCCCAATAACCCTCACCAACTTCTACAGATGCGCTGTTTAAACCATTTTATCAGGATGCATCACAGCATGGTTTGGGAAGAGTTCCATCCAAGACTGCAACAAATTACAGAGAGTTGTGCATGTAGCCCAGATCATCATGCAAATCAACCTGCCTTCCATTGACTCTATCTACACTTCATGCTGCCTCCCCAGGGCCACCAACATAATCAAGGACTAATCCCCTTCTCCCATCAGACAAGAGGAATAGAAGTGTGAAAATGCATGCCTCAAGTTTCTTCTCCGATATCATCAGGCAACTGAACTATCCTCTCACCAGCCAGAGAGCAGTTCTGGCTTCCCATTTACCTCATTGGAAAGCTTTGAACTATCTTTATTTGCACTTTATCATGCACTAATTGTTGTATCCTTTATCTTCACACTGTGGACAGCTTGATTGTAAGCATGTATAGGCTTTTTGACTGGATAGCATGCAACAAAAAGCTATTCATTGTACCGTGGTAATCTGAATCTGGTACACATGACAGTAATAAACTAAACTAAACTAAGAAGCCAATCTCTGCATCCACCACCCATCCTGCCAGGCATTTTCGGTCCTATCTTTGTAAGAGTCTGTGGTTCCAACATTGGCCTCATTTGTCACCTTGAAGTCCACAAATCCAGAATGGAAGCCAGCCACGCTCGATATCAAGGAATGGCTAATAAGACGATTGCAGGTATAAATCTGAAATCCGTCAGTTGTTTTTTTCTGTAATTTCATTACCCTCTCATTGGTTTCCACACCTTAGCAATTAGAAAGTTGCTTTTTATCAGGCCGTTAAAAGTGTGTTGCGTATCCTTACTGCTGATATGTCCTGATTGACGGGGGCACAGATGCAAGGCCAAAAGCTGAAACTGAAGGAGAACTGCCTTACTCTACTACCTCTGGCAATGGTAGCAATAGATAGATCTCCCCGTATGCACCCAGCGCTCTATCTCGGTGCTAGATAGGGAATGGCATCAGTCTTCCCTTGATCAAGCAAGAAAAATGCAGCAGTTGACTACTGTATATGCATGTTTCAAACTTGTCCAGTGGAAGAGAATTAATTGTACCCAGTTTTCCCAAGAAAATATGCAGGTGGTTTTCCTTAACTGCGAGCAAATGAAGGTTAGCAAATACAGAATGTGGTGAACATACACCTGGCTGACTTGCCTCATTGTGCTCTCTGGAATCTGGAGATCAGTGACTCCTTCCCAAGAGTCTCAGTCCCTTGACAAGTTGGGCACAAATAATCAATTATTTCTCTCAAAATTGGACCTTAATTGTTCCTAGGAGCAATACCAGGAGATATAAAGGTTTATAGTCATGTGAAAGGAGAATTGTCTTGAAGAGAATATACTTTTATGTTCATTTTTCATATTTATAGAATAGGTAATTAATGAAAAGTATGTTATCAATGAAAGATGAAGTCACAGTGCATGGGTACATTTATCTAGTGATGTGTCGGAAGGAATTGCAGATGCTGGTTTACACCAAAGATGGACCCAAATTGCTGGAGTAACTCAGCGGGATAGGCGGGATCTCTGAATAGAAGGAAGTGGGTCGAGACCCTTATTCCGAGGCGTTCTCCAAAACATTATCCATTCCTTCTCTCCAGAGATGCTGCCTATCCTACTGTGTTACTCCAGCATTTTGTGTTTATCTTTCTTTAATGATGACTTATTCAGTTAGGTGAAGTCAAATGCCACAATCATCTACGAGAAAGAGATTTGGTGGGTTACATCTTATTAGGTGAGTACTGGTGTGATGGATTAGTCCTTATTTTGAAGATAGTGAAATTGATGTTATCACCCATAAATGAAGGTGGTTAGGTTCGGATCAAACGTTGATGTTGTTGGGTGAACATGACTAGGGGCAAGTTAAGGTATGCAATGGAGCTCATCTCAAGGTTTTGCAAAGTACAGCCAGACATGTGTTTGCTGGACCCTTTCCTTACTGGCAGTCATTAGCTCCCAGTTAAGGAAAACCATCTGCACTTATATTAAAAAAAATATCTGGGATAATTGGGTACAATTGATTCACTTCCACCTGAGTAAGTTTGAACTTTTGAAATAGGCATTTGTATCTAAAGTATGTGAATCATAGAAAGTGTAGGCCTGTGAATCTTAGGAAGAGAGATTCTTGTTCCATATACTTACTCTGTGGCCATAATTATCATGCCTACTTTTGACTGTACCAGTGATATTGTGGATTCAAGCTGAAATGGTCGTGAATCTAGTCTAATTTATTTATACGCATTCACTAACATAGATCATAGAGTTTGCTTTCAAATCAACAGCATCCATAACACAGGTGCAGAACAGATGCTGAGGGCTTGGTTATTTGGGTGAGCATGCTGTAGGCATTTGTACTGGGCTGTTCTGCTGGTTCTCATTGTGTTCCCTCTTGTCATAACCTTTACAAAGAAGTTAACTATTTAACTGTGTTTTCCTTCTTTAGAAAAGCTAACATTATTTTGACTTAAAAGTAAGTATGTCTTCATTTTTCCATTATTGATTGCCAGTGCATATCATTTCCTGCCCTTTCCCTTTAGGCAAATTTCCTGCATAAGAGGCAACCTTACAAAGAATTATGTACTCTCGTGGTGGAAGGGTCATTACTAAAAAGGTCAGCCTTACATAAACAATACAGCCCCTGCAGAATCCACAATCTGAACCTGTCAGCCTTGTATAATTTTTATTCTTCCATCTACAGACCAGAAATATGACATATGATGAAAAAAAAACAATCATAGCAAGTATTTTAAGCAGTCATTGATCATAAACTCAAATCATAGGATTGACAAAATTCATTACATTTTTTAATCATGTTATTAATATATTGAGGCAACCTCACAGATTTCCAAGCCAAAACCACGAGTGTGCCCCCACATATATAATTCATGGAAATTCCATTGGTTTTGGTTCATGATCTTGGCTTAGCACTTATCTTCATTTAATAAAGTTGATACACTCCTAAAGTAAAGTTCTGGTCATTTTAATGTTGATAACAAATTTGTGATTCAGCAAAGTGCAAACTCTTAAAACTGCAAGGTATCAACTAGGATAACAGGAATGCATTTTAAATAGGAAAACGTTACTAATTTATAGCAATTCATTGTCATGGGCACCAACATTTTTGACAAGGTTGATTGCAGTTACACCGAATAACGATGATCTGGCTATTCATAATTGTTAACAAACCAGCACAGGAAATGAATGGGACCTCAGCATGTCCACATTTCAATCAATCTTATACTTTAAAGAAAACGTTCTTTAACTGTCACAGTAATAAATGTTCTTGTACTAAAAGTAATCCACTCTGAATTTAGATAGGAATGTGTTTTGCGTGAAAATGTAATTGTTTCTGTAATCATAACGTGATGGCAGTCATATGTAAGTTTGGCTTGTACTCTGAACCTCTATATAATAGTGTATTTGAGCCACTCAAGTAGTTATCCCATAGTATATTAACGCAAGAGCAAGAATTAACTCTCAATTTACCTTAATGTTATGTTTCCAAATAAGGGTAACATTTTCTGGCTCCTTTATGCATAATTGCAGCGCTAAACTTTGCAAAATGTACAACATAGTGGCAGTGATCTTATACCATGGCTGTGGTAAGCTTCTACTTCTTGGTGTTGCATGAGATGGAGAAAAAATTGAACGTGATGCAAAAATGTACATTTTACATTTAATGAGTAATTGTAAAGAGATACACATTGCAAATAAACAAAGAAGTGATGCATGCCACTAATAATGGATGATTGCCTCTTAAGGCCTATGTATAGATTTATTTGCTATTTTAGCAGAAGTAATAATACAAATTAAATGCTGACCCCACTAAAATAGAGATCATATTCCAAAATTAGATAATATTCCAATCATTACATTTTGGCTATGGTATCAATGAGATGCCTTTTGTTAGGAACTGAAGGTTAAAAGTGGATTACATATGGTAATTCTCTGAATGAATCAAAACTTAAAAAAATCAAAGATATAGTAATATCTCTGCCTAACTATCACAGAGAAGGCCCTCTCCTTAAATCACAGGAGTACATGTAATTAATGTTCCTTTAACACATTTGAGAAGAGAGATCTGAGATTTTGGCCAGTGACAATGGAAGAACATTACATGTCTATGAGGCCATGGTGCATAACTTAAATTGAATTTGCACAAGCTGCCCATATACTGTAGTGTAAAGTGACTGTGCTTCAGTAGAAATACCATTGGGCTTGGGTTTTGTTGATAAATATTGAATTCTTAACTACAAAGAGAGTTGCCTCTGGGAGATTGCATGCACACAGACCAGATATCTTGCATAGTAATTATTTAGAGAACTGGATTGGTCATCTTAAAAAGAAACAAGCACTTCAAGCAGATAGTAAATTTGGACGTGGAAAATAATCTTTTCAGGCAATGTTTATGGGTTGCTGGGGGAAAGTAATTCTCAACTAGCAAGTAGATGAATGAAGCAGGGAGGGATAAATTGCACTCTGTGAAGAATTATTTACCTGGTTTAACACACAGGAGAATAATACCAATGCAACATGTTCGGAGGGAAATCAAGGCTTAGGCAGTGCTAGCTTGCTCTAATAAAGTACAAGTGAAGGTAGATCCTTTTTCTGTGTGAATTGTCTCAAGTGATGAAAATAGACACAAAGTGAAGCAGTAAGTCAGAGGGTCAGGCAGCATCTCTTGAAATAAAGGATAGGTGATGTTTCAGGTCGGGACCCTACGTCAAACTTAAAGTAGGGGTGGGGGGGGGGGTTGGGGGCTGGAGGATACTGAAAAGCTGGAAGGATACTAATGACTGTGGAGGAAGGGTTAAACAATGAATGGAGGAAGGCGGTGGAGGAGGGGGGGGGGGAGAGCAGGGGAGGAGAGTGTAGATAGTAAACTTCTTGAGATTGCACCTTCCCTAGCCAATAATAGGCCTACCAGGGCACCACCCTGCCTGAGGTTGTTTGTTGCCAACCCTGATTGGTCCTGGTCTTTTCTTGCCTCCAACTCTTCATCCACTCCCTTGTTTCAGTCTGATGATGATTCCCGACCCAAAATATAATCTATCTTCTTTCTCCAGAGATGCTGCCTGACCTGCTAAATTTATCCAGCACTATCTTTGGTATAATCTTTGGTCTATCTTTGGTATAATCCAGCATCTGCAGTTCTTTGTTTCTACAATTTGTCTCGTGCAACTTAGCTTCTTTCTTCGCAATCAACCTTAAGGTCATAAGGTCACAAGTGATAGGAGTAGAATTAGGCCATTCAGCCCATCAAGTCTACTCCGCCATTAAATCAAGGCTTGTCTATCTCCCTCCTAACCCCATTCTCCTGCCTTCTCCCCATACCCTCTGACACCTGTACTAATCAAGAATCTATCTATCTCTGCCTTAAAAATATCTACTGACTTGGCCTCCACAGCCCTCTGTAGCCACAGATTCACCACCCTCTGACTAAAGAGATTTTTCCTCATCTCTTTCCTAATAGAATGTCCTTTAATTCTGAGACTATGACCTCTAGTCCTAGAATCTCCCATTAGTGGAAACATCCTCTCTGCATCAATTCTATCCAAGCCAATCCCAATACTGTATGTTTCAATGAAGTTCCCCCTCATCCTTCCAAACTCCAGCGAGTACAGGCCCAGTGCTGACAAACACTCAACCTATTAATTCCTGGGATTATTCTTGTAAACCTCCTCTGGACCCTCTCCAGAGCCAGCACATCGTTCCTCAGATATGGTGCCCAAAATTGCTCATAATATTCTAAATGTGTCATTACTATCGCCTTATAGAGCCTCAGCATTACATCCCTGATTTTGTATCCAAGCCCTCCTGAAATAAATGCTAGCATTGAGTTTGCTTTCTTTAGTACCGATTCAAGTTGCAGATGAACTTTTTTAGTTCCTTAAAGAAGGAAACCATCTTTCCACTTCTCGCATGCTTACTATGCATGCTCATCATCCAGTTGGGCACATATTTAAGTGGCATCTTACCTTTGTACTTATCAAAATGGTAAATTCAAAGTATTTCATAAATGCTCAATTGCCGAATAACAGGAAAGGACCTGGCATGTAACTATCATAAAAATACAGAAAGAGGCCCTTGTGCCCATGGCAACTCTGTACCAGGGCAACTTACTTCAGCCTCATGGCACCTTCTCTATTGCCTTGCAAATATTTACTCACTATATATTTATAATTACTCTCTTGATGCCATATCCTGCTCCACCTTATCTACCAGCTGTGCACTCTAGATTCTAACTACATGCCACGCCAACATTTTTTTTCTTTACATTCCAATAAGTTATCTCACAATTTAGTATCTGCGATATCCTTCCACCAATAGAAACAGCTGCCCATTGTGTCCAGAAGGCTCCCCTCAGAATTTCCTTCTCTCTCTCATGAGAAAACAGTCACATCCTCTTTATTCTATCCTAGTAATGGTATGTCCTCCATTCAGCAACCTTTCCCAGAAATAGTTTCTGGACCACTTTCCTACTCCCTCCTATAATGAGTCAATCAGAAATGAACAGAATACTCTAGTTGAGGCCAGGTTAGTATGGTATACAGGTTCAACATTGCTTATCTGTTTTTTATTCTGCCTCTAATTTGAAGAAGGGTCTTGACCCGAAACATCACCCATTCCTTCTCTCCAGAGATGCTGCCTGTCCTGCTGAGTTACTCCAGCATTTTGTGTCTATCTTTGTTATAAAGACTAGAATTGTTTATTTGCCATTATTAACCACATACCCAAGTTATGCAACAAGTCACCACATAAATCATAATAATCATAATCACAATCGTACTTTAGTAGCCAAGTATGTTTTGCAACACGCGAGGAATTTGATTTGCCATTCAGTCACACTTATAAGGAGCAACAAGACACCCAAATACATTTTTAACATGAACATCCACCGCAGCGACTCCCCCACATTCCTCACTGTGATGGAAGGCAAAAAAAGTTAAATCGTCTTCCCTTCTCTGTTCTCCCGTGGTCGGGGCACTCAAACCTTCTGTTGTTGGGGCGATCTTGTCTCCCGTAGCCGGCGGTCGAGCCCTCCACGTCGGGGCGATCAAGCTCCTGCATCAGGAGGATCCCAGCTCCCACGTGCCGGGTGATCGGACCCCGGGTCAGGGCTGGTTGAACCTCCTGTGACTTGGAGCTTCCTGACATCAGTCTCTACCTGAGATTGCGAGCTCCTCGATGTTGAAATCCCAGGCAAGGGATCGCAGACACCGATGGTAAGTCAACTGCCCCGCGGTGGGGCACAAAGTCCGTCTCGAGTAAGACCTCCAGCTCCATGATGTTAGGTCGCAGAGAGACCGCAGATACGATCCGGAACCTTTTTTTACTCGCGGGTAGGAGACTGAATAAAATTTTCCCCTGACTCCCTCCCCCAACCCCCCACATAAAACAAACCAGAGAACATGAACATATACTTCTAAAACACACTAAAAATAACACAAAAGACACAAAGACAGACAGACTGTTGGCGAGGTTGCCATCGCTGACGGCGCTAAATATAGTTTACCTCTGTGCTTAAAAATCCAAAGTCAAATATATATTCCTGTACATGTCTCCGAGTCTTGATAAAATCTTTTGTGCATTCAAGTCCATTTCTTCTAGGCTATGACTTTTTTTTAATGGTTTTATGTTCTGAGCACCCATCTCAGGGAATATTACAGTTGTTTACTATTATTCCTTCTATGTAATAGCACCAATAAAATATAGTGGGGCTTCCATGAAAATCTCCAGGGGACAGTTGTTGGGTACCTTTGCATGCCTTGGGCAAAGGTAACCAATGACTGTCCCCTGGAGATTTTCATGGAAGCCCCACTATATTTTGCCCCATTATTTAGCCCCACTATATTTTAGCCCCATGCAACCTTGGGTATGCAAAACATAGAATTTCACTGGACATAATCATTTTTGGGATAGACACAAAATGCTGGAGTAACTCAGCGGGACAGGCAGCATCTCTTCTCTCCAGAGAAGCTGCCTGTCCCGCTGAGTTACTCCAGCATTTTGTATCTACCTTTCATTCAAACCAGCATCTGCAATTCTTACCCACACATGATTATTGGGATACTGTGCCCTCCCAATGCACATCCCTGTCTTTGGCTTTCAACAATATAAACTTAATGAACAACAAATCATTTTTTCTGGGTACTATAGATCGTTCAGGACTCAATAATGCATTTAACAATTTGAAATAACCAGCCATTCCTGTTTGTATCGGGCAGTTCTTATGTGAGGCCACCTACCCGATTACAATTAAAACACAAAATACTTGTGCTCTAACTCCAGGATAAGCGCTCAACTAAGAAAGCCAAGCCCAAAGCCAAAGTGTTATCTAACTGTCTAACTGAATATATCAACTTATGCTAAGGACAATATGCATATGCAAAAACAAACAGCTACCTACATGTTAACTAGATTTTTTTTTTAAATCATATAAATGTAAGTATATTATGGGGGTTGTCAAGTGGGCATCTCCCTGCACTGGCTAACGGAAGAAGGGTTCTGTTCCAAAATGTCAATTGTACAATCCCTCCACAGATGCTGCCTGACCAGATTCAGATTCAGATTCAATTTAATTGTCATTGTCAGTGTACAGTACAGAGACAACGAAATGCATTTAGCATCTCCCTTGAAGAGCGACATAGCAAACGATTTGAATAAATAATAATAAGTGTCCAGCTGAGTTACTCCAGCACTTTGTGTTTTACTCCATCATTTGCAGCTCTTTATGTCTCCATTAACTCAGTTTCCCTTTCTCAAAAGTACTAGCTGATCTGCTGGGTATTTCCAGCATTTTATTTTGATTTAAATGCCAAGCTGCGTCTTACATTTCAAGAATGCTCTTTTGCTTTTTTTACCCTTCAACATGCTGAAAAACGCCCGCGAATAAAAAAAGGTTGCCATGGAAAAAAATCGATATTTTTTTACTCATGGGTTTAGTCGAGGTAGGTCCTGGTAGGTCATAATGCTATTTGTAGGTAGTTGAAGTCAATCGAAGTTAATCGAAGGTAGTCAAAGGTAAAGTTCGTTGAGAAAAAAAAGGTAAGTAAACCGACCGGTAATGTTAAATGCCCGTTAAACTTCTCCACTCCTTCTCCCTCCCTCCTCTCCCCTTCTCTCCCCCTCTCTCCCCTCTCTCACCCCCCCCCCACCCCCCCCCCCCCCCCCGTCTCCGAGCTCTCTAAAGGACTTACCGAACTGTGCCAGCCGTCCTTTACCTTCCTGTTCATCGCTGGTGTGAATTTCAGACAGCGCTCCCCCGCGTTCCCTGTCCCCCGCCTTTATGATGTGTGTGCAGAAGGTCAATCTGGCTTGCGGTTTCATTGCTGACGGTCGATCTAGCTCGAGGTTTTTCAAGCGAGTGCCCTCGAGCTTGAAGGTGAAAGACAGTCGCTGAAAAGTCGCGTCAGTGGGACAGGCCTTTTACAATTCAAGTGGTTAGAAGTAATTCATTAGTTATGGAAATACCGTTGAAAAGTAAAAGGCTTATGGGGCTTATACTGAGTAGTCCTTCTCCAGGAGAGGGATGTTCTTAGTTCACTCTTGAGGCTTTTCCTTAGGTGGTAACATATTTCCCTCTGAGTTCGAAGGTTGTGGTTTCAAATTCCATTCCAGATACATGATTTGATATTTCACTGCATCACTCAGGGAATGCAGTACCACTGGGGAAACTGTCTTTTGAAAGAGTTTTCAAACTAAGAGTCACAGGAGAACTTTCAAAGAAGAGCCTGGAGAATATCTTGGGTAATTTATTATACCTCTGTTAACATAAAAAGAACAAATCATTCTGGTCATTATTTTCATTGCAATGTGTGCGAGTTGTATTCACATTGTACAGTTTAAGTTTAGTTTAACAAAATAACATGGAATGAGGCTCTTTGGCCCATCAAATCCATTGATCACCATTCACATGAGTTCTGTGTTATCCCACTTTCTCTTCCATTCACTAAATTATAGGGGCAATTTACAAAGGGCAATTAACCTACACGTCTTTGGGATGTGGGAGGAAACCCAAACGTTATAGAGGGAATGTGCAAATCCCACACAGACAACACCTGAGGTCAGGTTCAATCCTGGGCCTCTAGCATTGTGAAGGACCAGCTCTACCAACTGCATCACTACATCGTCTACTTTTACTACAGGACTTACATTTCCTACATTACAACAGTGATAGACACAAAAAGCTGGAGTAATTCAGCGGGTCAAACAGCATCACTAGAGAAAAGATATAGGTGATGTTTTGGGTCAAGACCCTTCTATAGACTTCAGACGCCAGTGATGTAGTTCAAGTGTCTTTGGATGACCAAGGGATATGGAAGGTGTCACACCAATGCAAATATTTTCTTCGTGTGTACTATTTCTTCACATCATTAACAGTTGGTTTTGAGGCTCTTTTGTGGCTTCATGTAGTTGCTGTACCAGCAGCACACTATGCTCATGGTGACTGCCATAATGCACTTGGCAGCAATGTATGATAACACTTACATATGAAAGTTAGAAAGATTGTTGGAACACATGAACAAGAAAAACAGCCATCCAGTTCACTTCATCATCCAACTTCCCTTACAGGATCCAAGCACTTTATTTTCCCTTTCTTTTACTGAACCAAATCCACATGCCTTTCATCCCAAGGACATTCGGTACTGATCCATATTCATTTTAAAGTTTTAACTGGTCATTATTCACTTTGCCAGCTACGATCCAGTCTTTGCTCAGATGACATCTAATGAATGTCCCAAGTCAATAATTCTGAAAATGTGGAAGTTATTTATTAGTTTGTAATGAAATTTCCCCTATTTACCTGAAGCCCTGAAAACAAAAAGCCCACATTATTATTTGGCAAGCATTGAGGCTAGGTTATAATGTGCTGGTGTAAAACTGGTTTTGCATAACAACCGCCATTAATAAAACCCACCTGATTTTAATTTCCCTCGATATGGGCTAGTTTTTATAATAGGCTGTTGGCTGGCAACATCGGTTTTACACATGGGTAACAAGACCCTGTTGATGTTAACACTCGGGTTGTACAGGACTCAGTTCATAACCATAACATTATTGTCAACCGTAGGTTCGCATAGAAACGCTCAGGGCAGACACTATGCTAATGAGGTGCTGCATGGAGCAGGGTGTAAAGTCATTTATCACATAGTTAGGCGAAGAATATGGTATCAAAATATTTATCACCTGCAACAATTTAGGCATGGCAACCGTTTTACAGAACTTATATTTTAATTCTGAACTCGTGCATTCATTCTTCTGGCAGCAGGTCTGACAGAGCAACTGTGCACATTAGGAAATCACACTCTGCTCATGATTTCCAGGCCATTAAGCATGGAAAATCACAGGCAGTGTGCCTGCAGTCTCACCAAACGCGTAGCCACAGGTGAGGCACTTTGCTATCTGCAAGGAACTTGAAAAATCCTTCAGTTCATAAGAGCAACTGTGTGCTTCTGCTGTAAATATATTTGCACTTTGAAAATGGAGCCAAACTCCATGGTTCAGATAAATATTGTCAACCACTCAAAAGTAAATAGTTCTGAAATTATGAAGTGTAATTTTTCATACAATTCGGCCCAGAAATGAACATGGTAGGGGGTCAGGAAAAATGAGAATACAGAATGCTACTGACTGTGCAGCATGTCTCATCGCAAAAGAGCAGAAGTATGATCCCTTACAACCAATCTACCCCTCCTCCCAACACTTCCTTGTGGCCTGCTTCTAATGTTAAGGTGTAGCCCACAGTTCATGAAATCAGGCACACAAGACAGCTATTTGGCCCAAAGATCGACACAAAAAGCTGGAGTAACTCTTAGTTTAGTTTAGAGATACAGCGCACAAACAGGCCCTTCGGCCCACCAAGTCCGCACTGACCAGCAATCCCCGCACACTAACATTATACTACATACACTAGGGACAATTTACATTTATACCAAGGTAATTAAACTGCAAACCTGTACGTCTTTGCATGCGGGAGGAAACCGAAGATCTCAGAGAAAACCCTCGCGGTCATGGGGAGAATGTACGAACTCCATACAGACAGTATCCGTAGTCGGGATCAAATCCGGGTCTCTGGCGCGTAATCCAATCCTCCTCTGCCCTTTCAGTTGGACCTTAAGAGTCTCATGGCATTTGTTTAAAGAAGAGCCCTTTTCAATATTTATCCCTCAATCAATATGATTGGGCAGAAGATATAAAAGCTTGAAAGCACGTACCACCAGATCTAGGAATAGCTTCTTCCCCAATGTTATCAGATTACTGAATGGTCCTCCCATAAACTATGGTGTAGACCCAATCTTGCATCCCACCACTTTAAGGACCTTGGTCATTTTCTCTGTAAAGGGCCTGTCCCACTTGGGCAACCTAATCCGCGAGTTCTGGCAAGTTTGCCCTTGACTCACACTCGCAGCATGGTCGACACGAGGTCGTAGGAGGTCTTCGTAACTCTCCTTCATGCTCGAGAGTGGGCTCCGCGTACTCGAGGCCTCAGTTAGGTCGCGCCGTGTTTTTCAATATGTTAAAAAATGCCCGCGAGTAAAAAAAGGTCGCCATGGAAAAAATCGATACTTTTTTTACTCGTAGGTTTATTCGTAGTAGGTCGTAGTACGTCGTAGTAGGTCGGCATGTTAGTCATAGGTAATCGAGGGTAGTCGAAGGTAGTCTAAAGTAGTCGTAGATAGTCTTCATCATAGCCGAAGGGAGGTCGAAGGACATCAAAGGAGGTAGTCTTCACTCCACTATTCGGTGTTCAATTTTCCCGAAGTTAGTCGTAGCTAATCGAGCTAGTCGAAGCTAGTCTTCAACATAGTTGAAGGAGGTCGAAGGAGGTCGAAGGAAGTCTTCTACATAGTCGAAGGAGGTCTTCAACATGTCATTTTTTCAAACTCTTCTAAACTCGCCAATTAGGTCGCCCAAGTGGGACAGCCCCTTAACTGTAATGCTAAAATGCTATAATACTACATTCTGCAGTCTGGTATTTTTCTCTTGAGTACTGCTTGTTGTACTTGTGTATAATGACTTCATTATACTCATGGTTTGACTGGATCGAATACAAACAAAGCTCACTGATCACAGTATAGGTGACGATAAGAACCCAGTACTAATGTCACTGGCAGGGGGTGCCCGAGTGAGTCATTTTCTTGAACTGCAGGTAGACAGATGGCTGCAGGATTTTGACCTCGAGCTGATGAAGGAATTGTGATTTATTTCTAAATAAGATGGTGTATGAGTTGGGACGGATGTTTAGGAGGTGCGATTCCCAGGCCTTTGAAGTTCTTGCTGTTCTTTGTGGCAGTGATAATAGGTTTTGGAGAATCTGTTAAAGGAGTCTCGGTGAGTTCCCGCAGTACATTATGTAGCTGGTTTGCACTGTAGTCATTGTCCATCAGAGTGAACGTTCATGGTGGTGGATACCTTGTCCAAGACTGTGGCAAGCTTCATCATCAATGTTAGGCCTGTGGTCATCTGTGTAAGTGGAAAGAATTATATTATAATCCTGACTTTGGCTTTGTACATGGTGGTAGGTCTCTGGGAAATCACAAGGTGAGTTATGCATCTTACCATACCTAATATCAAGCTGATCTTGTAGCTAGTTTTTCTAACTAGTCCAATTACATTTCTTTATAATGGCAATCCCCCGAATACTGATGATGAGTATTCAGTGATGCTTCAGATATTTATGAGAGAAGAATCTTTCTAGAGATGGTGATGGCCTAGCAATTAGTTGCGATAAGTAACATGTCACATTACTATTTGTGGGAAATTCCTGTCCCTAAACTGGCTACTATGTTTTCAAAATGTCAACATTAACTGCAGTTTATGAGTATTTAATTCATTGAATGGCATTTTGGATTGACCTGAAGAGTGAAAAGGACGATAAAGAATTGCTTAGGGTCGAGACCCTTCTTCAGACTGAGAGTCAGGGGAGAGGTCTCAGTCTGAAGAAATGTCTCGATCCAAAACATCAAGCTATTGCTTTTTTTTCAGAGATGCTGCCTGAACCACTCCAGCATTTGGGGTCTATCTTCGGTGTAAACCAACATCTGCAGTTCCTTGGTACACATAAAGAATTGCTTCTCGACTGTGTTGAAAAGCTTACTTAATACCTTATCACCTGCCACTTCACCATTTGTAAAATGTTAAATTACATCTCCTTCCAGAATTAATTCTTAAAACACTTACTTACCATTTGTGAATGTCTACTGCCTTAGATATTTCCATTCCTTTTCATATCAAATACCTTCCTTATTATGCTACTAAATGAATAATTTCACAATTCTTTATGTCATTAATGACTTTGGTGCTCGTACTGTACAGTGTCTCAAGGATTTGTTTAAATTTAAGTTATTTTTTACGTGACTTCATAAGATTACACAACATTCATTTTTTAGAGAATATGTTTGGCCCTATGTTTTGATTCAGTTAGGTACTGTTCTAAATTTAAAAATAAGTAAATTAGGTGTAATATATTGCACTGTGTAAATCTGAACCCTTTTGAAGAAAATATTGCCAGATTACTTTGTTCATTCACCCGTTAAATATTAATTTCAGTATTCATTTCCTCAGCTTTTTATTAAAAATTACATCAAAAGGTTGGAAGCTATCATCCGGCCACAAACTTCCATTGTTGAAAGCTACTGAAGTGTCAATCTATTTTTAAAGTTCATAGAAATAAATGATTATTTCCACTAAAGCTTTAAAGGCAAGATCAGCCAATGGTCCATTGATCAAGATAGCAGGGTGCAGGAACACTCAAAGTACTAATAACAAATTATTGGTTTGTAGTCAATTATTTTTTTTTTAACTCCAGCTTGAAACCTTGTTCTCAAGCCTTGTCAAAGATTTTTGATTTTTAAACCCTGATGTTTATGTAATGTTCTGAAGGATATATTCCCAGTCTTGTTGTTATAGGAGTACATTATCTTTATATTTTTTATTCTTGGTGTTTGTAATACTTGAGATACTTAAATATTATCCTATATCTATTATCCTTTGTATTAGCTTTGTTCTGCATGTTTGGATTTGGCTTTGTTCTGCATCTTTGGATTAGCTTGTTTATGTTGAGATAAGACATTTGTGCAAGATAGTTGTGCTCGCCTTTGTGTGTTTTGTTTATATATATTGAGGGGGAAGGTGTTTGGGTTCTCCCCTTGAAGCTAGCTCACCACTTAGCGTAAATTAGTTGTGACAGTTATATGACCTTTGTAACTGATTGGCTATTAATAAGGGAATGTCTGCAAGTGATTGGTATGGAAATGCACCGGGGGTGGGACATACAGAGTTAAACATGCCATAAAAAAGGGACAGCTCCTTGTTTGGAGTGAACTCTCAAGTGATTTGCTCTTTGAATGTTCCAGCCTTGATTTGCAAATAAAGGTTTGAACTTCTTGAAGAATTCTCTGTGTCGCCTGAGTTAAGTTTGAGTATGAGCAACCACAACATTGTCTAAGGTGGTAAATTCTTCTGCATCCGCCATAGTTTTTATGACAATGGCTCACCAGATAAAAACGAGCCAAGATTTTAGTTGAACAGTGATGAAGGAATGGCAGCCTATGTTCAAGACAGGATATTGGATGGCTTGGAAGAATTTTGTATTTGTATTTTGCTTTTCTTGATGTTACTGATCCTAAGATTGTGAGGTACTGTCAAGACATACTTAACAAAGTGCAGTACCTCATCCTTTGGATCACGTGCATTGCAGCCACTGCATCTGAAGTAACATTAAGCCCATTGGTATGAATACAATTCAAGTCCAGTCGTAACAAAAAACTGTTGTCACTTTGATGATGCTGAGCCTTTTACATATTGTTGCATTTTCTGCCATTTTCTCATCCTTTGTCATTTTTCATCTGGGCTGTCTTGGCTGTTTATTGGATTACTATGATGGTGGAAATTCAACACTGTTTGGTGAAGACTTGCACTTGTTGGGCCTAGACTGCAGTGTATGCCTGAAGTGATGAAGTGAAACATCACTTTCAGGAGTTTAGTGTCTTTCAAACGTTGATGTTATGTGGCTGTTGTTGCACTGCTATTGAGATGAGGGAGCTCAAGAAGGATCAAAACCATGTAAACAGGAAGCAGCTGATGTTCTCTATGGTCCACTCCTCAAAGCAGTGTTGCCCACTAGAATTATCAGGGTGTGGATTCCCAAAGGATAATGGAAATGCTAGAAAATGCCAGAAAATACCTCTCAAGTTCCATGATAAACTGTCCATTTATAGGTGGAAAACCCCTTCCATTCATTGAAGATACGAAGGTTTATAAAAAGAAACTGATGGCAGTCAGTGGGAGCCAACACCAATTCAAATAATGCACTTGAGACTGGACTTTACTTTGGACTTTAGAGATACAGCATGGAAACAGGCCTTTCGACCCACCGAGACCAGGTCGACCAGCGATCCCCGTACACTAACACTATCCCTCACAGTGGAGACAATTTACAATTTTACAAAAGCCCATTAATCTACAAACCAGTATGTCTTTGGAATATGTGAAGAAACCGGAGCACCCGGGTGTCTGGCGCTGTCAGGCAGCAGCTCTACCACTGCGCCAATTTATGTTAAGGCTAAATTTAGTTTAAAATCTTGAGAGTGACAATGCAAATGTTTTTCCCATTAACACATTTTGGTTCCAAATACATGGCGTTGCATCTGTGAAACAATGTTTTATGTTTCTCTTGGTATTTGAAAACATTCTCCACACTGTGAGGAAAGTTGCTAAAGCAAAATGGATTTAGAATCGACACACATTTGTGTCTCCTTAACCTAAATGTATACTGAGTTTTTGTAAATGAATGAACCGATTTGGTTACGCTGTACAAAATAAAAAAGTCCAGGAAGCAAATGGCACATTGAAGAAAAAGTTAAAAATTCAAATAGTGCAACAATTTTATTTCTAATTTAATTAGAAAAATTACTTAAAGATGAAACATCTTCATAATTTCAAATTGTTAAAGGACAGCTCTTCAGGTTTCAGTTTATTTTTCTAATAGATGCATCAACATTTAAAACGGACTTGTTGCTTGGCATCATGCAGAGAAAATCACAACTTAACTCCACAATTTTCTTTGTGGACTCCATATTAATCGCAACCCTGTTTCATCTCACATAAAATCAACAGGAGTAATAGTTGACAGAACCATATGTTAGGTATTGCAAAAAGGAAAAAGAGTAATAACATTTCATGCATAGTTTAACGACTTTTTTAATTGGACATTTGTGAAATGAACACCAAACACTGCAGTAGTTTAAATGGAAAGAGTTTATGGCCATTTGCCAATAGAATATTAATAAAACACATTCATAACTTGTGTTCAGATTTTAAAATATTTTTTAACATTAAATTTTCTTCTCACTTTCCTTATACCTCATTCAGCTTGGAAGACAGAACAATCCAGAAGCAACTTTTCTACAAACATCTAACCCAAGGAGCACATGGAGTGGAGAGAATTGGTCTGCCAAGCTTTACATCCCATTCCTTTCCATGTTCTCTCTTTCCTCCACACCCTTCCTTCCCTTGATGTCTGGGAATTAATACTCCAGTTTACTGTTTGCCCAAGAACTGTTGGATCTGGTCCAGTCAAAGCAGTCAAGCCTAAATATTAAATTAAGCAGTGACTTAATCTATGACCTTCTGCATCAAGAATCCATCTGGAGAATCAGTGCCATGTTGAAATAAGTTCTCCAGATAATTGACATCCACTGGGTTGACTGAATAATTCGGAAAGAAAGGCAATTTCACCTGACAGTCTTAAATTTGATCCAAAGGAATGGGAAGACATTGCCAGAACAAGATTAATTCCATGTGGTAAGTTAATAGTTATATGAGATATGACTATATATTTTACTACTACATTAGCAAACTAAATAAAACAACTTTCTGATAAAGAAATGCCTGAAGAACAAGGATTGCCTTCTTCCATTGTCTTGTGCAGATATAACTTCTGTAAAGGCGTAAAAATCTGCCAGTGTCCGGATTGCTTCATCATTAATTTATTGGTCATTATTTGATTATTATTTCTCCTTCTAACCTTTTGATTCACACCTTAATTTTCTCTGTATTCAGTACTGTGCCTGATTTGTTTATTTGATTACGATCTGAAAAGGTCCATGAAACTATAGTCTATATGAGTACAATGAATGGAATCATGCAATATTTAATAACATTATTTGTTTCCTATTTTGCATTTTATGGGTGATTCATGGGGTAACTGCAATGCTTACATTATTATTATGATAATTACCTACAACTTAATCATGTTTTCCTTTGGGAACGATACAACATCAAATTTGCCAAAGTGGTTTTAAATTAAAGAATGACTTAGCACAAAAGAAATCTTGCTTGTGTGTATGCTGATAATTAGCAAGGGATGCTTGTGTATATGCTGAGAAGAACTAACCAATTGATCCCTTCCTCCATCAGTTAGATTTGCATTTTTCCCCTTTCCATCTCATTGATTACTAAGATAATATATCATTGTTGGGAGACATTTTAACATCTTTTGGATCAACACATTCAAAATACATGCATTCAAATTTGATTCCCTAAGCTTTGACCAATTACTTCAATCTTTGTCTTGATTATCAACGCTCCTGAAAACAGAAGCAGTTATTTCTTATCTTTTTTAACAAACACACAATGTACTTGTGTAGCACACAATGTGTTGGGAGTAACTGTACAGGTCAGGCTACATCTCTGGAGGATAAGGAAAAGTGACATTTTGGATTGGGACCTTTCTTCAGGATGTAGATGCTATGCTTCTTCAAGGATAGCATCAGCAGTTCCTTGTATCCACACAATCGTCTTGAATACTTTTATGTCACCCTATCAACGTCTTGTCTCAAATAAGAACAATTTTACCTTTTCTAGTCTATCAACGTAATTGGAGAATCACTGGGATATCATCATCATAATAATTCATATTAATAATCTTCAATGTGTCCCAACAATGAACAGATGCACGTCTCCTCTATTTCCCACAATTCTTCTCTCACCATTCCCCTGCTGGTTAGCGTTCACCTTGTCCTCACTTTCTATCCCACCAACCATTGCATTCAGTGAACCATGCACTCTTTTCACAAAAGTTGCTTTTTTAGTTTTGTATCCAGAAGAATCAGTCAGAACATGTTTTTTTCTGAGGGAAGCCTATCCGTTTGCCATTGGTCACGCTTATTCTTTTTCTGGGGTTGGTGAAACTATAAGGTATATCCATTTTTCCCATTTTGATTCCTGGCTACTTGCATGTATTCTGACAATTTATATTAAATTACCACATCTCCCTGCTTTCGGTCCAGCTGTCTCTCCTACACCCTTTTACTGCCTTTCCTACTTCATGTTATTGTGTTATTTATTTTATTCTCAGGAAATGTAGAAGTAAGAAGTGAATGAAACTCAAATTAGCCTTGGGGCTTAGCAGTGTAGAGAAGAAGAGGAACGCACGGACATTTGTGGACATGCTCACCAGTAATACGTAGTTTAAGGTTTTGGAGGGAGCTTTAGATTTCAATGATTGAGACTGAGAGAGGGATTCTGAAAAAGTGATTCGAATTTATCCACTATTCATTCCATAGTCTCCCTTTTCTGGTCGGAAGGCTGATCTGAAATTAAGACACAAGAGACTGCAGACTGCTGGAGGGACTCAATGGGACAAGCAGCATCTGTGGAGGGAGATTAGTCTGAAGAAGGATCCTGACCTGAAACGTCACCTGTCCATTTCCCTCCACAGATGTTGCCTGACCTGTTGAGTTCCTTCAGCAGTGTGTCTTTTGAATTGAAATGAATATGGGCATCTTGTCATGAAAGCTATCTGCAAAAGTAAGTTTGAAGTTGGAATTGCAAGCATGACATTTTCTGTCACCTTTCCCAAATAAATTAGATAGTTCTGAAACCACATGAGTTTAACTCGCATAGCCAAACACTGAATCTTGATGATGCAAAGATTCTCTTTTTACCAACAGTTTGAATTTTCATTTTTAAATTGTGAAGCCCTTGTGTCTAACAGCATTAGCCACGTGGTTGAGTATATTTGGCTGGTGGTTAATGCCAGCCAATGAATCAAATTCACCATGACATAATAAACATCTGTGTTACATCACTTTAATCAGGTATAGCACCAGATTTACAGCAGCTCCATTAAATATCCTAGACTCAGCTAAAATTTCAGTAAGTACTGTACTGTAAGCAAATGGCTTTGATTATCATGGTGAGGTATAGTATTGCAAGTGGTCTCCGTATAAACTTTCATATGAAGAACTTTCACAGTTCAAGAGCTCTTTCCGTGTATCTGTGTGAGGTTGTGATATCAAAGTCTGAATGTCTTTCAGTGGGAAGCTTGTAAAACCTACATTAACCAAAATAGGAATGTATCTATAACAGCACATCAGTCATACCTTCCATATCCTGATGACAGCATACTACCCTTCCACTACAAACTAACCCCATCACTCAGAATTCAGTTTAACTGCTCGTAAGTTACTTGGTCTTAAATGAAGTTATCTTTGTCATTCAATGCTATAGATCTGTGTGTGTGGGAACTGTTAATGGAAGCTGGTGAGAAATGAGGCAGCAGATTCAAAATACGATCCACATATCTGCCTGTGGTTACCTCTTGGGGGAGAAATATATCCAAATGAAGTACACATCACAGTACAGATGCTCTCTTGTACCCATTCATCTGCCCATCACAAAGGATTGTTTCCATAGGCAAGCCTGCTTCTGATGACCTGATGGGTGATTTTAAACACAAGGATAACTTGAGGTTGTATCCCCAAGAGATGAATAATAATCAAAATTCACACAGAAAGACTAATTACCAAATGTGAGAGCTGGAGTGAAGTGGTTAATGTCACAGGATGAGAATTTAAGATGAATAGTGAATTTGGTATTTCAGTTTGAAAATACAAAGTCAGGTAAATAAAACTGGGAATCATTAAAAGTGACTATGAAGCTGCGGAATTGTGAGAACTCAACTGTATCAGTAGCTTCCAATAAATAATTCAGATTCAGATTCAGATTCAATTTTAATTGTCATTGTCAGTGTACAGTACAGAGACAACGAAATGCATTTAGCATCTCTCTTGAAGAGCGACATAGCAAACGATTTGAATAAAAAAAAATAATAAGTGTCCGGGGGGGGAGGGGGGGGTGGGTGATTGGCAGTCACCGAGGTACGTTGTTGTTAGTAGAGTGACAGCCGCCGGAAAGAAGCTGTTCCTCGACCTGCTGGTTCGGCAACGGAGAGACCTGTATTGCCTCCCGGATGGTAGGAGGGTAAACAGTCCATGGTTGGGGTGAGAGCAGTCCTTGGCGATGCTGAGCGCCCTCCGCAGACAGCACTTGCTTTGGACAGACTCAATGGAGGGGAGCGTGGATATTTCAGTATAATTCAAATAATTGAGATATGAATTGAGATATGTTTCCCCGAATAATGTGTGGAATTTGTAAATGCTCTCTGAAGCAATCAGTTGCATTAAACCTTCTGGGATAATGATGGAAGAACAATAAATGCAGTTCTTTCTACCAATACTCGCATCCCAAGAATGAATTAAAGAAGGGTGGATACAAGGAACTGGTTTACAAAAAAAAGACACAAAGTGCTGGAGTAACTCAGCAGATCAGGCAGCATCTCTGGAGGACATGGATGGGCGATGTTTCGGGTTGGGAAAATGGCACCTATGACTGCAGATATATACATATATTAATATTTGTACTAACATCTTTAATATTGTACTAATATGTTAATCGATGTTAATAGTGTTAATTTTTCTTCCTGTTCACTGATTATTCATGCTAAACCTTCTTACATATTTACCACATGAAGGAAGATTGCACAGATAGATATGATCTTGTCTTGCATGCTCAATATATTATGAAGAAGCAGCTTATTATTTTATATTAAAAAATAAAATATGCATTTGATGAAAATCTGAAATAAAACAGTATATGCAAGAAGTGTACTATAAATCAGGTTGCACCTGGTGTCTGGCCAGTTATTTTCCTGATTTTTCAAAGAGACACGTTCAGCTATGACCAGCTATGGATGCAATAGCGATTGCACTGTTTATATAATTCTGTAAGCTGATATAGTGAGTTAGAGGCGTCAAGGCCAGATACTCAGATCTTTCACAGAAATTTGTGACTCTGGTAATTCCAAAAAGGGATCTGCACTCCTGATGCATGTTTGGACTTGAAACTCTGACCATTCCTGCCCCCTCTCCACCCCTCCACAGATGTTGCTTATGCTGCAATGTTCTTCCAGCATATTGTTTGTTGGTGAAAGTTTCTAATAGTTGGTCAACTGTTTTTGAGTGTCCAGAGGCAGGTTTTTTAAAGCTTTTTAAAGCATGAATACAATATTTTAATTTCTAAGTACTTTTAAGAATTTGTTTGAATATTACCATTACACCTTGGAAGCCAATAGAATTCACACTGCCCATTGCTCATTCCTCTATAATTGAATAGGAAGAAGATGGAGATGTTAGATTGTATTGGTTTACTTCTTAAAGCCCTGTCCCACGGTACGAGTTGATTCCAAGAGCTCTCCCGCGTTTGCCCTGATTTGATCTCTGAGATTTACAGTGATGGCCACTCGTCGGTACTCGGGGCACTCAAGGACATTTTACAACATGTTGAAAAATCTTCACGCCTTCCCGTGCTTAGGTGCTGTTAACAAGTCTTCCCGAGTACCTGCCGTTAGCGTTACGAGCCGCTAAGAGACGTCCCCGAGCTCCAACGTACACGCTACTACAGATTCAGATTCAGATTCAATTTTAATTGTCATTGTCAGTGTACAATTCTCCGTGCTTACCATGAGTTTGATTTTTTTTTTTAACTCGGGAGAGTCTTGGAATGAACTCGTACCGTGGGACAGGGCTTTTACCCTTTGGTTTATGCCTCCATGTCTGGAGATTCAGGTGTGGCAATGTCTGATTCAGGTCCTGGCAATGTTTGAGAAGATTGCATTTTCCTTATATCTGTCAAATTAGTCCTAACATTAGGATCCCTGTTGAAATAAACTCAATTAACCACTTACCGATCATGTCCTGAACATATCAGGTTAATTTTTGTAACATATTACCCTATTCCTTCCAGGTATCTCTGTTAGTCTTCATCTACATTATAATGTTCACATATTCCAGAAAACAACCCACCGATGACAATTCGGAAACCCTTATAATCTTTAAATGATAGTGAAGACGCCCCAAGATGGTTTTCTGTGTCCCACCAGTCTCACTTTTCTTTTCCTAGTGATTGGGCATTTTCCAGTTGGTTATTGATGAGTTCCAACAAGTCTTGAGATGTTCAGTTGATATTTCATTGTCTTTGTTTAAAGGTTGCTTCTCTTGTGAAAAGCTAAGCAGTTGAACATACTTTTCATATCAGGGCACCAAATACAACTGAAGTTTCAGAAGACACTATTTGACTTTTTTAATCATTTTTTGGGGGGGACTATGGGACAATGTTGTTCAACCCGAGACATTCTTGAGAAAAGAGTGATGTATGCCTCCTTCCTGACCAGTTAGTGTCCTTCTGATGAAGATATACTTCACTGTGTTACTATGCAGTGATTTCAGGGATTTAGACACAGCAATTATGAAACATATTTAGGTCAGGATGGTGTGTGACTTAGAAATAATCTTGCAATTGATTGTGTTCTCATGCATGTGCTGCCCTTCTCCTTCTTGGTGATAGTTTGTAAATTTGAGGAGTGCTGTCAGAGTAACCTAGGTGAGTAACTAGATTTTGTAAATAGAACACACTGCAGCAACTGCATCAATGGCAAGAGGGAATTAATTTTTACGGTGGTGCCTGCTTTGAGAGTTAAATGGCCACTTTATTATGGTTGATAAATTTAATAACAGTATCCCAGCTCATGGCCGCATTTGTAGACAGAGTGGCCATGTAGACAGAATTTGTCCGCATTTGTAGACAGAATCTTTGAATTCTGTCCTTTTACTCCCAGGATATTGGCAGTGGAGGACTCAGCCAAGGTATTGGTACTGATTATCAAGAGTGGGCAGTCGGATTTTGTTTCCTTGGAGATAACTATTGCTGAAATCTTCTGCGACATATATGTGGGGTAGCAGAGATGAGGTAACTTTCACTGCTGAGATTGCCTCCTTTAGTAGACTAACTTATACTATTTGTGGGCTTCATTCCACCAGGGCCAAACAACCGACTACATAACTGATGAGTTACAGATGGGAAATACAAGTTTTACTTATTTGAATTGATATCCCAAGGAGGCAGCAGCCTCACACACTGCAAAGGGCAAAATTGTTGCACGCCCAAAGCAATCCATTTGGCTGGTGCTATTACAATCAATTCCACCTCACCATTCTCATTTCCTGATCTAATGTCTTTTAATGGAAAAATATCAGTGGGTTGAAGAATAGTATTAACGCACTTCTGGCAGTAGATTGGCCAATAAGAAAAAAACATTTCCAAGTGTTTAACAGCTTGAGGGCATGGAATGGATGAATTTTATTTAGCAGTGGAATTTGTTGAAATGCCAAAGAATAGGATTTGTATTCATTTCATTTCATTTCATGCAATGAATTATTTATCCAGCTGCTACTGTATGTTTGCATCCATAATTGCACGTGGGACTAAAACCCTGTTAAACATATTATCTGTAATAGTGTAGTCAAGTCAAGAGCGTCAAGAGCGTCAAGAGAGCTTTATTGTCATGTGTTCAAGATAGGAAAATTAAATTCTTACTTGCTGCAGCACAACAGAATATGTAAACATAATACAAAACGGTAGTTAAAAGTTCAGTGTGTCTATCGACCATAGACCATATATACACAATAAATAAACAGATATAATGCAATAATAATAATAGACTGTTATTGTTCAGAGCTTATTTGGGGTTGTGTTTAATAGCCTGATGGCTGTGGGAAGATGCTGTTCCTGAACCTGGATGTTACAGATTTCAGGCTCCTGTACCTTCTTCCTGATGGCAATGGTGAGATGAGTGTGTGGCCATGATGGTGTGGGTCTTTGATGATGTTGGCAGCCTTTTTGAGGCAGCGACTGCGATAGATCCCTTCGATGGTGGGGAGGTCAGAGCCAGTGATAGACTGGGCAGTGGTCGCAACTTTTGTAGTCTTTTCCACTCCTGGACGTTCAAGTTGCTGAACCAGGCCACGATGCAGCCAGTCAGCATGCTCTCTACTGTGCACCTGTCAATGTTCGAGAGAACGTTGAACATGAACGTTCTGCTATCGACTCACTCCGCAACAACCCAGATTTGGTTATCAAACCCGCTGACAAGGGAGTCTGGCTGAGGCCACGCGCCAACTCTTGGACACCTCCTCCTACTTACCCCTGGACCATGACCCCACTGACGAGCACCAGGCCACCATCTCCAGCACCATCACCGACTTCATCCACTCCAATACCCCACCATCGCCCTAACCCGATTGAGCCTCCTATCCTTCCCGTTCCAAAGCCCCACACAGTCCCGATTTTACCTTCTAGTAAAAAGCACAAACCTGACTGTGTACGGAAGACCATTTTGTCTCTGCAATCAGTCGAACTCACTTTCCAAATACCTGACTCCATCCTATCACCCTTGGATAAATCCCGCCCACCTATGTTCAAGGCACCTCAGACACTCTCCGTCGGCGAACTTTCCATTCTCTAGGCCCTCACCCCCTCATCTTCACCATGGCTACCAGTCACTCTACACCTCCATTCCCCACGACAATGGTCTCAAAGCCCTCCGGTTTTTCCTCGAGAGAGAGTACAGCAGGGGACTGAGCACTGCACTCTCCTCCACCTAGCGGAGCTGCTCCCATGCCCTGGTTATGGAGGATTACATACGTTCGACTCCTCCCATTTCCTCCAAATACAAGGCGTAGCTATGGGCAGACGCATGGGCCCCAGCTATGCCTGCCTATTTGTCGGTTACGTCGAGCAATCCTTGTTCAATACATACCAGGGCCCCATCCCCGACCTTACCTCCGCTACATAGATGACTTTTTTGGTGCCACCTCCTGCACCCGCAAAACTGACTGACTTCATTCCACTTCACCACTAACTTCCATCCGGCACTCAAATACACCTGGACCATTTCCGACACTTCCCTACCATTCCTTGACCTCACTATCTCCATTGCAGGTGATAGACGTCTGACCGACATACACTATAAACCCACTGACTCCCATGGCCATCTGGACTACACTTCTTCCCACCCAGCTTCCTGTAAGGACTCCATTCCCTATTCCCAATTCCTCCGTCTACGCCGCATCTGCTCCACGGATGAGGCGTTCCACACCAGGACATCTGAAATGTCCCCATTATTCAGGGAACGGGGGTTCCCCTCCTCCACCATAAATGAGGCTCACACCAGGGTCTCTTCCATACCCCGCAACACTGCTCTCTCTCCCCATCCCCCCACTCGCAACAAGGGCCGAGTCCCCCTAGTCCTCACCTTTCACCCCACCCAGCCGTCACATACAAAAAGTAATCCTCCGTCAGTTTCGCCACCTCCAACGTGACCCCACCACTCGCCACATCTTCCCATCTCCCCCCATATCTGCCTTCCACAAAGACCGCTCCCTCCATAACTCCCTTGTCAATTCTTCCCTTCCCTCTCGTACCACCCCCTCCCCGGGCACTTTCCCTTGCAACCGCAAGAGATGCAACACTTGTCCCTTTACCTCCTCCCTCGACTCCGTTCAAGGACCCAAGCAATCGTTCCAGGTGCGACAGAGGTTTCCCTGCATCTCTTCCAAACTCATCTATTGCGTCCGCTGCTCTAGATGTCAGCAGATCTATATCAGTGAGACCAAGCGGAGGTTGGGCGATCATTTCGCCGAACACCTCCGCTCGGTCCGCAATAATCAAGCTGACCTCCCGGTGGCTCAGCACTTCAACTCCCCCTCCCACTCCGCCTCCGACCTCTCTGTCCTGGGTCTCCTCCCTGGCCACAGCGAGCAGCACCGGAAATTGGGGGAACAGCACCTCGTATTCCGTTTGGGGAGTCTGCATCCTGGGGGCATGAACATCGAATTCTCCCAATTTTGTTAGTCCTTGCTGTCTCCTCCCCTTCCTCAGTCCCCCTGCTGTCTCCTCCCATCCCACAGCCTTTGGGCTCCTCCTCCTTTTTCCTTTCTTGTCCCTGCCCACCCCCGTCCCCGATCAGTCTGAAGAAGGGTTTCGGCCCGAAACGTTGCCTATTTCCTTCGCTCCATAGATGCTGCTGCACCCGCTGAGTTTCTCCAGCTTTTTTGTGTACCTTCGAGAGAATCCGACTTGACATACCGACTCTCCGTAATTTTCTCAGGAAGTGGAGGCGCTGATGTGCCTTCTTTATAATTGCATCAGTGTGCGGGGACCAGGAAAGATCTTCAGAAATATGCACGCCCAGGAATTTGAAGTTTCGTTGCCCTTTCCACCATCGTCCCCTTGATATAAACTGGATTATGGGTCCCTATCCTTCCCCTTCCAAAGTCCACAATGAGTCCCTAGGTTTTACTAGTAATGAGAGCCAGGTTGCTGTACTGGCACCATTTGGTCAATCAGTCGATCTCACTTCTATACTCTGACTCATCACCATCTGTGATTCGCCCAACAACAGTGATGTCGTTGGCGAACTTGATGATGGAGTTTACACTATGTCCGGCTACACAGTCATGAGTATAGAGTGAGTACAGCAGGGGACTGAGCACGCAGCCTTGAGGTGCTCCCATGCTGATTGTTATGGAGGATGACATATTTCCACCAATATGGACAGACTGTAGTCTGTAGATGAGGAAGTGTCGAGGATCCAATTGCAGAGGGATGTGCAGAGACCCAGATCCGTGAGCTTGGTAAGCAGCTTTATTTTTTTGGTATCAAAAAATAATTTATTTAATTTCAACATGATACAAAAACCAACAAAAAACAAAACCGTGGTGACATACCCACCACCATGTTACAAAATCATCAAACAGCTGTGTTACAAATATTCTAATAACTACTATACAACCCCTTTAAAGGGGCAGGCATCTGGCTCGGGCAAAGCCCTCTTCTGCCTGGCGCTGTGACTCGCCGATGGCCAGCTTGGCCAGGCCTAGGAGCAACCCAACCAGGACATCTTTAGCCCCGCCTACTCCCTAGATCCCATTACCAGTCCTTCATTCACTGACAGCAGAGCCACTCCTCCCCTTGCGGACCCTAGGTGGAGTGGCGGTGCTCCTTGCCCTGCGGACCCTGGCTACAATGGACGCTCTACTGGTCCCTGCTAAGCAGCTTGGAGGGGATGATGGTATTAAAAGCCGAGCTGTAGTCTATGAACAACAGCCTGACGTATGAGGTTTTGTTGTCCAAGTGGTCCCGAGGGGAATGGAGAGCCAATGAGACCGCATCCACCGTTGACCTGTTGTGACGGTAAGCAATCTGCAGTGGGTCAAGGTTCTTGTCGAGGTAGGAGTCGATATGCGCCATAATCAACCTCTCAAAGCACTTCATTACCACAGAAGTTAGTGCCACTGGTCGATAGTCGTTGAGGCACGACACCTTGCTCTTCTTGGACACCGGTATTATTGATGCCCTTTTAAAGCAGGTGAACCTGATGACTGGCTATGCTGGGTGGGACCTGTTACTATGAGAAAAAGAGGGAAAATTAAAACACAGCTTTTTGTGAAGATTTTAATAAATAATTGAATGTACAAACTACATAAGGCTGTAATTGGACCTGATAGAAAACTTGTCACTATTTTGAATTTGAAATAAATGTGTTATCTGAGAACACAGCATTTTTCTAATCCCAAACTTCAGAATTGTCTTCCCAAGCCTTCCATGCCTTAAAACCTGACTTTGGTTATTATTAACATAGTTGTTTGCGCATGTCATTTTTTTTTAGCTTGATTATGCTTGGGGTGAAGGGCTTTGGAACAATTAGAGGTAAATAGCCTGCTTCATTGAAATCCACAGAGGAAAATCATTAAACTCTGGCATCACAAATGTTTCCAGTTGTTCAATGATACTAATTTATTTTGTGGCATGTTAAATAAATCAAACCATACCCAAAATTTGGACGAAAAGAAACGGTGGAAAGAAATGTGTAGAAATTTGAAACAAACTGGCTGTTCAGTATAGATCAAAACCAGAAAATGTTGGAAACGCTCAGCAGATCATGCGGCCTCTGTATGGAGAAGATTGTTGGGTTCCAACCAATGGTTTAGCTGTACATCTCATGACAAGCCATCATTCTGAAATCTGTACCTTACCTTCCTCCCTCCACAGGTGCCCCCTGAACTGAACATTTTCTGTTTTTTTTTTCAGATTTGCAGCTTCTTGCATTTGTCAGAATCAGAATCACATTTTATTCGCCAAGCATGTTTTGCAACATACAAGGAATTTCATTGGTCAGGTCAGTCATACAATTAAAAGCAACAGATCACTCAAAAAACACATTTTAACATGAACGTCCACCACAGTGACCCCTACACATTCCTCACTGTGGTGGAAGGCGAAATAAAGTTCAAGTCCTTCCTTAGTTCTTCCTCGGTCGTGGGCCTCGAGCTCCCGTTGATGGGATGATCTTAACTCCCGTAGCCATTCAGGCCCTCCGCGTCGAGGCGATCTGCTCCTGCATCGGAGGGATGTCGGCTCCCCCGTGCCGGGCAATCGAAACTCACTTGTGAACCTTCCGCGAACTTGGAGCTCCCGACTCAGCCTCACCCGAGACTGCGAGCCCTTGATGGTGATTCCACGGTGGGCGTGGTAGGAGCCATCCCAGGCAAGGGATCAGCTCCGAAGTTAAATCCGCGCCACGCGGTGGGGCTCACGACAGTCCGAGTAGGCTTCCAGCTCCATCGATGGAAGACCGCAGAGCCCGGAGAATGTGATCCGAAAATTGATCACATCTCCGGGAGGGTAAGAACCTGAAAGAAAGTTTCCCCCGATCCCCTCCTCCTCCCCCCACATAAAACAAACCGAAGAACATTAAGACAAACTTTTAACGCACTAAAAAATAACCAAAAAAAAAAGAAAATACAAACAGACTGCCGGCAGGGCAGCCATCTCCCCGGCGCCCCTGGTGGTCTCCTGAATGTATTGTGAATGTAGTCGACTGTGAAAGGAAAATATTTTCTGTGTTCCAATATTTATTTTTGTCTTTCTATTGAATTATACCCCATTGCATACAATCCCATGTGATGTACAATTAAAACTAAAAGTGGAATTTTTAACCCTTTCAGTTTTACTCACATTAGATAAGATCATGAGGCAGACCAATATTCTTAATTGAAAGAAGAGATTAAGGTAAAATGTAGCTGGATTATGGGACCAAGGGTGAACTTCAAACACAACTCTGGGACCATGAACCAAAAGCTCATCTGACTTCAGCATTTAAATTACATCAATTGTTCTTTGTACAAATGCTACAGCTTTGTGTAGGAATATAAACTTGTTATTCACCACACCATGATATTGGATTCAATAAATCCTTGTTAAGACTTTTGACATAATTGTGGGGAATTATAAGGCTTGCTTTGAATAGCCAATCACTGCCTATTGAAGAATGTAGAGAGATACAGACTGAGAACGGCATTACAGCCCAGAAACACCGAATCACCAGTCCGTCATGAGCTCCACCATTTGAGAGCATCTATATGAGGATTTACTTCCAGCATCTCTCATCAAGCATCCCCATTATCCAGGCTATGCCCTCTACTCATTGCTACCATTGGGCCAGAGATACAGTAGCCTGAGATCTTTATCATATTCAGAAACAATTACTTTCCAACACCAAGTTCTAGATTTAATCTGCATAACCTTAATTCTACTTCAATCATGGAAGTCTATGAACCCTCTCATGTATCACCTTTGACTTGTTTTGTAATTGTGTTTTTTTGAACATTCTTTTCCTTTTTCACTGTCCTGTATACTTTATGTATAATTAAATTTTGCGCCTGTAAACAGTGCATCGAGTTGGTCAATTTTAATTAATCAGTTCTAAGCATGCAGAGATTTAATCACAAATGTAAGTTTTGATATTAATTATTTTTCAAATGAGAAAACAAATGACGCCTTGAAACTTTGTGGCATCAGACAGGAAGATTTTGTTTGTGATTGTGCAATTATCTATGTTGCTCCAAGGATTTAACTGGTTATAATCAATGACTGGTTATAGTCATTGAATCATATATCAAGTAAACAGGCTCTTTGGCCACCGGAATTTTAAATGACTTTCAACATTTATAAACTGACACTTCTGGATTTTTGACATTAGCTACTTATGGCTAAAGAACTGTAAATATGTTGTTTACGACAAGGAAACTTAAAGAAATATCATCAGAAAACATCCACAAGGGTACGTAGCCAATTGCACACAGTATTAATGTACTTTGATGACAGTATTTTCAACCAAATCAGAAGGATCTACTTTTAGGCACAATCCAGGAATTGGCCATTCTTTTAGGCACAATCCAGGACTCGGATTGTCTTTAATTGCAATCCAAAGATTAATATGTACTCATTCCGTTGAATTCAATTTATGTGAATCACCATTTCCCATGAAAATCATTGAAATAGCCCCAATCATAAGATAACCGTGAATCAGTATAAATAAACCAATTGTATTGGTTGACTTGGTCACTGGATTTGAAGATATATGCCTGTTAATGCTACATGTTCTGCAATGTTTCAGCTTGTGATTACACTGATGTGTATCGGATTACACAAGAGATTCTGAGCCAAAACCTATTTGGATATTTCAGATCAATACTGGGGCACTATTGCAACAATATCATTGCTGTTGTTCAAATAAGATAATAAATTAATACAGAAATTATTCTTCACCAGAAGAGCTGAGGGATAAACCTTTTTCTGGTTGTCAGGACAATGTTTATTTCAGAATTACTGCAGTGACGCTCATTTGGTGTATGAGAAAATGCGTAAACAGTAATTACCTAATTCACCTACAGAACCTGGACAACAAAAGTAATATAATTGCTCATGAATGATATAGTTCTGCATAATTCAAGGAGTGTGAGATATTCAGATGATGTGGAAGGGATTTTATAAAGGCTAATTCTTTCCACAGTTTCCGCAGTCCACACAAACTACCCTGGTTTAATGAGTACACTTCCTGTTATATGCAAATTTGAAAATAAATGGAGGCGCATGAAAACTCGAATCAACATCTTGGACTTATGTGATAATGATTAGGAGTATTACTTTGTGTTACATTCTAGTATTAGTTTCATGTAAAAACGTCCTGTCATATATAAAACATTTTCAAACTTGAACATGAGGTAAAGTATTGAAAATCTTTCTTTCCTTCTCTATAAAATTTACGATATAATCTGATACAATTATAATGATACAATAGAATGATACAATGCATTGGTTTTAAACCACACTTCATCTCTTTAGTTGTGCTATGTAATCCTGCAAGAATTGCAACTGCAGTCCTGTTATGTATTTATCCCTCACTTTGCCCTTCGGTCTAGGTAAGCAATATTTTCTCACAACTTATTTTCTTCATGCTTCGCTGTATCTGGCTGCTTGAAAATCTACAAGAGTGGAGCGGATTGACTCTTTACAATGTTTGCCCCTCGTCAGTGCTCTGCCCTGCCTTATGAATCTATCAAGTGAAGTCTGGCACTAATTGGCATACAGAAACATATACCAATTCAGTGCAGAGTATACATATTTCATTCATTCTACCAACTTTGAACACTCGTTGATCTCCTGAGACGTTGGTAATGCAACAAATAACAAAATAAAAACAATAGAATTCTTAAATGAGCTTAAATGTAACGTCCCTGTTAAACAGCTGCCCCTTTGTAGATATTTGCTTGTTTTTAATTATTCTCTATTGACTAGAATGTATCCAACCTTTTCATCATTTTATAATTTACACATTGAATCTTCTTAAATTCCACCCAAATTCTCTCATTTTCCTTTCTTTCTCTATAAAATTTACGATACAGTCTGATACAGTTCTAAGGTTCGGTCTTATTTTTGTTGCTGTCTCCTAGAATTAAACAAATGAACAGCATTATGTCACCTTAGAAAATCTAGGTAATTCATCTTAATCACTATCTTTTTCTGCATGGCTCCACAATTTTTTACATTTTAGTTATTATTCTCTACCTTTTCAATAGTTTCAATTGAACCTGCTTCGTCAGTGTTTTAGCAGTGATTTCCAGATAAGAATTTGCTGTGAAAGCAAAAAATTGTATTCCCATCACTCATCCAGCTTTTTCCCCACTAAATCTATATCCCCTGATTACCAGCAGCCCATACATGCTATGGAATCTGTTTTTTTTTCCCCATTTAGTGCTGTAACATTTTACACCTTCTTGACATTGTTAATACAGTCTAACAAAGAGAATAATCTCGGATCGATCCACACCGATCTCCATAAAGGGCTTGTCCCTCTTTCATGACCTAATTCACGACCTCTGCCGAGTTTGCGCTTGACTCATACTCGCAACATGGTCGTCACGAGGTTGTAGGTAGGTCGTAGGAGGTCGTAGGTGGGTCGTAGCTGGTCGTGGCATTAAGTAGGTTGGGGCGTTTTTTCAACATGATGAAAAATGTCCACAAGTAGAAAAGGTCGTGAATTAGGTCGTGAAAGTGGGACAGGCCCTTTGCCTGGCATCATTCTCCTACACCTCCTCTCAACTTTTGTGACATTCTTCAGTTTTCTTCCTGCAAAGCTACTTCACATTTCTTATACAATTTGAACAAATTACCAATCATAGTCAATTTCTTTCCCGCGCTCTTCACATCAGTGTGTATCCCTGCACCATACTGACATATCTGGAATTTTGTAACTTTGGACTACATGCTGGACTTACTGTTTTAAACAGTATGTGATAAAACCAACATTTTAAATGTGATAAAACCAACATTTAGTGCACATTTCTGAAAAGATAGTTGTGCAGAGGCCATAGATTTGATTTGTGGTTACACTGAGGTGCATCAGGATCACAAAATAAATTCTAGGCCAACATTTTAGGGCTATTACCTGGGATGAGATCCTGGCCTTATTAACGGTCTGTCTGTCTTTTTGTTTGTTTTGTTATTTTTTGTGTGTTTCAAAAAGTTTGTGTTAATGTTCTCTGGATTGTTTTATGTGGGGGGTGGGGGAGGGGGACAGGGGAAACCTTTTTTTCAATCTCGTACCTTGCCAGAGATGCGACGCTCCAACCGTGGTCTACAGATTTCAGCATCGAGGAGCTCGCAGTCTCAGGTAGAGACTGATGTCGAGAAGCTCCAAAGTTGCAGGAGGTTTGACTAGCACCGACCCAGGGACCGATCACCCAGCGCGGGGAAGCTGAGATCCCCCTGATGTGAGAGTTTGATCGCCCCGATGCAAAGAAAGAAGGGAGCAGATTGAACTTTTTTTGCACCTTCCATCACAGTGAGGAATGTGGAGGGGTCACTGTGGTGGATGTTTATGTTAAAATGTATTTTGTGCGTCTTCTTGTTTTAGTATGGTATGACTGTATGGCAAATCAAATTCCTCATATGTTACAAAACATACTTGGCTAATAAAGTATGATTATGAATAGTCTGAACCTATATTCCTTGTAGTCAGAGGAATGAAAAGTGATCAAGTTCAAACATATAAGAACCTAAGGGGACTTGACAGGGTACAGTTTAAGAGGTTTTTAACGAGGGGGATAACCTCAAACAAGACAACATAACTATAAGAGAAGGGTCATTTAAAACTGAGGTGCAAATAAATGTATTTGTGTAAAGGGCTGGAATCTCTGGAATTCACTGCATAACATATTGTAGAAGCTGTTTAGTATAGTTTATTGTCACGTGTATCGATGTACAGTGAAAAGCTTTTTGTTGTGTGCTCTCCAGTCAGCAGTAAGTCCACACATGATTACAATCGAGCCACCCACAGTGTACAGATACAGGGTAAAGGGAATAATGATTAGTTCTAGATAAAGTCCAGTAAAGTCCTATTGAATATAGTCTGAGGGTCCCCAATGAGGTAGATAGTAGCTCTAGTTGTTGTTAGGATGGTTCAGTTGTCTGATGGTTCAGTTGCTTGATAACAGCTGGGAAAAAACTGTCTCTGAATCTGGTGGTATCATTAGTTTAGTTTAGTTTAGTTTAGTTTAGAGATACAACATGGAAACAGGTCCAACAGCCCACCGGGTTCACACCGAAGAGCGATCTCCGCACATACTTAACACTATCCTACACACTAGGAACACATTGTTTTACCAAAACCAATTAACCTATAAACCTGTACGTCTTTGGAGTGTGGGAGGAAACTGGAGCACCCGGAGAAAACCCAAGCAGGTCACGGGGAGAACGCCCAAATTCCATACAGCCAGTACCCATAGTCAGGCTCGAACCCGTGTCTCTGGCGCTGTAAGGCAGCAACTCTACCGCTACGCCACAGTGCCGCCCCAATGCACACTTCTGTGCCTCTTGCCTGATGGGATGGGGGAGAAGAGGGAGTAACTGAGGTGTGACCTGTCCTTGATTATGCCGGTGGCCTTGCCGAGGCAGCATAAAGTGTAGATGGAGTCAATGGAAGGGAGGTTGGTTTGTGTGATGGCTTGAGCTGCATCCATAATTCTCTGCAATTTCTTGCGGCCTTGGATGGAGCTGTTCCCAAACCATGCCGTTATGCATCAGCTGGATCATCAGAAATATTTAAAGTGCATAAATATTTGATGGAACGAGAAATATAGAGGGGCATGAGAAATGGCACAGTGGAGGTATTGAGAGTATCAAGGATCAGTCATGAACATATTAAATGGCGAGGCAGATTTGAAGGTCACAACAGCCAAGACAAGATGCAGCTTTGTAGCTTATATCTAACACTTTAAATTTACTTCTTCAGAAGTGAAAAACAGCTAATTCAGTAATCAACCTTGGTTTCATCTTCATCTTGATACATAAAACAGCCCTTTAAAGGATTACACTGCCATGATGGGGCTCACTGAATAAAGATCCAGGAAGATGTGCTACAAGACTTGAAGAGGCAGGACCATTTAACGGTGCAATAAAACTCCCAAAGTGCAAGAGCAACTTGGAAATCTTAGGCTTAGGCTTAAGGCTGAGGTGGAGAAAACTAAGTCTAATGGAAAGAAGAGCATCACTATGACTTCCACTGTCAGCATTATCCAGGTTCAGCAGTTAGAGTGTGGGAATACCATAAATTAGTACAGGTTAGCTACAAAAGACTCAGTCTGAAGAAAGGTCTCAACTGAAACGTCACCCATTCCTTCTCTCCAGAGATACTGCCTGTCGAGCAGTATTCCTCCAGCATTTTGTGTCTATCTCAGGTTTAAACCAGCATCTGCAGTTCCTTTCTACACAAAAGACTTAATACTGGCTGAATAGCAGCAAACAACAAATTCATTTCATTGTGACTTTTACAGGAAGAATGTCAAATGGTTAATTGCAGACTGATTTTATTTTCCTCTCAGAAATTCCAAGATAAATGTTCTGGAAGGAAGCTCCAGCCTCTCTGTTGCTTTCATCAGGTGAAAAGCTACTCTATGTTAATCAGTTGTTTGTATGTGCAAAGATACTGGTATCAGAAACTCCAGTGCAGCTCACACTTGCTACAACCCAACATCTAAAGACTCTCATAAAGGCTAATTTAAATAAAAACAGATAGATCAGAACATTTTGAAAGTTAATTAAATAAGTGGAAACAAGGTATTGGTGTCAGAGAAGGATTTAACTGCAAATGCAATGGAGGATGAAACTGAGATATTTGTTGACATTACTATTGAGTGTTTATTTATTCCATGTGTCAGGGAAGATCATATCTTTTGCATTTATAATCCTGATGATAAATACAATTTTGTGTGTTGACCATTTAGCTCCATTTATATAAAACTATATTCTTTAGTTTTAGTTTACTGTATGGAAACAGTCCCTTCGGCTCACCGAATCCAGCGACTTCCCATACACTAGTTTTATCCTACACACTAGGGGCCAATTTAGAGATGCCAATTAACTTACAAACCTGCATGTCTGGAACGTGGTGGGAAACCAGAGCACCCAGAGAAAACCCACGTAGTCACAGGGAGAACATACAAACTCCTGACAGAGAGCAACCATAGTCAACATCAAACCTGGGACTCTGGCACTGTAAGGTAGCAACTCACTGTGCTATTGTGCAGCCCTTTATTCTTTATTTTATTTCTAAAACATTTTCAGTATGTGCACCACTTCATAGTTTTACGTGATGGATGCATGCTAGCGGTACAGTACATGCTGGCACTGGACTATTTGTTCTTTATTTGAATAATAATAATATCCAACTAAAACCAAAGAAAATAATCATTAAACATATTTTGGCCTTCTGGGCTACACTTAGTCACATAGAGTCATAAAGCATGGAAACAGGCCCTTCACCCCGACTTGACCATGCAATCAAAATGCCCCGTTTAATCTAATTCCACTAACCAGTGTTCGGCTCATATCCATCTAAACCCTTCCTATCCATGTGCCTTTGTTATTGTACCTGCCTTAACTACTTCACCTGGCAGCTCATTCCATTTGCCCTCCACCGTCTTTGTGAAAATGTTGCCTCTCAGACTCCTATTAGATCTTTCCCCTCTCACCTTAAATGTGTACCCTCTAGATCTTAACTCCCCTGCTCTGGAAAAAGGATTGTGCATTTATAATAACAATTCCCCTCCTTCTTTTATACATCTACAATTATGAAAGGAATAGATACTAGATGCTGAGAGTATCTTGCTCTCTGTCCCGCATTGACCATATTATTTCTGTCTTCAACTCACTCCCAGCACTAATGAGAAATAGCATCCTGGATCCACAACCAACAAACCATTGTGTAGGAATTTAAATAAGGTGAATTTATTTTAAAAAGTTCATTTCAGTACCGAGGATGGATCCTGACTACGGGTGCTCTCTGTACAGAGTTTGTACATTCTCCCCGTGACTACGTGGGTTTTCTCCAGGTGTTCTGGTATCCAGTCACATTCCAAAGCCATGAGGGTTTGTAGATTATTTGGCCTCTGTAAATTGCCCCTACTGTGTACAAAACATGGAACTAATCCACAGGTGATCGGTGGTAGGTGTAGACTCAATGGGCTGAAGGGCCTGTTTCTAATCTGTATCTCTAAACTAAACTGAAAAAGCTAAAACATAATAAAACACAAATATATAATATAATATTCCAAATATATTAATTGTAAGTAAGAGATGGGGTGATGCAATGAGCTTTATTGCATTGTCTTGGTTATAACTAGGTGGGTTTAGGAAGCAAAAGCAATTAAACCCGTTTAACTTTGGGTAAAGTGTGGCTTAAATAGACAGGGGCTAAATCTCTGCAACATTACGAGAAAGGTTAGACGCAGTTAACTGCCACATGGACCAGAAAATCTACTGAATATTTCCACTTGCTGCAGAGGATAAAAGGTCTCAGCCCTTTTCAGCTTCCTCGTTCCATTTGGGAAAATTCCAGACCTGCTTTTAGTCGTCTGCAAAGACGACACACTTGTCTTCAGCCTGCCTGAGAGCTAGCTGCAGAGTTTTGACCTGCCCCAGTGTGGACACTTCCATACGTCCAACACTCTGCCCTCTGCTGGCTTCTGTGAATAGGTCCAGAAACAGCTGAGCTCATCTTTCAATCAGACTGAGGATTTTTTTGTACCAAGTCCAAACCAGAAGGCATAAAGAGAGGAATATAAATTGGATGTAAATAATTTATAAAGACGTGAAATAAAGATTGTGAAGTGCAGATGGGATGCAGGCAAAATAAGTGAATAGCATCTGAGCCAGATCTTTCAGGGAGCTGCTGCTAGTTATGTGCAGAACTCACAAGCTTTCCCTGTGAAAGTGCTGCCAAGTTTAGGATTCCCACCTGAACACAGTCGGCCTGAACTTGCTAGCTACTCTTTGCTGGCAGTTCCCCGGCTACGCTCTGATGTTCAATGCCTCATGTTGTCCAGTGGCAGAAAGCAAACCAGCAGCAAATTCCCAAAAGTATGGGTGTGAACAAGCAGGATAAAGTATTACTAGTTTACAATGTCGCTTAAATAATTGAGCTTGGTTAGATGTTTTAATTATTTCAATGTTTTCTCAACTTTTTAAGTGCACATGACAATCAATATTTTCATTTTTAAAGAACTTGAACATTTTGTTGTTTTCTAATAGTTGATGTATTTTTTGAATAATTGGTTCTGAATGTCAAGTTTTTAAAAGCCTTAAAAGCCAGCTCATCAGAGTACATGGTTAGGGTTAGGTGTTAGTAGTATGGTTATTTTTTTCGTAGGAAGGGGGTTTTCTGCCCCTGGTACATTCTACTCAGTGAAAGTTCATTCTAATCTGGAGTCATTTCTGAAACTCTACTAGATTTTGCTAGAATAAACCTCCAGGAGAGCAGGCTTCTTTGCCAAAGTACCCCATATGAAGAAATTAAATGAGCAGCCTAGGGTATAGAACTGAACCTGGATGTGTCAGGATGACTGATGGCACGGTGGTGCAATGGTAGAGTTGTTGCCTTACAGCACCGGAGACCCAGGTTCGATTCTGACTATAGGTGCTGCCTGCACGGAGTTAGTACGTACTCCCTGTGACCACGTGGGTTTTCTCAGGGTACTCCGGTTTCCTCCCACATTCCAAAGATGTGCACGTTTGAAGGCTAATTTGTTCCTGTAATTTGTTCCGTAGCGTGTAGGATAAAACTAGTCTATGGGTGATTGTTGGTAGGCATCTACTCAGTGGGCTGAAAGGCCTGTTTCCATGCTGTTTGCAAGTTGCTCCTACAGGGGTATGTGATTCAACAGGAAGCATCCATTCCACATGTAAGCAAATGGCAGCTCAAAGTGAAATTTGGTTTGGAAACCCTGAACTACTCAGCTGAACTGTTCTAGGCAGTCTGAAGGGCCACGACCTGAAATGCCGTCCGTTCTTTTGTTCTACAGATGCAGCCTGACCCATTGAGTTCCTCCAACACTTTGATTTTTGTTCAAGATTGCAATTTCTTGTGTCTCTATCCTAGGTTGGTGTTTGGGGTCTACACATCCCTTACCACCTTGGCTAATGGTTCAATGGTACTTTATTGTCGTAAGTGCCTTAACTGCAGTGACATTCTTTGTTTGCATACAGATCAGTGACAATCCTACCATACATTAGGCGCAAGCATACAAAGTATGAGTGTAAGATATTAGACCACACTGAGTCCATACACAAGAGTCAGCATATTTTTTAGGCACTATCTTAAGCTCATCATCATTTCTCCTTTATCTACTTTGATTAATGCACTGCTCACCACATCCTGAGAGTATTTGATGAATATTATAAATTTATTTTGGGGTTACTTAAGAATTCCTCCAACAATTAAGCAACAATTGTTGTGCAATCGTGAAATGACTCATGATGACAGTTTTTAGATCAAGCTATGAACTCCCAAAGTCATGAAAATGTTATACTTACATTTATCAGTCATATATCCTAATAAATGTAAAGACCATTGGCAGGTCACTATTCAGCTTTCTCTTGCGAAATAATATAATTAGAGTCATTTTGGTGTTCACAGATAATTTAATGAAAGTATGTAATTCCATAAGAGTAACCAAGCATTAAATCTTCAAAATAAATTAATTTAGTATAAACGATGCACTGTTTTATGCATCCTAGTAAGGAACTGCAGAACAGATCTAGGGAGCACTTCATATCTCAGAGATAACAGTGACAGCAGTGAGTTCATAAATCACAAAAGCAACTTCAGTGGTTATAGAAATTATTTTTAATATCTGCTTGATAATGGCATTAATCGACAACTGAATATTTTTTCATTAAAATATAAACATTGTGGTGAACTCATAGAAGAGGCAGAATGGTAATGATTCTGCCTAAATTACATTTTGTTCCTTTAATGGTTTTCCACTAATGATAAGAGGTGCTGATATTAATCCCTACAGACCAACTCAGCCACCATTGATACAGGACATTAAGCTCAGTATTGGGTTCTATGCCAGATGCCTGATGAATCTAAGGAAACATTCAAAATTGGTCAGGCAACAAGTCATGTGCTGAAAGCTATGAAAAATCTATCCTACTTAGTTTGTTTTAATCTATAGAATGCAAGTATCACAGGTTATTGAAAGCTGCACGTGTTAAATCTTCTTGAATAACATGGCTGTGCAGTTTGTACTTAAGCTATGCCCCTGTGTTTAATATTTATATTCATTAAATATAATAGATTTTACATGTTCAAACTCTGGGCAGTTATGATCATAGAATGTTAAAAATCACAACCGTCTCAAATAAAAGATTTAGTTATTAATAGCTGTGGAAAAATCTTCGGCTGGATATCCTGATCTGAGGTAGACAAAAATGATGGAGAAACTCAGCGGGTGAGGCAGCATCTATGGAGCAAAGGAAATAGGCAATGTTTCGGGCCGAAACCCTTCTTCAGACCTCTCCCCCCTGAAATTCCTGTCTCACTCTAACCTCCCCCCCCCCCCCCCCGTGAACGTCTTTGGAGTGTGGGAGGAAACCAGAGCACCAGTTGAAAACCCATGTGGTCACGGGAAGAACGTACAAACTTCATACATACAACACACGTAGTCAGGATTGAACCCGGATCTCTGGCACTGTGAGGAAACAACTGTACTGCCCCTAAAAGTGACTGCCCAAACAGGGACTTGAACCCTGGACCCTCTCAGATTTAAAGTCTGATGCTCTACCAACTGAGCTATCCGGGATTTCCATCTTCTTCTTTTCCAAATGAATAAATCAAGGAGTTAGGATTAATGGCATTCAGGAATCGACATGTAAGCCTCACATCAGTGAGCACATCAGAGAGAAAAATCGCAAGCATTAAACTTACTTTTTAAGTTTGCTCTGCGCACTTCCATTTGTTACTTCTAAACTGTTGTTTAGTTTAGTCTGGAGAAATGGTAGTGGCCTTTAAGGGATTTGGATAACCACATGGATATGCATGCTATGGAGGGAGAAGCAGCATCTCTGGAGAGAAGGATAGGGTGACATTTCAGATCAAGACTCTTCTTCAGACTAGTCAGGGGAAAGGGAAAAAGAGATATAGACAGGGATGTAGAGAGATATAGAACAAATGAAAGATATGCAAAAAAGTAACGATGATAAAGGAAACATGCCATTGTTAGCTGTTTGCTAGGTGAGAACAGGAACCTGGTGCGACTTGGGTAGGGGAGGGATGGAGAGAGAGGGAGTGCAGAGGTTACTTGCTGTTAGAGAAATCAATACTCATAACACTGGGTTGTAAGCTACCCAAGAGAAATATGAGATGCTGTTACTCCATTTTGCAATTAGCCTCACTCTGACAATGGAGGAGGCCTAGGGCAGAAAGGTCAGTGTGGGAATGGGAAGGAGAATTAAAGTGTTTGGCAACCGGGAGATAAGGTAGATCAATGCGGACTGAGCGAAGGTGTTCGATGAAATGATCGCCCAGTCCACGTTAGGTCTCGCCAACGTATAAGAGTCCACATCTTGAACAATGGATACAGTAGATGAGGTTGGCGGAGGTGCACGTGAATCTCTGCCTAAAGTGAAAGGACTGTCAGGGTCCCTGGACATTCGAGGGATAAGGTTTAGGGACAGGTTTGGCATTTCCTGCGGCTGCAGAGGAATGTACCCTGAAGGGGGCTGTTTGGGTGGCAAGGGATGAGTTAACCAGGGAGTTGCAGAGGGAACAGCCTCTGCGGAAGGCGGGATGGGGCGGAGACTAGAAGATGTGACTCATGGTGGGATCCCGTTGGAGGTGGCGAAAAGTTGAGGATTATGTGTTTTATGCGACGGCTGATGGGGTGAAAGGTTAGAGCTAGGGGGAGAGGGATCAAGGGCGGAGCTGTGGGGTACCGAGGAGACACGTGTGAGGGCCTCATCTATGATGGAAGAGTGGAACCCCCATTTCCTAAAGAATTAGGATATATCGGATGCCCTGGTATGGAACACCTCGTCCTGGGCGCAGATGCAGCATAGACGGAGGAATTGGAAGTAGGGATAGACTCTTTGCAGGAGGCAGGGTAGGAAGACGTATAGTCGAGATAGCTGTGGGAGTTAGTGGGTTTGTAATAGACGTCAGTCGATAGTCTATCTCCTGTGATGGAGACGGTGAGATCAAGAAAAGGGAAGGAGATGGACCAAGTGAAAAGTCCAACTGTTTTGCATATTTTTCATTCATGTGTTCTATATCTCTCTACATTACTGTCTATATCTCTCACTTCCCTTTCCCCAGACTAGTCTGTAGAAGGGGTCTCGACCCAAAACTTCACCCATTCCTTTGCTTCAGGGATGAGGCCTGTCCTGCTGAGTTAATTTAGCATTTTGTGTCTATCTTCAGTTAAAACCAGCATCTATAGTTCCCTCCTACACATGGTATGCAGGAATATAGTTTGGTCTTGCCATTATGTTTGGCACAGACATTGTGGGCCGAAATGCTCTGGCGCTGTACTGTTCAATGGTCTATGTTCTATAGCCAGGGTCTATTGCCTGCCGAGTCCATGCCAACCATTAATCACATATTCACACTACTTCTATGTTATCCCACTTTCTCAACCACTGCTTACACACTCAGGGAAATTTACAGAGGCCTATTAACCTACAAATCCATGTCTTATAGGGATGTGGGAGGAATCCGTAGCACCTGGAGGAAACCCACGCGGTCCACAGGGAGAACCTGCAAACTCCACACAGACAGCACCCTGAGCTCAGGTTCGAACACAGGTCTCTGGCGCTGTCAGGCTGCAGCTCTACCCACTGCACCACTGTGCCGTCCTTTTATGGAATAGAAAAGGCTGCCTTGACCAACAGTTGAGAATCATTAGTTGGCCAGTGAAGAGTTTTGCTTTCTCAATGGAATGGAAAGGTAGGGCACCTAATGGTGGATTGTTGGATGGCCAGTGGCAGGAGTTGGATGGAACAGCTCCTTTAAGACAGAAGTTTAGTTTTGTTTAGAGATACAGCATGGAAGCAGGCCCTTCGGCCCCTCGAGTCAACGCTGACCAGCAATCCCCACAAACTAGCACTATCCTAAACATTAGGGACAACTTACAATCTTTACCAAAGTCAATTAACCTACAAACCTGTACGTTTTTGGAGTGTGGGAGGAAACCAGAGCACCTGGAGTAAACCCACGCAGTCACTGGGAGAACGTACAAACTCCATACAGACAGTACCCATAGCCAGGATTGAACCTGGGTCTGTGGCTCTGTAAGGCAGCAACTCTACCGCTGGGCCACCGTGAAATGGCACGACAAAATTTCTGAGAATACATTGAGCCAGATCAGCAATTACAAAAAGGGGCTGCCAGAAAGGTTTAGTTTCCTCAGGTGAAGGCTGAGGTAATGTGACACTCCTGAGCACTATTTGCCAAATGCAACAGTAAAACAGATTCAGTAATCCTTCTAAAGTACAGGCCTGTGCTAACAATGGTGAGTAATTGTGGCTGCTTGTTCCTCCACACCACAACGGATTTAACAGCAGATGCAGACCCAGAACTCAAAACAACTCTTTAACAGTAGTCATAATAAGAACTTTGCCGCTCCTAAGGTGCAAACAACAGCCAGACTTCCCCTATAAATGAGAGCATCTTTTGACAACTGAGTAACCTGTCTTTATTTAATCTAGTTGGACGATTTTAAATCTGCAATAAGATAATATTTTAACCTACAGCCTCGTAATTATTTTCAGAACCATGACAACATACATGTTTTACATATATATTTATACTCTTAGTTTTTGAACAGCAAGTTCTTGTGGAACTAAAAACGACGGTAAAATATTATCAGTGGATTTTTCTTTCAACGATGAATCCAAAAATCTGAAAGCTTCCACTGTGATAGCAGTTCCCTTTGCCATTCTCAATCAAAAAATCCACATAGAAACCTACTTAGAATCTTTTGAAGAATGATAATTTTCACTTTTCCCAGCCGTTTTATTATCAAAATGTCTTTCACAATTTCCGAGAGTGGGTGTGGAGATGTGACGAGTCAGCAGTTTTGCACGCATCTGCCAACGGCTCTTTGTGCAAGTGCCAGGAGGCTTGGGATTTACAAGCTCGCATGAACACAAGAATCCAGAAGTTGCTCACAGCTGTTCGTGGACGTTTCATTGGATTTCAGATGCAGGACGAGAAGTTGTGGTATTTCTCCAACACCTATCCGTTCAAACAACCAGCGTCAGTCCTAGTACAAGAGTCTCCCTCAAACAAAGGGACGGCTGTGAGAGATTAGCGGGAGTGTTTGAAGACCCATCGAGTCCGCGCCGACCAGCGATCCTCACATGCTAACACTATCCTACACACACTAGGGACAAGTTACATTTATACAAAGCCAATTAATCTACAAACCGGAACGTCTTTGGAGTGTGGGAGGAAACCAAAGATTTTGGAGAAAACCTACATGATCACGGGGATAACTCCGTACAAACTCCGTACAGACAACATCCATAGTCGGGATTGAACCCGGGTCTCTGGCGCCGAAAGCGCTGTAAGGCAGCAACTATACCGCTGCGCCACTGTGCCACCCTGTTTAGCTTGTGGTCCCGTGGTGTCATTGACTCCTCGATCATTACAAGGAAGCAGGAAATGCTGGATGGTCAGTGTAAAAGCCGAGAGAAGGTGGCAGCTGAGTGAGAGGCTCCATACTCCTGAGGACCCTCCATTGAACAGGAGATATGCTTGGACCAACCAGTGACCAGCAATCCGTGGGATAACCATGATCCATTAATTCCAGGCCGCACCCAGATAGCTGATTCTCCTGACGTTTCCTGCGATACTTTTGGTCGCTCTGAGCTTGTTGCTCAGAAGATGGGGGGTAGGGGCAAAATAGATATTATAAACTGGGTTGGCAATGGGCGGTGGCACGGTGGCGCTGCGGTAGAGTTGCTGCCTTACCGTGCCAGAGACCCGGGTTCGATTCTGACTATGGGTGCTGCCTGTACGAAGTTTGTACGTTTACCCTGTGACCTGCATGGGTTTTTTCTGGGTGCTCCGGTTTCCACCCACACTCCAAAGACGTACAGGTTTGTAGGTTAATTGGATTCGGTAGTAATTGTGAATTGCCCCTAGTGTGTAGGATAGTGTTAGTGTACAGGAATCGCTGGTCGGCGCAAACTCGTTTTTTGCTGTTCCGCGCAGTATCTCTAAAACTAAAACTAAGCATGAGGAGACACAAGGAACTTCAAATGCTGGATTTAAAAAAAACACAAAGTGGTAAAGTAACTCAACGGGGTCAGGTAGCATAGTTGAACAACGTGGATACAAAACATGGATAGAGAACATGAAGAACAGTCTGAAGAACGGTCTCGAGCTGAAACTAGCCTAACCATGCACTCTAGAGATGCTGCTTGACCCATTGAGTTACTCCAGCACTTTGTGTCTTTGATTATGAATATAATGAGTAGCTAAGAACTGAAGTGGGCGGGTGAGAAGCTGTACAATCCATTGCCTTTAGCTTCTGTCATTGAGATGAATGGCGGAACTATGCACGAAAGGGTGATATTAGGTGGGTACTTAGCATGAAGAGACTATCCAGCCGTTCACTGTTTGGAGGCTCAACTGTTCTACCAGTTGCATCCATTGTGCTGAACTCTGACCAGAACCGGAAATCAGTTTCAAAGTCCTCCCACAGCATTACTTACAACACATTACTGGGAAATAAAGGTATTGCAAATCTGAAATAAACCAGAAAATGCTGGAACTACACAACAGACCTTACCAGATGTTGACAAATCTGTTGTATACTTCCTGCATTTTCCACTTTTGTTGCTATAATAAACGATATTCCTATGTAAATTATCTTTTCCTCACTCCTCTTGGGACTAGTTAATGTAAACCAACAAAGTAGAATAAAACCAGGTGGCCAACTCATTCCTCTGACAGCATATTTCCCACATAAAACTGGTTGCTTTCCCATACAAGAACAATTTGCTTGTTTAAGTCCGTCTAAGGAGGGGCAAAGTTTGACACAGTGACTCTGAAATTCCACAGAGTTTCTCTCAGAGTCCTGCTGTGATCCCTGAAGAAAGATGCGGAGTGTGCAGTTGTGTTCAGCTGCTTGAAGCAAATCCTCTGGGGGGTTCTGCCAGTTAGTTTACAACGTGAAACCAGGAAAAACCCCAGGGAATTTTGGGACCAATAAGTCAAGTGGATGAACTAAGTAGTGCATTTTCTTTACAGTGGAAAAAAAAGTAGGCAGCGGTCAAAGAAGCGAGAAGGAAGAGCTGAGTTATATGGTGCCGTTCACAAGCTCAGAACATCACTAAGAATGTCACATGCATAACCAATTGAACAGTTTTGAAATGAAGCTATGCTATAATGTCGGAAGGCAGAGTAACCAATTTGAAGATGTGCAAAAGAAGCTCAATTAAATAATAAGGATGTAACCTGTTTGTTGAAAGAAAGTGATATTAACATGGACAATACAATGCTCTCTCTGTGTTCTTCATAAATCTCTTTACCATTGAAATATTATTAACAATCACCAATTGGACAATTGAATGTCGATGTAAAAATGTATGTGACATTTATTTTGATTCAAGAACATATATACAAGTACGCAGAAAGATACACACATTTTCGTCAATGGCAAGCACTCAGCAGCTCCAAGTAAGATTTACTATAATAAAATGATAGTTTTTAATAGAATGGTTGGGACATTCATACCTTATAATCTGAATTAAATCAAATCTAAATTGTTACTCACCCGAGATAATCAGAAGCAAGATATTATCCAAGAAAGAAAACTGCAGAAACTAAATATTTAACCAACTGACGATACTTACTTTAACTCTCAGCTAATATGTAGATGAGAATTATCAGTCAAAAGTTATTTTGTATATTACATTTTGATGCTTTTCAAACCAGTGGGTAAACAAGTCATACTTGTTGAATGCAGCAATTTTCTGTTCAAGGCAGGACTCCATTTGTGTCATGAAAGTTCTCAACCAAACTGATCACTTCTGCCGGGTCCCTCCACTTGACAGAGCAACTCAGGAGACACGTTCAGAGCACCTTGGGCTGCAGGCTGTCAGATGTAATGCAGCAACTTTATGCCCTTCCACTGTTGGACATCTGCTCATGACCACCAGGGGGCATTGGTGGTTCATTTGAAAATGTCCCTGAATTTGGCCTCATTCTTTTCAGGGAAGTTGTCATGTTTTCAATAGAGTTAGCCATTCAATTCACCAGGAAGCCATGAACAAAGCGAGGTTTAATGGAAAAATGGATTAACACCTTTAGTAAAGGTAGACACAAAATGCTGGAGTAACTCAGCGGGACAGGCAGCGTCTCTGGAGAGAAGGAATGGGTGACGTTTCAGGATGGAGACTCTTCATCAGTCTGACGAAGGGTCTCAACCCGAAATGTCACCCATTCCTTCTCTCCAGAGACGCTGCCCGTCCCGCTGAGTTACTGCAACATTTTGTGTCTACCTTCGATTTAAACCAGCATCAGCAGTTCCTTCCAACACCTTCAGTAACCTTGCAGATGCATTTTATAATGAGCAACAGGTGCAAAGTTTTCACATAGGAAAACACTAAAACATTTTGCAAAGTTTTTATTTGGGAATTTGCCACTATATTTTGTTTACTAACTTCACTATGAGAGGAATGATTTACAATTTTCAGTTGGTTGATAGTCTGTGTAGGTGCCACAAATGTTTCCTCTTCTCATCAAACTGTACGTTAGGGTCAGAGGCAGATTCCAAATGCTAGAAACTAGGCAGGGGGAGCTGAAATCACAGCAGCCTCCTTACCATTTCTTTCATGCCCCCCAGCTATTTTAAAACTGGACAGCTGAGGTGTTTGCTAGGATTAGGCAGGAGTTTCATTTAGCCCAGTCCCAAAAGCCATTTCAGCAACCTAATGAGATATTGCTCAGCTGAAGCTGCTGTAATGGAGGTTTCAAAACTAAATTCAATGCTAAACTTCCTATGGGCTGTGTCTGATATTTTACCAAACGGAATCTGTTGAACCTCCACCGGGCTGACCGATCATTGGTTGCATTCAAATAGGAAATGCATGCCTCGAAATTAAATCAGATCGAACTAATTACTAATTACTTAATTCAAAAAATTACTCATCTTTGGTGTTCAATGCTAGTCAGCAGAGGCACCCACAAACATAAGATGTTGCCTGTTGTTCTGAAAACTACAGAAAGTATTTAGCTGACAGAAGATGCTTACTTTAATAACTACTAACAAGCAGATGACAAATATACATGAACAGTTCCTTTGTATGTCCTCTCTTTATCGTGCATCTACGTTCTCTGTTTACTGACTGCCTTGAATTTCACGGTGGCGCAGCGGTAGAGTTTCTGCCTCACAGTGCCAGAGACCCGGGTTCGATCCTGACTACAGGAGCTGTCTGTATGGAGTTTGTACGTTCTCCATGTGACCTGTGTGGGTTTTCCCTGGGTGCTCCAGTTTCCTCCCACACTCCAAAGATGTTCAGGTTTGTAGGTTGACACAAAATGCTGCAGTAACTCAGCGGGTCATGCAGCATCTCTGGAGAAAAGGAACAGGTGATGTTTGGGTTGAGACCCTTCATCAGACTGAGAATCGGGGGGAAGGAAACTAGAGGTATGAGAAGTTACAGAACAAAACAGAGTCTGCATTGAGGACTCAGGAAAGGTAGAGCCCACAATGTTACATTGTTGGCTACAGACAAAGTAATAACAAAGGGATACAAATGGTGAAATTAGTAAGAGGACTGGGGTGAGAGAGGGATGGAGAGAGAGGGAATGCAAGGGTTACTTGAAGTTAGAGAAATCAAATTCATGCCGCTGGGTTGTAAGCTGCCCAAGCAAAATATGAGGTGCTGTTCCTCTAATTTGTGCAAGACCTCACTCTGACAGCGGAAGAGGCCCAGGATAGATGGATCATTATGGGAGTGGGAAGGAGAGTTAAAATGTTTGGCAAATGGGGGATCACGTATTGGGGCGGACTGAGTGTAGGTGTTCGGCGAAATGAACGTGCAGTCTGCGCTTCTATAGGAGTCCACACCGAGAACACCAGATACAGTAGATGAGGTTGGAGGAGTTGCAAGTGAACCCCTGAAGGGACTGTGGTCCATGGATGGAGTCAAGAGAGGAGGTTTAGGGGCAGGTGTTGTATCTCCTGCGGTTGCAGGGGAAAGTACCTGGGGAGGGGGTGGTTTGAGTGGGAAGGGATGAGTGAACCAGCGGGTTGCAGAGGAAATGGAAAAGGGTGGAGATGGGAAGCTGTGACTAGTGGTGGGATCCCATTGGAGGTAGCAAAGATCTTGGAGGGTTATGTGCTGTATGCGACGGCGGATGGGGGTGAAAGGTGACATGCAGCACATAATCCTCCAACATGCCCAACTAAACTAAAACTAAACTAATCTTTCAACTTTCTATTTTATTTTTAACCTTTCGCAGGGCATGAATAACTTTCTTGCGGGCCAAAGTTCCACTTCATTGATAGGAACTTTAGGACTATATTTGTTGAGCATTAACTAGTGGGAGTAATATGAACAAGAGAACATATGTGGAAGAAAAGAGGCGTGTCCTAGAAATACTCGGCAAGTTAGGCAGCATTAGTGGACAAAGAGAAAAGATGGATATTCTTGTGGAAGTCAAACATCTGATACAATTACTTCTACTTTTCTCTACACAGGAGCTGTCGAACTCTGACTGTCTATACAGTGCTGCCGGTGATAGAATCATAGTCACACAAAACAGAAACATGCACTTCAGACCAAGTTGTCCATGCTGACCAAGATGTCCCATTCGCCTGTGTTGGGCATATATCCCTCTAAACATTTCCTATCCATGGACTTGTTCAAATGTTTTTTAAATGTTTTTCTGTCCTGCCCTCTCTTCTGAAGTTTGGGTTTTTTTCTTCATTGGTGTAAGTTACAGAACCTCGCTTCTCAAAATGGCCAAAAAGGCCTCATTGAAGCAGGCATATCATTAGACATCACCCTGTCCACACTGTGACTTCACTCCTGCCATCGGAAAGAAGATATAGGAGCCTGAAAATTGTAATGTCCAGGTTCAGGAACAGCTTCTACCCTACAGCCATCGGGCTATTAAACACTACAACCACCAAATGAACTCTGAATGACATGGACTTGGGGATATTGGTTTTGTCTTTTTGCACTATTATTGGTTGTTTATTTTAATGTATAAGTGTGTGTGTGTGTGTGTACATTTGAAGAAGGGTCTTCTTTGGTTTTGTGCCAGTTGTTTTACAACAGGCCTGAAAGGTACAAAGACAATGCAGTTACAGAGGTACAAAGGCAATCCTAAATGTAAGATGGTTGAAATAGGTAAAGCTTCATAAAAGGTTCTGCCTGCAGGCATGGCTTATCTAACAATGGTGATGCAAAGTTAAAGCCCTGTCCCACTGTACGTTGAATGTACGTAGCGGGTCATTCGGAGCTCGGGGACTCTTTTTAGCGGCTCGTAACGCTAACGGCCGAGTTTACAAAAAATCAAACTCGTGAAGATTTTTCACGTTGAATGTCCACGTAGCCCCGAGTACCTCGGAGCTCCATAAATCTCCGAGTTCGAATTAGCAAAGCTCGTAATTCGTTAACGGCCTTCTCCTCATACGCTTTACACCTTTGATTGTAAGCTGGGGAAGACTCGATGGGCCGAAGATTTGCTTTGCCAACATGTTGAAAAAGCGGTTTCTGATTTTTAAGATTCCACCATGCTAGCCTCCACATATGAACGAGTACCATTTTAAGGCAGGGACCCAAGCAGTACGACCCAATGCTTTTTGTTCCCAGTGGTGTGTGTCAATTATGTAATTCTTTAGGATGTTCCAAGAGTCTCTCGGAATTTTTTTTCTCTGACCACTATGTCCTCTGTCAGCTCTCCATAAAGTATTATCATCTCTCATGATTGAATGGCGGAGTAGTCCCGATGGGCCGAATGGCCTAATTCTGTTCCTAGAACTTATGAACTTATGGCAGCATCTCTGGAGAACATGAATAGGTGATGTAGGGACTAGTAGGGACCCTTATTCAGGTCTGATTGTAACGCTGCATGGTAAATTACATTTCACTGCACCTTTAGGTGCGTGACAAATAAATTTGAACTTGAACTTGAACTTGAAGAAGGGTCCCGACTCGAAATGTCACCTATCCATGTTCTCCAGAGATGCTGCCTGACCCACCGGGTTCACCAGCACTTTATACCTTTTACTTAAAATCATAAAAAATATTCTGTTCTGGAAAGTCTTATGTACTATTATTTGATTGCATATATTCTGCATATTGAATAGGAGCCAACTCTGGTTAGAATACAGCAACTCCAAGGCAAAGGAGTTCATTAGAAACCATCAACAAAACACACTCAAGAAATAGGAACACCTGGAATAAACGTGTCTTTAAATAGCTACACTTTATTTATAGACATGTGGATGGCCAGTGTCCAGCTTTAACATTATCCCACAACACCCTGCCAGAGTTCATCACAGGACAATTGTTCTCTCAGTAACGGCAGCTTGCAAAGGTGGACGGTTGCCAAAATAGGTATCAACAAGGTGCAAAGAAATTGGCAGACAACAACAATGTGTTGTGGTTCAACATATCCGCCAGGTACATCTGCTGTATTCAACTGTACTTCATTGGCACCAGCTGTTGCTAGCGTAACTACAAAGTCTGCTTTGGGTCCATTGGACTTAACTGCAGGAAGATATGTATTTAACAGCATTCTCCCGTGTAGACATTAGCAGAGATCCAGCAGTGTCTTTCCTCCTCTTCTGCAGGTTCATTATAATCTCAACAGATTTGTCAGAAAAAGCGTTTTTTATGAAGCCACGACTCTGTTTTTGTTGGCTAGCTTTCATCGTCTCCTCAAAAGGAAGAGAAGATAACCTGGGAATTTTAACAATGCAATGATTTTGTGCAGGTGGAATGGGTCTTCTGTATGTATAAAAATATAGACTCAAATATACGTAATTGGCTATTAATGTAAAGGAGAATTATGCGACTTTGTAGTAAGTGCAGTTTATTCAACACAGTTTAAATTCAATGAGCAAGGTATAATTTAGTTTAGTTTGGGGATACAGCACGGAAACAGGCCCTTCGGCCCACCGAGTCCACACTGATCAGCGATCCCTGCACATTAACGTTATCCTACACACACTAGGGATAATTTACACTTATACCAAGCCAATTAACCAACAAATCTGTACGTCTTTGGAGTGTCGGAGGAAACCGAAGATCTCGGATAAAACTCACGCGTTCACGGGGAGAACGTACAAACAGATGGTACCCGTAGTCAGGTTCGAACCCGGGTCTCTGACTCTGCACGCGCTGTAAGTCAGCAACTCTACCGCTGTGCCATTTGTATACTACTGTGCCGCCCGGTAGTATACAAATAATTTGAAAGGGAAATACTTCTTTGGGAAAAATTCCAACAAGCATTGTTTTTCAGATATTTTGAGGGAAAGAACTTTTGACCCAAGAAAAGAAAAGAAAAGACCCAGAAGTTGGATCATCAGCATCAACTTACACATATAAAGTGTCTTTCGCACTGTACATTATCAGAACATACTTCTTTATCACTAAATACAATGTGAGAAAGAGACACCCAAGTTGATGTTATACCTGGTAATCAATGGCTTAGTTGGTCATAGTCATAGAGAAATACAGAATGAAAACAGTTACTGATAATAAATAATGTAAATAACTACATTTATCATTATGTTTATGGATAGTAAATGCAAAATTCTCAAAAAGGGAAAATTAGCAGTGGACAAGAATCGTAAACAGCTTGCAGGTAATTGTTTCATAAATTTCCATGAAAGAATAATATGTGTGAGATTTCCACATGTAGATTATAGCAACCTTAACAAACTGGAGAAGTATACTTGGCTTTTTGGCTGGTGGGAGGGAACACTGCTGAGGCATTCAATAAAACCAGAATGCATGTTTAATATGGAAAGCATGTAGAGAGAATGCTTTTCATATTCCACGTTGTACCAGCTATTGCAAAGTATAAAGTTGCCTATAAAATATGCCATGGTGAATACTTTGTGGCTTGCAAGATCCTCACAGGTAGAAGAGAATAGTTCAGAAGAGATGTAGAGGGAATAATTTTCATGTGAGATTGATACCTTCTCTGACCCATTGCAATTCCTGGTTAATATTCAGTGATGGGCCCTGGTTAAATTGCCTTATGTACTGCATTTGCAGGTTAAGTCTTTTTCATAGGAGAACTGTCATTGTTATGAATTCACAAATGTAAACCATTTCAGCTTGACTGATTTATAGAGAACTGCAATTTAAAGCCAATAATTCTCCAGGGGTCCATGTATCACCAGAGATAATCCTATGGTTGTGCTAAAGCAACAGAAAGGGGGAAATAATAACATGAGGAACAGTACCTGCTCTGCTGAGAACATAAATTTATATTTTGCCGATGTAGAAACTTTCAATTCTGTATGGTTGAAAATAATGCTATTTTTCAAATATGAAACAATTTGATCTCCAGTGTGTTCATGAGTTCATAAGTCATAGGTGTAGAATTGGGGCATTCGGGCCATCAAGTCTACTCTGCCATTCACCCATGGCTGATCTAACCTTCTCACTCAATCTGCCTTCTCCCCATAACCCCATGATACCTGTATTAATCAATAATCTATCTAGCAGGAACTATCTCGTTGCTGCTCGGCCAGACATTTCAGCAGGAGCATAGTGAAGTCTAACTTAGCTAAAAATTATACTTTGACATGAAGATTTTTTATTGGACACTGGGGCTTTTATTTTGGGACATTATTTGTTGCAGAAGGCTGTATTCTATTAACACAGCGTTTTTCCCCAATATGTTTTTCATTCAGTTGTTCATTAATCTGTTTTCCATTAATTGCTTCTGGTAAACTGAACAATTTATTGTGCTGTGTTGTTCTTAGATTTTAAGGCCCTTCATATCTTTAACTCTTTATTTCCTGTACAACATGACACCACCTGTATTTGGTACGGATTGGGAAAAAGTCTTTACACATGCAGAGAGTTTTTACACATAGAAACAAGATAGCAATTAATTATTCCAAAGGACATTTCTGTTCTTTAATTTCAATTGTATTTAAATTCACTGCCATTTTAATTGTTTCTGTCATGTGCAAGAAGTTTGCAATTCTATTAATTTAGGCGTAATCGGGGAATGCGATTGAACATATATTGTATAAGAAGGAACTACAGACGCTGGAACAATTGAAGGTAGACAAAAATGCTGGAGAAACTCAGCGGGTGAGGCAGCATCTACGGAGCGAATGAATGGGTGGTGTTTCAGGTTGAGACCCTGTATGTCATTGAAACACTGGGTTGAGATAAGAATACCTAAACATTTCCAGCAATTCTACTGTTTTTGGTGATATTTTCCAAAGATCCAACAAAGATCTTTGGAAATACTTTACAAATTAAGAATGTTTCTTTACCTTACAAAGATGTTGGAAGCTCTCCTATGCAACATTTTTGAAGACAAAAGGGTACAACATATCTGTGAAGAGAATGTGGACGCTGGGTTGGGTTAGAGATATCAACAACGTTTTGCTGCAGTTCGTTTTCAGTTGGGTTTACAAAATTGAAACATTGAACGTTTTAAGAGGAGGGTTTTCCAGATGTGACCATTAGTAATTGTGAAAATATTTTAGGTGGTCAGCACTTAAGCTTGTACAATAGAGATGAATAAGATTGAGTGTCTGAGAATATTTTCAGCAGTGCTGGTTGGTCGAATGTTGCAGCAAGAATGTGCGGAGAATTATACTGATTTCCACTTCTGCTGCAAGCAGGAAGAAAATTACAGTCCGCTTGCATGAACTCCCTTTTATTTGGCTAGTATTAAGAAATGGAATTAGTTACCAATTTCATATAAATTTACAGACTTGGTATTTCCACATAATTCAAACATTCTCTTACCCAGAGAAAGAGCACGCATTTTCTTCCCCTAGCCAATTTGTGTCTCAAGCAAGCATAATTTACCAAATTACTGATTATATGGTCAGTAACATATATATTATTTAATATTGGAGAACTCTTAATTGAAACCACCAGTAGCTTGTTGAACAGCTGCCTAAAGAATGAGAGGTGAGTTTTTCTTCCCCCCCATTAATTTAACTAACTGCCAAGGGGGTTGTTACCTTATGTCAGTGGACTGCACATTATAAAATCCAGACTTGCAGATACTAACAGAGAAACAACTCCAACTTTCATGGCTCCAACCTTGCAATAATGTTTGAATGCATGGTATTACAAAAGGTGAGGAAAAGAGAAGAATGTAGCACACAAGAATAATTTATAGTGGAGGAAGGAACTGCATTTGTTAGTTGATACTGGAGATAGACACAAAATGCTGGAGTAACTCAGTAAGTCAGGCAGCATCTCTGGAGAAAAGGAATAGGTGACATTTTGGGTCAGAGGCCTTCTTCAGGCTGAAAGAACAAAACTTCAGGAACAAATCAGGGCTGGCAAAAATGACCTCAGGGAGAGTGGAGCCCATAATGGCCCATTGTTGGCTGGGGAAGAGGGATACAAGACAGAAATAGTGGAGCTGGTAGAACGACTTAGGGTGAGGGGAGGGGAGGGGATGGAATGCAGGAATTACTTGAAATTAGAGAAATCAACATTCATACTGCTGGGTTATAAGCTGCACAAGCAAAATATTAGGTGCTGTTCCTCCATTTTGCGTTTGGCCTCATTCGGACAGTGGAGGAGGCCCAGGTTAGAAAGGTCAGTTTGGGAGTGGGAAGGGGAGTTAAAATGTTTGGCAACTGGGAGGGCAAGTAATTTAGAGAATAGATTGATAAAAGTAACGCACTAAACAGCTTAAAATACATATTTTGAACCAAGCATTAATTTAGTATTATTTAGGCACCTTTACTTATGTACAGTACATGCACACAGGCATCCATGTACAGACATTTCACACCCAGCACAGGGGGAAAACCTTAATGTGGTTCACATTCTTCACCAATGCAAAAGCAACTAATTGGAAACTACTACGTTATCCAATCAAAATGTACATACAAAAATAAACCCCAAGCATGATAAAGCCAATTATCAACGAAGAACTCCTGCAGGATAAAGTACTTTAAAAAACTATTAAAATAAATTGATTTGAAGAAATAGGTTCACCTGCTTTGAATTCCAAAGATGCTACAGCACCATGGCTCTGCATAAATATAGCAGTACTTCTAAAAAGAAAGGCATAAAAGTTAATTGATTTTCAGACGAAACAAACCATTGAACTTACCCATATGTTGAGTCAGTTTTGCTATTAAACTTCAAACAATCTTGGGTTTCATAAAGCAGCTTCCCATCAAAGACGTGCTGTAGGGGAGAATGTTCTTAGCAAAGTGTTGGGGTGCCAATGACCCTGTAAGGTTGCCTAGATGTGGGCTTGAAGGGCAATAGTGGCATCATCAATGTTTCTTACAAGAAGCAATTTTGGAAATATATGGCTTAATGAATGGTACTAGGCAGCTTGAGAAGGCTAAAAAGCCATATATTTCAAATGCGGAACCTTAATATTAAGTGCTGGACCCAATTTCTTTTCAGCTGTTTCGGAGGAAACACAATGATGATTTGGGTTTCAAGTTCTGCTTAAAGATGTACACACCAGTTCACATTTAGTTGCCATTAAAAGCTGTAGAGAGCTCTAAAGCAGTTTAAAAAAAAACACTCTCTGGGACTTCCTAGCAGGTGCTTATCAACAATACAGAACCGTTATCCTGGAAATTCTCTGTGGACTTCATTAACAATGAATAAGCATGGTGCAACTCTCCATTATTGGAGACATACTGAGAGAAAGTACATACTTACTCAAGGGCAGCTTGTTAGAGATACTATTCAATCTTGAGGACAAAGATCAGGTGGCTTACTTCCCACAATGGGAGGTGCACTCAATTGATTCCTGAATAAAGAATGGTTCTCTTTCAAGAAAGAATGAATACAATCTGTATGTATGATTTAGGAGATGGTCTCAAGGATCAGAAGATTCTCGGATGGTTTGGTAAGGTAGACACTGCCAGCAACTGGGGAGTTAGCTGATCAGGATTAAATATTAGCCATTTAGAGTAGACAATAGACAATAGGTGCAGGAGTAGGCCATTTGGCCCTTCGAGCCAGCACCGCCATTCAATGTGATCATGGCTGATCATCCCCAATCAGTACCCTGTTCCTGCCTTCTCCCCATATCCCCTGACTCCGCTATTTTTAAGCCCTATCTAGCGTAGAGTTGGTTAAAAATAGGTGTTTAATAGTTATACATGGGGGATGCGGAAGAGCCAAGGAATTTTGGCCTTCATACTTCAAGTGGAAAGCTGGAGAGTGTGCAGGAAAAATTTACGAGGATGTTGCTAGGACTTGAGGGCATGAATTCTAGGGAGAGGTTGGGGAGGCTAGGACTTTGTTTCTTGGAGCGCTGGAAGCTGAAAGGTGATCTTATAGAGGTGTATAAAGTCATAAGGGGAATAGAAGGGGTGAATTCACAACATCTTTTACCCAGGTTAGGAGAGTAAAGAACCAGAGGACATACGTTTATTGTGCCAGGGGCAAGATTTAATAGGAACCTGAGGGGAGGCTTTTTCACTCAGATGGATCGAGCTGTCAGAGGAGGTAGTTGAGGCAGGTACACCATTTAAAAGACACTTGGACGGATACATGGATTTGAAAGGCCTAGAGGGATATGGGCCAAATGTGGGCAAATAGGACCAGCTTAGGTGGGGGTATCTTCGTCGGCATGTATGAGTTAGGCCGAAGTGCCCGTTTCTGTGCTATAAGACTCCACGTGGATGGCCATCACAAAATACTGCCATTTGTAGCAAAAGCTATAGAATATCATCAACTTACACCAGAATTCTTTGAATAAAATGTTAGCGATGCCACATTTTAGTGAGTTTAGAAATCTGGATTTGGTTTTATAAGAAAGATCTTAAAGATGTTGTCTGTTTGAAGAGGTGCAAGTGTTAGATTGGACTTGAAAATCCATTCCTAGAAAAATATAGACATATTGAACATACAAAGTACAGGCTCAATAAGCAATGCGATGATCTTGTTCAAAATGATGATAAGATAGGATCAGAGTAAAAGTTCACAGGCTGACTATAGACATGGAATAGGATTTTCAGATGAAGACTAGGAGCAGCAGTTTTGTGCAGTTATCTATCTGTTCAATGTATTCCTAGAAATAATTATATAAATCAAGTCTACATCGCTTTCAAGAGAGAGTTAGATTTAGTTCTTAGGGCTAAAGGAATCAAGGGATATGGGGCAAAAGCAAGAACGGGGTACTGATTTTAGATGATCAGCCATGATCATATTGAATGGCGGTGTTGGCTCGAAGGGCCGAATGGTCTACTCCTGCACCTATCTTTCTATGTTTCTATGTTTTATTGTTTCTAATGTTTATCATTGAGTTCGATTGTTAGTTGGAAAAAAAATAATTCTGGGAACTGTAGTCCTCCATGTAATAAGGTTAATTCAGCAAACTGAGCATGCCAATGGGCTTAATGCTTCCATGGAGTGTAGAGTTTCTGTTTCAGGAAGCAGGTTGATCAAAAGTAACTATCTACGAAAGATAATATAACAAAATATTTTTATTTTTGTAGATCCATGCACTAAAGATATATCAATGGGCAATGAGAAAGGCACCCAGTGAAATCATTCATAAGAACAAAAGGAGGTAGGAAATAGAAGCAGGATTAGACCATATGATAGACACAAAATGATGGAGTAACTCAGTGGGACAGGCAGCATCTCTGGAGAGAAGGAATGGGTGACGCTTCAGGGTGAGAACCTTCATCAGTCTGAAGAAAGGTGTCGACCCGAAATGTCACCCATCCTTCTCTCCAGAGATGCTGCATGTCCCGCTGAGCTACTTCAGCATTTTGTGTCAATCTTTAGTGTAAACGAGCATCGACAGTTCCTTCTTACGCAATAGACCATTTGGTCCCTTGTGACGTACAATGAGATGTTGGCAGACTCTATACTTTAGCGGCATTTCCTGTAACATCTAAAAATCTATCAGTCCCTACCTTGAATATACTCAGTGACTGATATCTACAGTAGGTCATTAAGTACAGTCTAAGTAGAGAATTCCAAATGAGCAAGATATTTTGGAGTGTGGGACGAAATGAGAGCACCCAGAGAAAACCCACGTGGTCATGAGGAGAACGTACAAACTCCGTACAGACAGCACCATCGAACCTAGGTCGCTGGCACTGTAAGGCAGCCGCTCAAAATGTCTCCCTGTTCATAACTCATCCACTAGTGAAACCTCTTCTAAATATGAGAGTGGAGGCTTAGTCTGTTTAACATCTCCTCAAATGACAGTCTCATGTTCGCTGGAATCAATCTGACAAAAGCTCAGTTTCAAAACTGTTCATGCGCGTCCTGTCATTTCTCAAGGAAATAAACGAGATAACATTACAAACACATGAAGTGTTTTTGTAAAATAGCAGCATAAAAATCAGTTAGCTCAGCCTGCTTGTTTCATTTTCCTCCAGAACTTGCAAGGCCATTCAATCTGTCACTTACTGTAAATATACCCCTCCTTGGAACTTGGATTCTTTTGCAATCCAGCATTGTAGTCTGCTTGATCTATTAAATTCACTGCAGAAATCTGCCAACTATTCTTCAACACCACCTCCAAAACCCATGACCTTTCCCGTCTGTTTTATGAACAGGTTTGGCAGGTGTAACAGTACGCCACCACCTGCAAGTCTTCCTCCAAGCCATGCACTATCCCAACTTGGACATATATCATCATTCCTTCCTCATAGGTTTGGTTAAAATCCCAGTCTGGGACTACCTTCCATCTCACCTACCATAGGGCGTCAAAAAAGTTCACCATCCTTAGGGCAGGGAATAAGCACTGACAAAGGAAAGAATAAAATGTACTTAAATGGAAAGTGAGAGTCAAATGGTATGCAATAGCCATTTTAAGGGAGAAAGTCAACCTCACACCATGAACAATACATTGTCTGAAGACATGAAACTTCCGTTTAAGACACTTCTGTTGCTTGGAACTGAAGTTCCCTGAGAATGTCTGAAAATTAATATATGCTAAATAAATCCATGAATCAGATTTCTCAAAGTCTTAAATACTTGATGAAAGCAGTTTTGCTTTAAGCATTATTCTTTCATTTACCCACTTAAATACCACTATATTCCAGGATGAGAAATGTAGATAGAAATGAGGAGCATTTTTGATGTGTGAAGAAGCTTAAAATAATATGATTTCTGTTCCTAAAATTATATAAGGTCCATATTCATTCTGGTGAACACCAAATAATCCTTGCTGCATTCGTAATAGACATATGGTTTCTGTTTAATAACACCTGGGAAAAATATTTTCTCTCTGTTCTATTCTAATATGACCGACACAACATAAAATAGAGAAAGTGAGTTATGGGTCCATGGAACATTTCTTGGTTCACGTTATAAACAAAGATAAGCACTTGTTGCATTTTACATAATTGTAAAATCCGATCAGCAGTTCAAATATCAGGCTTATCACTAATCTTAGCTGTCTTCTAATCCATCTAGGGGAACTCCATTTCTGTTGGGAGTATACCAATAGATACAACGTGGAAACAGGCCCCTCAGCCCAGTGAGTCCATGCTATCCATTGATCACCCCTTTACACGTCTGAAGAAGGGTCTCAACACGAAACGTCACTGATTCCTTCTCTCCAGAGATGCTGCCTGTCCCGCAGAAGTTAAATATTGCCATTTAATTTCCATACAAAATTCTTTCAATTATTTAATCAAACTTGTACTTTTATTGCCAATATTCAGTTTGTATGACATGCATAATTTATATAATTGCACCGGCAAACTACATTTTGTGATTTAATTTTTTATCCATGTTTATGCATGTAAAGAGTTGTTGGAATTACTTTAGTTTTGATCTTAAAAGATCACTAAAGCAAACCGATTCATCAAAATAAAACAAGTATTGTTCTTCGATGGGTCTGCATGATCTATTATCATGGAGGATTTAACTATAAGATTGGATATTGAATGTTATCTCCTTGCCTATGTTTGACTTTTCCACTAGACTACATGTACCTTGCAAATCAGCCTTTTGGGAGTTTTGAGAAAGTATGTTGTGAAATTAGGGGTCTTTGAATAATACAATCTTATTTGCATTTGATTTATAATGTATTTAAAGAATGGACTGGATGAGTACGGTAGAAATAATATTCATCTTTTTATGGCATTATAGTTTTATATGGCATCTTAACACTTCTTGTATTATGAAATTCACGTAAAAATTTAGATATTTAATAGCAAGGTTATAGCAACTCGGAAGGCAATTAACTGTGAAACCAAATTTGAGAAGATTTCATTGAGTGAACCAAGAAGTGGTCTTTTAGATGTACATTCCTATAACATTCATTACACGCACTACCATTGTCAGAGACAGCATTTAGTGGAGATATCTCAGTAACTTTTTGCAGGTCGCTAATAAGAAGCACCTCTTTTAAGTTTGCTTTTTTTTTTAAAACATTAAAACATGGAACTTAAGTCATTGTTTAAAATGTTAACAAGAGCCATGGCAAATAAATTTGACCTTAATTGAATAATAGCAATTTCAATGCAGAAGCTCCTGCCTATCCGAAGAGTTTCCAATTATCAAATATACAACTACTCTGATTACAATTTAAAAGTTGCAGTTCAATCCTTGATTCAACATTTAATATAGAATAGAATAGAATATAATGCAATCTATTGTCATTCAAACCTAGGTTTGGACGAAATATCATTTCTACAGTTTTTTACATTACAAAACAATCCAAGACCCACACTTAACACAGTTTACATAAACATCCATCACAGTGAGTCTCCAACATCTCCTCACTGTGATGGAAGGCAAAGTCTTTATCTCTTCCCTTTGTTCCTTCTCCCGTGGTCCAGCAGTCCAACTGCAGTGTCGAGGCGAACTGGGACTCCGATGTTAAAGCCCCCGGCGGGCGATGGTAAGTCCTGAGGCCGTTTAAGCCACGCCGGGCGATGTTAGGCCCCGGCTCCATGTCCTTAAACCCGCGATTCCAGCGGGAGAAGTCGCCGTTGCGGAACTCGGAAAAGCCGAGTGCCCACCAGGGACCTGCGAGCTCCCGATATTCCCGTGTGACCGGGTCTGCAGCCGGTTCCTCCGAACTCCAATTTTCGGGTCTATTTGACCAAGTAACACCCATGTAAATAATTCCGAAGTTGGCAGCTCCGCGATGTCAGTTCCGATCGACTCTGCAACTGGAGCCCTCAGGTTAGTCCCGGCCGGAGGTCGCCGCCGGCTCCACGATGTTAGGCCCAACAACATCCGAGACCCGACAGGGAATATTCGGGTCTCCGCACCGGGAAGAGATTAACGGTTTCCCCCACAGCCTCCCCACCACCCTCCACATATACGCAGCTAAACAAAATTATAAAAACTAACTCAAGACATACATTTAACAAGACAAAAATAAAAAAAGACAGATGACTGTAGTCGAGCCGCTGCCGTTAGGCGCCGCCACTGTACATATCCCTGATCTTTACTGAGTTAACAGGCACCAAGATACATGCTGCGATGTACATCAAAATATTCAACAGGTATGAAAGAGATGGATGGAGCAACACTTGCTGTCATCAATTCAATTGGAATATAGAACCCTTCTATCTTAGGAAACATGATATTCGATTAAAAGTTTTGTTTCTCCAAATTATGAATCTTTTTATGAAAATAAAAAGTTTGCACTGTTTATTCCCCTTATTAGATTAAACCTAAAAAGCAGTTTGCTTGGAAGGTATAATTATTCTGCATTCAATTAGTAATCTCTTAGATTCACGAACTCTTAGATTAGCAATCTAAGTAGTGCAGGAAAGGGAAGTAGCATACCGAGTGCATTTCTAATCGAGATGTGAACTTTATGTAACCTGTGAGTGTTTGATTATGGTTCTGGATGGAAAGATTTTGAATTCTATTTGACCAAGTAACACCCATGTAAATAATTAAGGTGGCATGGTGGCGCTGCAGTAGATCGACAGAGACCCGGGTTCGATCCCGACGACGGGTGCTGTCAGTACGGAGTTTGTACGTTCTCCCTGTAACCTGCGTGGGTTTTCTCCGAGAACTTTGGTTTCCTCCCACACTTGAAAAAAATACATACAGGTTTGTGGGTTAGTTGTCTTGGTATAAGTGTAAATTGTCTCTTGTGTGTGTAGGATAGTGTTGATGTGCGGGGATCTATGATTGGTATGGACTCGGTGGGCTGAAGGGCTGTTTCTGCGCTGTATCTCTAAAAGAAAATAAACTAAATTGGGGCCATCAGCTGAACACAATACTGCCATAGTTCAGTTGATGAAAGATGAATATCTCTGTTCATACAGTGAGGTTAATTGGAAGAGATGCGTTTTTACGAATATTATTTGTAGCCATCCACTCTGTTCTGAACGTTCCTCACATGGCAGTCCAGGAGGCTACATATTCAACAAAAAAAGATGCTTCCCCCTGGTTGTATTTCATTGACTAACATAGAAACATAGAAAATAGGTGCAGGAGGAGGCTATTTGGCCCTTCGAGCCATCATCCACAATCAGTAACCCGTGCCTGCCTCCTCCCCATATCCTTTGATTCCGCTAGCCCCTAGAGCTCTATCTAACTCTATTTTAAATTCACCCAATGAATTGGCCTCTACTGCCTTCTGTGGCAGAGAATTCCACAAATTCACAACTCTCTAGGTGAAAAAGTTTTTTATCATCTCAGTTTTAAATGGCCTCCCCTTTATTCAAGGACTGTGGCCCCTGGTTCTGGACTCCCCCAATATTGGGAACATTTTTCCTGCATCTAGCTTGTCCAGTCCTTTTATAATTGTATACGTTTCTATAAGATCTTCTCTCATCCTTCTAAATTCCAGTGAATACAAGCCAAGTCTTTCCAATCTTTCCTCATATGACAAGTCCCGCCATCTCAGGGATTAATCTCATGAACCTACGCTCTACTGCCTCAATAGCAAGGATGTCCTTCCTCACATTAGGAGACCAAAACTGCACAGAATACTCCAGATGTGGTCTCACTAGGGCCCTGTACAACTGCAGAAGGACCTCTTTATTTCTCTACTCAAATCCTCTCTCGTTATGAAGGCCAACATGCCATTCGCTTTCTTCATTGCCTGCTGTACCTGCATGTTTACTTTCAGTGACTGGTGTACAGGACATCCAGGTCTTGTTGCACTTCCCTTTTTCCTAATCTAACACCATTGAGATAATAATCTGTCTCCAGGTTCTTGCTGTCAAAGTGGATAACATCACATTTATCTACATTATACTGCATCTGCCATGCATCTGCCCACTCACTCAACCTGTCCAAGTCACACTGCAACCTCCTAGCATCATCTTCGCAGTTCATACTGCCACCCAGCTTTGTGTTATCTGCAAATTTGCTAGTGTTACTTTAAATCCCATTATCTAAAGCATTAATATATATTGTAAATAGTTGCAGTCCCAGCACCGAACCTTGCGGCACTCCACTCGCCATTGCCTGCCATTCTGTCAGGGACCCGTTTATTCCTACTCTTTGTTTCCTATCTGCCAACCAATTCTCTATCCATGTCAATATTCTATCCCCAATACCATGTGCTCTAATTTTGCCCACTAACCTCCTGTGTGGGACTTTATCAAAGGCTTTCGGAAAGTCCAGATACACTACATCCACTGGCTCTCCTTCATCCATTTTATTTGTCATAGCCTCAAAAAATTCCAGAAGATTAGTCAAGCAGGATTTCCCCTTCATAAATCCATGGTAACTTGGACCAATCCTTTTACTGATATCGAAATGTGCCTTTATTACTTCTTTAATAGTTGACTCCAGCATCTTCCCCACCACCGATGTCAGGCTAACTGGTCTATAATTCCCCGTTTTCTCTCGCACTTTTTTGAAAAGTGTGTTAACATTAGCTACCCTCCAATCCCCAGGAACTGATCCTGAATCTATAGAACATTAGGAAATGATCATCAATGTGTCCATGATTTCTAGAGCCACCTCCTTGAGTACCCTGGGATGCAGACCATCAGGCCCTGGGGATTATCAGCCTTCAGTCCCATCAGCCTACCCAATACTATTTCTCGCCTAATGCAAATTTCTATTTGTTCCTCTGTCTCCCTAGATCCTCTGTCCTCTAGTACATCTGGGAGATTGTTTGTGTCTTCCTTAGTGAAGACAGAACCAAAGTATCTGTTCAACTCTTCGGCCATTTCCTTGAACCTCATAATATTTTCACCTGTTTCTGCTTCAAGGGACCCACATTTGTCTTTACTAATCTTTTTCTCTTAACATACCTAAAGAAGCTTTTAATATCCTTCTTTATATTCTTGGTCAGTTTACCCTCGTACTTCATCTTTTCATCCCGTATTGCCCTTTTTGTTACCTTCTGTTGTCCTTTGAAAGTTTCCCAATCCTCTGGCTTCCCGCTACTCTTTGCTATGTTATACACCTTTTATTTTAGTTTTATTCCATCCCTAACTTCCCTTGTCAGCCATGGTTGCCTCTTACTCCCCTTAGAATCTTTCCTCCTCTTTGGAATGAAATGATCCTGCATCTTCTGGATTATGCCCAGAAATTCCTGCAATTGTGTTCCTCCCTCATTCCTGCTAGGATCCTTTTCCAGTCGACCTTGGCCAGCTCCTCTCTCATGCCTTCATAGTCCCCTTTGTTCAACTGACTAATCTTGCACGGCAGCATTTTTTAAGATCTTATCTGGATACTGGTCAAACTGAATTCTTTGGGTTACAATTGCCTCCTTTCCTTTCCAAATTCTGATACAAGATACCAAATCAACATGTTTAGTTATATTACACTTTATTTATCAACTAATAAAACAACACTGTGCTCCCTTTGTTGATGTGATTGAACTTGCCTGAGGTATTACAGTAGCAATTGCGGAAGACCATTTGTCTCGAACTGTCACCAATTTTGATTATCCTTATGGGAGGGGCAAGAGATATTCTTCAATATAGCGGATAATGGGGCTTTTATTTCAGTCCAAAGAGGGGTGAAGGAAGGTTCAGGCTGAACTTGGGTGGATTTTAAAGGGCTGGTGTTTTAAAAGCATGAGTCAATGTTGTTGTCGACTGCTGCAATCAGTCAATTGAAGTGGGCAAGGCAAAGAAACTAGGCAGGGATACAGATCAGAATAATGTTTTGCTCGGGAGATGGGAGTCAATGGAAATATCGGCTTGAAAATACTTTTTTTCTGCAGCAAATAAAATATCAGTGAAGATAAATGAAAGCAAGTGCCTTTGACATACAGTACCTTGTATAATTAAAGGAATAAGTGTGGATTCCGGTCA